>NC_139689.1:52630335-53230335 GCF_964106915.1 Podarcis gaigeae
GATTTAAATTTCATTATTTTTCAACTTCCATTTTAAAATGCGGCTTGAAGTGATATGTTCTAAGACACTGATGACATTTGGAAATTATTATTAGGTGTCAGCTTGTTAAATGCAATATTTTAGCCAGGATTGAAACCTATGAGATGTAGGGAAGATTATTCCTTAACTAAAGCTCTGGGAGAGCCTCTTTTTTGTTGTTGTTGTTGTTGTTTGTATATTTATGGAATCTGTAAATTGCCCTGAAGAAAATTCCTGTTGTTAGGTTACACAGGAGATAAAGGCAAATGTCTAACCCTTTCCCCCTTTTTCTTTGGAAGCCTCCAAATAACACCCCCTCCCCCGTTAAATGTTAATAAGAATGGGAAATGCCCTAAATATAGTTATGTCAACTAATTTATTTCCAAGGAGGGAAAGGGAGAGGAGACATGCTGAAAAGTTATTTTGAGAAGTGGAATTTGTTTGATAAATATGGGGATAAGGGTTTTAAAGAGAATGTTCCTTTCATTTGTACTAGATGCTACTTTTTGAAAGGAAAAACGAGGAAGGTGACTAGTGAGTATACATACACAAAACATGGGTTAAAGATCATTGAGCTGAAAAATGGTGCAACAGCAAATAATTTCTGCTCCAGTTCCAGTTCCGTTCTGTTCCAGTTCAGATCCTGGGCGCTGTTTGTGCTTGTTGCAACATCCTTTATGGGCTGTTTTTTTGGGGAGGGGGGCAGAGGTTGCTGCTGCATGGGCTAAGCTATAAGTCATGGGTAGGCAAACTAAGGCCTGGGGGCCAGATCTGGCCCCATCACCTTCTAAATCCGGCCCGCGGATGGTCCGGGAATCAACGTGTTTTTACATGAGTAGAATGTGTCCTTTTATTTAAAATGCATCTCTGGGTTATTTGTGGGGCATAGGAATTCGTTCATTTACCCCCAAAAAATATCGCCCGGCCCCCCACAAGGTCTGAGGACAGTGGACCAGCCCCCTGCTGAAGAGGCTTACTGACCCCTGCTGTAAGTGGTAGAAAACGTAGGACCTGTCACCACACACATAACGTATGGGCATTGCCTGTCGGAGTGGCTGTGTGACTTCTAATCCCAGCCTGAGCAGCCCAGGGCCAGGGTGCTTCAGGGCCAGAGCGTCAGTCATGCTGCAGGATGCCTTTCTTTTTTTAGACGGCTATTTCTTCTCAGAGTGGCTGTGATGTGACCGTCAGCTCCCGTTTCCTGATGCCCCGTCTCACATGACTGGGCAGCATCACATTCATAGAGCTGCTATCCAATTCCTAATCAGTACAGAACAGGAGGCATGGACAGTAAGAGACTCTCTGCTGGCTCCGCTCCACAATGTACTTGGAGGAGGACAAACAGTTGCTGCTCACATGCGAGTTTTGGAGTCCCCTCGTACAATCAGGAGGTCGATGGAAAAAGAAATCCCTGCTGCAGCACAAATGTAATACAGGTTGGGTTAGAAGCTTGGTAGCAAGTGATCTCCTCAGATGACTGGCTTCAGGGCTGCGAGGGCACATTCTTCAAGCACGCCCATTTACTACTCAGCACCTCTCTCCCCTTTGTTTATCAGACGGGATAATGATCATGTCACACGGTAACACACATAGCCTGGTATGCGTGTTGTATTCCAACTATACTTTCCCAGAAAAATGTAGACCACCTTCTCCGTTCTTGACTTTCATAGAGAAACATGGAATGGGGATGTTTGGCTTAAACTGTGAAACCTGTTTAAATATTGGCTTCCTAAAGAGCCTGGAGATTATCAGTCTTATATATCTCAGGCAAATTATCAGCCATTCTCATTGGCTAGTGGATCGACCACAAGGACAAAGAGCCATGCTTCTTAATTGTTTATTCTAAGTCAGCCAGTCATATAAAGGAGTTAATTAATTGATTCATTGGTTAACCAATTAAATCTGGAAATGAATAAAACCAGTAGTTCTGAAGCATCCCGTTTTTAGAAGACGCATGCCAGTGTAATGTCAGACACTGTCTTAGATGGTTCTTAGAAGAAGCATTCCTGCCTGTGTATTACAGAAGGGGGAAATGCTTCTAGAAGTTAATCTCCTGCATATTTTGTACTTGTATTTTTTAAAAATTAAACCTCACCAAATTAAACTGAAGATTGATTTTTAATTAATAAAAATGATTTAAGAATTCAACGAAAGAAATTGTTGAATCGTTGGAATATTCTGTTAGTCTTGTTTGCTATATATTTAATAACAAAATAATTTCTAAACAAGTAAATAAATATGCTTTAAACTGACTACTCTAAGAACTGACCGAGTGCTGCAGTTCCTATATAGGAAGGCATGTATTGAAATCATTTCTCCATTCTGAATGTCTCAGAAACATTTCACATCAGGGGCATCATCCAACCAAACCCGAGCACTTTGGAGAGTCCAACTGCTTAAATCTATTATACTTCAACCACAGAAATTTAAAATTGCCTGGCATTGGTAGGAACTATAAAGTTAACCCAAAAACTGATGGCATCATTCTACCCCAATTATCTCTAGACTTCATATGTGGAAACATGGCAAATTATAATAATATAATTCTTCTTTTAAAAAAAAGTTTGAGGATTCTGTGCACGACTCCTCCTGGGGTTTATCCACCTGAAATTTGACAGCTTTAATCCCCCTTTTTGGGTGGAGAGGGTGCCCTTTGCCTGCAAATTTAATCCATCCATCTATGTGAAAAAGGAGGGGGAAGCTTCAGATTTAACAGATCAGATCTGAAGCTGAATAAAAAATTGAATCGGAGTGACAGAGCGGAGCTGAAACAGATGGGGCTGTTTCCAAACGCTGCAAAAACAAGGCGAATCTGGTGCTTGCTGCACACTCCTATTAAATACACCTTTAACCTGCAAAGCTTAATAAAGTACACTGTCACTTGCTTGCTCCAATTGAAAATTAACACAAGAATTAATTAGTGCCCAGAAGAAAGAAGCAGCAAACTATTTAACTTGTTTAACAAAAAGGTCAGAAGGAATTGAATTTACAACCTTTAAAAATAAGGCCAACAATCCTCATTTGCTTTCAACATGTGGAATATTCTTAGCTTTATTACTTCCTGTTACTTACAACTTAAAGCCACTGCTGCCACTATCATTACTGGTGGACCCTATAGTGGCCATCAGGTATAGAATAAGGAATGAGAGCTTGGAATCCCACTAATACGTTTAAAAGGGGTCATAAAGTTGCCGCTTCTCGCTTCCACCAAACTAAATTGAACAAAATTAACAAAAGTAATCATAGCTGGCAATGGAACGTTCACCGCGCATCCCATATGTCAATAATCCTTGCAACGTTCCTGCAAAGGAGGTCAGTATTATGTTACCATACTACAGGTTGGGGGCTGAGGCTGAACAATTGTGTTTTGCTGAGGACTGCCTAGGGAGCTCAAGACTGAGGTGTGAATTGAACCAGACACCTGATATTAGAGGGCTTAAAAATGCTTAACTCTGCATTGGGACCTGCGACTCCTGGCATGTCTCTCATTATCAAAGTGCAGTGCTCCAGTATAGACACCTCAAGAAACAGGCTCATTGAATGTGAAGATTATTTAATTTATATAAACTCATTGTGAGAATGATTTCAGTATCTCCATGCATAACTACGGTACATCATTCCCATTTACTCACACGGGGCCCACCTGCAGCGCCAAACAGCTTGGCTTGCAGTGAACAATTCATCACCTGAGTGCCAGAGATGGACAGCTGTACTCTGTGCAGGACACGGTTGCTCCATCTGCAGATGACATCAAATGACAGATGCTGAATTTGGAGGGTACCTACTTAATGAAGAGATTGGAAGGTATGTGCGTGAAAGAGAAATAAATACAGATTTCATCTGTATCTGACAAGCCATTTAAACGGGAGTGCCTCTTGGATCCATACAGTTTGGCTCAACTGCTTTGTGGCTTTAAGCTGCTCCAAGATGAGAGGCGGCATTTGTTTCCAATTCTGTTTTGAATCCCTTCAGCTGCAGTTCTGCAGCACAACCTGTCAACTGGAGAAACGCTGGGAATCCACATAAGCCAAACGTATCATGCATGTCTCATTACATTAAATGCCGCAAAATTGTGTTCAATTAAAACTATTCCTTTGTTTCCCATTGATTGTAAAAAAAATTGCCTCAACGTAATATTACCACATCTTATGCCTGTAAGCCAATTAAATATTTTCATCTGCTTTTCAGTAAATCATTGACTTTAGATAATTTGCATAATATCAAAATGTCCGTGGCTTTTTGTGATGTTGAAAGAAGTGTACAAAAAGCTATCACTCATTCTTAGGCCAATTGTAATATGTTCTTTGCAAAGCATTGTCCCCTATTGCAGCAAACACCCAAGCTGTAATAATCCGGGAACCAGCATTTATTATATATATGGAAGTGTACAGGGAATCCCCAAAGAATTATATATCCAACACTGCAATTTATCTGACCACTCTTAGGCACAGAGGTGGTTTTCAGAGGGCAATAAAGGAAGGCTTTGGTGAAAAATCATTCTTATGGTGATGCTGACGGAGGGAAATTGTCTTGCATCAAGTGGAGCTAATCACCCAGAATAAGAGTATCCGGTGAGAGAGTTCTCTGAGCCTGTGAGAAGTTGATCTTTTCATATAGTTTCCATTCCCCTTTGTGGTTGGTATCTGTGGCTTCTGTGACAAACACTTTGCATGAAGTTACAGCTGCCAGCAGAAGTCAAACCCTAAGAAAGTGGGAATTTCTAGTGGAAATTGATCAAGTGGAGATATAGAATGCTAGCAAGAAATGTACCAGTCCGATTTTCCCACAGCACAAGTTACAGACTTATTTCTGCACCGTTGCTTAGAATGGATGATGGGGAGCGCCTGTGACTGTTTCTCACATTCTTTGGTGGTATGTTTAATGCACATCACATTGCATTGTGCAAGCAGTGAATTTAAAGGGAGAATCCTCTGTGTTGACCACTCTGAGGCAGCTCAAGGAGCATCATCCGTAGATTGTCAAGATTTGGTTGACTTAAAAAGAATCAGTTTTTCCCATGCATTCCATGCATTCCAATTGTCATGGCTTAATAGGGGCTTGGCCCCCGTGAATTACTGACCCAAATTTGGCTTTGGGGGCTGCGTTTTTAAAAGCACTGTCAATGTGCAATAGAGCTGTCATCTGTTTGGTCTCACATGTTTCTCCTTCAACCTGCCTGCCTACCTCCCAGCCACCAGCCTTGACATTTCTTCACAATGGACACTTAGGTTGGTGTGTGAGGCAAAACACAGAGATGGTTCATCAGCACTTGAGCCAGCTGGGCAGAAATAAGGGCAGAGGAATACTGTGTCTTCCTTCCCATTTTCAGTTTCTTCTTCTTCTTCTTCTTCTTCTTCTTCTTCTTCTTCTTCTTCTTCTTCTTCTTCATCATCATTTAAACACACTTTTTATTTGGGTCCTTGTTTTAATTATGTATTTTGTGTTATCTTGTATTTTTATGCTGTGAACTGCCCTGAGATGTTCGGATGAAGGGTGGTGCTATGTACTGAAGTTCTCACCCTGGGCCAGCAGGGGGACACTGTAGATAGTTATGCAAATGAAGGATCGAAAGTGACATTCAGTGATAGGATAGTTTTAGAAAGTTGCTACAGTAACGTTGTACTAGAGCTCTATATAAGCAGGCTGACTGAGCCCTTCAGCTCAGTTCTGTTCTGGCCTCTGAATAAATAAGAGCTGTTTGAAGAATTGCTGTGTCGTTTGATATGTTCACCCACAACTTAACAGGTGGTATACAAATTAATGAATTAATTTCTCCTCCCACTGGAAACAATGGCAGGGGAAAGCGAAGAAAGAGATTTAGTTACACCCAGGGCAGAAGAGCAGAAGAGCAACCAGAGTCTCACCTCAGGGTTCCACCATTTTCCTCCTCAAAGCAGCCCCCCCCCCCTTTCCATTGCCTGCTCTTAGGGTTGCTGCTCAGAGGGAGATTTTGTGCACAAAAGCTTAACAGCACCTCAGCAGAGCCAGGTTAATTGTTTATTAATTGTAAGGCACTGTAAGTCACAAATCATTGTAAGGCACAAATTGTACATTGTAAGGCACAAATCATGCTTGAATGCATTATACCGTATTTTTCGTCCCATAGGACGCACCGGCCCATAGGACGCACCTAGTTTTTTTGGGGGGAAATAAAGGGGGGGAAATTTCCTTTATTTCCCCCCCCCAAAACCAGGTTGGGGAACAGCGGGATGGCGGCGCTGCGCCTCCCCGTTGTCCCCCTAGCTTGTGGGGATGCCCGATGTCTTCCCGAAGCACGGGGCGCTCTGCTTTCAGCGCGCTCCGGGAAGCAGGCTGCTATTTGCAGCCTAGAGAGCCCTGCAGATATCTGCCCGGCGGCGAGGCGCTCTGCTTCAGGGCGCCCCGCGCGCCCGGCAGCAGGCTGCTATCCGCAGCCGAGGGAGCCCTGCGGAACCTCCCGCGGGCTCCCCAGGCTTGCTGATAGGTTGCTGAAGCCTGGAGAGCAAGAGGGGTCGGTGCGCACCAACTCCTCTCGCTCTCCAAGCTTCAGCAAAAGCCTGCATTCGCCCCATAGGACGCACCCAGATCTCCCCTTCATTTTTGGAGGGGGAAAAGTGCGTCCTATAGGGCGAAAAATACGGTACTTTCATCTGAAACCATATGCAAACAATAAACTGGAGTTTAGGGAATAGTAAGTATATAATCACTCTGTACATGCATATGACTCTCAAGCGCACATTTATGCCTTCAAAAGGTAATAGAAGCTGGACTGAATCTCATCGTTATCTGTAATCTGTTTGGGACTGGTTAATGTGCCAGTTACTTAGTGCTAGGCAGCGCTGAAAGGATTTCAGCCGTATAAGAAGATCTGGTACTCATGGAACCAGTTACAGCTTTTAAATATGTTCCATTGCAGGAATCCTCTTCTACTGGGATTTTGGGAATCAGCCTTCATCACAAGAATGGGTTTTAAATGGGAGAGTGGCTCAAGTCCTTCAACGTCATGGTTCAGCATGCTTTAGGAGAAAACTTTAACTGGCAAACGCTGATGTTTTCAGCTATCCTAGCCAGCTAGATGCCTCAGCTGGTGAAAGGGACTTGTCAGACTTCCCATCACGCTAATTGCTGTACTTCTTAATTACGTATGTAACTAAAGCATGCAAATTAGCTGTGGGGCTTCTGCTTGTGAAATGCTTCCAGAGTGGCCCTGAGTATGAAACCAGCTTTCCTTTCCTTCATTTACACTGACTTCCTGGCCACCTACTATTCCAGACTCTGCAACACCTTCAAGCCCAACCTACAAAAGGGACCCACATTTCATCTTAGATGTGTATCTATCTTATATAAACCTGCCCTCTGACTCCCTACCCCACCCCTTTTCAGTCCATTCATTCTTCCTACTCTCTACACTTGCTGCCTAAGTATGGTTCTGGCACTGGCCATATGAATATTTTCGGTCACGTTATGATGATCTGGTTACAGATCTTGACCTACCAGTGAAACACCAATATTTTAGAAAAACTCTTCATCAAATCAGGCTGGTTCTGTACCTTCCAGTTTTCCTTTCAAGCATCAGTGGTATCAACAGGAATGTTGTCGTGAGATCTGTGTGGAGCTAATAATAATAATAATAATAATAATAATAATAATAATAATAATAATAAATTAATTATACCCCACCCTCCCCAGCCAAGACCGGGCTCATGGCGGCTAACAACCAATAGTAAAAACAAGTTGATTAAAATACAATTTAAAAAAGATTAAAATACAACATTAAAAAATTAGGATGCAGCCTCTTCACAGGAGGAAAAAGAAAGAGGGGGAGGGAATCAAATTGACTCCAAGCCAAAGGCTAGGTGGAACAACTCTGTCTTACAGGCCCTGCGGAAAGAAATCAGATCCCGCAGGGCCCTGGTCTCATGAGACAGAGCGTTCCACCAGGCTGGAGTCAGTGTTGAGAAGGCCCTGGCTCTGGTTGAGGCTAATCTAACTTCCTTAGGGCCCTGGACCTCTAGGGTGTTGCTATTTATGGACCTTAAGGTCCTCCGTGGGGCATACCAGGAGAGGCGGTCCCATAGGTACGAGGGTCCTAGGCTGTGAAGGGACCTAGTTGCCTAGCTAAGGGATGTGGGTCTAAACTACTGAGCCTTGGGCTTGCCGATCAAAAGGTTGGCGGTTCGCACGATGGAGTGAGCTCCCATTGCTTGGTCCCAGCTCCTGCCAACCTAGCAGTTCAAAAGCACGCCCAAAAGTGCAAGTAGATTAACAGGTACCGCTCCGGCAAGAAGGTAAACAATCTTTCTGTGCGCTGTCGGTGTTCCATTGTGCCAGAAGCGGCTTAGTCATGCTGGCCATATGACCTGGAAAAATTGTCTGTGGAGCGGACAAACGCCGGCTCTCTCGGCCTGTAAAACGAGATGAGCACTGCAACCCCAGAGTCATTCGCGACTGGACTTCACTGTTGGGTCCCTTTGCCTAAGGCCAAACTACATGCTGCCTGCATTCACAGCTGGTGGTTTCAAGGTTACCAGGATCAGTATCTCTCAGCAACCAATTGATCTGATGAACATGAAACTTAATCAGGAGGGAGACACACCTGGGCAGCGTCCAGCTGCAGCATTACCTACAGGGTCTCCTCTGACAACTGCAGGAATGTGAGAGGGTTGCTTGTGGGGAAGGCACTCCCTCAGGTGCTTGGCTCCCAAGCCATCCTCTAGTACTAACCTTGAGTTGAGCCCAGTAGCTCACCAGCAGCCAATAGAGCACTTTCAGGACCACTGACAAATGATCCTATTACAGTGGTACCTCGGGTTACATATGCTTCAGGTTACATACGCTTCAGGTTACAGACTCCAATAACCCAGAAATAGTACCTCGGGTTAAGAACTTTGCTTCAGGATGAGAACAGAAACCGTGCTCCGGCGATGCAGCAGCAGCAGGAGGCCCCATTAGCTAAAGTGGTGCTTCAAGTTAAGAACAGTTTCAGGTTAAGAACGGACCTCCGGAACGAATTAAGTACTTAACCCGAGGTACCACTGTATATTTTAAACTTTTTAATGGTCTTATTGTATGGTTTTATTGCTGTAAACTACTTTGATACATGCATATATAATGATACATCAGTATACAACCTTTAAACCCCTCCCAAAACTTAGAATATGTTCCTTCCCATCCACAACACCTCCATTCAGTCTCAGTTTATTGTGGTCACGATTTCCAGACAGCAGCCTAACACTTTCACAGCCTCTCCTGAAGATGGAGCACAGAGAGAGTGCCACATGTCACCACAAGTGCCACATATTATTCATTCCAAACCTGTGAGTAATACTTTCTTCCGTGTGGCAGCATCTATTCACTGGAACTTCCTGCCCATTGGCAACTTCACTGTACTGTTTTTGGTGCCTGTTGGAAACGTTTCTTTAAAGGCAAGTATAAAACCTCAGCGCCGGGACGCAGGTGGCGCTGTGGGTTAAAGTCTCAGCGCCTAGGACTTGCCGATCGAAAGGTCGGCGGTTCGAATCCCTGCGGCGGGGTGCGCTCCCGCTGCTCGGTCTCAGCGCCTGCCAACCTAGCAGTTCGAAAGCACCTCCGGGTGCAAGTAGATAAATAGGGACCGCTTACCAGCGGGAAGGTAAACGGCGTTTCCGTGTGCGGCTCTGGCTCGCCAGATGCAGCTTGTCACGCTGGCCACGTGACCCGGAAGTGTCTGCGGACAGCGCTGGCTCCCGGCCTATGGCGTGAGATGAGCGCACAGCCCTAGAGTCTGGCAAGACTGGCCCATACGGGCAGGGGTACCTTTACCTTTACCTATTAGGTGAATACCTCAAGACAATGTGTGAGAAGACCCTCAGATTTGTAGAAAAGGCTTTACGACTGCAGAGGTCAATGGACGCAAGCGGCAAAGACAGGACTGGAACTCTTTTAAGCATACCATACACAAGACAGGGGGCAAGCCCATTGAGGGAATTTGGTATGGTGCATGGAATAACCCTTGTTACTCTAATTCTAATATTTAGCTTGATGACTTACACGATGGAGGGAGAGGAGGAATCCCTGAAAGGAATTGGGGGTACTGTTTTATTCCTGGCTTTGTGCTTGGGCTAGAAAAGTAACAGCTTTGCTTGGCTGCTAGCATTTAAATCATGCAGTCTAAGCAGCCAAAAAAGGGCTATCTTTCTTCCATTTTTTACTCTCTCTCTCTCTCTCTCTCTCTCTCTCTCTCTCTCTCTCTCCTCTCTCTGTGAATCTACATCTGTCTTTTGCATAAGGGAAAACAATTGGAAATCACATGATCAACAGATTGGCCCCCTAAGAGACAGCCAGCTGGTGAAGAGATGCCTCTTAGTCGGAATCACAGAAGTGTCAGAAGTTGGACCTGAAAGTCGCTCCGTCCAACTCTCTGCAGCATGGCAAGTTCAGTGTTTGATTTGGAAATGGAAGGACAAGAATGACTCCAATACATGGGCAGGCCCAGCCCTGACCCCTCAGCTCCCAACTCCAGAAACCTAGGGAACAGCTATGAGGGCTCAGTTGGCAAGAGGGATTATTGGCAATTAATACCAGTAATTAGTATGCAAAATGGAAGTCAGGCCCAAGCTCACACTAAACAGTTGATGGAGGCTCCTCACTGAGAGTTGCAATTATATTTAAGAATATTCACAAAGCACAAAAAAATCTACCATTTCAATTTTGAACATGGAATTCCAAACGTGAATTTAGAATATTAAAAATGACATAAACTAAAAGTGCCACTAGTCTGTTACATTGTATATATGAACTCTAATAGATTTATTTCTACCTTTTGAATGATAGCATTATTCTATTACATATGATTTAACAGTTATTAGCCTACGTGTTGTGCCTAATTTTTATTTTAGCAGGCATTAGATGAAATGTAAGCAATTCAGGCTGTTTTCTGGAGTCCAGTGGAAGTGTCCTGGAATCGATGGCCAGGTCAGGAGAAGTGGGAGGAACTCAAAGAGCTGGAGTCTGAGGATCCTGGTGAGTTCACAGAGTTCTGTTTTTATTTCCTGCTCTTAGCAAAAGAGCCAAGGCTGGACCTGAACTGGTTGCAATTCTGAGCAGAGGAAGGGTAGTTCCAGCACCTTTTCACTTGCCCCCAACCCCGTTTCCACAGGGGAAAAAACAACTTGCTGTTAGTGAAAAAACACTCTCAACCAATTCGGGCTAATTTTGCTTTTTTAAAATAACAAAAAACCCATGGAATTCCCCATGGAACATGTTGGGTTATTTGATTTTTTTTTTTAACCAACTGTGAGGAAATCTCTTTTTCCAGTTGATATAATTTCTGCTTCCAAGATCAGAAGGCAAGAACTTGGTACTTTGGAAGCTTATTATTAACTGATGCGCCACTCCAAATTTGCATATTTTTGTTAAGGTAATTGGAAAGTACAGCAATTAACATTTTGGGAATTGTGACAAATCTCTTCTCCCCAGCTGTCTTCCAGCCAACTGGGCTGATCACAAACTACTGCCAAGCCAAAACATTAAGAAACTGCACGCAATTGTGTACAAATCACATATTTAAAATAATAAATGTGAGATTCCAAATGTTTTACCATTTCTGACTTTTAGGACGCACCATCTTATTTTGACATTTACCCTTACAATCATGACTCGATTTAAATAAATAACAATTTTCAGTCCCCCCCCCCGCCCCCAGCAAAGAACACCTAATGTCTAGAAATTCACAAGCCATTCAGGAGCACTTCATAGCTTCCCCAGCCTGGGCATACCAAACACTTTCATTTTAGGATCACCTAGTGTTAAGCACTGAAGCTGAACTTCTAGTACCTACCTTAGATAACGACATTTCAGCCTCCTCAAGCCTCTTCTCCTCATCTCCAATATGAGGATAATTTATGGTGTGTTTGTACCTCGAGCTGTACACAGCCCTGTAATTTGTTATGAAGGGTGGTACAGTGGTACCTCGGGTTACATACGCTTCAGGTTACATACGCTTCAGGTTACACACTCTGCTAACCCAGAAATAGTGCTTCAGGTTAAGAACTTTGCTTCAAGATAAGAACAGAAATCGGGCTCCGGCGGCGTGGCAGCAGCAGGAGGCCCCATTAGCTAAAGTGGTGCTTCAGGTTAAGAACAGTTTCAGGTTAAGTACGGACCTCTGGAGCGAATTAAGTACTTAACCCGAGGTACCAATGTATATTTTAAATAGCTATATAAACACTGGCCTTACAAGTCAGTATTACTGAGATTACAGCCAAAGCATATTTTTATATGCTATTGGATCAGTCATTTACCCAGCTCAGTTTTCTGAATATTGGCAGATCACACTACAATTTGTGTATATCTCAGTGTTACTCGGGTTGGCTTTGGAAGTTACAAACAAGTGCTGACAGAAGATGCAGATGTGACTTGCACTCCCTTGTTTCATGTTTTCTACATACAAAGCAAGAAATAGTGCATTTTTCCATGTTAAGATGCACAGGTTCAAGATGCATGTGCAGAATTTTCAATCCATTAAAAGTGTCATCTACTCCAACTCCTTGCAATGCAGGAATCAGAGTTAAAGAATCCCTGGCAGATGGCCATCCAACCTCTTTAAAAACCACCTTCCAAGGGAGACCATCCAACTGCTGAACAGCTCTTAGTGTCTGTCATAAAGTTCTTCCTGCTGTTTAGTCAGAATCTCCTTCTTGTAACTTTCTTTTAAAGGTGTTACGATGTTAATTCTTCTAAAGGTGTTTGACGTGATTGTTTAACATAGTAAATTACTAAAGAGGTACCTTATGAGATCTGTTATATGGTGATTCTGCACAAATCATGTCTGATCTTAATTCACCAGCGCTCCTCATACAGGAGCTAACCTATCAGCCAGGATGCTAGAGATTATTTTGGCATCCTGGCCAATGAGCAAGAGCAGTCTATAAGGAATCCAGGGATCCAGGATTCTTTCCAGGCTTTAAAAGAACTCTAACACAGTACTCTTTCCAGGACTGGTGAATTGGACCACAGTTTAAGGTGATTAAAAAGATATAGCAGATGTGGGAACATCAACCAATTTCTTGTAAAATGTGCCTATAAGGCCATCCCGGCTGTTTCATGAATTTATCTTTCTTGATGGCCTTTGCCAAGTCTTCTGCTGCAATGTAGTTTCTTGTAGCACACTTTTTTTCTTTATTCATTCAAATGTATATATTATATGAAACTTTGAAAACATGTTTCTGGCTTTTTGTGTGTTTTTTAATTGCCACCAAAATGACATTTAGAGGGAAAGACCAAAAAAGCAGTTAATTTATGTAGACAAATTTTAATGAAATAATTTGCACTTTAAAGTATACATAGGAAATAGCAATAAACTTTGACAGAAAGGAATCAAAAACCCTTCTTAAGAGAAAGTTTAAGAGTCCATTCAACAGCAAAACCAATTAAGGAAAAAATCAAGAGATTTATCTAGAGAAACAGCTCAAATGACTTTACTCCAAGTAAACTCTGAAAGCTACCATACTTTTGGTCCAAATCGTAGTTTTCAAGTTGGCAGGTGGGATATAGTGAAGTCTATGACCGAGTGTATTTGCCCCAGATGTGCAACATGAATACAGATGCAATAAAGAGGAGACTCATAACGAGAACTGGAACAGGACCACTGAAAATAAAGGGAGGGGATGTATTTATTATCCACAACAATAGGTATAGATTAGCTTTTAGCTAAAACTATATAATCACATGCTATTTAACAAAATGGTTACCCTACCTTTCTATCCAATACAAAGGAAGCTAACAAAAGCAGTTTTAAACAAGCAAACAATGTTTTTAAAAAGCATAATGTTTTTAGAGTTCAATACCACAAAATGCAGTAGTGGCTGTGCTTAGATTATTTCAAGAAAAGATTAGACCAAGTCAAGAAGGATATATCTATCAACACAAGATTAACTAAATGGAGGGTCCCTATGATGAACACTGTACCATTTGTATCACCTTTGTTTGGTTCTCTGTTTGCAAATTCCACAAAGTAAAATCCCAGCTTACTGCAAGAACAACTAAATAAAACTTGTGCAGAAATATACCATATCGAGTCTCAAGATCCATTCAAATATGAGGCGATTGGTAGGTTACAAAAGGGAAGGACAGAATACTGTTTTTATACATAGAATTGTTTTGGTCCTATCCAACTTAGCTTCTGGAGGAGCAGAAATCAAGGGAAACACTGGTGCCATTTCATGTGCATCTTAACACCATTAGTGGACCATAAACAGTATTTAAAGATACCATGAGATACCCATATCCAACTCAATTAAAAAGTTATCAAATGGAATTTTAATAAAGGATTTAAAAAGTAGCATTTATTGACTAAAAGATTTGCATTAACAGAAGAAGATCAAATAGCTAACAGAAAAAGAAAAATGCCTTTTAAGTCTTAATTAACCATTGCCATGCCCAAAAGCAACTGCAAATTTACAAATGGAAGAGAATTCTTGAACCATAAAAGCTTCATGTTACTCCAATGGGTAGTTAAACAGCATAATATCTAATCAGGCCTGCTAAGTATAGTCTACATCAGATACCCAAGAGCATAGTGTTATTTGACTTAGTAAATTAAGGCACACACAGATGTTTATATGCATGCACACCACAGAAGATAATTTGATTTTAAAAAATTCAAAACCAACATTTTGTCAACTACAAAAATTGTTTTTCCTCCATGTAACGACACAGAATGATAGTATGCATCCAATTGCTTCACAATAAGCTATATATTGGGCATAACACAAGAATGATTTTCTAATAAAACTGCTATATTTTAATATTTTCACTTACACTTTGAGGCCAGGGGAATCCTCTGTATAAAATCTCCACATCCCTCCAGTGCCTGCAGAAGTTGTACGGCCCGCACTCCTTGTTCCACAGCTAGCACTTTTCCTTAAAAGGAAAACCAGTAACAGAAATGCAGCAACAGTAACCAAATATGACAGGTTCTCCCAGCAAGAGGCTTGCGTGTGACTGTAATTAGCTGTCTAATATTTGCTTGATAACCACAATCATACTTTCAGCTGTATATATGCATGTTTTTTAAAAACTTGATAGAAACGGGAACTGTTTCTAAGTCTCTGCTCTGTGTTAATCCCACAAGTAGGGTTGGGGGTGTATGGGGAAAGGGTTCAATGGCAGAGAGCCCCCAAGATACAAAACGATGCCCCCCACCCCCCAGTGAGGGTTTTGTGAGGCTGAGGGGAAAAGCGACAGCTACATTTAATAACATTAATGACAATAATAATAAGCGGATTTGGGGGTAAGCCTCAAACTTCCGGGGCGCTTCCGTTGCGCCTGGGGGGGGGGTGGTTTCCCCTGACGCCCTTAACGATACGATATCTTTATTGCCATTGTCCCATGCAGAACAATGAAATTGAAAAACTGCATAAAACATTCAAAAACCCCTAAAAACTCTGAAACTCCATTTTAAAATACACTATACTATAGAGACCCCTTATGCTGCATTTAGAAACAGAATTGGGGGTTTGGCTGCCGTCCCCCCCCCCTCCCCGAGCAAGGGAAAGCGGCTAACTCAGTAAACAGTAATTCAGTAAACAACACCGTTATTAGTCCTACAACAACCCTAATAGCAACAACAACAACAACAACAATAATGACATGACACGTCATCGTTCCTGCACCAGGCGGCCTCCCGGCCTACCTCTGTCTGACGGTGGATCCTGGGGCCCGCGAGGCGACGGCTTTGCTGGGCGAGCGGCCGGAGGCGCCCACGTTGGTGGCGCTGGGATTGGGACCGGGCTGCGGGGAGAGAGAAGAGCCGGACACGGTCAGGAGCCCCCGAGGCAGCGGAGCCCCCCCCCCCCTGCCCCTCATCCCTCCCCTCGCTTCTCCGCCGCTCTCACCATGGCGAAGAAGGGCGGCTCCGTCGGCTTCTCACAAACTCCCTCAGCCGGCAAGTGTCGCCTCCGTCGTCGTGGCGGCGGCTTCTCCCTCCTCCTCAGGCGACAGGAGAGGGGGCCTCGCCGCCAGCGCCTCAGGAAGAAGGACCCCTACCATGCGGCTGTCCAGCCCAGCGCCTGGCTCCAACGCCTTCCTTTTCCGCACCAGCGTGGGCAGCGCTACCTCCCTGCCGAGCAGGCTCGGGCTGCCCCGCTTTGCTGCCCCGCGGCGCCGCCTATTCTCCCGCGCTGCGATGACGGCCGAGGGTCAGCACCCACACGGGGGACAGGCGCCGCTGCGGCCACCCCTCCGCCGGAGGCCGACGTGGCCCTCCTGGCTCGGCCGGCGCGTGCGCAGAAGGGGGCTTGGCGGCCATGGCGGGTGGCGCTGAGGCGCGGGGCCCGTCGGTGGCCTTCCTGCACCCGGACCTGGGCCTGGGCGGCGCGGAGCGGCTGGTGGTGGACGCGGCCGTGGCGCTGGCGTCGCGGGGCTGCCGCGTGCAGGTGTGGACGCCCCGCTACGACCCGGCGCGCTGCTTCTCGGAGACGCGCGGGCTGGACGTGCGCACGGCGGGCGGCTGGCTGCCCCGGAGCGTCCTGGGCAGGGGCCACGCGCTCTGCGCCGCCCTCCGCATGGCCTGCCTGGCCCTCAGCCTCCTGCTGCTCAGCGGGGAGGAGGTCGACGTCTTCGTCTGCGACCAGGTGAGGGCGGCGGGGCGGGGGTCGGACTAGATGCCCCTTGGGGGGCCCGGCCCCCCCACCATTCCTGGATCCGACATCCACTCAGAAGAGCCGGCCCAAGACATTCCGGAGGATCACAGGATTGTAGGCGGGGCCGGGTTTACGTATAAGCCAAACAAGCTATAGTTTGGGACCCCACCGTCTTGGGCCCCCCCAAAACATTTAAAGGGGGGGCGACAGGATGTACATTTCCAAAGTATAAGATAAAAAAACAAATAAAACCTACGTACAGCAACAGTGTTTTGTGCTGTGTAGGCTCCTGTGATGTAAGTAATGGGCCCCACCTGCTCCCTCAAATATCACATATAAAGGGCCCCATTCAGTATCTTAGGGCCTCATAAGACCTAAATCTGGCCCTGATTGTAGATTTGGAAGGGACCACAAGAGTCCTCCAGTACAGGTGTATCCAACAGGTAGATCATGATCTTCCGGTAGATCACAGACGTCTGTGGTAGATCACTGGCTCCCCCCAAAGAAGCTCAACAAGTTTGGCTCCTCTAAAAAAAAAGCTAAACAATTTTGCCCTGAACCCCCAAAAAGGGGGTAGATACTGTCAGTCTTCTGTTTCATACTCTTCTGTTTCATTGTATCTGAAGAAGTCTGCATGCACACAAAAGCTTATACCAAGAACAAACTTAGTTGGTCTCTAAGGTGCTACTGGACAATTTTTATAAATATTTCGACTGCATCAGACCAACACAGCTACCTACCCGAGTCTTTAACTCTGTGAATAGATTGCAGTCTCTTAGGAGTTGGCCACCCCTGCCCTAGTACAACCTCTTGCAATGCAGGAATATTTTGCCCGACTTGGGGCTCAAACCCACAACCTTGAGATTGAGAGTCTTGTGGTCTGCCAACCGAGCTATCATTTTTCTGAGGCGAATTAGAAAACCTCTGCGCTGCTGCCCCCCCCCCCCCCCCGCCAGGGAAGAAATAGTGAGGAAAGCGCTGCAACAGGAATGAGAGGGAAAGGAACATCTTCTGCCCCCGTGGATCCTGCCTCATGAGTGGGCCACTGCATAAGCCTTGGTTTTTGTTTTATTATGTATTTTGCATTGTCATTTTGGCATTTGCTGTCGTGAACCGGCCTGGGATCTTTGGATGAAGGGTGGTACACAAATTTAATAAATAGTAAGTGCCCATTGATGGTAATGGGACCTTCTCACAGGAAAGTGTGCTTAAAAAACACATGCATGCTGCTTGCAACAAAGAAAGCGAAGAGGGAGAAATCTGCTTATAATCAGGGGTGGTAAGTGTTACTCTATCTGTGGTTGTTGCCATGCAAACGGCTGTCAAGGAGCCAGAGACAGAAGTTCTAGAAAGATGGGGCATCTTGCTGTCCCACCAGCCCAGACGGAAGGAACACCCTGAAGGGTCCCTAGCCACCATCATCTCATCCACTCCTTTTCCAAACAAGGGAAGGAAAGCACATAAAACATTACACACACACACACACACACACTCTCTCTCTCTCTCTCTCTCTCTCTCTCTCTCTCTCTGAGCTAGGCTTCTTGCATTCCAGCTGCTTCCTTCAGCTGCAATTTGCAGCGAAGTCATATTTTCTGACCTCTGAGAAGAGATGAAAAGGAATACTAGGGGCAAATGCATTATGCCACAGGTTGGTAACACCATTTGACAGTAGACATTCTGGATTATGCTGACACTGCTGATTAAACATCTAGTGTAGAGAGCATTCCTTTGGGTTGTTCAAGATAAAACACAGCTAAACGTAACAATTGGGCAAGCATAAGAGCCACCGTTATTCAGTATAGCAGTTTCCTTTCTTAGGCGTATTTCTTTGTTTTTCTAGGTATCTGCATGCATTCCATTTCTCCGTCTTGCCCGCGTCCGTAAGAAGATTTTGTTTTACTGTCACTTCCCTGATCAGCTTCTGACCAAGAGGGAATCGTTTCTTAAACGTATCTACAGAGCTCCACTGGACTGGTTGGAAGAGTATACTACTGGCATGGCAGACTGTATTCTTGTCAACAGCTTTTTCACAGCCGGTGTTTTCAAAGAAACCTTCAAATCCTTATCTCACATAAATCCAGATGTCTTGTACCCTTCTTTGAATGTCAACGTGTTTGATACTGTTATTCCTGAAGATGTAGCTAACATAGTTCCCAACAGGAAGAGATTCTTGTTTCTTTCCATCAATAGGTATGAAAGGAAGAAGAATCTAGTATTGGCATTAGAGGCTTTGCATGACCTTCGGGGTAAACTTGATGCTAAGGAGTGGAAGGATGTTCACTTGGTTATGGCTGGTGGTTATGATGAAGCAGTTCAAGAAAACGTGGACTATTATGAAGAACTGAAAGCAGTTGCTGCCAAGCTTCGCATTGATGAGCAGGTCACATTCTTAAGATCTTTCTCTGATGCACAGAAGATAGCTCTTCTTAGTAACTGCACGTGTGTGCTGTATACACCAAGCAACGAACACTTTGGCATAGTTCCTTTAGAAGCTATGTACATGAGATGCCCAGTCATCGCAGTAAATTCAGGGGGACCTTTGGAATCGGTTGTAAACAATAAGACGGGTTTCTTGTGTGATCCTCTTCCAACCCAGTTTTCAGAAGCCATGGAGAAATTCGTGAAAGACCCTGCTTTGAAGAAGACAATGGGAGCTGCTGGGAGAACTAGAGTTCTAGAAAAGTTTTCACTGGAAGCATTCACTGAAAAGCTGTATCAATACGTTCATAGCTTAGCACAATAAAATCAAGCTCCATAATGTGACATTTGTTTTTTAATGCTGGGTTTTCTATTACACCGATGGACTAACATCCCAAAAGATTATTAATGTGATTCTTCTGACTCTGTGTTGGACCACCACTTAAGACTGAATCTGGCATATAACAAACCACTTTGATAGTGAACTTGTCTCTTGATATTTTTTATACTTCATCTTGCACTATGTGCTGCAAAATAATAAAATGATGATTTAAAAAACCAGTCTTGTTTATGCTATCATTCATTATTTCAAGAGGCCAGTCTTGAAAGTAACATAGTTTGTTGCATGGAAGAATCAATAGGTGCCCATGACACTTATGATTACTGAAGTAGTTCCAAGTGTTTTAGATAAGCAAGCCAAGCCTCATTCCATTTCATTTATTTGTAAAACTATTTACAGTATATACAATTTCCTCGCAAAACAACGTAAAAAACTTTTAAAAGCAATAGGCAATCTGATAAGGGAGAGAATTCATTTTGTCACCCCTATTCCAACAGCTGGAGCTTAATCATGAAACATTGCTTTATCCATTGTGTTGCCTCAAAACTCTAGATGATCCCAAATCACTTTACCTCCACAATCATGGAAGTTACAGATACCCCACATCAGTGGTTTTCATTCTGTTCCTAAAAAATACAAAGCTTCCCAGAAAATACCTTTTCCTCAATGTGAGAATGCATTGTCTGCCATTACTGATCTACTGGAACATGCATTGCAGGAAAATAATTGGATATGCACTAGGCCTAGTAAGTGGCCTATGTTAATTGACGCTGCATCTCTCAAATCTGCAGTGCATAGGATTCCATTGACACATAAATGTCAATCTAGGAAATTTGAAAACTGCTGTCCTAGGAGAAGGGAAAATACAGGAGGTCAGTATTCAATTCCTCCCTCTTCACTGACAACTTAAAAATTGCTGAGGGTTTTTGCAGACCACATAAAAGGTTTTTCCTTCTTGTAGGAATTGTTAATGCACTGCTAAATGCTGTATGGTTTTTAATTGTATAATACTGCTTTTATTTCTTATATATTGTATAACAATCTAAATTCCATAAAATTCAAATTTTAATACAATAAGATACAATTTAAGAACTAAAAGAAGCAATAAAAATGCAATTAAAGTTAATACAATGAATGTGGTGCAGGACCCCGGATTGTTACGTCCAGTCAATGGTGATTTGGGGTGTGGCCTTCATCTCGCTTTAGGCCAAGGGAGCCAGCATTTGTCCGCAGACAGCTTTCTGGGTCATGTGGCCAGCGAGACTAAACCGCTTCTCTGGCGCAACTTTCAACCACAAGCCCATAAACACGCCACAGGCCACTTAAATAATGCTCATGGGTGACAATTTGAGAATCCCTTCTGTAGGTGAAAAGGAGCTTTCTGTTTACAGCAGTGGCTCCCAACTAACTAAGTACTGCAGACCTCCTGTTTTTCAAAAGTCAAGCCATGGAACTCCTAGTTTTGACATTTTTTATATCTCTAGTAGTTTTTGTTATGTGAATGGTGCCTCTGACCTCTCTCCTGTTTGGAACCACTGCCTTCTAGCATTTATTGTTATTTATTATTTAAATTTATATACCATCTAAGAATCACAGGGTGGTTTACAGTATACAAACAGAAAAATGCATAGTCTGATAACGAACAAAACAAGAATCTCCCCCTCCAAACACACACAGTTTAAAAGGCCAAAGATTGTTTAATTAGCCAAAGGCCTGGGAGAGGAATGTTTTCATATGGAGCCTAAAGATATATAATGAGGGTGCCAGGCAGGCCTCTCTAGGGAGAGCATGCTACAAATGGAAACGTTGTGAGGAGTACCTGAAGAAGGGCCTCAGTTGAGGACCGCTGGGTGAGCTCCCGTTGCTCGGTCCCTGCTCCTGCCCACCTAGCAGTTCGAAAGCACGAAGTGCAAGTAGATAAATAGGTACTACTCCAGCGGGAAGGTAAATGGCGTTTCCGTGCGCTGCTCTGGTTCGCCAGAAGCGGCTTAGTCATGCTGGCCACATGACCCAGAAGCCACATGGCCCCCTCGGCCAATAAAGCAAGATGAGCGCCGCAACCCCAGAGTCGGTCACGACTGGACCTAACGGTCAGGGGTCCCCTTAAAATGTCAAGATACCTGAGAACAGTAAGCAGTGGTAGAGGAATAGTGGCATGTTCTCACTTCTCTGAGCGGTGTAGACCTGAGTTTAGCTTCTTTTGGAAGGAGGCCACAACAGGCTTATGGTGTTTTGCAATATTTGCATTTATTTGCAAGTCCCAGTATGGTTGAGCATACAGAAGGAAAGCACAGCTCATGTTCTGTTGGCAGGCCCACATACCTCCAGTGTGCTATAGGTCTGTAGGTGCAACTAGGTTGGTGACACTCTTTAAATAATCCTCTTCCACTTTTGCGTCACATATTTGTGAAATATAATCATCTCTCTCATTCAAGAAATCATAAATCTGCATGCTTTTGCATGTAACTAGATTTTCTTATGAACAACTCTGCATGGCATGGCTCTACAAACTTCTCAGGCTACACTAAACATTCTCATACCTTTGATAATTCCAGTTGCTCTTCTCGTCTGCAGAAATGAAAAATTTAAAAATTATTTTAGATGAAAACCTCAAAATAGCCCAGTGTGAATTGGCATAAAGCATGGGAAAATGGGGGTGGAGAATTAGAAAAAGACCTGTTAAGTAACGATCAAAAGATAAGGTCTAAAATGCTTCTAGAATGGGAAACAGTAGGAAAGGTTGTAGAATGTGGATTTGAAATTTACAGCATGTTACGCAAATAGAAAAAAATTATTTGAAAATGATGTATTGATGGTATCTGACTCCTAGTAAATTGGCAAAAATGTATAAGTTGGAATTGGATACCTGTTGGAAATGTAGAGAGAAAGAAGGTACTTTTTGCATATGTGGTGGTCATGTAAGATAGCAAGAACCTTCTGGGAAATTATTTATAATGAGTTGAAAAAAATGTAGAAGATAACCTTTGTGGAAAAACCCATAAGGTTTTATTTTAGGTATAATCAGTGGAGGTATAACCCAGCGAACAGAAAAAAACCTATGTATGCTGCCCAAATGATTTATGCCCAAAAATGAAAGGAGGAAAGAGTTCCGACAAAAGAAGATGAGCAATTAAATTAATGGAGTATGCAGAAATGGCAAAACTTACTGAAAGAATAAGAAACCAAGAAAAAAGACTTTTAAAAATAGAGTGGTGGGAAATTATTCTTTATCTGAAGATACATTGTAAACGAATCTAAAACATTAGCAGGACTGATATGAACACGTGCAGTAAGAGATAACTAGGGAGAACATAGGGGAGGGAAGTTGAAGGGAAAGTAAATTTGATTTGTAAAGTTTTGGTTTAAAATATTTTTAAAATGTGAAAATGATTTTTTTAAAAAGGGAAAAAAAGAAAAAAAATGTGGGTGGAGGATAGAGTGGCTGAAATCCTGAACAAGAAACCCTCCGCATGCTGCAACATTTTGTTGCAGTCCCACTGGTTAGGACACCAATACTTCTTCATCTCAGCCTGAAATGCCCATGTAAATCATTTGTAGGGATGCAGGTTTTAAGCATGAACATAATCAATGTAAGTATTAGTTTCTTGGTTGGGGTTTATTTTAATAACAGAAAATTTTTTAAATTGATGTAGGCTGAAAGTTTAAGGGAAACTCGTTTATTTTTGGAAGCTTTTTTATGTGTTACTATTATGGAATAAAAATGTTTTTCTAATAATGGGTTTATTAAATTATGTATCTTGCATTTCTACGAGTAAGAAAGCATTGGGGAATTTTGGTAGGATTTGTGTTTATTTCAATTACATATAATACTGATCAGTTAAAAGACAAGTAATTGATCAATTAAATATTTTTAATCAGCTTTGAAACTGTACAGTATACAGTTGGTGTGCAGCTGTAAAAGACACTGCAGGGATTTTTTTCAGGTCACTGCTCTGCTTTCTGTAGTTTCCTGTCATAATAGCACCTGTTATCATTTTGTCTTTAGACTCGGATTCATAGAATACTTTGATAACAATGTCCCTGGCTATTCTTAATAATATTTATATATATTTTTTCATTTCATTAAATACGAGGTGCCTTTGGCAAGTCTCTTGGTACATGTTTGTAATTTTATTCCAATGGAAATTGAAGTTTTAAAATAAATAAGTAACATGTCTGTGTGTGAAGTTTTTATTCTATTTGAGGTGGGCGTGTTTGGGGGAAAAAATCAAAATACCCAAATTTTTGCCAACCGTGTTAACTAGAAGAGGAGGTATCTTAAATTCTTACATAAATTGTCATTGAATCGACAAAAGGAATGAGTCTTTGGGAGATGATCTGATTAGTGTCAGAGGAAAGTGCTAGAACGCAACCGCTGGCGAATGTCCAGTAGCCATCATTGAATAATCACCACCTCATCATTCAGCCTCCTCAACTGACATGCAAAACATCCCAATATTCATTGCACATCTGTGCTAGACAGATTACACATTAGCAATTCAAATCAAGCTAATGCACTGGCAGTTTTCTGCAAAAGGTGTCTGTTTAGGGGGGAGTCGCCTTGTTGTCTGGGCTGGATAATACGGCGACTGTGTAATCTTGGAGAACAATCAACCCATCTTGAGGAGGTGACTGACCACATCCGCTCCTGCCCTGACAGTGCTAGAACAATGGCCCCATAATGCACTTGACTCATCTGGTAATAAAATCTACTTTTGATTAGCAGCCCTGGCTTCTGTCAATCACTATATGATGCCCCATTGTCCTCTGGTCCCAACACAGTTTATTTACAGGGAAACAAAGCCCTTTCTGGATATGGCTGCCACCCAAAGATTACAAAATAGATTGAGCTGTCAGCCCCACACACTAGATGAAGATTAATGAGTTGTGCAGACAATAAATATGAAGCAATGACCATAAATATGCTAATAGGAATTATCCATATACAGTATAATTGGTACAAAAATTAAAACGTAGTGTGAAGAAGCTGGGTCACTGGGTGACAGAGAGATAATCTTGAGTGGCGAAGAGCTGCGCCTCCATTAGATTCTCTACAGGTTTATCTTCCCCAATTAAATCTTTCAAAGGACTAATTGTTTAAAAGCTGCTTGAATAATCTCTTTTTAAGCAGGGCTTTATGGTGGAAAGTGTTTATTAAAAAGTGTCTTCAATGAAAGTGTTATTAGAATTTTTTAAAATGTTAACTATCAAAAGCAGGACATAAAAAGATTAATATTTGTGATCAGCTGCCAACTTTCATTAAAGGGTCAGAATTTATTGAATGGTGCATCAATCAGAACTCCCAGAAAAACTAAAAAGGTGGAAATAAATACACTCATGCAGGTGTTTCAACCCCTTGGGAAATATATTAGAGTCTGAAGCTCAGCATTGTTCTAGCGCAACTCCTGAGATGGAAACACCATCAATGGGAACTCATTAACCAGAGTTGTTGCATTAACTCATCTTCTAGCGGAGGGGAGGGCTGAGGCACTAGATGAGGTTCAAGCAAGCAAGTTCAAGGGTGAAGGGAGATTTGAACCCAGAACTTCCTGGCTCCACGCCCTTAGCCACTCAGGGCCAAAAGTCTCAGCTCCGTACCTGGCAGAGACAATCGCAAGGTGGAAGAAAGTCACATTTGCAAGCACCACACTCAGAAAGATCAGGAACACGGGCATTTTTTTTATGAGAATGCCTTTTTTAGGCAAATGCGGTGCTTTTTTTTTTTCAGCCAGAGTGAGCCAGTGCACAGTTGCAGCACCACTCAGATGGGCACCATTGCGGGCCAGTGCTCCCCCTCCAAGAACCCCCAAATGAACATTTAAAACAAAACAGAAGCTGGCCAGTGTGTGTGAGTCTACTTTTTTTAAAAAAAAAAGATCTATGACCCCACCTAGCTCCTAGCCGTTCCTAGCCGCAATTGGTCAAGCTACGGGGCAGGCCAATTCGTGTTTCCTTTTCTGCAATCTGTCTCCTGTGTAGCGGGGGCAGGCTTTAAAATCTTTCTAGCATTGCACACATTTATTAATTTCTAGGGTTTAGGTAAAAGGTAAAGGGACCCCTGACCATTAGGTCCAGTCGTGACCAACTCTGGGGTTGTGGTGCTCATCTCGCTTTACTGGCCGAGGGAGCCGGCATACAGCTTCTGGGTCATGTGGCCAGCAGGACTAAGCCGCTTCTGACGAACCAGAGCAGCGCATGGAAATGCCGTTTACCTTCCCGCCAGAGCGGTACCTATTTATCTACTTGCACTTTGATGTGCTTTTGAACCGCTAGGTTGGCAGGAGCAGGGACCGAGCAACGGGAGCTCACCCCGTCGTGGGGATTCGAACCGCCAACCTTCTGATCGGCAAGTCCTAGGCTCTGTGGTTTAACCCACAGCACCTCCCGCGTCCCAGGGTTTAGGTGGGTGCCCTCTAATCTATAACAATGTATTGGTTGGGTACCCCATTCAAATCCACATAAGCAGGTCATTTAATGGTATTTTATGCAGTTATTTCAATAAATGATCAATTCTATATGTACTCAATGCTTTTTCCTGTTAATGTTTGTTGATTTTTTTTTGTCTACGTACACATAATTACATAGAAAACATTACGTCAATGGGAAGACGGATAAAGCATGTATCACAAAAATGTTCTTATAGCCATATATAATGTTTTCTTGTTTTCCTATATTTTACTGCTAGAATTTTTATCCTACAGAGACTTTTACACATGCCTATTTTAGTCTAGTCCTGTGATTTATGGTTCTCCATAAACACGTCTCTGATTTTAATTGTTAGCAACTTTCAATACAAGGCAGGTTTTTAAACATTTTTGTGTCCTGGGGGACTATTTCATTTGGCAAGTGCAGAAAATATCTTGTGATTTATATTTCTCCCAAAGAGGAAATGCATAATAAAACCTAATGTATTCTATGGGCATGAAAGATAACATCAACAAAAAATACAGACACATTTTGCATCAGATCACTATTTCAGCCAAGCCTGTTTCAGTTTCAGTCTTATAATGAAAATATAATCTTACCAGATGTCCCAAAGCTTTTGTGTATGCTTAGTCTCTTTCACAACTAATATCGATATTCTTCTTTTTCCAGGTGCATTTATTTGCCTATCTTTTGGCAGGAAGTATGCAATGAAAAATCAAAATGTGTGTGGGGTTTTTTTAAAAAGTGTAATAATGTAGTATAAAATAGGATGTTCTCCCCACAATATGCACATAGGTTAAAAAGTATATAAAGTATTAAGTATAAAAAAAAGTTTTTAAATGAGTGTTTAAAATGCCCTTTAAGATTTTGAAAGTGTGGGTCTACCATTCAAGGGAGAAGGTGGCATGAAGGTTTTACACCTCCCCTCATTTTAGTCCTATTTTCAGTGGTTTACTCCTTCGTATTGCAGCCATAGAAAGCTTTGTCTTCGAGATGGGGATATATTTGATTCACTTCACATTTAAGAGGGACCAAAACAATATGCAAACTGAAAACACAGTCATCCTTCAAAATTCACATTTATCCAAATTTTGTGATGCAGTTCTCCAACCAATTCCCCCACCTCCCCAAAAATGCATATTTTAGGGGAAAGTGTGCATAAAATGACTATATTAGTGAAAACAACATACAAACTGCATTATATCAGGAGGAAATACTTGCAAACGTAAAAATGGATTTATTTGGGAACAACAACAACAGCAACAATGATTTTATTATTTATACCCTGCCCAGCACATATAAAAACATAATAAAACACCAAACATTAAAAACTTCCTGATACAGGAAGCGTTTAGATATCTGCCTTCATATATCTTTTAAATGCTTTCAGATGTCTTCTAAAAGTTCAATAGTTATTTATCTCCTTGACATCTGACAGGAGGCTGTTCCACAGGGTGGGTGCCATTGCCAAGAAAGCCCTCTGCCTGCTTCCCTGTAACCTCACTTCTCGCAGCGAGGGAACTGCCAGGAGGCCCTCAGAGCTGGACCTCAGAGTCCGGGCAGAACGATGAGGGTGGAGACGCTCCTCCAGTTATAGCACTGAAATGTTGACATGTTTTCATAAAGTTCAAATATATAAATATCACAAGTTGCTGCAAAATGTGAAGAACTGAATTTAAGATTGAAAAAATAAGAAACGGAGAGGGAACAAAAGTTGAGTTTCTTCCACCCAAATCGCCAAAGTTTTGTTACCTCTGTTACCCTTAGCAAAACTAATACAGTGGTACCTTGGGTTAAGAACTTAATTTGTCCCAGAGGTCCGTTCTTAACCTGAAACTGTTCTTAACCTGAAGCACCACTTTAGCTAATGGGGCCACCTGCTGCTGCTGTGCCACCAGAGCACGATTTCTGTTCTGAAGCAAAGTTCTTAACTTGAGGTACTATTTCTGGGTTAGCAGAGTCTGTAACCTGAAGTGTATGTACAGTAACCTGAAGCGTATGTAACCCGAAGTATTACTGTAGCCATCATTGAATAATCACCACAGTATTACTGTAGCTGCTTGAAGAGGACAAGTTAGGGTAAAGGCATGGAAAGAAAAGACTGAATACTTTCTCTGAGCAATATTTCCGAAGCAGCCCTCTGGGGCTGGTAGTTAGCAAACATAACAAAAAAATCACCACAACCACCAGTGGGAAATTTTAGTCATCATTTGCATGTTTTGTGTGGCCCCAAGTAGTGAAACAGCATGTAGCGCCAATAAAATACACACCTACTAACCTTAAACACACCATGTTGCTGAGAGGACCTGCCAGTTGTAATTCTAGACCAGTCTTTCTCAACCATGGATCCCCAGATGTTGCTGGACTGCAAATCCCATCATCGCTAGCTAGGGAAGATGGGAGTTGTAGTCCAACAACATCTGGGGACCCAAGGTTGAGAAAATCTGTACTAGATGATCCCTTTGCATGCTTGCTTATTTCTAATATGTCTGTTGCCTTTTGCACTGTCTCCAAATCAGTTCCATAGCCTGTCCACTACTTTTGTACCTGGCCACCTGTAGCCTCAACCAGCCCCTGCTTGCCTATCATAATTTTGGCCAGTTCAGTTTACACTGTTATTCCTTTAGATTTATCCATAAATTGCTTGTGAATATTCACATGAAGGTTTCACTCTCAGTTTGGGCCGGATCCTGTTGTGCCCTCTGGTGTCACATTTTCATAACGCATTATTAGCATTCCAAGCAAAATGTAACGTGTCCCTTACAGTTTTGAAAATCATTCCTTAACCCTTCCTTAACGATATAAACCATGAGTGTAGATCCACCCTTGGTCCCCAAAAGGTTAAAACGTGCTTCAGGTGAAGCTGGCTGCCTCTCAGGTTTTCACTCATGGGCACAGAGTGAAAATTGGCAAATGGCAACTGGCAAATGTTTAAATGATACGTTGTGGATGTTCATACACACATGACTTGGAAGTGGATAGAACAGATTTAAGGAATGGATACCAGAAAGTGATGGAACCATAATTTGGACAACATCAGTGAAATCGACTTCTGCAGCCAGAAAGAGAAAACTGGCCTAGGGCCAGCCATTAAATTGTGAGAACAGCTAGAAGCACGAACGTAAGTCACCTGCTTGGAACAAAGAGCTTGGCTGAGGTGTTTGCTGTAATGTAAGTATAAACTCTGTGGCTTGAATGGTTTAAAAACTTATCTTCTAGGCAAGAACATTCTACCTTGGCAGTACTGCTCAAAATGATCTATATGCACATTTGTCTGGAAAATTCTTTTTAGATAATTGTCCAATTTTAAAACTGGCAGTGCAATTTAGCACCCATTTTAAAGACAATGAACTATTCAGTTCAATCTGCTGATTAGCGGATTTATTTGTCAAGAGTAAGCCAGTTCATAATCAAATCTGCAATTTGTCAATATCCTCTGTCCTGACTCTCTAAACACAATATACACAATATATATTCATATCCCAAACTGATCACTGGCATCCAGGGCCGGCCCACCCATGAGGTGGGGTGAAGCAGCTGCCTCAGGTGGTGGGATCCCATGCGCCGGCGCCCCCAGAGGCGCTCCACCTGCTGCTGCCACATAACCCCAGGAAGTGAGGTTTCAACAGGGGAGTAACCTCTGCAGACACCATCTCCAGGAACATTGCTGGTCATTCCCCAAGGTGATGAGGCTCATTTGACTAAAACAACAACAACAAGCGGTAGAGTATGGGACTCTCTATCTCAGGGTCGTGGGTTTGAGCCTCTCACTGGGCAAAAGGTTTCTGCGTTGAAGGGGGTTGGACTAGATGACCCTCGTGGTCCCTTCCAACTCTACAGTTCTTTGATTCTATGACTGCCATTGGCATAATACTGTGGAATATTGTGCAGATTTTGCAGCTGCCTTCTGTTTCAGCTTTTAAACGCCTGCTGAAAGCCTTCCTATTCTGTCAGACTGATGCAGACAATGAAGAATGCATCTTTCAACAATAGTTAGCTGATTTCTAAATTTTAAATACACACAGAGAGAGATAGTATGGTGCACATTGCTCTAGTATTCCATTCTGCTGACCTGCTAGCATATTTCTGACAAAATTTTCTAATATACAGCATCTTAAAGCTCTGAGATTGAAAACAGCATCTACTTTGCATAAAGAGGAGCATAAATAGTAGATGCACAAGGATGTTAACAGCATTATGATTATTCAGATAATGTGTTTTACTGACTTGGAAAGAAGTTGGGAGATTAATAGCACAGGAAAAAAATCTAAAGGGAATAGAATTACCATTTCATGTGGTGTTTCATAGGGGTTTGCTTTAGTGATGTCTCATCTCTCAGATATTAGTAGTTAGTAAATAGTGATGTCCACTGGCAATACAGTAGAGCTATATGCATTTTTATGTGGGTTGGGATCCTGGCTCTCAGTTTACATCATTTACCATAGCTTTTAATGCCTGCTATAGATACCCTTGGATAAATTAACCAAATAGACCTGCTCCCCTTCAGACAAAAACATTTCATGAGCAGTCTGTCAGCATGGTCTTGAGCTAATGGTTAATTAACAATCAAGCAAACAAGCACTGCAACTTACAGTGTAGCCATAATCATGTCTACTCAGAAGTAAGTGCTACTGAATACACTGGGGCTTTCTCCCAGATGTAACTTAAAAGTAGTGTGAATGTAATTTTAGTAGTTTACAAGGCAAATGACATTTATTTAATTAAAAAAATAATTTTACCACATTTTAAATAAGTATTTTAAATGGTATACAAACTTATTCTTATTCTTTTAAAAAATCAAAATAAAATACAATATTATTTGAGCTTAAAAAGAAGAAATAAGAAAGGAGGTCCTGGTTAATAAATAATTTGTCATTTGGACAATCAACCAGACAAACAATAAGTTCCTTGGAAAGATTACACAATTAATCAGTTTTCATCCCATTGTTTGCTAAGGCTGTTGCTTTATCTGTGAGGTGGAACAAATGGTGGGGCCAAGCCAGTTCCTGTGCTTACAAAGTGCTGTGTGTATAATGTGAAATTGTGTGGTTTGGGGTGACAGTGCCGAAAATGGTGAACAGCAGTTCCTTAGATGAATGACAATTCTAAACACAGCTCTTTCAGAAACCAGTTTAAAAGAATTAAAATGTATATGTCCCCCAAACCAAAAAAACTTAGCCTACCCCATAACTTATATTACCATGACGAGGGGATGTTCCCCTTCGACGTACAATCATTTTCTCCTGTCAAAACTGCTGTATATGTGCAACACTCACCGAATATGTGATTAACTCAAATGACAGTGACAAATAGAAAACGGGGTGTGTGTACCCCACAATGAACTTCGGGCTGTCACAAATCAAATATCCACACTTCTTACAGAATGTCCTCCATGTGATGGCATTGAATCTCAATGAGATGGCATTGAATTCAATGCCATTTTGCACAGAACACTCTCCTAGTTGTGTGGCTATAAAGCTTGTGGCGAACCACCCAAAACTTATTTTGGGTTGTGCATCCCCCCCAGTCCTTAACCCTTTCTACTCATTTTGGTTGTTTATTGGCATAGGTGAAGCCCTTACCCTGACAGTTTTATGCACCGAAGAATGCTTAGGGTCAGTTGCGATGATGTCCCATCCACGAGGCAGACCAAGGCAGCCGCCCAAGACAGTGAAATCCAAGGGGCACCAATGTAGGCATGCCTCCCCCCCCCCCCCCATATCTCAGGCTGCAAAACGGGATGGGCAGCCCCTGGTTGGATGTGATTCAAAGCTATCTCAAAGAGGACACTGTCCTTGATGTGTGGGTGTATTATTATTATTATTATTATTATTATTTAAAAAGCAGAGACATCACCTTGCCAACAAAGGTCCGTATAGTTAAAGCCATGGTTTTCCCAGTAGTGATGTATGGAAGTGAGAGCTGGACCATAAAGAAGGCTGATCACCGAAGAATAGATGCTTTTGAATTCTGGGGCTGGAGGAGACTCTTGAGAGTCCCATGGACTACAAGAAGATCCAACCTCTCCATTCTGAAGGAAATCAGCCCTGAGTGCTCACTGGAAGGACAGATCCTGAAGCTGAGGCTCCAATACTTTGTCTACCTCATGAGAAGAGAAGACTCCCTGGAAAAGACCCTGATGTTGGGAAAGATGGAGGGCACAAGGAGAAGGGGATGACAGAGATGGTTGGACAGTGTTCTCGAAGCTACCAGCATGAGTTTGACTAAACTGTGGGAAGCTGTGGAAGACAGGAGTGCCTGGCATGCCTGGGGGTCACGAAGAGTTGGACATGACTAAACAACTAAGCAACAACAACATATGGCTGGGTTTCCCCAGCCACTCTGGGCGGCTTCCAACAAAATATTAAAATACAATAGTCTATTAAACATTAAAAGCTTCCCTAAACAGGGCTGCCTTTGTAGTGGAATATAACCCCCCGCTCCTTATTTGTTTGTGCATATTTTGATGATTATTGGCAAGGAGATGCTATATTCAACATTTCCCTGCACCTTCGGAAAGCGATGGGCCAGATGCAACTCAATGGCAACTTATGAAGGTTATTCTTCTGGAGGTGGGGATGTTTGATTTTGGGTGGCCCAGAGTATACTCTGTCGTGCCTACCCCCAGTTTTTTATTTCGTAGGTCATCGTGCCTTCATGAGTGTTGTGCATATGAACACACCTGAAGTAAATGTAAATTTGTTATTTGGGCTCCCTTTGCCTTGGTGTGATGACCAGTTAAAGGCTAACAATAGAGTTGTAGGTCTGTTGTGCTTCCTTTCTTTGGTGAAAACCACACTTAGTATAAAATGAAGAGACCTAAAAACTAGCCTGAAAGACCTTTCTCCATGATGTCTGACCCAATGCTTGACAATAATTAGTTCAGGTTAATTACAGCAAATCTGTAGATTTGTAGCCTCAAATCATCTCGTTCTCTAAGCTGCAGCCTCCTGAGGTTCCTTTGATGAGCTCTGCATCCTAAGGGTGGATTTAAAGTAATGAATTTGCCTCTAATAAGATTCATAGGTTTGTTCCCTAAGCAATGGTGTCAATTATACAGTTTAACAGTGATGACTTATTTTGCTGGAAATGCAGGAAATTAGTGGTGTTTTTTAACGTTCTCCTTTTGCAGGTTTTTAACATTCTCCTTTGGGTCTTTTTGTTATTGCAAATAAGATGATTTTGCACTGCAGAAATATACAGAGAAGAAGACAACAAAGACACAATAAAATAAAATAAAAAGATTAAATTAACCTGAACATGCCATGCTTTTCGAAGTAGCCCATGAAACAAGAATGGTTACACATTGTGTCAGACATAGTTCATGTACAGAGAGATTAACATAACAATATTTTACTCAAATGATGTTGGTTGAAGGCCTACAGGGTGTGGCAGAAGCCCTGCTGTGCCACTGAACCCTGAGACACCTATGGAACATCACATTGATGTCATTGTTCCAGAGCATGGGCTAGCAAACTAAGGCCCATGGGCCGGATCAGGCCCAATTGCCTTCTGGATCTGGCCCGCAGACGGTCCGGGAATCGCCACATGGATTGCCAGCGCACACGTTCTTTCCCTCTCCCTCTCCCTCTCTCTCCTTCACACGGCGGCACCGGCGCCGGTACCACCTCCCCCCTCCTCCTGGCTTCTCCCTGCCCTGCCTAGAGGAGGAAGGGGGCTGGGCTTTGTTAGAGCCAGCAGCAGCAGTGCTCAAGCAGCTGCCATTTTAAGCAGCTCCTCTCTGGAGCCCTTTCATGCGCCGCTCATCTTCCTTTTGCCGCTGCCAGCCCCTGCTGCTTGCAAGACACAGGTAAGCAGCCATCAGGGCTTGTGGTGCTCTTGCATCATCCCCCCAAATATAGTCTGGCCCCCCACAAGGTCTGAGGGACAGTGGACTGGCCCCCTGCTGAAAAAAGTTTGCTGACCCCTGTTCCAGAGACACTGGCAGAATGGCTAAAACAGGGAAGGAGCTCACTTGCGCAATGTCCTCTACTCATACAGTCACAGCCTGTGGAAGGTGTCTGTTATGTACTGAAGTTCTCATCCTGGGCCAGCAGGGGGATACTGCAGATAGTTTTCACTCAGGTCTGCATATGCAAATAAGGAATTGAAAGTGACGTTCAGTGATTGGATAGTTACAGAAAGTTGTTACTGTTGCTTTGTGGTTGAGCTCTATATAAGCAGGCTGACTGAACCCTTCAGTTCAGTTCCGTTCTGGCCTGTGAATAAACAAGAGCTGTTTGAAGAATCACTGTGTCGTCTGATATGTTCACCCACAACTTAACAGTTGGAGAACTGTTTTGTATCTGTGAAGGATCTCCACTTGTTTCGGAAAATTAGGGTTCTAAAAACATGCAGGGAGCCACTGTGGCTCCTCAGTTAAGATAGTCATTTTCCATGAGTTGAAAAGTCAGTGAAAAGGCAAAGGGAGACAGGCTCATCCCCACTCACATGTTTACATTGTCCTAAAATGAAATGCCTGCACAGGACTTCTGTGTCTCCCCTTCGCCATCCCAGCCCACATCCGCCACAGAGACCAGATCCGTCCCACATCCTGTCCTGAGTAGACCAGGAGGGAAGTTCATCACATGGCCAGCAGAGGAACCAACAAACAACAACATAGGAATCTAGAAGAATTTACAAGGAATGAGTACAAAAGTGAAAAAAGTAGAAGCAATTGAAACTAACAATATAACTACTCAATTGGTATGCTGAAAATCAACATTATTAATACCAAATGAGCCAAAAACAGTTACTGTAGTTTGCTCATGGCCACAATTTAAGAGGTTGGAAACCAACATACTTTATAGACTAAAAGTTATCTTTATGAGCATAAAGAGCATTTAACTGAAGCCCATCTGAGAGAGAAATGACACCAAGTTCAACAAGTTTGTGATTTCATTTCCAAGAAATGAAATGCGCAGGCAACCAGAACTACCTCTTTCTGTGTAAGTTGTCTCTTGTTTTCTTGTTCTGCTTTTTAAAGAAGTCAATCGGTTCCGCGTTACAGGTTAGGATTAATGGAAAGTCCAGGATGACCAGTCCTTCCCTCGCTCAGCTGCACCATTTTGGATGGCTACAGGGAGTGACGGATGAGGCGCAGAGCTTGCCCTTATTTTCTTTTCTCAAGACGGTGTACTTCTCTAACCCAAAACTTGAGCCCAAGTGCATAGAAAAATTAGGTATGCCTCCACCATTTACAATAGCAAGACCTTCTCCCAAGCAACATGGCAGCTAGGTTTCTCCATGTGCATAAGGGGTTCTGGTGGGATTTTTGCTGGAGATTTTTGCTAGTGGTTGCACATCACGAGTCATTATTGTGCAGAAACCCTCTATCTGAAAGAGCAAATAATTCCTATGGCATCTTGACAAACAAACTCTCAAATGCTTATTTCGTGGAATTATTCATTGTGGGAGCTCAGTGTATCATAAGAAAACTCTCTTTTGTGGCACCAACTAGTGAAGAGGTAAACATCTTTGGGCTAATAATAAAGAGGTTTCATTAATGGATTTTGATGGTGGCTACTGGGCACTAGGTACTAGCTGGGGGCTGGAGGGAAACAAACATTTGAAGCTGGAAAATGAGATAGATGGCTGTGTTCACACAGCTGGCTGGCCCAAGACAGTTTAGGTGAGACTCCATAGGCACATTGTTTGCTTTTGGGGCGGGAGTATTATACTACTTTAAAGATTTGCTTTGTCTGCTTGGTTACGCCCCCCACCTCACCCCCAGTTGTAAACTTGAAATAAAAAGGTGTTACTGAATCCTCCACAAGTTCTCCAACTATCTCTCCTCAGAAGGCAACTGACCCCATAAATGGTGACCCTGGGAACTTCCTATACTTGTGGGAGCAATAAACCATGCAATCTGTTTTGTCTTACAGAGAATACGCTGCGTGGAAAAACCACCGCAAAAGGTCCAGATGTGTAACAGCTCCCTGTTTTAATCCTGCTTCTTAATGTGAACCCTCTCCAGTTGAAATTTGTAACCCATTAATTACCTTCTCCTCATTTATATGATAAGTGGTTAATTTTCTTTTATTGTGATTGAAGCCTCTGCCAGCGTTCCAGGAAAGGTGGGGAGGGGGATGGAGTTGCAGAGGGAGTTTGATTGGATTTCATTGCTGTGGGCCATTTCTTAAACAGGTTACAAGCTGACAAACGCAGGAGAAAAGGGTCGATATCCTTCCTCTGCCTCATGGACAAGCCAATCTTTTCTGTAAACATTTCATCAGTATCTGCCCTTTGTATACATACCTGCCACACAGAGAGACTGGGGGGAACTTGGCTTTATATAGGTTTAGGCAACTGATAAATGAAGCAAAGCCAATATAAGTGGAACAAATCTCCAACAGATTTTCCTAATCATCGTTTGTCGTTTGGTTCTTCGGCTGAAAAGATGCAGCCAGTTTTTAAAACAATGCTTAGATTTATCATCATCATCAACATCATAATTTATTTCCCACCCTTCATCCTTAGGTGCTACGGCAGGCCTCAGCAATTCAAAATACAACATTAAAAGCAGTTTAAAAGCGTACGATTAATAACAATGATGAAGATGCGGTCATAGAGAACAGGGTGGGTCCTGAAAAGATACCATAGCTGTCAACTTTCAGATTTGAAAATAAGGGATCAGCAGCCTCGAAAATAAGGGGTCAGCCGCCTCACCTGTCCCAGGGACAGTCTATGGGATATCTAACAATCTGGGATAGCAGTGGAGAGCAGCGGGAAACGGCGCTGGAATTAGGGAATTTCCCGCAAAAAAAGGGAAGGATGACAGCTATGAAAGGTACATATCAGGTGCCCAAAGGCCAGAGGGAAGAGGTCCTTCTCCATCGGTCGCCCCCAGGGAGTGCCGCTGAGAATGCCCTTGCCAGGCCACATGCCCCTGAGCTCTACCCATTGGGCCTCTCTGCCAATCTTAATATCCAGGAAGGGTGCAGGGAAGGAGGTGGGGAAAATCCCTGTCCCAAACCCCAGAAAGCTGCTATGAGACAGCGGCTGGATCTACACTGACCCGTTTAATGTTATTAGAACAATATTAGAGATATCATTTTAAAACGCCACAGGGCGGATTTGTAATTTTAACCGTTCCTTACCTTATTTTGTCTGTAACGGCGCAGTTTCCCTGCTGCTGGCTCCTGGTTGCTCCGCAGCGCCCTCTGGTGTCACATTTTAATAGTGCCTTATGAACGCTAAAAGCAGAACAGAGTGTGTCCATTTCTGTTATGAAAACCATTCCTTAACCCTTCCTTAACATTATAAACTGTGAGTGTAGATCTGACCATTGTCAACAATATGGAGCTAGATGCAGCAATAGTCTGACTCAGTACAGTCATACCTCGGGCTAAATGTGCTTCAGGCTGAGCATTTTCAGGTTACGCTCCGCGGCGACCCGGAAGTAATGGAATGCGTTACTTCCAGGTTTTGCCGCTCACGCATGCGCAGACGCTCAAAATGATGTCATGCGCATGCGCAGTAGCGGCGAATTGCGACCCGTGCAGCCGCGCAGTCACAGGTTACGCTCTACTCAGGATGCAAACGAGGCTCCGGAACAGATCCTGTTCGCATCCAGAGGTACCACTATATAAGGTAGTTTTGTATGTTCCTTCTTCACCTAATTACAGTTGCATAACAGCTCTTCAATTCCATTTTGTTACAATCCATAGACTTTGAGTTTTTTCACCCTTTTCCTTCCCAACTTCTTGCCTTTTTGTGAATCATCCAGTCTGATCAGGAGTTTGGGCAAGAGACTTCTCACTTCTGTGTGATCTTTAAGTTGGTTCCAGTAAGCATTGCCCTTACTCTTACATTTTACCATGCATAAGGCCAACAAGTGAGTCCCCGCCTAAAGTTTTATATAGGTTTCAGCAGCATGGGCGCTTAGCTGTTACGTAGGCAGTCAGTCCAAGGGTGCTTCTGTACAAAAGATTCAAGATGTTTGCTGCGTTTGGAATTGCCTCAGTGCAAGCCTAACCACAGCGGTTTAGGAGTAAGCTAGGGCCCTCGTATTTACGGGACTGCCTCTCCTGGTCTGCCCCGCAGAGGACCTTAAGGTCCATGAATAACCATAGTTTAGCAGTCCCGGGCCCTAAGGAAGTCAGACTATCCTCCACCAGGGCCAGGGCCTTCTCAGTGGTGGCTCCAACCTGGTGGAATGCTCTGTCCCACAAGACCAGGGCCTTCAGGATTTAACCTCCTTCCGCAGGGACTGTAAGACAGAGCTATTCCGCCTGGCCTTTAATTTGAATTCCCTTCTCTTCCCTCCCCCTCCCCTTTTATGAAGATCACCTGCTCTGAGACCCCACAGCTAATTCTCCCCTGGCCTCCTCACTGGCCCAAGTAGAACTAATTCAGCCAGCTAGCCCTGGTGACTATTCTAAATGCTTATTAGATGGATTTTCCCCAAATTGATTTCTGAACTTTGAATTTTATTGTTATTCATGTTTTTATACTGTATTTTATGCTGCTTCTACAATTAAGTGTTTTAAATTTGTTGTTAGCCGCCCTGAGCCCGGCGGGGTAGAAATAAAAATTAATTTATTATTCTTATTATTATTGAAAGAAATGGGGCTTACTCCTAGGTAAGTGGAGTTACGACTGCAGCTTGGATTTTTTAACGGCCTTATGGTGACTCCTGTTTAGGGGTACTTTCATTGCTATCACATTGGCACATGGCTCAGTGCTGACGTCTCTGGGGACTTGCTTCTTCATTCACCATTTCCCTTCTGAAATCCTGTACTGACCACACCAATCACAGCAATGCACTTTTTCTAATGTGTAACCTGCACTCATTGCTGTTTGGCCAAAACGCCTGAATACATTTTTCTGCTTACAGCTTCCAAACATTTCACTGTCTAGCTACTGCTGAGAAATAGTTTAGTAAAGTGGACAAAAAGCACTATCATCTTTATCATCATTATATTATATATAAAGGGACTCAAGGCGGCTTAAAGATACTGTAAATTAAAAATAGCCAAAAACATAGGAGGGGAAACCAATAATAAAAACAATTGAACATTAATGTGTGTGTGTGTGTGTGTGTGTGTGTGTGTGAGAGAGAGAGAGAGAGAGAGAGAGAGAGAGAGAGAGAGAGAGAGATCTATTAAAGCCATACAGATAATTACTATAAAACCAGCAGCGCACCAGTCCTGTCATTAAGAACCATCGGTTCCGAAAGGCCTGTTGGAATAGGAACATCTTCACCTGCTTGGCAGAAGGACAACCAGTTCAGCAATGCCAGTCCTTTGGCAATAGTTATTATTATTATTATTATTATTAGGCAATAGTTGGGGCACATAGACTCCATTTTTGTTGTCCAGTTGTCACCTTCCATATGATAGGTATATAATTCAAAAGAATATTTTCTTCTGAGTTTTAAAAGTTTTTCCATAGAGGTAGATTTATATAGGTTTTTCCCCCATAGAATTAAGTTTATACAGTTCAACACACACACACACACCCCAAATTTTGTGAGAATAACTGTCTTAACTAAGAAACAAAAAATGGGAGGATGTAGATTACTGAATTCCTCCTTCTGAATGCCCCAGAAAGAGTAATCATGTAAGTAGTCTGGGGATGGGTTTAATATGAAACAATTTTCTCTTAATTAGTGGTCACTTTGCAGGTTATTAAGCTAAGCCATGCAGGACTGAGAACTTTCATTTTAAATCTTTTATTTTTGTTGTTTTATCTAATTGGACTAATTGGGCAAGCAGATTAGCATGGTTGGAGTCAGGAGGGGAAAATATTTCTCTCTGTAGGCAAATTGCTGGTACATGTTGCACGGACAGCCTTGGTTACGTTGATTAATGGCCTCAGTGGACAGCTGAAAAATCACTAGAGCTGCTGGAAAAGATCATTAACAGTTTTAAGGCTTGGATCACTCTGATGGGTGGAGAGAAATTATTAGCAAGATTTCTAATGTTGTCTGCCAAGACTGTTTTGTGTGTGGAGAATTTGGTCCATGGCGCTGCTGAAATGGAAGCCACTGTGGTTCTTCCTGCTAAAATACAAGGTAGTGATTATAATGCAAACACACATAGGTGTTGTATCGGTCTCTAAATGACATCGCCTGCTCCACTGCTACAAACAACAACAACGCTGAAACAAGGAATGTTTTAGGTTTGTGAAGGTGCAGCTAATTCAGATAAGAGATTCACAGGGCACTACAGAACTGCAGACATGTCCAGTATCCTCATTCATCAACAACTTGTCAGCGCAGAAATGTGTTTAAAGAACAGTAATTGAAGCAACAGTGGCACTTAGTACCTTTAGTACCCTTAGTAACTGCATGGTTCCTCCACCACTTACCCAGCATAGCTGTCAAGTGTCCCTTATTTGAAGGGACAGTCCCTTATTCCAGCACCGTGTCCCGCTGCTGTACCTTATTGATGGATGTCCCTTAAATTTCAAAGGAAGCAGCTCCTCTCCCCCCCTCCCTGCCAGCCAGGGAGGAAGGAGGCTCCAACTGTGTTGCTTGTCTGTGTTGCTCACCCAATAAGAAGTCTTAGAATGACTGGGGGTTGGAGCTTGTATGCCTTGTGTGTGGCTAGTTAATGCAAGCTGAGGAGGTTTTTGAATGCTGGACTCCATTTTGTTGCACGTGCTGCTGCAAACTTTGCAGTGCAAACCAGGCCGGGGAGCCATCTTAAGTTGAGGCTGCATAGGCCTTGTGGTGCATGTGATTCAGATTCTCTTCAGTTGAACCTCTGGTTACAAAGTTGGTTGGACAGTGTTCTTGAAGCTACCAGCATGAGTTTGACCAGACTGCAGGAGGACAGGAAGACTGGAGTGCCTGGAACAGGTGAGGCTGCAGGTCCCTTATTTTCAAGGCTGCTGGTCCCTTATTTTCAAATCTGTAAGTTGACAGCTATGTTACCCAGGTATATTCTCACTACAAGTTTCCTTAGGAAACATCGCAGGGAATGGGGTATGCTGATGTTCAATAATCTTCATCAAGGACCAGAAGACATAGCTTCAAATCCTGCTCCAGGCAGTGGCTGCTTTTCAATTTCTCCCCTGAGCTCTGATCATTACCACATTAATTTTTTTTAAAAAAAATGCACCACCACCATCATAAATATTTATGGTTACTGTTGTTTGAACAGAAAACTCTGAAGACAGAAAATGCAAAGAATCCATTCAGTAACAAGTAAGGAAAGAACTGAGGTGGGATGCAGGAAGGTCACACCGCACAGTAACTGTCTAAGAGACTTCACATGCCAAGAGTAGCTGTGTTAGTGGTTCTGACGAGATGAGATATGGTGGTTTTACAACAGAAGACTATTCCCAAGCTGTTATTAATGTTTTACTTTATGTAGGAGTTCATAAAGTCTAGAAATGCTTTATTCCTTTCACTCATGGGCAGGCAAACTAAGGCCCAGGGGCTGGATCCGGCCCAATCGCCTTCTAAATCCAGCCCGTGGATGGTCCAGGAATCAGCGTGTTTTTACATGAGTAGAATGTGTGCTTTTATTTAAAATGCATCTCTGGGTTATTTGTGGGGCATAGGAATTTGTTCATTTCTCCCCCCAAAATATAGTCCAGCCCCCCACAAGGTCTGAGGGACAGTGGACCGGCCCACGGCTGAAAAGGTTTGCTGACCCTGGCTTTCACTCTTTCACACAACAATGACCCATCTAGGCAGGATACAATCTGCAGCTGGCTCCCTCCCAATCTGCCTCAGTCCCCTGCAAAATCCTTTCACATCAAGTGGCTGGTGATGGCATCCATCAAATATTTTTGCATATAAATGTATGTATAATAACTTGGACCTTATAAACAACACCTAAGTGAGCTCTTGATGTAAGAGACAATATGATATGGGCAAAGCTTGAGCAGCTCAGAACTGTCAAATTCCATATATTAAATCTGTTTCTGATTCCCCCTCCAATATTGTGGTCCTCATTCTGGCTGAAGAGCAACACTGTCATCTACTGGAGAACAATAAAATAGCTTCAGCAAGTGAGATTGGCGGATTTAAAAGGGCATCTGTTTGAATCGTTTTGTGGTGAACGGAAACAACAAACCGGGTGCTGTTAGAGGTTGTGTGATTCATATTGCCAAGGCAAGAGGATATGAGAGCCAGGGGAGTTGGTGTGTGTCTGAGAGAGTACAGCAGTGGGATGCTTGAGGAAGTGGCATGTCCACACATCTCATGGCACATTCAGGTAGACTTTTCCCTAGTCACACACGGCAGAGGCTGGTCCGCTTTTGGGCCAACCATACCTACCTCAGCCATCCCTCAGGCACCCCCCAACTGCCTGCCTTCAGGAGATGGCACGGCCAGGCCGCTTCCTCCTTTGTCTTGGTTTGACGTTGTTGAAGGTAGCTGGGAGAAGGATGCAGTCAAAACAAGAACTGGTTGGTCCCAGCTGTCATTGGCTCTGCCTCTGCTGTCATGGGATTCTCTGCTTTCCCTCTTACCTGTCTCAGTGGGGCACATCTGTTGTTTAGTCGTTTAGTCGTGTCCGCTTCTTCGTGACCCCCTGGACCAGAGCACGCCAGGCACTCCTGTCTTCCACTGTCTCCCGCAGTTTGGTCAGACTCATGTTTGTGGCTTCGAGAACACTTTCCCACCATCTTGTCCTCTGCCGTCCCCTTCTCCTTGTGCCCTCCATCTTTCCCAACATCAGGGTCTTTTCCAGGGAGTCTTCTCTTCTCATGAGGTGGCCAAAGCCTTGGAGCCTCAGCTTCAGGATCTGTCCTTCCAGTGAACACTCAGGGCTGATTTCCTTAAAAATAGGTTTGATCTTCTTGCAGTCCATGGGACTCTCAAGAGTCTCCTAAGGGGCACATCTACATTCACAATTTTTGTGTATCTATATTGCAAGTTTGTTGTGTCTTAATGGGGGGTTTCCTGCAGGATGTGATTACAGACACTGCAGCACTTGAAAGGGAGTTGAGTGCCACACCACAAAAGCAAGTTGAGTTACAATCTGGGCACATGCTGAGACAGCAATAAATCTCTGAGACCAGGAGGCAGGCTGAATGTGGTAAAGCTTGTCCTGAATTGCATCGCTTCAGGCTGACCCCCATGACAGAATGCTCCTGCATATGAAAAACAAGAAACCTTGACCTCAGGAAGAAGAGTTCTAGTCAAGAATAGCATTCTTTCTTCTTTTCCGGGAGGAACATTCAAACACAGTATCGCCCCCCCCCCCCCCCGCAAGAAGCAAACCATGGATTTACCATGGGATCTGCTTACTTTGTAGACCAGCCCTTAGTTTATGTTAATAGTGGTTTGCTTTACGAAGAGGAGCTTGTTGGATCAGGCGAGTGGAGCTGAATGATGGGGGTGGAGATGCTCCTTCAGGTATTCAGAGCTGAAGCCGTTTAGGGCTTTAAAGGTCAGCCCCAACACTTTGAATTGTGCTTGGAGACGTGGGACTCCGCTAGATTGGTAAAGAAAAAGTGTTTTACAATGGTAAAAAATGTAAAGGTAAAGGGACCCCTGACCGTTAGGTCCAGTTGCAGATGACTCTGGAGTTGCGTGCTCATCTCACTCTATAGGCCGAGTGAGCCGGCGTTTGTCCGCAGACAGCTTCCGGGTCATGTGGCCAGCATGACTAAGCCACTTCTGGCGAACCAGAGCAGCGCACAGAAATGCCGTTTACCTTCCCGCCAGAGCGGTACCTATTTATCTACTTGCATTTTGACGTGTTTTCGAACTGCAAGGTTGGCAGGAGCAGGGACCGAGAAATGGGAGCTCACCCCGTTGCGGGGATTCGAACTGCCGACCTTCATGGTCAGCAAGTCCTAGGCTCTGTGCTTTAACCCACAGTGCCAACCTGTATATGTGTTTTATAAGCGATATAACACTGTGACACCAGATGGCGCTGTGGAGTCCCGACTTTCCCAACCAGATTTCCCCGTATGAGTTTACAACATGTTTAACGCTTCTCTGGTGTGTCTAGATCCAGCCGTACTGACAGCCAATGTAGGTCTTTCAGGACTGGTGTCATATGGTCCTGGCAGCCACTCCCAGCCACATTCTGAATTAGTTATAGTTTCTGAGTCACCTTCAAAGGTAGCCCCATGTAGAGCATACTGCAGTAGTCCAAGTGGGCGAGAACCAGAGCATGTACAATGCGCAGACAGGTAGGGTCTCAGCCGGCATACCAGAGAGAGAAAGCCGCTTGTAGTCGGGGCATCTTGCCTCTGACAGTGAAGGAATAACACATCCACAATAGCTGTTTCTTAGTCATAGTGCTATCTTCTCCACTGAAACAATTAGGGGAGTTTCCATCAGGAGGGGGAAATCCTGACATTTTCTTCTCATTTTCTCTGCCTCCTCTCTTAATGAGAACTGAGGTACTGTGTCAAGAAAATGGGAGAACCCCCTCTCTTTATTTTATTAATACACGGGGGAAAGCTCTTTCCCCCAAATGTAATGGTGTGTCTCACAAGTAAGAAAAATTAAGAGTGGTGAAAAATTATTTGATGGAATGAAAGTATTCCCTGGATCTGGGGCCAAGCCTAATCCTCAATTACTCTATTACCCTTTTTCCTGATATGGCAGTTTCCTCTTCTTGTTTTTTGTTCTTCTGTAAGATAATCTCTGCATAAGCACAGTTGTTATATAAAATTACAAGCTGACCAACCAAAGGATTTACAGATGTGTTATCATTGGAGTCTCAACATTTATTGCTTCTCTATCCCGTGTGTGTTGGGCCATTCTTCTGAATTATGGCTATAGTGATGGTGATGAGTTTTGAAAAAGCCACAAACTCTTCATACGAAAAATACTTTATTTTCAAATATTAATAATTCTGCTGTATTGAATTCTTGGGTTACATTTAATGGACTTGGAATACAAACGGCAGCACCACTAACTTAATATCATGTGACCATGTAAGGCAAAGACCTTTCTGATTTCATGTTTCATTTCTTTTAAACAGAAGCTGAATATTCATGAATATACACAATTTTGGTAAGGAAGTAAAGAGATAAGGCGGGTGGGGGTAGGAAGATTGACATCAGGACCTGCTACTCTTCTGGATCCTGCCACCTGAGGCAGTTGCCTCACCTTGCCTCATGGGTGAGCCTCCCTAGGGTGAGGTGTGCGTTCTGGTTAAAGTGGGGCTACATATGGACTATGCCTATAAAAGGGCATTTGAAGCACACACACCCTTAAATTACAGTGCCTGATTTCTCACTTTATTGGACGTGACTCCCCTCTACCCACTGTAGTTTAAGGGTTGCTAGGAATTGTAAATGAGAGATAAACTACAGTGCCCATAATTCTTTGGGGAGGGGAGGGAAGAAATCGGCTTTTAAGGTATAGTGTGTTCACAGCCTGGGACTAAAGCAAGGAGGCCTACAAGCTGCCTTGGGGATTTGGGGCTTCAAGGAAGGTTGGGGGCTGCTGTCCAAACCTGGGCCACATGGGCTCCTCTGCCCACCCCTCAAGATGTCCCAATGCTACACTGATTGTCTTTCTTCTCTCCTCTTCTGGTAGGTAAGGAGCAGGCTGCCACTGGGACACTTGCTTAGCATCTAGGCATCCCTGGCTCTCTCCTCCTTCCACCTGCTCTTTGCCCGGGGTTCACTGGACCCACCCACCCCCAAACTTGTCTAAACTCGCAGGTCTCTGCCTCGTGCCAATCCTAGGCAGGAACTTCTGGGTTCACCCAACCCTTCTCTCCCCTCTGTGCACATCCCGGTTCTTTATCCAGCAGCTCCCAGTGGAGACTTGCACTCTGTCCCCTTCCTCCAGGGTCTCTCACCCCTTCTCCTCCACGCCATCCATCTCCAAACAGGGAAGCATCATCTGAATGCTGGCATTGGATAAACTATAACTGCCCTGGGCTGGTTGGTGAGGCTGGCAGCCTCCCTGGGAGTAGCTGAGATACCGCCTCTCTTTTCCTTGGTTACCTTCCAGCTGGCTGGCTGAGATCTACAGTCCAGCCAGTGGATGGCCCTGGGCAGTATTATTTCAGATGTATAGATGTATCAAAAATATAAGGGCAAGTCTTCCGTGCAGAACTATGTGTACTCTGCACTCTATATATTCAGGCAATCCATATTCTGTACTAAGAAAACAAAATCCTGTGAGATGTGATAAATTATAAAATTTGAGCAAATTTTATGATTTATCTTATTTTGCATAATTTACTCTACAAGTTTTGCTATCTTTCATAATTTATGCTGCCCTTGCTAATTATGGGAAAGGAAATGACACTGAAACGTGACGTCCCCGATGACTGAAAATCTCATTCAGGCACTGCTTATACTTCTGAGCTTTCAGCAAATTTTTGCATCTTGCTTTACAAAATGAAAACTAAATTTCTCAGGAAGCTTATTTGTGTTTACCTTCCTACACTCACTTGGAAGTGCAGCATAAAGTCATGCATTACCAGTTACATATCTAATAGGAATGTTCTAAAAGAGCAGATGAATAGATGATTTACAATATTTCCTAAAGTGGGGGAAGAGATGGTGTTAAGAAAGATTATGATTTCTAATGATGGCAGAATAATCCCAAAGGGCCTGTCTTCCCCTAGTCGCTGGTATGGTATGTATTTTTAATGTAAACCACTGTGAGCAACACCATATCATGTAAATTGTCACCTGAATTGTACATACAACAAGCACACATTGTGCCAACTTTTTTTTAAAAAAAAAACTGCAACCAGGCATCTAAATTATGCACCAAGAAAAGAGTAATCCTTTAACCAGTGTAAATTATGCACAGTTGCTCTATTTGCACGATTTCGCTTTTCTGCATAATTTACCTGTATTTTTGCTATCTTGCATAATTTATTCTGGTTTTGCTATAATGGAGGTCAAGAACCTATGTAAGCCACGGAAGTACTGAAATCAACTACCAGGCTTCTGACATATTGGTGGGCATTTGACCAGACACTTCTAAGCATCTCTTTGCAGCTGTGCTGCTTGTTTTATTTTCTGGTGAGATTCTCAAGAAGCTGAACTCTGCACTTCTACCGCAACATGTATACAGCCCTGGATTTAGGCTGCTATGTGGCATCCTGGATTTCACTGAACAAATAGTACTCACCCAAATAGTAGCTACTCATCTAGGACTAAGTTCAAATTTCAACTAACTGGAAAACCTTTCATGGCAACAGCAAACCTTGCTCAATATACAGTACATCGCAGAGTTCATTTTCATCTTCTGTGCTCCCAGATGCCACCATCATCTGACAGACCATTGTGATTTCGACACATGCACTTGGCCAAAGAACACAAATGTTATTTACAGAGTGTATCCAAGCTACAGAGAGAACCCTCATACATCTAGAAAGAGCATACAAAAATATTATAAAGTACTGCAGAAAAGCAAGGGCTATGGATGTGAATGGGATTCATAAGGAACTCAACTGTTTTGAGACAATAGCCAAAATCAGACTGTTTACTTCGTAATTTGCAATCTGAACTTGATTAAAAAAAACATTCAAAAGTTATCACAACTGATTTTTACTTAAACCATACAAATGTAATTTTAAAAAGGAACCCTAGACAAATATAAAGCTATATAAAACCATTATTTGAACTCCTAATTTTTGCACATTCTACATTTTGGGCTTGCTGAGGTTCCTCAGCCCTTTAGGCACTGGTTCCATACAAAAGTCCATTTTGGTAGGCAAGACTGATTCTCACGATTCAAGCCACTCTCCTTGTAGCAAGTTTGATAACCATTTTCAAATATAAACCTGCTTATCCAAACTAATCTGATCCTCCGCTTTGCTTTTCATTAGCCTCTTGAACAGTCCTTTCCCTCAGGCTCCTGGCAATGTTATTTCCTTGGCGGGAGCACATTCTGTTCGTAGTGACCAGGGTTGACAATATTGCCAGCTGGCTCATATCGGGCCACCACAAATGTGGAGCCGTCGCTGGCAGCCGCCTTTCCAACTCCCATCTTTTTGGTGTTCTTCCAGACCATGGCTGTAAAGTGTCCTTAAAGAAAAACCCCACACGGAATCTATTAGGCGCTGGGCAAGAGTCTCATGCAAGACTGGGCAAGAACAGTAGTCGGTTTCAGAAAAATTGCTCAAGGAAATTCAAGCATCCTAACTCAAGGACATTAACCTTTGTGCGCAATAAAAGTATTGCTTGCTCATAACTTTTTTAAAGAACAATTGTTTTGAGGATACATTTGAAAGTTTTAAGGAGCGCTCCAATTAGTTAACTTGTTTGTTTGACCTCAGTTTCAGGTTCCTTGGTATGAAGCTCACGGGAGACTGTGGTGTTCCTGTGATATACGCTTTTATTTATAAACATACACAGGCTGAGCATTAAATGGAAGAGCATGAACACTCCAACCAATCTTGCTCCCCATTAGGCTTCATGGAGATCCCCCAAAGTCAGAGCTTTGGTTTCAGAAAAGACAGCATGTCTGTCCTCTTGAGAATTCCCAGCGACCTGTGCCAGATGAGACTAACCCTGACTAGTCACTGGCCTATTGCTCCCAAGGCATCCCTAGTTAGTTGTTTCTATGGCAACACATCCGTACTTAACAGGTTAACCCAATGCAGTTAGTAAAGCTTCTAACTGGTATCTCTGCCATTTCCTGAAAAACTAAACCACGTGTCTTTGGAATCAATGCTTTTTCAAATTATGGAAGATTTAGAAATTACTAAGCCTGAGCTTCTTCACACTTGGTTACGCAGCGCCTGTTTCTTGCTGAATTTTGAACACCATGCCTCTGAGGAGATTTCACCCCTCCCATACCCAAGAATCTCCTGAGAATCTCCTGAGGTCTCCGCTGACTCTACAGAGAGGAGGAGCAATGTACTGCTCTCTACTTAATTAGTCAAGTGAGTGAATCAGTGTGTGTGAGAGAGTCAGTCAGTGTGTCGGAGAGAGAGTGCAAGAGATCGTGTTTATAGATAAGATTGCTGCTAAGAGCAGCTGCAGGCACTCAGAGTATAGCATTGATTTATGCTCAGAATATTTAGCTCTGTATATAGTTTTGTATTATAGCTGTAGTTATAGAATAAAGGAGGATACTTTACAGAGCTGCTCTCCGAGTGGTTTATACTCTGCAAGACTCTGCAAAACGCTGCTGCACAACAACTATATTATTGAGACAGTGAATCCGGTGCTCTCAGCTCCAAGCTGTGAGTCCACAGCACTGTGACCTGTTCCTGTGGGAAAGGAGGTCTCTGGCAGTGCTACCCAGCTCGCCTAGCCCAGTCGGGGCTGTAGTGCATGAGTCCAGTTGGTACACTGGCTCAAGGGCAATGCTGACAGCCTCCACCTCCCCGCCCTCTATTCAGTCGAAAGGATATGTTTATATAAAAGCTTAATGTCTGAGATATTGTGAGAAACTAGAAGTGTCCTTTAGGTTATCTGCAGGGCCAGCCAAAAACATTATGGTGAACCACTAAATGGCACCCCTGCACCAGGGAAGAATGGGTGAGTGAAGGGGGGAAATCAATTCAGCCTCACCCAACAATTGAGGTGCGGGGAGAGGAAGAGAGAGGTCCACTCTCTGAATCTCATTGGGTGGAGGGGTGGGAGGAGGCCAGCATTGCCTCCTATTCACTGAGAGGCGGTGGCAGAGGCGGCATGGGGGGGTGCCAAGGAGGGGGCAGCTGTGGCCTCCAAGGAGGGTCCCACAGCCATCATTGCCACCAGCAAAGCAGCAGTGGGTGATGCATTCCTTAGCGACGGGATCCGCTGCCCCTGCGGATCCTGCTGCCTGAGGTGGGCCAGTCCTGGCTAACTGTCAATAAGCAACGCCAAGCCCATACTCACCTGTCCCAGAGGAAAACCCCGGACTCTGAAAGTTGTAACTTTTTATTTCGTTGTACCATCTGTCAGCTACTTCGCTCCCTGCAAAATGAATGAAAAGATGCTGTTGAATTGCAACTGATGGGGTGCAAAAATGCTGCCACTCTGTTCTTTTTTCCCTCCAAGACAAGGCAGCTCTGGGCTCTCAAAAAACATTCTAACCAAGCTGGAATTAAGTTAGTAAAACCCCCAAAGTTTTAGAAAAAAAGAGTATCACACACCATTCGGACCAACAGCAATAAGTAGCTGAATTTAAAACGTAAAGAGAAAGCAATTTTCTGACCACCTAAGTATGTCTTTTGCAGTTACCAAATGTCCTGATGCAGTTTTGAAAAATGTATCAAAATATGTAAAATGTGTATTTTGAGAGAAAATAAATTTAGAAATGTTTTGGTCGGTGAGTGTAAAATCACAAAGATAACTGACAAGCACTAAGCACATTTTCAATTTTATAAAATTCAAATGTTTTAATATTTAAAGCAGTTAAATAACTTTAAACATATTGGATTCAGTAGTTAGGTTCTGCCTCTTTTCTACTGATTTACACCCTACCTTACCCTTGGGCCATAACATTTCTGGGCTGGATCTAGACACATGAAAGAAGAAGCGTTTCAGTTAAACGCATTGTAAACTTTGTATGAGAAATCAGGTTGGCAAAAACGGAACTCTACAGCGCCACCTGGTGTCACAGTATTATAATGCATATACAAAGCATATAAAGCACTTTTTCTCTGCCAATGTGGCTGAGTGCCTGGATATGGAGATGCAACCTTTTAAGAGGAAAGGTGGGATACAAATGTAATAAATAACTGAAAAAAATTATAAGCTGGCTCACATCCAACTTTATCAACACAATACCACACCAGCTCTCTGCCTAGGTTCAATGAGCCTTGAACAAGAGTACCAAAGGTGACACTGGGATACCTACACAAAGCATACAACCGATTCCAACCATTGAAAATTAATAATGTTTATCTTAAACTTCTTGCTGCAATCCTATGCTCATTTAGGAGCAAGTCCCACTGAATCAAGAGGGATATTTCCCACTTGAACATGCATAAGTATGGCACTGGGCCACCATTGGACTGACAAATAAAAAAATGCTTTAAATGGTATTTTATCACATATGTGTTGCGTAGATTGCAGTCCTTACAGTTTTGGGAGGAAAAGGTTTGAGCACTGCAATGTTTTTACCAGTCTTTCCTATGTACTTATCTTACCTGACTGATCATACGAAGCCCATGCCAGGTTTTCCCCACATTTCCCACTACTGGACTCAGGACTGTGTTTGAGGATTCTGGTGCTAGCAAGTGCTTCTGAATACCTAGATAAAAAAAGGAAAGATCTTTACATAAGTGTAAACAGACTGCATCATGCTGAAGCAAAATGGGTGCCAGGTTGCAAAGGTTGTTCTAAATCAGGCGTCTCCAAGCTTTCCTTGCCTCGGGCCGGGGTCTCCAGCAACGATTGTGCAGCGGGCCAGAGGGCAGGGGAGCGTGCACCCGTACGCACGCGCACATGCTATTTCTGGTGCTCCTCTGCACAGGAAGTGGGTCCCTGTGTTGCGCTGCACAGCACCAGTAAGAGTGGGCAGAGGCAGTGGCGGCCGCTGCCGTGGGCCAGATAAACAAGTCCCTTGGGCCTTATCTGGCCCCCGGGCCGTAGGTTGGTGACCCCTGTTCTAAATGAAGAGCACGCACAATGTTCTGTATAAGAGCAGCACAGTGCTCCAGAGCTACTCATACCATTGTGGGAGACTTTTCAGGAAGTTTTTTTTAATGTTTGATGCTTTGCTGTGCTTGGGGTATCTGTGCGCTGCTCTGGTTCGCCAGAAGCAGCTTAGTCATGCTGGCCACATGAGCCGGAAGCTGTACGCCGGCTCCCTCGGCCAGTAAAGCGAGATGAACACCGCAACCCCAGAGTCGTCCGTGACTGGACCTAATGGTCAGGGGTCCCTTTACCTTTTTAAGCCACCCAGAGTGGCTGAAGCAACCTAGTCAGATGGGCAGGATGTAAGCAATTTTTTTATCTTTATCATCATCATCATCATCATAGCCATCATCAAATATGGCCTCTGCCCAAGCTCCTCCCTTGGGTCCTTCTAGACCAGGCTTCCTCAACCTCGGCCCTCCAGATGTTTTGAGACTACAATTCCCATCATCCCTGACCACTGGTTCTGCTAGCTAGGGATCATGGGAGTTGTAGGCCAAGAACATCTGGAGGGCCAAGTTGAGGAAGCCTGTCCTAGATAATTCCTTCCTTTGGCCTTAGAAATGGGGTGGGGGGCTGGCAAGCTCCTATTTCCTCCTCCTGTCTCAGCAGTGGAGCCAAGGACCACCCCCCAATGCTAATACTAATAATGCCAACACCAACACCAATGCTAACCCTAACCCTATGGATGTGAAGGGTAAGCCAGCTGAATTGCATTCTGCCACTGTAATGAGAAATCAGGGGTGAAGTAGGTTCCAGAGTTTATAGACAGAAAATGGTCCCACAGATTGATCTGAAACTGGGTTGTGCAAAAGAGGTAAATTTGAGGGTGGGCCATGCCATATTCGTAGTAGAAAGGGTAAGAGATTGTTATTCGGAATGAGTCAACATTTGATGAGGGACTCTGGTATGTTGACGGTGCTGTGTGCTTCTCTCCATGCTGAGGTGATTCTCCCATAAAAATTTCTATGCTTCCGTTGTTGCTGAGTAGGTTTTGGCCCACCACACTAAAGGCAGACATGGCTGCACAGTAAACTTCAAACGGGATCGTTCACTTAAGATCCACACACGTCAGAAACAAGCAAGCAGGAAGAGAAATGAGAACGGAAAGCTCAGGAAGGCCACTTAGTTTTTCGTTCCTATAGACATTAACTCTCTAGCGGCTTCTTCCTCTCAGGACAGCATTAATTAAATACGCACCATTGCCTTTTCGAACACTCCTTCTCAACAGACACATTAATTAACCCACAAAGCTGATTTTTCTTAATAGCTTGTGACAACGCTCCCCTGATAAAGGTTTTGCAGAACATCTGCTGTGGTATCTTCTGTAGGACAGTATAGTTCCTCTGAATCTCTTTTTTAAAAGTTGTATTTTGCATCAGTGTTTACCTCGCATCCCTTTTCTGGCTGTAACACTGAACAACATTCTGACAGTTGTGCGCCTGATTCCATAGAATCCTAGAGTTGGAAGAGACCACAAGGGCCATCGAGTCCAACCCCCTGCCAAGCAGGAAACACCATCAGAGCACTCCTGACATATGGTTGTCAAGCCTCTGCTTAAAGACCTCCAAAGAAGGAGACTCCACCACACTCCTTGGCAGCAAATTCCACTGTCGAACAGCTCTTACTGTCAGGAAGTTCTTCCTAATGTTTAGGTGGAATCTTCTTTCTTGTAGTTTGGATCCATTGCTCCGTGTCCGCTTCTCTGGAGCAGCAGAAAACAACCTTTCTCCCTCCTCTATGTGACATCCTTTTATATATTTGAACATGGCTATCATGTAGCTATCATTCCATGTAGTTCTCCCCATACTTTCATGAACAGCCTTTCGCAATTAATCAGACCATATGCCATTAATTTTACCCTATTGCACTTTACTTTATTTTCAACTCCCACTTACATCCTATTGTCTGAAGGCTAGAGTGAGTATCTAGGTTTGCTTGTCATGCATGGATTTTATATCTTCCTTTGGCTACCCTTTTCTATCGATGGGCTTCTCTTTCTGGCGTGTGTGCAGCATTCTCCCAGAATGGCCTAGTAGTGCTAACTTTGTAGGACAAATGACCAGAAGGATTGTCTTTTGTTTTCCCCATCTGATCTCAACATCTGCATGGGACTGCCTTTGATCCTCTTCTGATACTGCTTTCTGCAAAGTCATTTGCTGTATTCAACCAATGAGTCTTGCTAGCTTGACTAAGCTTTCCCCCTCCCTCCAAGTCTCCTAAAGCAGCTCAGGGGATCGAGAGAAGCCCCAAAAAAGCATTTAGGAGAGGACAGGAGAGGTTGTTTGGTCCAGAAAGCACAAATACTTGTTCTGATATAATGATCACCTTAGTATGATGCCAAATCCCACCCATCTTACTGACGGCCACTTTGTGTGTGAATTCAGGATTGTGGGCCCAGACACAGTGAGGCCATGGGCAGCTGGGGACTAATCAAGGAAGATGAAATAATAACAAGACAATTGCTTTGGGATAAAAGAAGGGTTACGGTAATCTCAGGTTAAGGATCACTCCGGGATATACATCAAAATGGGATGACCTCTAAGATCACCATTTGGGGGGGGTATCCTGGCCCATCAGCCCCCATCTGAGTGTCAGGATGGAAGCACCTCCCCCAGACACCTTTAAGGGAGCACCCCAATCCCTTGGAGTGGGGGGTGAAAATCCCAATTGCCTCCCCATCTGCACTGACTAGGAATTCAACCCAATGCCTTATCTGCCACCTCAGTTGACCCCACCCTCAGCCAGCTCACCCCCAAGCTACTTACATCTGCAACCACTCTCAAAGGTCTTTGTAAACATCCAGCAGCCACATCTTGGTGCCCATTGGCAACAGATGTGCCCCATCAGGTCTGGACAGGCCTCTGTTATGAACTACAATGCCAGGGTGCTGAATCACCCACCCCCACCCCCAATCTGCCCTATCACTGCTGCAGCACCAACAGTTCAGACCAAAATATAGATATTAAGGAGGTGTTTCAAGAGTGGACTCTCCAGATTGGTAGGCTGGTGAGGCTGATGATGCCTTTTCTGTTTCTCAGATTATTCTTGTCTAGCTAATGACAAGGGCATCTGGCAGGGCCTTCACCACAATCAGCGATGTAAGCCAGGGCATAAGGTTGTCTCCCATCTCATCCTCCTCCGGCTCCTTTTCCACACTGGTCTGTCTTAGAAACCTGCACCTGAACCCTTAAGGAAGACTGGGACAGGCACATATCACCCAGCACAAGACCCGTGGCAACCAGTGAAGCAAGAAGCTGGCTGTGCATTCACTGACCCACAGCTCCCCAAAGAAAGCTTTGTACTTTGACCAGTCCATGGAGCCCAACACAGTCTATATGTCCCTTAGGACAGCGTATGCAATTGGTTTTTTAGTGTCCTGGGCTGGGGGGTGGGGTAGCTTCTGCACCAGCCTTCCAGCAGCTTCCATACATGGAAGTAGTCACAGAGGTTCTGGAAGCTGCAGGAGTTTGCTGAATGATGTGAACACAGCTACATGCAAAGCCGTGGTATTTTGCAGCTAATCCCTGTTCCTTAAGGGATGTGATCGTCCGCCTGAGGAGGAGGAAAGTGTGAGGCAGCCCTGCCGTGAGACCTAAAGAATTCCAAAGATTACCAAACCCTATAATACGCTTGGAATGTTGATAGCGCAACAGAATGCAATGCTCCCGGCTTCACAGTGTGTCTCCAAGCACCCACAGGTCCCCATGAAGGAGTTCTAGCAGTGGCCAAGCTATGGGTGTCAACACCATGAAGTGATCCTCCTCAAACCAGTCAGTTAATATCTTTTCCTCAACAGGAACATGATAGCAACTGTTTAGTTTTTAGAGACAGAGTGAGCATCAGAATGCTTGAAAGATTATATAAATTTAATACATCCAGAAAACTAGCACATGAGGGATAAGCGAGGCAAGGCCCCTTCTCTCAGACATGCTAGGAGCTACTGTGTCTATTCTGGGTGGTCTTCTTTTACAGAGAGGCATCCTATCCTATGAGACCTACCAACTGTGTGAAGTGGTCCAAGAAATGGTGGTGTGAATTGCTGGCAATACCAAGAACATTAGAGCTAAGCTACATGCACCATGAGCTTGACCAAACTGAGGGAGGCAGTGGAAGACAGGAGTGCCTGGCGTGCTCTGGTCCATGGGGTCATGAAGAGTCGGACACAACTAAACTGTTATGTACTGAAGTTCTCACCCTGGGCCAGCAGGGGGATACTGTAGATAGTTATGCAAATGAAGGATCGAAAGTGACGTTCAGTGATTGGATAGTTTGTATGCAAATGAAGGATCGAAAGTGACATTCAGTGATTGGATAGTTTTAGAAAGTTGCAACAGTTACGTTGTTCTGGAGCTCTATATACCGGTAAGCAGGCTGACTGAGCTCCTCAGTTCAGTTCTGTTCCAGCTTACAAATAAAGAGCTGCTTTGGAAGAATCGCTGTGTCGTCTGATATGTTCGCCCACAACTTAACATAAACAACAACATGCACCATGTAATTTTGCTTGTGTTCCTTAGCTCTAATATTCTTTGGTAGTGCCAGCCATTGACATTAACAACATTTAGGTTTTCTTCTTCCTTTCAACCAATGCTTATAGAAATTTCTAGAGATTTTGCTGTGTGTCGCCTTGCTCTTCCAAAATATGGGCACCACTGGAGAAGACAATTATGCTGATCCTGGCAGTGGGGAAAAAATGCCTTTTTTGTTGTTATTCAAGGAAATAAATCTATGAGGATTTGAGTATCAGTAAACCAAGAATTAAATCAAAAGTACTGCAATACTGATAAACTCTTCAATTAACAAAATAAAGAAGTAGTTGTACTCACTGCTGTGCTTCCCTGTTTAACTTCTTGCAGAGTTTTAGTGAGGGAACTCCATGCTTCTTCCTGTAGTCATTGTGGGCTTTTAAGACCTCTTCCGCAAATTGCTTGGAAGCTAAAACGGTATAAAGCATTAGAAATTCAAAACAATTCCAGTCTCTGCTTCAGGCCCTAAGCAAGGGTCAAAATCTTACATTGTTCTTACATTTCAAAGCCTACAAAATAAGAAGACAATCAGTTTAACCAACTCATCAGGTGGCTTGTTTTAAAACAGCTGCACCTGAGATCACTTAGTTGCGCAAGCACATGCGAGGGGGAATGTATTATGATATATATGGCATTGCAGAGAAAGACAAGAAGAAAGGAACTATAATATGCATGTAATCTGTGGCATTCAACATTTTTGACCTGGTATCAGAGTTTCTGTCTTATAACCATAACCTCCTTAGCTCATCTTCAACAACCAATGCAAAAAAGTAGCAAAGTTAATTTGTTAGCATAAAATATTGTTTTTTTCATATCTAAGATTTAGATAATTTATTACAGTCAAAGTCCAGCTTGCATAACACAACAGAAACAGCATTCATAAAGATAAAATATACAATCAGAGCAGATTGCAGCAATAGCTCATGAGCTAAAATTGAGATATATACATACACCCGTACAACTGAGATTTGGGCTACCATAAAAATTGACCCTGAGGCACCCCAAAGGGCGTCTTCAGCATTTCCCTGGTAAGCTATTTTATTCTAGAGGATGATCTGCACCTACAGATCTAAAATTAACAATATACAGTAAAAACTTAGGGTGCACATCTATCTTTCTTCATACTCATCTTTTACTTTTGTATGCCACATTTCCAGCAAGCAAACTGAGCACAAAACAGCCCACAATAGCAAAAAATTAATACATAAAAGCGTCACCTCCCTGTCCCAGTGCTTCTTCCTTTGATACATTGGCTATTCTGAGCAGATTTGCATGAAACCTCAGCTAATCTCCAAGGAGCAGGAAAGTTTGGAACTATTCCACTTAGTAGTGCAACGACTTTCTCTGGAATGTGCATCACTCATTCATGTTGGGAAGATGCCAAGTGACGTCTCTGCCAAACTGTTGTATTCCAATGTGTTCCACTTGGTACTCTCGTCTTTTTCAATAAAGTTTGTGGTGATTTTTCCTACTTTCAGTGCAACTGCAGCACCAGCCTGGTGGGTGTAGACTTGCAAAGCACTATTAATGCCCCTAGCAATAGGAGTCTTCAGTAAGAAAGTTGGTGATGTTCGGCCTGCCTGTCCCTACAGCATGTGGCCCCTTCCCCCAGTTGTTTCCACAGCAACTATTGCCCCCACTCTTTTTAATTTTCAATTTGTTTTGTACTAAAGGGCATGTGTACTAATAAAATTATCATTTTGAAAATGAAGAAGCAAATGCTGCAATTGCTAGAATCATAGGAGCCAACTCCGAGGGGCCATAGGGGCTTCGCCCCCCCCCCCATAAATATTTGAGAGGCCTGGGTCCCCACAAAGTTGATGGGCACTCGCATTCAAACAGTGTGTGTGCACTGCGCCATGTGATTGATAATGCAGGGTGGGCCTTATCTGGGCCCCCACAGTATTTTATTCAAGTTGGCACCCCTGGCTATGATTGTAAAAAGCAAATCAGTAAATGAAGTACCAACTTAAATAACGCCAGTGTCCGGAAGAAGCATGAATCACTTCACACCATGTGATCGGAGGCTGCATTCCTAAGTGTGCATTCTAGGGAATAAATCAGAAGGTTAATTCTGACTTAAGCATACCTAGGATTGCAGCCTTGGAGCAAGAGCATAGGTCAGTAATGCACAAACCACTTTTGTTTCTGCTGTGGGAACAAGAACTGAGGGGTTCCCTATAGGGAATATAGTACTATATTACACGCTATGTAGAACCACAGTTTTAATGCCTCTTCTAGCAGATAATAGTGATAAAGAATCCTTGTGTAGAAATGACCCATATTTATGTTTAAAAAGAAAGAACAGTGTACAAGCTTGGGTCAAATTAGCACAGGCACTTCCAATATTTAACAGAAGAGGACGGATAGCATAATTTCCATCCCATTACCAATGTGTTCACTGTGCAACACCCTACACATCCGAGTACCAAAAATGCAAATGTGCAAATGAGGCCATTGGAGCAGGTCCTCCAAGGCCTCCAAAGCTTTGCCTTTTAGCTGGTGATGCCAGACCTGGGACCTTCCGCGTGTAAATTACTATTGAGCTATGACTCTCCCAATCGTTGCTGAGGTAACTATTAATTTGGTAATCTTTGCCGGATTTAGATACCACATTTAGTATTAAGATTTAGGACATATTTTTTTGCATAATGTAATGTACATTGTGCACCTCTCATTAAACTTTCCATAACCGATAATTAATATGCAGATCTGCCAAACAGCTACATTTTATTAACTCAATGAAGATGTACAGGGACATAAAATTCTATGTTTACAGAGTTTTAAAAATATGCAATTCTAATATTGCTTTCTCTCTCTCTTTCTCCCCCCCCCCCCACAAAGACATGGAGCCTCCTAGCAGACGGTAACAACTGAAATAAAGCCGAAATCATCCAGTCAGCAGTCAAGGAATGTTATTTCTTAAAGATGCATATGTGCTAGTGCTGAGAAACAAGAACAATAAATGACGAATTTGCTTCCCGTTTCTGTCCTCTGGAGCCTGAAAGATACAGAGCTTGCTTTGTCAGTTTGGTAATCTCAGCACGATGGACTCATGGAAAAGAAGGGAGCAGCTGGACTTTCCAACAAACTTGGAAACAGAAGCTGCTTTAAAAAAACAAGCTTTATAGAACAAGATTAAGTGAATTTGAGTTATATTCCCTGATCTAATCCATGATCTGTCAGTATAGACATAACTCCTAAGCATGTGATCCTAACACACATTTAAGTGGAGATAACGTACTCCTGAAGAACTTTCAAACAATTGCAAGCCCAAAGTATTCCCTTAATGTTTATAAAGTGTTCCGAGCACTTTGCAATGCTGTATAAATACAAGATGCATACTGTCTTGAAATCCTTTGGGAAGAAGGAAGAGATATAAAGTTAATACATAAATGCCCACACATCTACCCCAATTAATTCTGGAAAGAAGTCTGCTCTATTTACTAGCATAGCTGACGTGTCTTTTAGCAGTGCTTGGGCAAGTTCTCTCAGAACAGGGAGGGAGTTCCAGCTATTTTGGGACAGGCAAGAGATACTAACAGGAATGTCCTAGTTCTGAAATACTGCTTAGACACAGAGGTTGATCAGGAAGGTTTATTCTAGGTGTGAGTTTGGGATTTAGAATCATAGAATCATAGTTGGAAGGTACCCTGAGGGCTATCAAGGCCAGCCCCATGAAATGCAGGAATCTCAACTAAAGTATCCAAGGCAGATGTCCCTCCAACCTCTGCTTAAAAACCTCGAAGGAAGGAGAGACCACAGCCTCCCAAAGGAGACCATTCCACTGTCAAACAGCTCTTACTGTCAGAAATCTCTTCCTGATGTTTAGTCTAAATCTTGTAACTTGAAGCCATTGGTTTGGTCCTACCATCCAGAGCAGGAGAAAACAAGTTTGCTCCATCTTCCATTCCTTCAGATATTTGAAGACGGCTCTCATATCTCCTCTCAGTCTCCTCTTTGGAAGCCAATGTGGGTTTCTTGTGGGTGTGGGTGCTGCACTACTGGGGATTTCAGGTATGTAGAATGCTTGGAGGCAGACGCAGGCATGCCTGGCACATCCTGATTCTTATAATCCATTATCTGCTGATAAACTGCTGCAGTTGAAAAGCCCAAGGCATTTGTTGTGTGATTCAGGCTTTGAAAGCTGCCTGGTTCATGTAGTCTCACTGACTGACTGCTTTGGTTTAGATCCTGCATATTTCAGGTGGGGCCCTGGACTTTAGCAATGCTAGTTTGATGGTTATGAGATGGCACTGCTGGTTAGTGGCTAGAAGACCACTGGTACAGCTGGGTATGGTTAAGGCTGCCTCTCTCTAGGGGTGCCAAATTGAATAAAACATTGGAGGGGGGGCAAGACAGGTAAGCCCCGCCCACATCACCAATCACAAGATGCAGCACCCAACTACCATTTGAATGGCAATGCCCATCAACTTGGGGCCCCGGCTCCCTCAAATATATTACTGTGGGGGTGAAGGTACCTCCACTCCTAGAAGTTGGCTCCTTTGGCAGGATTTTGCTCATGCATAGTGTTAAGGAAAATTCTGGGTTGAGAGACTATTCAACAGCCCAGCTCATCAGAGTACAAGTCCCCTGCAGGTCCATGCGGTCAGTAAAAGAAGGAAATTCCAGCCAAGTAATTTGGAACAAAACAGCTGTCAGTAGACTTAGATCCTTTATTGTTGCGCAACAGGTTCAAACAGTAGTAAGTGAACCCAGAGAATGGGGCAACTTTGACTTTTAAAACTTTCCCACCATATCCCAGAATACAGTTCGCACAGCATCACTGCTACGTCACTAACATGCCACAAAAGGGGAGGGTTACACAAGATTAGCATAGACAGTTATGTCAGGGCAACACCTAAGTATAAGCTTAGCATAGGCAAACATGTCTTAAGTACCCACCACCCAAAAGTACAATAGAACTTCCTTGGCATGTCTGGAGCCTGAGACAGGTCTGGGGATGAGATTTGGCTTCCCTTGGAGAACAAGGAGCCCAGCAATTGTCACCTCTGGGCATTTCCTGGGGTAGGAGGTGTGTATACATGTCTTCAAGCTTGGGGAAGTGCCGGGGAAAGAGTCCTTTTTCCAAGGGCAAAATGGTGTTAGAGTGGAGGCAATTGGGCAAAAGGGTTGATTTGAGCTGTCAAGTCGAAAGGATGCATTCAGGCATAATATTTGTAACATTTAACAACTTTAAAGATGTGTGCCCCACCCCGCTCCGTTGTAATTTCTGTAACAATCGTTTTTTGGCAGCTGCTGTCTTGCACTGCATCATGACTGCTGATCTGCTCTTGTTAAATTCATAAATGTGGCCCTAGTTCACCAACTTCTGTGTTTCCTACAATCTCCTGGTTTGGTTGCAATTTAATCTATCCATTTTCAAGCCCACTCTTAGCAGGCAGGAGAACATACAACTTCTGGAAAACAGTACAGCTTCCCTTCCTTTTAACTGTGATTCATATATACAGAAATCTATTACACAGCCTGCAATGAGTCATTATCTTGGGGTTTTTTCCACTCAAGTCTTCAAAAAATGCTTATGACTAAGGTTCCTGAAAGCAGCTTGTTTATATATCTGCAAAGCTAACAAATCTGTAAAAAGGATGTATAGAGTGGTGGGAAGACCTTCAGAAGTCATGGAGATAGGGATCTTCCAACCCTGAGGGTGGGGAGGGTGTTGGGCTCCGCAAGCTAATATTTTACTATAAGCCAAACATTGCTTCAGTCACTAGCATGGACTAGAACTACTCCAGAGCAGACTCAATATTGCATAAAGGTAAAGGGACCCCTGACCATTAGGTCCAGTCGTGGATGACTCTGGGGTTGCGGTGCTCATCTCGCTTTAGTGGCTGAGGGAGCCAGCGTACAGCTTCCGGGTCATGTGGCCAGCATGACTAAGCCGCTTCTGGCGAACCAGAGCAGCGCACGGAAACACCGTTTACCTTCCCGCCAGAGCGGTACCTATTTATCTACTTGCACTTTGACGTGCTTTTGAACTGCTAGGTGGGAAGGAGCTAGGACTGAAAAACAGGAGTTCACCTTGTCATGCAGAATCGAACCGCCGACCTTCCGATTGGCAAGCCCAAGAGGCTCTGTGGTTTAGACTGTTAACAAGGGGGGTGGGTTCTCCTGCAACAAGACCACAGCACCACCCGCGTCCCTTTAATATTGCATACCCTCCAACATTTTGTAAGAAAAATTCAGGGCACTCCTCAGCCACCCCATCTATGTCACTTGCCCCCTCCCTGCCACTGACCCCTTCCTCGCCCGCCTGATCACCCCCTCCTTGCCTCCCCTCTCTTACCATTGCTGTCTTCAGCCTTTTGCTCAGCAGCCTCAAGCCGCCTCAGGGAGGTTGCCCTAGGCCCTGTGGTGCTGGCAGACGCTGTGATGCCTCCGAGAAAATCAGGGCATCCCAGATTGGGATCAGAAGCCGGGGCAGCCTCCGTAAATTCAGAATGTCCCGATTAAATGGGGATACTTGAGGGGTCTGATATTCCCCTAATGGAGATGAGAAGATTGGGAGCATGATGTGGCAGTCACACAATCCCCCCCTCCTTCATTATTTACCGTATTTTTCGCCCTATAGGATGCACTTTTTCCCCTCCAAAAATGAAGGGGAAATGTGTGTGCGTCCTATGGGGCGAATGCAGGCTTTTGCTGAAGCTTGGAGAGCGAGAGAGGTCGGTGCGCACCGACCCCTCTCGCTGTCCAGGCTTCAGGAAGCTATCCGCAAGCCTGGGGAGCCCGCAGGAGTTCCCGCAGGGCTCCCTAGGCTGCGGATAGCAGCCTGCTGCCCGGAGCGCGGGGCGCACTGAAGCCGCAGCTGGGGGGGGAATAAAATTTATTTTCTTTATCCCCCCACCCAAAAAAAAACTAGGTGCGTCCTATGGGCCGGTGCGTCCTATAGGGCGAAAAATACGGTACTTTAACCATGGGATAGGATTGCTAAATGCACCAGCACAAGTCATGATCTGCAGCAGCTAGAATTCAAACCACCATTTGAAACAAATGAGTTTGCATATTTTGGTTAACAGGGAAACTGAATAGCTTGCTTAGCACCAATGCAAGAACAGCTAAAAATCCCACAGATTAAATAAAATGTTTCATGTTTTGGATATATGGTGGACTCGGATTTTTGTTTTTGCAAGATTAAAAAGAAGATTCATTATAACAAATTATTTTGGTCAGTAGGATATAACAGCATGTCCTTTTCTATTAGACACACGGTGTCTCAATCCTTAGTTAGACATATCCCAGGATTTCAAGACTTGCCTCAAAGGATATCATAGCTCATTTAACACAAAGAATGTACATTAGTACAATCTCTTAGTACAGTCTCTTTGTAAACTGCTTTGGAGGTTAGAGCTGCATATACATTTTATAAAATAAATACATGACAGAATTAGACTCCTAATCCTTTGGGTGTGGAAAGTGCAGAACTGTAATAGCGAAAAACAATGTACCAGTCCCATAAAGGTTTTTACAGCAATAATGTAATACTGTATATGTAAGTAATATTGTGTCCTTGTTCACGAATGAGTGGAGTCCTGAGATTACAGATTAGTGAGCACAGAAGTAAGATTGTAACAAAACCATTTGTGGCTCCATTAACATTTCACTTCCTGGAAGGTAAGAATACACCTGAGGATTTAAGGTTCATTGCTGTTGAACAGATTCACATATACAGAGGTAAATCCCCACCTCCTACTTCAAGCTATTAAATGTTCACCTTGCAAACAGTCATTCCTTATCGGCGGAATGAAAAAAAAAATGATTTACCAGCATATTTATAAGGATGTTTTCAATATTGTAGCAGCCTGTTTACCATTCTAAACAGGAAATGCTTTCAGGAAATGCTCTCTTGTTGCTCAAGGGTTGTTATAGCTCAGTGGTCTTAGGACACTGATATTTGTGTTTCTTAGGGTTTTCTTCTATTGTATGCATAGTATATTGCTAAAATGATAACCTGACAGATGCATACTTAGATATTCTAGTCCCTGAAATCTGGGTGGCCTAAACTGCACATGCAGATTGTTTCCTAATTATACAAATCAGGTGGTGGGTTAAAAAAGGTTGAAGCAACTCCCTCTCCTCCTGACCTCCCACTGCAAACCACCCCTTTCCAAGTTTCTTTTATAGCAGGAGTGGAGAACAACATGGGTTTTCCAGATGTTCCTGGACTCCCCCAGCCATCAGGCCAAGCCAGCGTGGGCAACAGAAAGGGAGCTGGAGTTGATGAGAGTCCAGCAATATCTGGCTCCCAGAGAGGTTTCCTGCTCTGTTGTAGAGGAATGAGCAAGATGGCTGGGTTTTCTTAGATATTTTTGCATGTATTGACTGTCTGAACCCTCAAGGGGTACTTATCAGATATTAAGAGAATTTCACATATTGGAAGAAGTCTAAAATTCTTTCCTGGGGGAGATGAATACAGGATGTTCCTTTGCTGTTATTATGCCTTATTGTTTTTAGCTTTCTAAAATTGTATAAAATTCAATAAAATCTCTTCCTGATAATAAACTCCATTGAACAAAACAGGACTTACTTGTGTGGAGAAATGTGCTGTTTGTCTAACAAGGTACTGTAACCCTCAATCATCAAAAGCCTATTTGATTCTGTGTTTTACTAATGACCCATTACCACCAGGCTGCCACCTCAAAGGGGGATTAGTCCAGAGTGCATTAGCTTTTAATACTGTATACCACAGGAAGCACCAGTTTGCCTTAATTAGCTCTTAACACATGCTAATTTCAGAGGATTTAGAAACTGTCTAATACAAATGCACACATGGGTCTGTCATCCAATTTTAACACACAAGCTCTGCTCTGCTCTACATATTTCAGGCAGGCTTCCAGATCCTCCACTCCAACGCTTAAGCACCAATTTCACGTTTGCCCATTTCAAATATTTAATACTTAAATCAATTTTTTAGTTCAAACTACTGTCAAAGGTGGCTTGCAAGTTTTATTAAACCTCTTCTAAATCAAGAGAAAAATAACAGAAATTTTTAACAGAAGCATCACACCATAACACAGACCAGAGGTGTCAATCAGTTGTGTTTTACTCAGAGTAGACCTATTGAAAATAATGGGCATAATGTAGGTCCATAATGATCATTTGTTTCAATACTACCCATAATTTCCAAATTAAAACTATTGAGGGGCTTGTGCCTGGCCCAGAAAAACAAAAGACTCTCTGCACCTGATGAGCACCACCCAGGGAAAAAACATTCTATAACAGAGAGTACCCTTTTCTGATTAAATGTTTTGATTGCACCTTAAAAAAAAACAAATCCGCTTTTTCTCATTGCAAAACTGTTCAATGGAACAGCGACAATAAGATTGTGACATCAAAGCCACCCATGTATTCAACACTCCGCACATCAACTTCACAAAGAACACTGGCACTTGGTTTTTAGGTACATCTGTGTGCACCCTGAAATTATCAGGCTTGGAAAAACTCATAGCATTAAACACAGAAATCTGTTGGCTGGATGCTGCAGTTAAAAGCAGGCTGCATGACTTCTAGCCTTGCCTACATCTGGGTAAAACCAGATGGACTTCTCCGATAGTGCAGTTTAAATACACCCACACCCAGGCCTTGTACACAATCAGAAGTTACAACATGCAGCTAGTGATTACCACCCCTCTTGCTATTTATGGCACAACAAAAACACACACACCCTTTCTTCACAAGTAAAAACAATGGGAGAAAGAGGTATTGTCAGGAGGAGTCAAGAGGAGCACTGGTCTTGGTGATTTGGTCGCCTGAATGATGGCATTCAGGGATTCAGTGTGTTTGACTCCTATCAAACTTTGTGGGGAATGGCTAAGGGACCCTCCTTGCATCGGCTGAGAAAGTCAAGCTGTGTTCCTTCAGCCACTGTCCTGGGCTCCAGTCCAAAGTGTTACTGCTAACAGGTAGACAGATGTCACCTCTGGCACAGAAGACCAAGGAAAGCTACCTGCTTAAAACAGACATGCGGAAGTCTCCTGAGGCAGTTCCACTGTAGCTCCAATTGTTTGTGACTACTGAGCCTTGCTGCCTGGGACTGATGGTAGTGGTGAGTCCAACATCTGGAGGGCCACAGGTTGCATACTCCTGGTGTGTGTGCGCGCGCACACACACACACAGTGTATATCCTTCTCCATTCTGGACTTTCCCACCGACTTGCAGAGCTGCAAGGCTGCTGTGTTGTGAACATAGCTGCCTCCCAAAGGGGCCTAGTTCTTTGGTGCTGCCAGACATAACAGTTGCAGAGTTTAGCATTTAAAAGCTGTAAGGCTAGTAGACATGTAAAAGATACAGCTTTTGCCATCACAGCATCTGTGGGCCGAAGAAAAGCAGCAGCTGTTACATTCCTGCTTGTTTTACAGCTTTTGAAGTTGTCAGGAATGAGAAGGGCCCCCCGTGGGACTTGCATCATCATCTCCTCCCTCCCTCGCCTTGCCCAGACCCCCTTGCTTCTGATGCCGAATGATGCTGCTGCTCCAGAAAACAACGTTCCTTGCTCCAGAGCAGCTTCTAGAACAGCAGTCTGATTCCAGAGCCTCCTTCCTTGCGGAAACTTGAGTGCATCGGTTCCAAATGTGAACCCTAGAACACAGAAGCGCCACAGCTGGTTGGGATGCCAAAATCCTCTTGCATGAGCAGCAGGAGAGGAAAGTTGCTCCCTCTCACCTCAGGCAGTGCAGCTGTGCAGGCTAAGGGCCAACATATATGGGGAGCTATTTTGAATTCTTGCCAAATAGGTTTGCGCTGCTCGCGGCTTCCTTCCTGCCCCCTCTTAATCACATCCTCCGAGGAAACGCAAAGCGCTGCTTGAAAGCTAACGGACTCTCCCCATGGCCATTGCTGCAAGCGACGGCTGCCGAACAGTTTCTAGCAAGCATATTGTACCGAAATCCATGTCACGGCAAACCCAATGCGCACCCTATGCAGCGAGTTCCGGGTTTCTTCTGCACACAGAAAACCCTTCCGGGCTACTGGATGAAGCTCAGCTAAAGAGCCATTAAGATCTATGCACATCGAAGCAAGGGCGGGGTAAGGTTTTAGGGGGGGGGGGCGCGTTCATAGGCATGGAAAGCTGCGAGCTTCGTTCAGACTCGTTCACCCACCTGACTTGCCCATAGTCCCGTCCTGGATGCTGAGCTGCAGAATCGGCTCCTCTGGCTTTTTCTGCCCGCCGCCTGCAGCTTCCTGGCGCTGCTCTGAGCTGCTGCGTGAAGCAAGAGGCTGCGAACAATCAGAGAGCAATTGCCCATTCACAGGGCTCAAGCTGCCGGGTGATGCCTTATAAGGAATAAGGCCATTTGTTCCTTTCTCGAGGAGATGCTTCTCTGTGGGCAGGGAGGGATTATTTATCTTCTAGAATACTCAGCAACGCAGGAAAACACTACTGGATATGATTTTGCATACCAGTTTAATCAAGTAACAGAAAAGTTAGGCTTCACTCATTTGGGGTGGGTGGGGAGTGTGAAAAGTAATTGGAAACATGCTACATGCTTTGAATAGCAGCTGTTGAAGATTGTGGCAAGATGCACAGATTGTGGGGCCGCTACGTAATTTTAGACTTAATCCTTTTATGCCCCCCCCCAACTTTGGGTAGTGGTGTGTGGTGCTTCAGTTGCAAAGCACACAATAGTTGTTTATCTTCTCCCCATCCGTTCTTTACAGCAGTTTCCAGATTCCCGATACGCTAGAGCAAAAGCAGACAAAAGGCAGTGTGACAACGCAGATTTAAAGAAGAAAATATTCTGAGCATGTGCAGCTTCGCATTTTAAATTCACTTAAATCATTGCAACCATCGTGACTATGGGAATGAAACTGGCGCAAAATAAAACAATTGCCCTGATGCTAATGCATTTACTTGGGAATAAGCAGCGTTTTATTGTAGAAAAGGGGAACACGTTTTAAAAGTGAAAGTAATAGAATAAGCATCCAGCCACCAACATTCAGTCTTGGTTAACCCTGGCATACCCATGTACCAGCCTGGATTCTGACACAAGGCCTGATGCACCTGGAGAATGTCTGGAAACAAGTTATGAGGGACACTTAGAAGAACTGGGTGTGCACCACCAGGGGAAGATTAAGGAAAGACATGATAGCAGCCTTCAAGTACCTGAAGGCAGTCATGCAGAAGATGGAGCAGATTTGCTTCTAGGTGGTTATCAATTGTAGAGTCACTACTCCTCACAAATGCATGGTTTTTGCAGTGGACAAATTGCATTATTAGCATCAAAAGTGCCTGCCCACCCACAGCCCCCTTACTTTTCTGGAGAAAATCCACTATTGGGGAAAAAATGTTTTTCCTAGTTTAAGAGCTGAGACAGATATAGTTTTGGAGGCTAGGCTATACTTAAAAAATGTAAACTGCCAAGACAGAGGCTGAGCTATCTCAATCATTTTGACAAGTGGAGGTGGCTGACCACCTTTCCATCAGCTGGCGCCAATCACATGAGATCTGGTCAATCAACTTCAAAGGAAAGAATTGGGAGCACACTCCGGAGTCTTACTTTCAGGGGAGGAACTGCCATAACTTGAATCCCATGATGAAGTATTTCCTGAAGAGGAGAGAAAGTAATGAAAATGCCCAAAACCAACCTCAAAACTGTGAGAGTTTTTGCAGCAAACCTAACAATGTATAGTTTAATGCATGAAGTCCATAGAGCTGAATTTGCTAGAAAAAGTTCAACTAAGTCATGCCTCGTGGGCCAAATTGGAGCTTGTGTCAGGCCTGAAGGCCAGAGATTCCCCAAGATCCCTGCTCTCGAGGCAGGACCTACACCAGTAAACGTGGTGAAAACATGGCTCTCTATCCTTTGCACCTGATAGGTGGAGACAGACAGCCCTTGGAAGCTTCATCCTGTTGTTGTTGTTTAGTCGTTTAGTTGTGTCCGACTCTTCGTGACCCCATGGACCAGAGCACGCCAGGCATTCCTGTCTTCCACTGCCTCCCACAGTTTTGTCAAACTCATCCTGGTAGCTTCAATAACACTGTCCAACCATCTCATCCTCTGTCATCCCCTTCTCCTTGTGCCCTCCATCTTTCCCAACATCAGGGTCTTTTTCAGGGAATCTTCTCGATTCATGAGGTGGCCAAAGTATTGGAGCCTCAGCTTCATGATCTGTCCTTCCAGTGAGCACTCAGGGCTGATTTCCTTAAGAATGGATAGGTTTGATCTTCTTGCAGTCCATGGGTCTCTCATGAGTCTCTTCCAGCACCATAATGCAAAAGCATCAATTCTTTGGCGATCAGCCTTCTTTATGGTCCAGCTCTCACTTCCATACATCACTACTGGGAAAACCATAGCTTTAACTATATGGACCTTTGTTGGCAAGGTGATGTCTCTGCTTTTCAAGGGTCATCCTGTTACCCTAACCAATACCTGTTTGTAATGCAGTTTGGAGGGCATGAAGAAAGGAAGACCTGTGGTCTCACTCCCACAGTGCCCAACTGCCGTTTCCCAACTGTCACTGTGCCCAGCCTGGAATGTTCTGGCCCACACAGGTGACTCCGAGGACCGCGAACATCTTGCATGTCTGAGTCTCTCATCTCAGTGCCTCGCTTGCTTCACCTTGCCTGAGCTGCTTGTTTGGGTGGAGGGTTGCCTCCCATGTGTGAAAAGGAGAGAACGAAGGCCATGGTGGCAAGAAGAAGCCGTCCACGGCGTCGGCTTCGCCTGCTGAAGCTTGCTTTCGTGTTTCTGTTGTTGTTGCTCCCCCTCCTTTTCTCAGGGGCTGCCTGTAAGTGACAGAAGACCGGAGGAAGAGTGAGAGGGTTGAATCCCTTGCCATCCGCTGGGGATCCTCACCTCGCTTCATGAGTAGACCAGCCCTGAATAAAGATCTACATCAGGATTTGCTTCCCCTGTGGATCCTGCTGCCTGAGCAGGTTGCCTCACTGCAACTAGAATTTGAAACCATGGTTTGAAGCTGGATCCAAATGCTGGTGAAGAACTAACCATGCTTATGGTTGGTGCAGGAAGGATTGTGAAAACGGCATTAAATAAGGAAGAGCTTGGCTGGGGAGCAAAAGTGATTCAACAGCCTTAAGGAGAATGGCAATGGTGTTATGCTGGGAATAGGCATTTATAGTTGTTGCAAACTGCACACTTGCAAAACTCCATGTAGCCAGATAAGCATAAAATTAAATAGATGCAAATCACTAATTAATTTAATATAAATTGTTGAATATTCTCTAAGTTTTGTTTTGATGGGCTTTCCCCCCCTTTCTTTCTTTTTTTGTCGATGTTGCTCTAGCTGGAAATCCATGTTTTGTGAATAAAATGTGTCTGTTAAGAAAAAGGACGGTGCACTTGAAGAGGGAAACCAGAGATATACCAGCAGAGTCAGAGACTGAGTATGATAACACTTCATATGTCCCAGAAGACCTCCCAGCTTCAGATAACCAGATAACTGGAGCAGAAGAAAGAACTGGTAACTGAAATTGCTGCTTACACCTGTTGATTTCAGACAGTGGATTAAGCACTTTGAGCCTACTGCAATTTTGTTCTATTGCATGTCTCTCGTTACTTCCAACTCAATAGCTGTAACTGTAAAGATCACTGTTTAAAAACCCCAAGTTAGGAACTTTTTGGGTGTTCTAGAGTAGCTGTTTGTATCAGTGTATGTGGAACCAAGTAAAAGGATTAGGACAGGAATCAGGGAGTGAAACTTAGTGGCACAGTTACCAGGAAGTGAGTCAGTACAAACAGATACAGCAGGAAGGAGATAGAGAGTTTCGAGTTGGATGCCAAAGCTTGTTTTAGTAAAGTTCTTTGTTTTAAGGTACTTCTGCTTGATCATTTGGTTATATCTTATAGGTCGTTGTTAAGTTTGAATTGCATCTTACACTGTTTTTATTTTGGTTTTTGGCATTGCATTGCCTTTTATTTTCTTATGCGCTGCTTCCAGATTTTTGGGTGTTAAGTGGTTTACACTTATTGTTAATAAATCATCTGCAGTCTAACAATAAGCACATCAGGATCTAAGGTAACTGAAATGACTGCACTTAATTTTCTGTGTAGGACAGCACTGCCAGTATTTTGCAGGAGGAATTCTATGACGTAGTAGAACTTCAGATTTGCACAGTTAAAGAGCATTAAATCCCTCTGTTGCACCTGCACAATAAACCCACTTCTTAAAAAATGGACTCTTTGCAATCTGGCAAGAGATGGGGAAAATGCATTGGAAAGTGAGGGATTAACAGGAAGACGTGTGAACATCTCACAGACAAATCAGGATGAATGCAAGACTAATCCTTGTTCTACCCAATAAATTGGAACAAAGACTGGACGTAGCCCAGACACTGTGTGAGCAAGGCAGGATGAATGCTGAATAAGCAGGTCATCTAGATGGCTCTGATTTATCCATGCTAATTGTGACTTTTACTTACTGGTTTTCAAACTGCAGGCCCAGTTGTTGTCACGTCATATAATTGTTGTGGCTTTAACACAACAGTTTAAAAAGCCTTTTTTAAAAATGCTCAAGGGCTACAATTTGAGGTCAGCAAAAAGACCATTAACTACATACAGTGGTACCTCGGGTTAAGTACTTAATTCGTTCCGGAGGTCCGTTCTTAACCTGAAACTGTTCTTAACCTGAAGCACCACTTTAGCTAATGGGGCCTCAAGTTGCTGCCGCGCCGCCAGAGCACGATTTCTGTTCTCATCCTGAAGCAAAGTTCTTAACCCAAGGTACTATATTTCTGGGTTAGCAGAATCTGTAACCTGAAGTGTATGTAACTTGATGTACCACTGTATTGATGCAAAAAAGTAGCAAACCAGACCTTTTAGAACCTAGACAATGATTCAGGAGGGGGTGATTGAGATTGCAGAAGGGGGAGAGGGGGCTTAACGCTTTCCCATCTCACTGTTTCTTGCTCCACATCTTTCCCATTCTGAGCATATTTTCCTCAGTTGGGCTTCAGACGCAGGCCTGTAAATTTATGGGCAGAAAAATTGGTGGAGGGCATCCACTGCTGCAAAATAGAAGATAAGGAAAATGTTGTGCCTCTATTTCTGTTTCTCTGTTTACAGCTGCCCTCTCCCAAGTGAATGCTGCCATACATATATTTCCATGTAACATGTAATGTGTCCATTCACCAGTCATTCACTATTTTTAAATTCAGTGTTCTCATTGACTTCTTAGGGAAGAGTCACGCACTTTTATTGCAGTAGGCTAAGTAGGTATTACGCATCAAGGCTGTGTGGAATGCAATGTATTTTAATATTAAGTTTTATGTATTACTATATCTCATTCTAACTGGATTTTTTTTCTACTTCAGTTCCAGCGTACATTCTCATTTATTCAAACAGTTTAATTCTAAATTGTTTGACTGAAAAGCTATTAGTTGAGGGAATCGTTGATCCCAAATACGTATGGTCTGGTCCCCGAGGACAAATTACTAGAGGTAACTACAGTATAGTTTAATTGTGCATAAGTTAAGACTACAGTCGTTAGCACAGTTTCTAAAGAGTAAGCCCACTTCAATTCTGAGGCTCATTTCGGAGTAAACGTGCTTAGGATTATGCTGCATATTTTTTTAAAAAAATATTTAACTCTGATACAGTGGTACCTCACAAGACGAATGCCTCGTAAGACGAAAAACTCGCAAGACGAAAGAGTTTTTCGTTTTCTGAGTTGCTTCGCAAGACGAATTTCCTTATGGGCTTGCTTCGCAAGACGAAAACGTCTTGCAAGTTTCAATGCATTCCTATGGGAATTTGGTTTCAATGCATTCCTATGGGAATCCGTGCTTCGCAAGACGAAAAAACTCGCGGAACGAATTAATTTCGTCTTGCGAGGTACCACTGTATATGTATTTCTGTGCTGCTCTGATAAGCACAGACAGTCCTAAGAGCACTTCACTGAGGAAACGCTGGTGAGCTGTGATCCTGTATTTGCACCACAGCTGAAAGTTTGAGCAGCCACTGCGTGTTCCTTGAGGGGTCTCCCCTCATGCAATTCCTTCCTTCGAAGAGAAAGCCTAGGCAGGGCTTTGGGACCCTTTGTCCTTCCATCCCATCTTGGGGCAGCCCGTCCTGTTTTGCCACCTGAGGCAGAAGAGGAGAGTGCCACCCTGTGCACCTGCCGCCCCTTGCAAACCCCGCCATTGCCACATTAGGTGGCGTTGCGTGGCTTCTCCTCCCTTCTCTGGTGGCAGAGGGCCCTCCTTGGATTACGCCACCTCAGGTGCCTGCCTCGATTTGCCTCATGGTCCTGCCCACCCAGTGGCGTCGCAATGGGGGGGGGCAGGGAACAGTGCGCCCCGAGTGCCATGTCTGGGGGGGGTGACAAGAAGGCACCCCACAGGGGCTTGCAACGACGTGAACAGCCATTGCGCCACCATAAGCTGCATGTGGAGGGTTCTCCGTCCGTGGCTGCAGCCGCAAGCAGCACCGGCGGCAAACCGCTATGTACAGCACATGTGCGGAATCACATGTGCTGTATGCAATGACACCGCACATGTGCTTTACATAGTGGTTTGCCACCTGGGCTGCTCGAGTGCGGTGGGATCACTCTGTCGCTGCTACAGACGCATGTAGAGGATCCTCTGTTCTCTGCTGTAGTGGCAATGGAGGGATCCCGGAACCATCCATATGGCGCTGGAGCAGCGGTGCCAGCAAAGCACCATGTACAGGGCATGTGCAGCAGCGCTACATACGGCACATGCGTCGTACGTAGAGACGCCGCACATGTGCCCTACATAGCGACGCCCCTCCCCAGGTGTCACGACGCCTTCGTTCACCCCTGTGCCCGCCCCGGGTTAATATTCAGGAGCCCTTCCAGAAACAGCACTTTAGAATAGAGTTCAGGAGGCCCTAATCAGTTCCGCCAAGAAATGTAGTTATGGCTTTGTCCATTCTTTGTCTTTTGTCTCTTCTGAGAGCAAAACATCCATGATGAGAGTGAGTAGCAAGAAGCAGCTTGCATTTATTTTTATATGGCCTGGCCATATAAGGGAGGGTGTTTGTCATGTGACTTGCTCCCAGATAGGTGGGTACCTTAAGGTTTTCATATGAAAACCTTAGCTGGTTTTCATATGACTTTTATGTGTTTATGGGGTTGTTTATAGGATGGCTGCCTACATTCTAAAGAAAGATGGTTGTTGAGTTACATGTCCACTTAGCCGGTGCTCAGCTGGGGGGGGGGCAGTGGTGGAGCAAGCCGATTGGGTGCCTGGGGTAGGCGCACATGCCCTGTGCCTAGGGGCAGGGCCAGCCGCCCTCATGGTGGGGTGAACTGGGGCAGGATGCTCCGTGGGGCCTCCAAGGAGTCTGCCTGCCTCCTCCCACTCAGCCACCCTACAGCTGGGGGGGGGAGGCAGCGGGCGGACCATTTGGGGCAGCATGGAGCCTGGGTGCCCAATCCACCGTGTCACTCCCAGGAGAGACACGTGGCTCAGGTGTGCTGCAGGCCCCACAGTGAGTGCCGCCCAGCATTTTGTCACCCTCCTCAGAGGTGACACCCAGGGTGACCCACCCCCACCACACACCCCTTCCTCTGCCCCTGGGGGGGGTCTCCTTTTGCTCTTTGTTTTGTTTTCTGCCTGGCTCTGGAGACCTTCAGACCCTGGAGCTCCATCGGGCTGTTGGTCAGGTGCTCCCGCTAGGGGGGCTGGGGGCTCTGAGCGACTTCCCTGGCTCTTGCACCAAGTGCCCCTGGATCCCCCCCAGTCATGGCGGTGGCGGTTTTGGTGGCTCAGGGACCAGCCAGGCAGCACAGTTGGTTCTGGCAATTCTCAAGAGCTCCACATGGCCGTGGCGCCCGCCATCTTGCCTTGAAGGAAGTCCATCGTTATGATTTATGATTAGTTAATTGACACTGGCATTGAGCATCCCGTTGCTGATATTTTGGGTGATGTGTTGTTATTTGCAGAATCACAGAGGTTTCTTTTAACGGATGATGGTAGCTTGCAGATTTATAATATTAAAGGCAGTGACTCTGGAGGTTACACTTGCAAAGTGAATTATATATACAAAGCTGAACAAATGACTACTGAAATCCATTTCATGGTTTATGGTAAGTAAGGTTTTAGTAATTTTAATTTTGTTGTTTTGCATCCATGGTATTAATTTGTAAAATACTCAGGAAAGCATGGAAATCTAGAACCCTTAAATATTATTGAAAAGAGTGATTTGAAAATAGTATCTTGAAAACCACAAAAATGTATTGGGCCTTACTAATTTCTTGGTTAAGTGTCCGCTAGCACCATCAGCTTGAGAAATAGTCAGGAAATATTTGGACTCTGCCCAGGCATTCTGGAAGTTTATTTAGTGTACGCACATGCAATTCAGGTACCTGGGGCAGGGCAAGGGGTGGGCAAACACTGAAGAAGGACAATAAAATTAAGCTAGAGTGCCACCTGGTGGAAATGCATTGTCTTACTCTGTGACTGCATTGTGTCTTATTAGTTGAGTGCAAAACCACATACCAAAACAATTGCTGATGAGTACATTTGCACTGCCTTGATCAGAAAACAAGATAAAACATCTCCAAGGGCAGATGACCTCCATCTTGGAGCCTCTATCTACATACAGTTTTAGAAATAATTGAGAACTAGTGACATATTGGGAACAGGAGATGGGCAAATTCTTTTTGTTGTTGTTATTAGAAATAATTTAATTTATAACCCGTCCTTCACCCTAAAGCCCCAGGATTTGTGTCTGTTCAGTGGCCAAGCAGACTTCCTTGAAAAGTAATGGACTTTTGTTTGTTAGAGGTTTGCAAGCTGCAGGTGACCGGTCACTCATCAGGGATGCTATAGCAGAGGTTAGGGAGTTGGGTACGGTTGGGGGAAAACTTATCCTGAGGGGTCATTTCCTAAGAGTAGAAGTTCTAGATTAAAACTGAGTAGAGGGAGAAGAATTATTTAATATACTAACTGTTCTGAAAAGCACAACAGCCTTAACATTTAGCAACTCCTACTCTGCAGCTGTGTGTAAATTCAGCAAATTAATTTTGACTGATAAACTTGGGAGGAACAAGAATTATTGGCGCACAACAGGGGGGGGGTCCCTGTCCTCAGTTTTCTAGAAGTGACTGAAACGTGGTGGAGTAATAGCCGTGGCTGCAGTACCTGTACTGATAGGGAAGCAGCAGCCAAGAAGATCTTTCACAGATCTCTGGCTATGTTCTTTATTCATTTAGGTCATACCAGCAAGATTCTTACGTGTCTTCACTTACAATAATTTCAAGAGATGTTTCTAACATCAGCACTTTCCCCCATAAAGACCAAGAAATATATTTTAAAAATTAGAATAATTGTATTATTTGTATGCCGCCCATCTGACTGGGTTGCCTTCGTTTATGCAAAGTCTAAGCGCTGGAAAGAACTATGGTGCATTCTCAGTAGGGGCAGAGCCTTGAGGATGGATGCTAAGCGGAATGGGCATGGGGGAAGATTCAAGGGCATTTTGGCTGCATGTGAAAATAATGTGCATGCACACACACCCCTCTCTGGCATATTTCAGCTCTTGGTATCTTCTGCTATCTTCAGAACCAGTGTTTCTTGCACCTGTTGGGCACGTGCCTCTTACCCAGTTCCACCCTTACAACAACAAGGATATTCGTAAGGATGAAGGACATCTGAAAAATATTTTAATAAATAGACAATGCAACACAAAAATACATTTGGTAACAATTAGAAACAAGCAAGGAATGAAAGAGTAAAAAGGAACATTCAGCCACATTATAGCCTCTTCTGCCGAGGTCATGCTGACTATAAGAGTGAGGCCAGAAGGAGCCAGGATTTCACTCTCTCTGTCTCTTTTCCTTCTGGTGTGGTGTTCTGTACATAGTATACTTAGTGTTAGCGTTTAGTCTTATTATAAGTTATTGTAAGTTTAAGTTGAGTCTGCTGCAGCTGGATTTCTTATGGACACTGCCAATCCTGAATCTTTTGGATTTGTGACCATTATGCTCATTTGCCTTCAGTAGCAATAAAGCAGTAAAGCTCTGCTGGTCTTATTTTTAGGGGGAATCCTGCAACGTGTTTGAGTTTTTGCTCTGCTAACTATGCGTTGGAGTTCTGTGCTGGATCAATATGAGTCGAATACATGACAGTTATTGCATAGTTGTGCCTCTAAAGCAATGGAAAGGCATGCAGGTGGTGCTGTGGGTTAAACCACAGAGCCTAGGGCTTGCCGATCAGCAGGTCAGCAGTTCAAATCCCTGCGACAGGGTGAGCTCCCGTTGCTCGGTCCCTGCTCCTGCCAGCCTAGCAGTTCAAAAGCACATCAGAGTACAAGTAATAAGTAGGTACCACTCCAGCGGGAAGGTAAGCGTCGTTTCCGTGCCCTGCTCTGGTTCGCCAGAAGTGGCTTAGTCCTGCTGGCCACATGACCCGGAAGCTGCACACCGGCTCCCTCGGCCAATAAAGCGAGATGAGCGCCGCAACCCCAGAGTCGGCCACGACTAGACCTAACAGTCAGGGGTCCCTTTACCTTTAAAGCAATGGAAAGGCATAATCCAATATGAGATAATATGAATCTATGGAAGAAACTGAACTTGCACTATAAGCACAATGTTTCTGTCTGAGGCAACAAGAACGAGAGAACCGTGTGGTGCCATAAGAACTAATAGCTGTGTTTTATGGATAAAGTTTTTGTAGACCTGAGGTCACACTTCGTCAGATGCATGAAGTATCTTCAGTTGACAGAAGATGACTTGCTTCTTATACCCATAAATGCTCCAACCAGGAATGCGTTAATGATTGAAATGGAGCCCATGAAGTCAATGGCAATTTTAGGCAAAGTTTATAGAAAGGAACCAATGTTCATTTTGGGTTGGACAGAGGTTTCTAGGACTGGATCTGAATGGAGCACAGGGCTCTTTTTCATGTCATTATGGGGGGGGGGAAATGTCCATAGGCATTAGGTCATGAGGGTCATTAATATCCCAGAAAATAAACGTTGCAACCAAATTGTCAGAAACTAGACACAGGTAACATATACACCCATGTCTGCGATTCGTCTTGCACAGTCGTAATACAGTCATACCTCGGGTTAAATATGCTTCAGGTTGAGCGTTTTCAAGTTATGCTCCGCAGGAACCCAGAAGTAACGGAGCACGTTACTTCCGGGTTTCGCCGCTCATGCATGCGCAGACACTCAAAATGACGTCGCGCGCATGTGCAGAAGCGGCAAAATGCGACCTGCGCACACGCAGACGCACAGACATGTGTTACATTTACTTCAGGATGCGAATGGGGCTCCAGAATGTATCCCATTCGTATCCAGAGGTACCACTGTATACTTCTCAATGATTGTTCAGGACACAACCTCTTTATATCTTTGGCTTCTCTCCTGTATTGCAGTTCAGTGCTAGTGTTTCCATTTTGCTTAGTTTTTGGTTTTATTTTATGATTTTTATGTGCTTTGCACCTGTTCTAATTGCAATATTTTGTGTCCGTTTGGTAAGGGCAGGCTGTAGGTATGTCTAAAAAGAAACCAATAAAATATTATGCTTAGGAATGCATTAGTCCTGGTGTTGGGTAATTCCTGTAGCATGTTAAGAGAGAATATTTTCCTTTTCTTAGTGTATCATATGCCAGAGAAGAGTCTCCGCCTGTCCTCTGAATTCACGGTTCAAACCTGTGAAACCAATGCGGTTGCTTCATTTGAAAAGCATTTCTTAAAGAAACTGGAGAGCTTAGTCTACAACTTGGGGTGTGAGATCAAGCAGTGGAGTACACAGTGTCATGCTTCTACAGACACACTGGAGAAGATAACACACAAGCTGACCTTTCAGTTTGTAGGTAAGGTGAAACCTTACTACTTCTTCAGTATTTTATTTTTGACCATTGTGTGCAAGAAAATACTGTAGGCAAGAGGCCTGGAGGGGGGCAACATGAGAACGGGCCTTTTCTGTGGTGACTCCCCACATGTGGAATGCTCTCTCTAGGGAGGCTCGCTTGGCACCACCATTACATACAGTGTCTTTAGGCGCCAGGTGAAAATATTCCTCTTCTCACAGGCCTTTGGCTGATTAAACAATATATGGCCTTTTAAACTGGGGTGGCGGTATTGTTTTTGCTTGTTACTATGATAAGTATTTTTGTATTTTTATATGCTAAACCACCCTGCTATCCTCAGATGAAATGCAGTATTTAATAATGATAGAAACAGAAATAATAGAAATAGAATAAAAGGAAATGCAGGCCAGCTATAGCACATTCTCTTTGTGAGACAACTGGCAACCAACCCAATCAGTTTGGGCACCAGGAGGTCATCAATTCAGGTGCCCAACTGTGTGCTGCCACCTTCTCCTTCTCCTCCTCCTCCTCCTCCTCCTCCTCCTCCTCCTCCTCCTCCTCCTTCTTCTTCTTCTTCTTCTTCTATAAATGGTGTTGTGGTTAGAGTGTTGGACTAGGACTTTTGGTGGGCTTCAAATTCCCACTTCAGGCACAAAAATCACATGGGTGACCTTGGGCCGCAGTCTCTCAGCTTAATCTGTCTAACCAGGTTTGTTGTGAGGATAAAATGGGGATGAGGAGAACATCAAGCACAACCTTGAGCTCCTTCGAGGAAGATGGGATATAAATGAAAGTATACACTCCTCCTTTTCCCCTGATATAAGGACTCAGGGCAGCTTACAGATAAATATAAGAAGAGCTAAAACGGGGGGGGGGGGGGGGGGAATCATTAAAAACAATTAAAAATTAAGAATATATATATATATATATATATATATATATATATATATATATAATGCATTAAAATCTATTAAAACCACACAAATCATTACTTTAAAAGCAGCACAGCTCCAGTCCTTTCGTTAAAAGCAGTCAGCTCCCAAAAGCCTGTTGGAATAGCAACAAGGAGGGAGCCAGTCTAGCTTCTCTAGGGAGGGAGTTTCAGAGTTGTCAGGAGCAACCACCAAGAAGGCCCTGTCCTGCGTCCCCCTGTGTCTGTGAGGGTGGTGGGACCGAGAGATGGGCCTTCCCTCAGAGACCTCAAAATCCAAGCAGGTTTGTGTGAGGGAATACAGTCTGATACAGGGCTGTAATTTACTTGTTGTTTTAAGATTTCTGCTGGGTGTTTATTGTTTAAGGAGCATTATGTTATGCCATGTATTGTTTTAAATGAGTTATGTATCCTGCCCTGAGACAAAGTGGTATAAGATGAGTTGTAAAATTTTGGAATAGATATATACAAGATCTATATACAATGAACCTAAAGAACTGGGGTCATATTATGCAATGATAGTTTTAAAATTGTAGCGTGCAAGAAGGTTGCTGCTATATAAAATATTGGCATTGCAGACAGATTATTACATGTGGTGAAGTCACCGTGTTGTAAGGCATGGGTTTTATCATGTGGGGATACTATTGGAAGAACATTTACATCACACAAAAGTTTTATTAAAGTAGAAAAATTGCTGCTTACTTTCTCTTAATTTGCAGTTTTCCCTTTAGCACTGACCACAGCAGACCTCTGTAGAAGTTCTCAATGTGAAAATTCCACCAGCAACATGAAGGAGGTGAAGTAAAATTATACCAAAGGTTCACAGTGCAATAATGGCCGTGATATTTTGCAGAACTTATGGCAAAAATAATAACTTATAAGTGTGCAAAATCAGGAGTGCCAACAATATTGTGGGGACCTGGTATACTGTATGTAGATTGAGCTCTGCTGCAGTCGCCAAAGAAGGCACAAATTTGCATAATATTTGTGTAATATTATCTCACATGCAAACTTGCACCCTCTTTTGCAGGTGGTGGTGGAGCTTACAAAAATAAATCAGGGGTCACATACAAATAATAAGATGTCCAACAGACAGAATATTAACAGGTGAAGCTTTCCCCATAACTGTCGTTCCATACTGTTTAATATCTGCCTGCCACATAGCTGTTAAAGCCACAAGAGTCCTCCAGTGCTAACCCCAAACCATGTAAAGAACTCATGTTTTGTGAGATGTAAATGAATTGTGTTATTGTGGGTCTTTCATCTGTTGATCACAGGCTGGCAGTACAGGTGGCAGCCATTTTGCACACATCCAGTTGACGCATGACTGCCGATGCGCAGGTCCTTTTGGACCCGGAAGAGGGCGGAATGGAGGGCAGGACAGGCTTACGCGCACTCTCCCTGACAATGTGCCATCACGCGCATGGCGCATGGGTGTGACATCACATGCCGGGCCCCCTCAGTCTTGGGCACAAGATGGCACTTCTGGCTTGTGTTGTGTTTTATCCACAGCCCACCGTGAATCTAGCTAGGTCACAGTTTGGTCTCTGTTAATGTGCAGCTCTTGTTAACTGTCACACTCCTAGGCCTATACCAAGATTAGTGAGTTCTTTGAAGTCGAAAACGCGAACTCCTCTCACAGTGATTATTCAAGTTACCTTCATGGTACACTGAATGCAGTTAAAGTAGACCACTGCAAGCCAGGATTTGGGAAGATCATAAATGCCCTCAGCAATAACACAGAGTGCCCAGGGTGTTGTGGTGAGTTTCCAGAGTCTGTATGTTAAAAAAAATACTGCTGACTAATTTTCATGAAATGTAGTTTCTTGCTGATTTCCCCCCTCACCTATTTTTCTTCTTTCAATTTTTAAAATTGGAAACAAATTTCTTTGGGTACGGAGATCATTATGACAAAAACACATTATTGCAATAAGGGGGAAAGAATGAACATTAGTGCCCACCTGTCAATCACTAACCTAACAGGTAATGGCCACCAGGACTTCAAGGCACCATGCAGGGCCTCTGAGAAGCAGGCTGGATGTCACTGCCTGTTGATGGGCAGTGAATTCAAGGCTGTTTTCTGCAGGGATCGGCTGTGTGACCAAGTTCCCTGTGGGGAACTCAGTCTTGGAGCTGATCCAGCCATATCTCTACCTGCCTCACACCATGCAAAGGCATGGTTTTGGGAAAACTGCTTCATGGGCAAAATTGGGAGCTATGCTCTCAGTGTTTTGCTTACTTATAACAAATGAGTGCTGATTTTGTTTATGTAACTCACCTACAGCCGTACCTTGTTTTGCAACCGGGATCCATTCCGGAGCCCTGGTCACTAGCCAAAAAGGATGCAGGGCAAAGCACTGCATCTGTGCATGTGCGCGGAGTGGTTTGTGCTTCTGCACATGTGCGAAGCGCAATTTGGTGCTTCTGCGCATGCGTGAGCAGGAAACCCAGAAGTAACCCATTCCGGTACTTCTGGGTTTCCCATGGACATTCGCTGGAATGGACGCTAGACGTTCGCAGAAGTATTAATGTACTCAGTCTTTGCAAAATTGTCTCTGTGGGCAGATATGTGTGGCTAAATACCCCAATGAGGTTGTACATTTCCCTATGTAGAGGGAGATGCAAAGGACCCATTTCTGAAATTACTGTGACATGGAGCACCAGGCGGCATGTCTAGTCACATCAGTGTAATGTCTGAAGCTGGACATTCAGCCTGCCATGAATGGAAGTCAAAAGCAGGCTAATAATTTCTCATAAATTTAAGTGAATGAGAGCCGTAGTAATTTTGTGTGTGTTGCCCCTATGTCTTTTATTTTTGGATAGTCACCTGCCCGCCAGGTAGATTCAGTGCAGAATATGGTACCATCTGCACTCTGTGTCCTGCTGGATCCTACAATGAAAACTATGGTCAAGCAGCATGTGAAAATTGTCCCAAAACACAAAGCAGTGATGGTGAGGGTGCAAAGACAGGAAGAAGTTGTCATAGTAAGTAGCTTATCTTCACAGGCATGTGGTCATACCATGGGCAAAATTTCCTTATTGTGGCCAAGTTGTTCTGACACTCGATAACATTTAGGCATTGGCAAATTAGACAGTTTGCTTTACTATAACCCACAGTGAGTAACTGTTGTGGGGATAAACCACCAGAGTGAAGTTTTTGATTGACAATTTTAGACCAGGCACTCTTGTGACAGTCTTGTTGCACTAGGAATATTAAACCAGGGGGATTTGAGTTTAGGCGATGCCAGAAGTTAAATGACCTGTGCCAGATCCATAATTCTACTGAGGGGAGATTGGCCTCTAGGCGTAATGATGCGTTTGGGACAGAGGATGGTACAGAAAAAAAATTGTCTTAAAACTTTGTTTGGACAGCAAATGGTGTATGGACAACCAGCCAATCGAATAGGTCAAAGTTTTCAAATATCTTGGCCTTATTTTCCAGTCCACGGGGTCATGGGGAGCGCACCAGAAATGTGCAAAAGAAAAAGCGTCCGAAAGCGCCAAAATTCTGACAAGCTTTTTCCACACAAAAGGTGACCAACAGATGCCCACAGTCCTGGAAGTGTTCCAAGCTAAACCCCTAGCACAGCTATTATATGGGGCTCAGATTTTTTCATGTAACTTCTCTTGGTGCACACAAAATCAGGCACTTCTTGTATGGAAATATGTGAACAGTTCACTCCCTGGAGAAATATTGACTGGCTGTAGCAGACTTCCCCCACATGGGTGGGGGAACCTATTAGAATGTCTGGTCCCCAGAAGCCTATGGAATCTCAAGGATTTCTGAATGCTCTAGGGTATTCTACCCCAGTGGTTCCTAGGTGTCAGCAACCCAGTTGGATGGGCAGGGTACAAGTAAATATTATATTTACTTGTGTGTATACACGCGCGCACACACACACACATATATATAAAATACAACAATAATAATAGCAACAACAATTATAATGGTTCTCCCTTGCCTCTGCTGCTGCCTCCTGCATCCAAAGTCACAGCAGCTCCCTGGCTCCACCCATGCAGTCCTCCACGGTTCTGGCAATGCTCTCCTCGCTTCCCTCCATCATTCTTGCCTCTGTCAGATCAGAGTGCCTGCTACCTCTCTGCTTAGTTGCTGGGCAGAGACTCAGCACCTGAGACTTGGCTTCATTGGTGTTGGCCTGACTCTCAGTTGACTTCAGCTGGTGGTGAGTCATGAGCTCTCAATCTTGCACGCCTTCATAGCCACTGCCCCAACTGTTCTGCCCTCCTGATCCTCCTCCTGGCTCGGGCGTGAGGGAGTCAGGTTCTGCTAGTCATATGAAGGAAGAACTGTAGATTCCATTCAGGGGGAAAGGCTAGATAGCAAGCTGGACGGCACTGAACAACAGGAATCCCTGCTCAACTCTCCCTCTAGCTTAGCCTCTTCCAGCATGGTGCTCTTCAGGTGCTCCCATCATCTCTGAACCTTGCTGGAGATGATGGGGACTTGTGGTCCCTAATATCTGGATGGGACTGTGTTGGGGAAGTCTCCTCTAGCTCCTCACCACACACACTTTCCTGCCCGCCTTCACAGCTGTGGTGTTATGTGCCGAGAGAATTTGCAATACAAATCCACTTAAATTGCACAGCAGCAAGGCCCTGCCAAGGCTGATGGCCATCCTATGTCCCCTAGAGTAAGAGAGAGCAGCACAACCCAACAGAGAGGAAGAAGGGTGATGCTGCTGCCTTGGGACCTGCTGTTGTGTTCCAAAGAGGAGCGGTCTGAGGCATGAAGAAAAGAGGACAATGGGTGTGGGTGTGATGCTACCTCCCTTACCTACCTCGTGCTCTGAGGATCGGAACAAAGGTTGGAAGAGCATCCTTTTTGAGGCCCACTAGCAGGGGGCAGAGGTGGGCTGGCAAGCCCTTTTCAAGTGCTTGTGTGTGTGATGTTTGTCTATAGTCGCCATGCTAAATAGATCTCTGTTCTTGTTCATGTTTTTCAGAAATTCTACCAATGTGGATGGTTTTTTTAATATCTTCCGCAGGAACCAGTCTTATTCTTGTGACAATTTGGCTGTAAGTACCCTACTGTTTTACATTGAACGTATACTTTACATCTGTTTATCACCTCTAACCCCTGTGCCCTCCTGCACTGCAGGAGCTGAAGCCTCTTGCTGCTGGACACTTTAGGAAAATATGGCTTCCATAGCTATAGGTGTCATATATGTGATGCTACCCATGTGTATGAAGGCAGCTAGCAGTTTTATGCCTAGAATTTCTTAAAAAAGATTTGAATTAACTTCTGCTTTTCCTTTAAAAGCCCCTTACATTCCACACAGTTGTACAAAACTGCAGCACAAATCACAGAGCAGTTGCTGCACTGACTTTGAAACGACATCTTATGCTAGAAGTGGGGAAGGGGGTTCCTTTTCAGCCATGGGGCCACATTGCCTTCTGAGCAATCTTCTGGAGGTTGCCTGCCAGCAGCAGGCAGGGCCAGAGGCGGAAGGGAACAGACCAATGAATGGAAACACTGCCTTGCCACAGTAGGCTGCTTTCTGCAGATGCTCACACAGCCTTCCTCACCCTCAATCCAAACTAGCAGGAGGCCTGGCCAGAGTTCAAGCATGTATTTGAGCCAGGCAAACGCACTCAAGCATGGTCGTGTGGCCCAGGGAGAGTTGCAAAGGCTAGATAGAGACCTGGAGGGCCACATTTGGCCCCTGAGTCTGAGGACCCCCAGCCTGTGCTTAAGAGATCTGTTATCAGTTCTCCCAACATTTTGATTTTAACTTTAAAGCAGCCAAAGCTTGAACTGGCCAGCAGCACTGATAATGGGCATTAGTTCCTCCCCTGCCCTATTCTGTTTAAGCAAAGAGGATTGGGAAAATGGAATGGGGCAGACTTCTCCAAGCTCCTCCAGCTCTTTTGAATTACCACTCCCGTCAGCCTGTGATCCTTGCCTAGGGTGGCCTTATTTCAGTTAGGCAACTCCACTCTGGTTTCTGTCCTTCAAATCACCAGCTCCCAGTGTTGCTTTGTAACAAGGGAATGAGCCATAGGTCTTTTCCTACACTTTTGTGTAGAACTTTCAGCTGATGTCCAGGGTCACATTGAAAGCACATGGCCTCCCTTGAAAAAACCTGGGAACTGTAGTTTGATAAGGGTGCTGGGAGTTATAGGTCTGCGAGGAGTAAACTAGTTTCCAGAATTCTTTGGGGGAGAAGCCATGGGCCTGAAATGTATGGTGTATATATGACCCTAGTTCACTATGACGGCCAAGGATGGGGTGGGGAAAGGGTGGTGAACTATCAAAAAGTAAATGAAGAAAATCAACTGCCCTGAATTTCCTTTTCCTTGGTAGAGATGTATGTGCTGGTGTCTGGCATGACTCCCATCTGTTTCAGGGGGAATAATGTCAATATCATGCTGATTGAGAATTCTTCATCATTCATGAAAGCGCTGTGCTATAATAGTGGAATTTGGAAGCTGCACTTAACTTTCTGTGCTGCTGATGTGTCTATTTGTTTTTACATGATTACACTTTATGTAATTCATTAAACTGTGTATGAACAATTTGTGAGCTTTCGCCACAGCAGGGTAAGTGTATCTTACGGGAGAGGTGGGAAATCTGTGGTCTTACTGGAGGTTACTGGACTCCCATTAGCCCCAACCAGAATGGTCAGTGTTTGGAGATGTGGTCCAGTAACATTTGGAAGGCCACAAATCTCCCTCCCCATCATACAGCTTGACCCCAAACCCCTTTATACTTAAGTCCCTTTCATTCCCAAATGAATTACTTAGCAGTGGATAGGAAGTATGTTCACCTGTAATACCAGACCTGACTAATTTTTTCCACATCTCTCACACAGCATCATAAGTAGGTGCTGCAAAAAAACAATAGCTGCTCAATACATCAGAGAAGCAGAATCTGGACTTAAGAGGCGGCTGCAGGCATTTGCGAATATTGCAAGTGATGCAGAAGTACAAGAGCAAAGAAGCAAACTAAGCCCCATCAAAATGCACAGAAACAAAGTTGATTTTCTAGAAGATGAATCGGTGGGATTGTTAAGCAACGACGAAGCGACAGAACCACCCACCACTGCTGGTACAAGTCCATCACCTGTCCAAACAGGACTAAGCGATTTAGAAAGTAGCTTTGAAGACAAGTCAATACCCACGCTGGACAATGACAATTTTATTCCAAAGGACCTGCCACCCAACCAGCAGAGATTAGTTGACATAATGAAGCACAATCTGCCCTAGCTGCTGTAAGGTTCTTCACAGCTTTGCATAAACCTACAATTAGGAAACAGAGGAACTTCCTAAACAATATTCGCAAGAAAGCTGAAAAATGAGCTTGCTTAGTGCTTGCAATTGGGAAGCAATTTTCAGTCACTCTATTTCTGGAGAGCATTTCAGCAGGATAATATAGCTTCAAGAGGGCAGTGCATTGAAGTACACTCATTCCCCCCCCCTCAAACTGGCAAACTGTCCAGTTTAGCAGATAATGGAAATTGTTGAAGAAGCTTCCTTTACAAAGAACTTGCTACAGAGCCCAAGAATAATCTAGACCAAAAGCGATGCTGAGTTTAGAACTATTGTATTCTGTAAGCCAAGGGGAAAATGTAAGGATATACCATATACAATACTATAATCTCTGTGTATTCTATGTGATTTGCATTGTGTATTGCTAGTAGTAGTTAGAAGAATATGTTCAAAATGCTTAATCTGAAGCAACGTGACTTGGGCCCATATCATAATACTGAAAAGTCTAAGAGCCTGTTAGAGAAAAGAACCCCTTGAATAAATTGTCTAATATTGTTATCTGCTTTGCTGCTTGTAATGCATGCAGTCTAAACCAAATAATACCAGTATTAGCAGCCACTAGCATAGTGGGACCATAGATTGCTTGGCAAATGACAGGGCAACCCCTGCTTCACCCTATACAGACTTGAAACCTTGTTTGCCTTTGACCCATTGTTCTGCTAAAAGAAGGAGAAAACGTACAGTGGAACCCACAATCCCTTAATGTCCTGGAGGGGGAAATGAGCTACTGCTCACAGGTGTTTTTAAATATTTTGTCAAAGTATTTCATAAATTATCTTGAAATCTCGTAATGTACTGAATTCCAAATCACATTTACACATGCAACCTAAGCCCTTAAGCTCATGCATGGAAACATTCCCACTTTTCACTTCAGCTCCTCATGCTCCGGGGCTGCTACTGAGCCAAATTTCAGAATCAGCATTTGGGCAGGGGGCTGAAGTGCTACGTATTATGGGTGATAGGAAGATGCTAAAGGAGCAGAACAGCACCTAAAATCCATGCAGAGAATGTTTGAGCTCTCGGAAATCAGCTGACACAGAGGTTTTTACCTTTTTCTTCAGTTCCACCCTGGCCTGTGGAATGAATTGATTTTTTTCTGCACACTGGGCAGTGTGAGTTAATGCAGAAGAGGACAGGGCTCTTTACTGTTAATAACTGGGATTTTGTGGGAAAGAAAAAGGATTTTGAAGGGGCAACATGTAAGCATGAGAAACAGCATCTGCTGAAATTTCTCTTAACACATGTATTAAAGTTACAGGGTACAAGTTTCCCTATGCTGCATGACTAAGGTAGTAGCTCTTTTCTGAGGCCTTGCCATTCCACACCTCCTTTACTTACCAGATTTTCTACAATACTGTTTCCCCCTTCTATGTAAAACCATGTAAAAGGTAAAACCAGCCAACCCATAGCAGTAGGAATGCAATTCAGAGCACACCATTTAAGGGCGCATGTGCATAATAGATTTTTCCTTTAGTACTGTGCTCACTTTAGTATTAGTCCCTATTCAGTGAAACAGCCCATCTCACATAGTGGACTGGGGTGCTGTTGCTTTGATGCAGAATAATACGTGATTGTCTCCCCCCCCCCCTCCCTTTTGGGTCTCCTCCAGCAGCATAAGAGAAGATGCTGGTTATCCAACAGCTGCCTATTGTTTTCTAGAAATGAAAGTTCCAGTATTCAAGTATGCCATTTTATACCTTCTATGAAGTTGCCACATTTTTAAAGGACACGTGAGAAAATAAAAAATATTTTTATTAAAATAAAGGTTTTCATATTGCATTGCAAAGACTTTTTTTCTTTTTGTAAGAATACAAAACACTTGCCACGACATTTGACAACACAGAAACGTTGAAATTAATTTTCAGTTCCTCCTTTTAAAGTTCAACAATTTGGCAAAGACGATGCAACCTGTATACACTTCAAAAGTTGGCTATCATAATACTGATACAAAATACTTCATGTAGATAAGGTTCAGGTGCACAAGAACAGGGCACAACCCAGCAGATGGGTCTCCCGGGAATGCCATCCTGAAGTGAATAGGAGCTGGGCAAGAGCTCAGATTTACTTCAAATAGGCTTCTACCGAAGATCTTCCCACTGGATTGAGCCCCAAGAATTAAAACATATGCTTTGTATAAAATATGAACACACTAAAGTGTAAATTTAGATAGTATGCAAATACTGATATATTTAGAATGACATATAAATAGCTTGAATTCTTCATAACTTTGCTTTTATAAAAAAAAGGTCAAGAGAATACTGCATTTGCATCTGTATATTGCATACATTTTTTATGTAAGAAAGATGCTAGCTTAAAACATGATTGACATTGCGGGAGGGATACTCTGCAAAACCCTTCTTTGCATGTAGAATTTTACACAAACATGCTACTCTTTGCAGAATTAGGCTCATGGCTATATTCTTCATAATAAAATATAGAATGTATTTACAGTTGAGTTATTCAGTTCATTTTTTTGGTAAGTTAAGTAGCAGCAATTGGTTTCACTTAGAAATTTTTGTTTTAAAATATTCTGAATGATATACCTCTAAGTCAGGGGTTGCTAATCTTTTTTGGCTTGAGGGTCACATTCACTTCTGGCCAACCCACCCGGGGCTGCATGGCAATAGTGGGTGTGGCCACCCTACACTCACACATGCGCACACAAACATGCATACACAGAGAACCTCCCTTCTCCTTGGCTGATCTGTGTAGACCAGCTGACGGGAAGGGCTATTCCCTGCTCCTCACCCATCACCTTCTTGATCTGATGACTGGGGAGGGGTGATCTCCTTCCACATCAAGGCCCGTTGGGGAGGTTTAAACCTCTGCCCACCTCAGCCCCATGTCTGCATTATCCCCACCCCCTGCTTCCTGGTTTTTGCCGCCAGCATAATTGGTACGGTGTTGGGGAGCACAGATAAATTTGCTTGGGGACTGTACCCAGCCCCCGCCAAGGGGCTGGTCTTTAGCCACCACCCCCCTTAGTAATAGACAAATATTGTATAAAATTATTGCAAAGTTTCGGTTGGGGGGGGGCTTGCATAACGATTTCCTCTTACATGGAAATCAAAATAGCTTCCTTGATCCAACAGTTCCTTTGCCTTCACAACAGGTGTTCTGTCCCTGGGAACTGGACAGAGCAAGAGACCAATCTAGCAGGCCCATAAGTAAGCGTAGGGTGCTGATTTGTGTGTGTAGTTTATCTATGTGGCTGTGAAGGAACATTGGCAGAGACACGTGCTCCCAAACCACCCTTGCATAGATAAAAGTGCACACTGTCGACCAACTTTTGATATAGGGAGGAATGCATAGCCCTGTATGCTGCATGAGACCTATTTTGTCTTGTTTCCCACCCCTCCAAAGATAGGGGGCCAGCTAGTGCAGGAAGGCTGCAGTCCCCCAAGGCTGAGCCTCCCAGTCACTAGCTGGCCTCCTCCACTCAAAAGGAACAGGAGGTCACAGGAAGTGAAAAACTTCTGTTTCCACTGCAGTTATAGTTCTGCTCACCATCTTCTTATACATGTTGTTGATTCCAACTTCCATCAACCCCAGCCAGCATGGTCAGTGGCCAGGGGTGACAGGAAATGTAATTCAACAAATTCTGGAGGGCCATAGGTTCCCTATCCCTGTTTTAGCAAATGCAAGGGTAAGGCAAGGCTCCTAAATGTGAAACCTGACTTGTACCGCATTGTAAGCACCATGCAACTTAGTGTGACTTACTTCCAAATAACCGTGCATAGTTAAGCTTCTTCAATCCCTACTGGCTTGAGTGCTGGATTGCAGTTTAAGGCTTGAGACAGAGGATGTTTTTTCCTCCATATAGTTGAAAGCGGTATGCTAGCACTTTAACTGTCCAGTCAGTCATTTCTTTTGTCTTGCTACCATGTGCACTCAACACGTTTTCCTGATTTTGGAAGCATTGCAAAATTCTCCAAAACTGTTTGACCAAAAATGACAAGAGGATCAAAAGAAACGAATGCACACACTTCAGACAGAGCCTTCAACTCAGGGCAGGGGGAATCGGTCTCCTAGGTAAATTGTACATTATTGCTGGCGCTGTGTGGAGTAATCACTTTGGTCATATAGTTTCCTCTCAGAAACATTATTAATGTTACATTATTAATACACCGTTAAGTTCTGAATGTCTTTCGCAAATCAAATTACAAACCTCACTTGCCACTACGTATTAAATATTGTGGCTGTGAAAGTGAGCACAAGGCTCCAGAAGAAAGTACACTGTGCTTGCATAACCAGGCTGCAAGAAGACGACATCTTGCGTGAAACCTCCGCCTGGGCTGCGATAAGTGCTGAAAGTGGCACATGGGATGCTAGAGCAGGACTGTCAGAGTTGATCAGCGATTCTATCTTTTCTGCTTCTTTATTGCAGGCTTCAATCTAGGGAAAAGCAAAAGTGAGCTTCCAAAGTATCTTTCTACTACGTAAAACATACAGTAGCTTTTTTTTCTTACCGTATCCCCTCTCCCCCAATTTCAGATGGCATCCTTAAATGCTCTGGTCCAGGTGTAGAGAACATGGCGCCCTCCAGGCATTGTTGGGCTACAACTCCCATCATCTCTGACCCGTGGTCATGCTGGCTGGGGCTGATGGGAGTGGGAGTCCAACAATGCCTGCAGAGCACCACGTTAGGTACCCCAGGATAAATTACCTTATCCTGACAGAAGTCAGGGAATAGAAGTCAGTTTCTCGAGTATATACTTTGAAGTTTGCAAGACATCCTCAGAGCACATCTAATGCAATCCCGATAAGCATCAGCTAGTCATAAAAGTGGTCCACAATTTGCTAGCTATAGAAACCATAAAATCAGTTTGTTTGTTTGTTTGTTTGTTTGTTTGTTTGTTTGTTTGTTTCTTAGACCAGAGGCACTCTGAGTTTTATTCATTTCTTACTTCCTAAAAAGAACTGGGATTCTGCACCTGCACCAAGCCTGATGAGGAATGGCTGAAGGAGTTGGGTATGTTTAGCCTGAAAAAGAGGAGACTGAGAGGAGATATGGTAGTCATCCTCAAATACCTCAAGGGCTGCCACATGGAAAAGGGAACAGGCTTGTTTGCTCCTGCTTTGGAGGGGAGGACTCAAGCCAGTGCCTTCACGTTACAAGAAAGAAGATTCCTTCTGACAGTACGAGCTGTTTGACAGTGGAATGGACTCCCTTGGGAGGTAATGGACTCTCCTTCCTTGGAGGTTTCTAAGCAGAGGTTGGATGGCCATCAGTCATGGATGCTTTAGTTGAGATTCCTGCATTGCAGGGGGTTGGACTAGATGACCCTTGGGGTCCCTTCCAACTCTACTATTCTCTGGTTCTGTGATCCTCAGTACAGACATTGGATAAAGTGGATTTCTTTATCCTAGCCCAACTCTACAATTCTCTGATTCTCAATAGAGACATTGGGAAAAAGTGGATTTCTTGATCCTAGCCCAGATTTTGATGGAATGGATATGATTTCATCTCTCTCTAGGACCCAGATTCTGTTCCAGTCAGTGATGGGCAGTCAGCATCACTTCCTGGTGGTGGTCTCCCAGTCTTTTCATTAGTAGTTAGCTCCATGGCATCTGCCAAGTTTCAGCTTCAGGAAGCAGGTGTGAGACAGAGTTGCTCTGGTGCATGATCTTCACAGGAATCTAATTAACTCATTGGAGCAATTGGTTGGAGCTCTAGGCTGTTTTGTTCTTATTTATTTGCAGCGTTTCATTATTAACATTTATGCCTAACAAGATAGATAAAGCCCCATGCAATCCTCCGCCCCCCATGGTGAATTATACCTGAAGAGGCTTAGGGTTTTGATCAACAGGTGTGATGAGGATCACGATTTCAGATTCTATGCTGAAGTATCCAAAAACATCACACTGTGGCACAGACACATGGAGGCGGATCTTCTGAAGTATTTCAAGTACAGTGATTGGCCCTTTGTTGATTATCTGGAAGAAGAATGAAATTTCTGTACCATTTATGACATGTTACAAAATTGTGTTAATTTGCTAGAGAGATAATAAGCTGGTATCATTAGGAAAAAAGATGCATTTCCCATCAATAGAGATTTGCCAAGTGAGTGCAAATATCTTTTCAAATGCAAAAGGCATCATTTTTCCTAACTCTACTAACTTTTCTTCAATTACAGAAAGTACACGTTTCTGACAACTCCACACTCAATAATATATAAACAAAACTGGTGATCTGGGGACTGGGAAAAGCCCTCCTTTTCACTACAAGAATGTTGGATGTCCAGCATACCAAGTGGTTTTAAACACACTATGGGAGGCAATCACTTGGCAGGTAGCCTTCAATATCCACCCCCATTGCAGATATAGGCTGCACAGTGCACATGCAAGACTAACATCACAGCATCCACTAGTAAAGCCTTGTTTGAACTCACCCCATTTCAATTGCAATTGTAAATTCCATTGAATGCCTTTTCAGACAGAACTGGGTGGTGGACTACAGCCATAATACCAGTGCCATTTTTCAAGAAAAAGAGGTGCCAGAACTCACTATGAAGGTTTCCTTCATTCTCTTAGAATGGCAGTGGTGCTCACCTGAGAGTTTCTGGCTGAAAAAAAGCCCTGTATAATACTATAAAGTTGTCATAAGAAAACTTGAAGTACTTACCTTGGCGAAGGTATCCAGCTTTTCTTTATCATACAAGACCCTGAGTATTGCAGCATACAAAGAACAGCAAGCTCCTGCATAACAAGCAGACCCCCAGAGAGAGACAGAGTAGAGTGACTTGTAAAAGGAATGTACTGCTTATGGGTTCATCTTGAGTTCTCTAAAAATGCCAGAGGACTGTAAGGATCCTGGTGGGTGATACTGAAGGCCCATCTATCCAACATCCTGCTTCACACAGTGATCAACCAGATGCAGAACGTGAAGGCAGCAGCCCTTTCATGGACATAGCTGCATACAGGTCATCAAGGTGGAATGTGTGCAGGCAGAGGAGAGTGACCAAGGGGATAAAGTGTCTGGAAACCAAGCCTTATGAGGAACAGTGGAGGAGAGAAGGCTGAGAGGTGGCAGGATAGCGCCTTCAAGTATCTGAAAGGCTGTCACATGGGAGACAGAGCCAGAGGGTAGGAAGAAGCTAAGGGATTCAAATTACGAGAAAGGAGATTCCAACTAAACATTAGAAATAACATTTCAACCAAGTTTTGCTTTGTTTTCTCAGTTGTATTTATTGTGTTACTGTTAAAAAAAAATAACATAATAATAATAATAATAATAATAATAATAATAATAATAATAATGTGCATTTTTTAAAAAAAGAAAAAGAAAGACCATTCTAACAGTAAGTGCTGTTTGATAGTGGAACGGACCCCCTCAGAAGGCGATGGACTCTCCTTCATCGGAATTGTTTAAACGGATGTTGGATGACCATCTGTCTCGGATTCTTCAGCTGTGATTCCTGCATTGCAGAGGGTTGGACTGGATGGCCCTTGGGGCCCCAACTCTACACTTCTTTGATTTTATGGCTAACAAAAGAATTGGAGGCAGAGATGCTCTCATAGTTCCGTTAGGTCCCGCCGCAGACGACTCTGGGGTTGCGGCGTTCATCTTGCTTTACTGGCCAAGGGAGCCGGCATACAGCTTCCGGGTCATGTGACCAGCATGACTAAGCCGCTTCTGGCGAACCAGGGCAGTGCATGGAAACTCTGTTTACCTTCCCACCGGAGCGGCACCTATTTATCTACTTGCACTTTGACGTGCTTTCGAACTGCTAGGTTGGCAGGAGCAGGGACCGAGCAACGGGAGCTCACCCCGTCGTGGGGATTAAAACCGCTGACCTTCTAACTGGCAAGTCCTAGGATCTGTGGTTTAGACCATAGCGCCACCCGTGTCCCATAGTTCCTTAGCAGGTCTAATTCTCTAAGCTTATACCCATATAAGCTAATACCTATAAACATGTCTTATGGCAGCAGATTCTAGTAAGTTAAAAATATGTTGAAAGAAGAATGAAAATGAACAGTTCGTGGATTCTACGACTACTTCTGTTCTAAACATTTGTAACTCAAGCACAAGCCAGGGCTTGAGTGCACATCAGTTTTACACAGGGCAAATTTGTATGGTGTGGTTTGCAGGATGGGCACCTTTCTGTACATGACTTGTGCTGAACTGCTCTTGAATCCTCAAATTTACACAGCAATGTGAGAACTATCTCCGGATTTGTCAGATTGCTTTTCTTCCACAGAAGAGGGGAGAAAGAATGCACTGGAGAGCAGGCCACTCTGTGCACATACCTCCCCAAGGTGAAAACAGAAAGCGTATGATTATGGGTTCACCCAAGAGCTGCTCCCACTAGACTGTCTATCAGGAAATCTAATACAGGTAATCAAGGCATCCAAAACTATGCTCCTTCTAATAGGTCCCACTACTTTTCTATGGCTGCCTTTCAGAATAGCAATATCAGTTTTCTGACCTGGTGGGGTTACTGACTTGTATCCAGTTGCTGCAAGACGAGGACATGTAACAGACGCACATTCTCCTTGATAACTGTAGTCAGAAAGGACTCCTATAGCTTGACAAGGTCCCTTGTAGTCTATAGCCACACGATCAGAATACGCAGCACACACATTGTTGTAGGTTTCACCATTATGGCCACATACCAAATCAACTGATTTGCAAAATGACTGGAAAATGGAACAAAGCGGAAAATGGAAACAGTATAGATCTACAGTTCATAGCAAATTAAATGCATAATGTAATCTCTGAAACTACTCAGCAAACTATCTGTATACAATTACCAGAAACTGGATAAAAATATATTAAAGTTCTGTTCCACCTTTCTCCCAAAATAACCTAAGCTAGCAAATGCCAAAGTGATAAATCAATACTATTAAAAATAAAATGAACATCTATTTGAAACATCTAAAAACATGAACATTTGAAAATGCCTAAAAATAAAATGAACATCTATTTGAAACATCTAAAAACATGAAAATTTGAAAATGCCTAAAGCAGTCACATGCCCTCACAGTTAACAATGTCAAGGTTGCCAGAAATTGTATCTTTCAGCCAGCAAATGCCTGGGGGAACAGGAATGTTTTAAAGTTCTTCCTAAAAGTTAGAGAAGGGACGCGGGTGGCGCTGTGGGCAAAAGCCTCAGCGCCTAGGGCTTGCCGACTGAAAGGTCGGCGGTTCGAATCCCTGCGGCGGGGTGCGCTCCCGCTGCTCGGTCCCAGCGCCTGCCAACCTAGCAGTTCAAAAGCACCTCCGGGTGCAAGTAGATAAATAGGGACCGCTTACTGGCGGGAAGGTAAACGGCGTTTCCGTGTGCAGCTCTGGCTCGCCAGAGCAGCGATGTCACACTGGCCACGTGACCCGGAAGTGTCTCCGGACAGCGCTGGCCCCTGGCCTCTTGAGTGAGATGGGCGCACAACCCCAGAGTCTGACAAGACTGGCCCGTACGGGCAGGGGTACCTTTACCTTTACCTTTAAAAGTTAGAGAAACACTGTATCTCAGGGAGGGTATTTCCAGGCACCTCCCAGTGGCAGTACCATCAATGGTTCCCTGCCTATTGTGGGGCCTGATACTGAGGGAAGTGACTTGAATAAGCCACTTCAGGGAAGAAAAAAGCAGTTCTGTGAAAACTTCTCTAAGCCTACTGAGAAAGTGAAAAGCTATGGACTTCATTAGTAAAATCATTGTTGTACGCTGTCATTGACCCTTCCTTAGGCTTTGTGAATGCCTGCAAGTAACAGTAGTTCAACTTGAAAAGAATTGTGGAAAAAAGCTCTGACTGAATTTAAAATAGTGAATGATGCCAGAAACAAAGGAAAGCTGAAAAACCTTCTTACAATACTGTGCTGAATTGCTTTCAACTGTAGACTGCAAACTATCTTTTTCCTAGCTAGTATGATCTCTTACAATCCCCAGGACATCATAAAAATACCTATGTTTTTGACAGGGAGCCCCAATGGGCTGTTTGACATGGCTACATGTTGGCTCAACAGTAATAATTTTAAAAGCCACGGAGAGAAAGCAGACAAAATGCCCAAGATGATGCTCAGCTATACTATTTGAGTACAGGTGGAGAATCAAATGAATGATCACTCCCCTAAATAGAATACTCCTTACATGTATAAAAATTGCAAGAAGGCTAAAAGTTAGTTTTGTCTTTCACATGCACTTCTGCACGTCTGAGAAACATTTTTATGGAGGTGGATTCAAACACCTGACCCAGTCTGAAATTGTATAACCAACTAACAGATATTAGGTGGTATTAATACTCCCAATACTTTGGTTTCTACCATTATAGTAGTACTATAAATATCAAAATTAAGATGGAGTTTGAGGAGTAACAGAAGTTCCAAATCAGTAATTTGACACCTCAAAGCCCCAGAAGGACTGTGCCATTATCCATAGTGACTAGCAGTTTCAGCTCAGGTGGCACAGTGCGAATAAATGCCTTTTTAATAAAATATATGGTGCATTCAAATTCTCTCACCTGGTTAAATATAACACAGAGGAAGCACAAAGCAGGAAAAATGACCCAGAGAAGAACAAGTTTGGTTGGGTCCACCTTAACAGTGGAACAATAAAAACCATATTTAAGTAATGTGAAAGATTATTCCATACCTGACATGGACCTTTGTATGATACACTTTTCCCTTTTTGGTGTAGAACACATGGACTGCTATATTCTATATTGTCTGTATCGCAAACAGGATCTCGCAATTGGTCACCACAATTGAATTGTCTGGGCACACATTCGTACTGGTTACATCCAAACTTCTCAAAACTCGTTAAGCAAACCTGTGGCTTTGGTATACATCTGGATTAAATAATATTTTCATGTTATTTGTTATTTTTCCCAAAAAAAAACCAACAACAACAGATTGAGATAATTTTGAAAAAAGCAGAGGTTAACACTGGTCCCAAAAGAGTGGCAGAAAAGTAATGTGCCAAAAATATTTAAGTACCCAGTTGCATTACAAACACAAAAAGAATTCCAGCCCTCTATAAACCTAAGAATTTATGTTGTTCTTGTAGACTGAAGGGCACTGCAAATGTAGTTGTATGCTTCACTTCCAGGGTGCAGGAAGACGGGGTGAAAGATCACATCCTCTGAGGCGGAACTTCTCACGACTCTCCCAATAGCAAATCTATGGCAACCAATTACTTACAAAAAATAACACAATAGGAAGGAAACTGCAAGAAAAAACAAATTGGGAAAATCGAAATCTCCTCTTGAAAATGATCGATGTACAAGTTAAGCAGAACACCTACTGACTGATATGGTGACTAGTTTGAATTCATCCTTGTCTGTACGTAAGCCAAATTATGTTATGGCACAACTGAATTTTTATAAGCAAGCTAATTTCCTAGAGTGCTACAGATTTTCTTAAATATTTACCTCTGATTTTTAAGGCAGGGATTAGGGATGCAAGGATCCTGGGAGATGCAGGATCCAAATTCAAACTGATCGTCCTGAAGCCCAACACAACGTGCTATACATACGCTTGGATAGCTACGACCGTTCTGTCCACACACTGGGACAAACTGATCAGCACAGTTACATGGCAGACCTGAAAGAGTTAAAGCTTTTGTTAGGAACTTGCAGATTCCCAAAGAAGCTGGAATTCTGAGGTCTGTATTCCTAATATCTATAGCAAAAGCGCAGACTAGCAAGCCTGATTTGAATGGCCATGATCCAACACAGAGTTTAACCACACTTAAGCCCACTGAAATAAAAGAATTTAATCACACAGCTGTGTTGGGAGCATGGCTCTTCTTTTTTAAATCTTTTACAGGAAGATATGAACATTCGTTTATTATAAGAATTATGGGATTTGCTTTGCATTTAACTGCTGGATTCTGAATACTGGACAAGCCACTGAACTGTCTTCAATAGCAACCTCAAAGAGTTGCTACAGGGAATATCTTGGCAAAGTACAGCCAGAAAATAAAACGCACCACACACACACACACAAATCCTACCTGTAATGTCATGCTCATCATCTGAGTTGTATTCATTTAGACACTGGCGAGTGGAGCAGATCAGGTTCCCAGCAAAACAAGAACAGACATTGCAACCTATTTTGAAAGGTTTTCCGTGGCCTTAAAATAAAACAAATGCATTAATAAAGAGCCGCTTCAGGGAAAAGCAGAAACAACAGTCTGCACCCTACAGGGAGGAAAACTCTCCAACTGGAAGGTCCCGGGGGGGAAAGAGGAATAGCCGGACAAAGACGAAAGGTGGCAGGCAAGAGAACTATTGCCACTGCTCTGTCACCCTGCACCTCCTCAGAAAAAGCAAGGTGGGGAAAAGGCCCCAAGGTGCCCATATTTACTCTGGACTCCTGGCTCTCCCTCACGTATATAACTTCACCTACCTAGGGAAGCTGGCCAGGAACAAAACTTTTAACAACCACCAAGATCCCAACATAAACTTTGCTTCCTGAGGCTGAGCCAGTTTGGGAGTTGCACTCTCAAATGCCCTTCCTTATGCTACCAGAGAACAGGAAATTTTCAGAGCTTAATAATCTGCAACAGTACATACCTTTTCTTTCCCCTCCAACAATGCATGATTTTTGGAGGTCAACACAGTGCAGTTCCATACAGTTTTCCAGCAGCCCACTCTGGCCACATGTGCAGATTTTATAGCAACCAACATCTCCTGCAGAGGACGGAACCTGGATGAGGGTACCTTGGCGGACAATAAAATCGGAAGCTTCGCCCAACTTGCAGCCTGTGCAAAGATGGCAAAGTGTTACTGAACTACAGACCAAAAATATTTAAAGGCTTTTACATAGCAAGAAAGACTACACATGTACAAAATTATTTGTACATGCATACTACTTTACATTTGAAGGTACAGAAGACATTGGAAGATAGAACCGTTTCATCTCCAGAAATGTGTCTTCAAGAGCAAGAACCATCAATGTTTGTTTGTTTGTTTATTCATTCAATAATTTATATCCTGCTCTTACAATGTACATTAGAAAATAAATATGTCTCACCTCAAGCCTACCATGCTTATGAAGACAATACATATAAATCTCTCTGAATTCATTGGCATTTACTATAAAGTTCAAAATGTTAGCCTTTCAGTCTAACACCTCAGTCTTAAACACATTTACATGGGAAAGGCCTCACTGGAGGTTTATTTTATTTTATTATGTTACATTTCTAAACAAAAAATCTGTCACTTTGTATTTCTTAGTACAGAAAGTATTGATCTGATGTGTAGAGATCTTTCCTATTCTAATTAATTCAAGAGGGTTCTTTCTGGAAGCTTCTCTGTGTGAAAGAAACAGTGTGCATGCACACGAAAGCTGATACCCAGAACAAACTTAGTTGGTCTCTAAGGTGGACAATTTTTTAATTTAAACAATTCATGATGTTTGGGTTATTCCTTCAGAGACGCTGGCTTGAACAGGTCCTGTTAACTTTTCTGTCAAGGTCATGCTGATTGTAACAGTAAGGCCAGAAGGAGCCTGGGTTTCACTCTTTTCTGTCTCTCTTTCCTTCTCATGTGTTGTTCTATATAAGTGTTAAGCGTGTTATTATAAATTATTTGCTTAAACTTACAAGTGAAGTCTGCTGCAACTGGATTTCTTATGGACAGTGCCAATTGTGAATGTATTGGATTTATGACCATTATGCTCATTTGCCTTCAGTAGCAGTAAAGCTCTGCTGGGTGAAATACAATTGCCTTTGGTCTGTTTTTTGGAATCCTGCAACGTTTAAGTTTTTACTCTACTAACTATGCGCTAGAGTTCTTCTCTGTATCAATATTGAGTAGAATACATGACAAAATCATCCAAGGCAGCTGACTTGTTAAAGTAAGAGTATGTTAATTGTAATCAGATAAAACAGCTCCCTCTCATAACTCCCAAATAACAATTCAAACAACAAATTATATAAAATATTCATTTAAAAAACAGCTGTAAAAGATCTCCACACGTGAATAATATTGCCTATCTAAAAGCCACCTGAAAAAGAAACTATTGGTGGTGGATGCCAAATGACACTACAGGAAAAAGCCTCTCTCTTCTGCCCCTCGTTCTCAGTTAATTAGGCAATGGGCAAACTAGGAGAGCCTTAATATCAATTCTGAAAATTCTAATGTTGTTCTTGGATTATCAGAATCCTACATACAGCTAACAGAGTTCTTTCTAAAAACAAACCTGCAAATATAGCTGGGAGTGCAACAATTGTATTACTTACCCTGTATACAAAAATAAGGAAGACATGGTTCCCCAGTCTGACATCCTTTTCTATTGACTTCACATAACTGATTGGCAGCACAAGGATTTGGGTTACAGGGGTGTGTAACATCATCCACAATGTTCCCTAAAGTGCTTGGGCCTGAAAAGACAAGGGAGTTAAATAGAGGTCATCTACAGAGTGGAAAACAAAGTGGTGACATGGTAGCCTAGTTCACATATACAGTGGTACCTTGGTTTAAGAACATCTTAGTTTATGAACAACTTGGATTAAGAATACTGCAAACCTTTTGGTTTGTGAACTTTGCCTTGGAAGCAGAAAATGTTCCACTTCCTGTTGAGTGTAAATTGGGTCCCCCGCTGCTATGGGAAAGCATGTCTTGGTTTAAGAACACTTTGGTTTAAGAACGGACTTCCAGAACAGATTAAGTTCCTAAACCAAGGTACCACTGCAATGCTAAAGTGAGCCTCTGCAAACCTGAGCAAAGCCTCAAGCACTCCAGCACATATGCGCAGCACATGGAGCCTTACAAAAGAACAATATGTGTGGACTCTCCACTCTCTTACCAGGGCAAAAAGACTGATACTGATGAATTGGAAAAATAAAAATGTGGCTCCCTTCTACAATTGGATTGAAGACCTATACAAACTTACAACATACAAACAACTTGCATATAAACACAGACCTGCCGTGGACAAATTCAATGATATTTGGAATCCCTTCTTACAAACAATGTACAGTGGTGCCCCGCAAGACGAACGCCTCGTAAGACGGAAAACCCGCTAGACGAAAGGGTTTTCCGTTTTGGAGGCGCTTCGCAAAACGAATTTCCCTATGGACTTGCTTCGCAAGACAAAAATGTCTTGTGAGTTCCTGCGGGTTTCCCCCCCTTCCCCCCCCTTTTCCTAAGCCGCTAAGCCGCTTATCAGCTGATCCGCTGATACGCCGCTTAACAGCTGATCGCTTAAAGCCGCTATACCGCTAATAGCGCTAATCCGCTAAGCTGTCAATGGGCTTGCTTCGCAAGACGAAAAAACCGCTATACGAAGAGCCTCATGGAACGGATTAATTTCGTCTTGCGAGGCACCACTGTAATAGGTTAAGATCTGGTGAATTACAGTAACAACTTTAAAGTATAGAGTTTTGGTTTTCTTGGAAAAAGCCAGATTTGGAAAGAAAAAGTTTGGTTGGATTTAGAAATGGGGGGCTGGATTGACCCCCCTATGCTGGGATGTCTGGACTTTTCAAATATGGTAATAGGCCGCGAGATGTTGGGGATTGTGGGGGCTCTTGACTTTGGAGTGTTTTTGAGACACGCCGTCAAATATCATATGGAATTTGGTGTTGAATGTGGAAAAGGGGCTGACCCGTCGAGAAGGGCTAAAAATATTGTCAAGCTGGAGCTACTGCGAGCAGGAGACAAGGGAAACTATAACTACAAATATGAAGAAGAGTCGCGGAAGGGACTTGGAAGAGACTTGAGGGCCTCAGACATAAGGTTGCCAGGTTAATGAGATAGATCGATGTGATTATAAGGACTGACAAAACCCGGAACCAGGAGGAAGGGACGCTGGATGACTGGACTTGTTTGCATATTTTTTTTTCATTTTAATATTAGAATTGTTTTATAATACTAATGAATTTTAGGAAAATGCTGGAATGAAATTACTTGGTTTTAGTAAAAATGTTTAAAGAATTATGAAAGAAGGTTATGGCTATGAGAAGCTGGTAAGGATAAGATTTGAGTTTTAAGCTTTAAGATTTATCTTACTATAGAAAGTTAAGATTAAAATACTTTAGGGTAATGTGTGGACAGAATATTATGAAATATGGGAAGGATATGTGGTAAGGATAAGATTTAAGTTTTAAGTTTTAAGATTTATCTTATTATAGAAAGTTAAGATTAAAATATTTTAGAGTAATGTGCGGACAGAATATTATGAAATATGGGAAGGATTTGCTGGGACAATCAATAACTAGAATACAAAGAAAGGGAGGAGGAGGAGGTCTAAGAAAGAAGGTGACGACAGTTTAGGATATGGAAACAATGTGTTTTTAATTATTTTCATTTTTGTATTTTTGTTATTTTTTCTTTTCTTCTTTTTTATCCTTTCTTTGTATTAATATTGAAAATTTTAATATATATTACTTTTTTAAAAATAGAGTTTTGGTTTTCTTTCCTTTCCCTCTTTCCTTTGCCTTCTTACACGGGTGGTGTCTCTCTTTCATTTATGTCTCACCAACTTGACTGCACACATAATTATGTATTTTTCTAACTTTCAATAAAGAAGAAAAAAAGATTGCTGAGTGGCATGTAAAGTGCCTGGCAGCTCCTTCCTAGATTTCCTTGGGCAGGTATCTTAGCATCAGGCTGCACGGTGCTTCACTTTACAGGCTACCTGTGTATAGGGACGAGTTAAGCCAGTTAAGGGAGATCAAAATGTGAAGCTGCCCATGCTCAGAGTATTTTCTTTTCCTTTATCAGCATCAATAAAATGCTTGTTTTGTGATGTTGTTTTTTTAAAAAGCTCAAGTACTCCCCCTCATCTTCCTGTGTTGTCGGGAGGAGGGGGGGGACATGCAGGGGGTTGGACTAGATGACTCTCTGGGACGCTTCCAACTTTACAATCCCCTCCAACTCTAGTTCTATGATTCTGCTTTTTAATAATTCTGTAGACGTGTTTGTGAATTCTAACTTCAACACATAAGGTTAGTTCTTCAGTACAGGCGTCCCCCCACTTACATGGGGGTTATGCTCTGGGCCTAAATGAAAACTGCATTAAGTGGGGAGCACCCTCTAAAAAGCCCATTTTTTCCTGCTCTCCTGCTCTCAGTCCCGCTCTCTCTCCACACAACTGTCTCTTCAACTAGAGTTGAAGCCCTGGGGCTGCTGGGAGGCTGGAGGGCACTTGAGAACACAGCTGCTGCTGCTGCTGCTGCTGCGCTGCCACGTGCATCAGCTGCTAGGCAGGGAGGCCAGGCTGCCTAAACAAAGCCCCGTTGTGCCTCTGGTCTCTTTAGGGCTTTGTCTGCCCTCAGTGAAATCTGCTCCAGGCTCCAGGGAGGGTATCTTCATGAGCCAGAAGGACTCACCAGCTCTCTCCTACCATTTCCTGGTTTGAATCTATTCATCTACTAACTTCCCACCACCGCGCATATACGTGGTTGCGTGCAAGTTGATCACACATAAGTGAGGGGATGCCTGTACTTACGAACATATGTATCTAAAGGTATGCAAGTCTCCAAGTCATCGGTTGGAGACAGAAGTTCACAGATGCTTTCGGCCATGTGTCCCTCAGGGAATTTGCTTAAATCTCCACATTTCTTGAGAATTTCCACACAATCCGACCTTCAGAAACAACAAAGTATTTACACATTACACACATGTACACTGCTCATATTGCATAGGCCAAGTTAATCCAATAAACTCTCTCTACCCCTAATATACATCCTGGTCTAATTCTAATAACTTCTTCTAAATACCCCCAATACCTTGGCCTTAGTTTAAGATTATATTTCCATATTCTCAAAATTAAGTTGTTCTGCTTTATTTTTTATTATTGTTAAACCAGATTTATGTCCCTGCTGCTCGACTGTAAATTCTGGATACTTTATTATTATTATTATTATTATTATTATTATTATTATTATTATCAACTAGTGCCCATCTAATCCTGCTCTCACTGCGGCCATCTAGATGCAGGATTCTCCTCTCCTGCTGAAATATACTCAGAGTCGCAAGGTGATTTCATGCTCTTTTTTCAGCTCATAGTGGTGAGGAGGAATGAATGAAAGTCCCCTCAAAGTATCTGCCTTATATACATTATTTACACAATGGGCTGCACATGATTGGCCAATTCCAGAATTCTACTGTAAGCCAATCAGGTTGTGGATTCACTTCTATCTGGAGCATGATTGGGTGGTTCCTGCCAACCAATCATACTGCTGCATTGTTCTAGGACCAATCAGACTGCTGCATTCTGAATCCTATTGTTCTAGGACCAATCAGACTGCTGCCTTTTGGATCCTATTGTTCTAGGACCAATCAGACTGCTGCAGTTTGGATCCTATTCAATTCAGTACATAACACCTGCAGTTCCCAGCAACTGGAAGCACCCTGCCACCCACTTACTTGCAGATTATGCTCCCTCTAGATTTACTGTGACATGGCTTTATCTGCAGTGAACAAGCAATCGCCTTCCACATTTCCGGCTGGCATTTTTTAATATCAAGAACAGGAATATTGATAAATGGCATCTTAATTGTTCCTTTCTCCCAAAGTTTCATGTCATTCATGGCTCCTTGGTCTGATTGGGCATTGCAGCTCCTGAAGAGTTCAGTTGGCCTTCAAGGAAAGATACAGTATGGAGTCATACAGAAAATGCTTTTGAACTCAATATGAATGTTTATCCAGGCCAGGGACTGAATACCACCATCTCCTAACAAATCAATGGTCAGAGAGTTGTTGGTGCTAAGTCCCTTCCCGGAGGATACTTTAGACTTGTGTGCAGGGCTGTCCTATCCCGGGTGCCAGATTCCAAGGATGCCCCCCTCAACCGCCACTGGAGAAGTGAAAAGTGGTTGCACCAGATTCTGGCAAGATCTCATGCAAGCCCTGTGAGATTGTGTGGAGGCTTCTGCATGATCTCATGGGGCTGCCACAAGATCTCAGAGGGCTTGCATGAGATCTTGCTGCAATCCAGTAGCCGCAGCCACACCACACTGGTAACTGAGGTTTCAGTGGCGGGTGGCCAAGGGGGTCAGATGGTACACACACAGGGCAGGATCTTCCCACTTTGGCTTGGGCGGTGAAACGGGGTGGTGCCACCTCTGCTTGTGTGTGCTGAGGGAAGGTGAAAGTGAGGAAGCCCAAGCCAGGAAGCTTGTGACATCAGCTCCTGAAGAAATGGTCTTCAGTCAGCTTGCAAGGATTCTGTACTTCTCTATAGTTTATGCCATTTATTTTTTTTAGTATTTTAAAATTGAAAAACCACCTTGGATGCCTTGTCCGTAAGGTGCTGTACATCAACACAAGTGATCAATAATAGATTATTAATATTATGGAAGTCAGAGCCCAGCATTCTGAAGGCAAATAAGTTAAGAATCAATTCTTAATATGTCTCAAATTAAGGGGCACAAAGCATGTTAAACCCATAATATGTATTATTATTAATTATTAAAATACACATAATCAAACACACCTTGACACAGAAATCATTCTGTCTTTAAATCTAAATATAGTATTATAACAAGAACTTATAATCACAGTGATACAGCTGAGACATGTATCAATCAGAATAATATAAGCAGTTGAATAGTATATTGATATTTCATATTCTACCGATTATAAGTGAACTCTTTTCAGTAAAGTTGTCTGGAGAACATCCTTCCTTAAAGTGCTTATAATATGAATGTTTTGCTAGAAATGCTACAGTTTAAGCTCACTGATCCTAGGGCAGTGCCGAAGTTCTTGAGTTTGAAAATGCTGTTGTTACTTGCCTTGCAACAGTAGGTGACCTATTCACCATTGCTAAAGCTTCCTGAAAGGTACCATATTTTTTGCTCCATAAGACTCACTTTTTCCTTCCTAAAAAGTAAGGGGAAATGTGTGTGCGTCTTATAGAGCGAATGCAGGCTGCGCAGCTATCCCAGAAGCCAGAACAGCAAGAGGGATTGCTGCTTTCACTGCGCAGCGGTCCCTCTTGCTGTTCTGGCTTCTGAGATTCAGAATTTTTTTTCTCTTGTTTTCCTCCTCCAAAAATTAGGTGCGTCTTGTGGTCTGGTGCGTCTTATAGAGCGAAAAATACGGTATGTTCCTTTACATACCTGAGAAGCAATATTTTCATGTGACGAGAGAGAGAGAAATGCTCAGAATCAGCCTTTTTAAAAGACTGTTTCATTCGATAAATTAAAACGGAAAAACCCTAGGCTAGTAACCAATACAGTCGTATCTTGGAAGTCAAACAGAATCCGTTCCAGAAGTCCGTTAGACTTCCAAAACATTCCGACTTCCAAAGCGTGGCTTCCAATCGGCTGCAGTTCCTGCAGCCAATCAGAAGCTGCGGAAGCTGCAGCGGACGTTCGGCTTCCGAAAGAACGTTCGAAAACTGGAACACTCACTTCTGGTTTTTGATCGTTCGGGAGCCAAAATGTTTGACTCCCAAGGCGTTCGAGAGCCAAGGTACGACTGTACATGTAAACCAGCTCCTATAAATCTAGAAGTAAACATATAATCAAAAATGATAAATTTGTAATCTATTGGCATAATATATAATCATGGTTATCTAAATTTTCAATCACAGTAAAATCACAGAAAGTTAGCAGGCTCAGCGGTTGGAGGAAGATCAAACTCTCTTCTTCCAGCACCCAATAACATCTTTCAACATTCTTTATAAACCAACCATGTTCAAAATGGGGAGGGGGGGAATTCTCCAAATCCCACATTACCAAGTAAACTATACCAGCTCTACCTAATTATACATTTCATCCAAAAACAATATATTCTGAAGAAAATACTCAAGTGTACCTTTCCTACCTGTTATTAAAATTAGTGCAGTAAGTAAGATTTCTACAGCCCAGCTGACAAGGTTCACGTACATCTGCTAAACAGGTCAACATGGACACTTCGACTGGGTTATACTCACAAAAGCGATCAAATTCTTGCCAGCTCTGTGTATTGCCCCAGCTGCTGCTATAAAGTTTAGTGCATAAATCTCTGTGGAAAAAGAAACACAAGGGAATAAAATGAAGACAAAATCTTGGATTATGATTTAACTCACAAGATGCATTGCTCAAAATATGGTGTTCCTATACAATGAAAAACATATGCAATTCTCTCTAGGTTACAGGATGTGGTTGATCTAGTAATTAAGGGTAAGAAATTGGGTCTGGCCAGATCGTTATTTCCTCCATTCCCTATGGGCCAAGTTTGGCTGGTGGCACTGGCAGGGTGTGGGTGTGCTGCTGCTGCTGCAGTTTGCCTGCAGCATTTGAAATCAAACCACGTGGGCAAAAAGCACAGCCTGCAGCTCAGCTGCCACCAATCAGCTGATTGCTGAGTTCTATAAAATGTTTGACATGGGGCTTTGCAAGCACTGGTAATTCGCAAGTCCTGTTGTATATAAGCGCTCTGCAAGCATGGACAATCAGACGATTGTTGGGTCTTATGAGGAATCATCCACAGGGCTTTGCAAGACAGAATGGTCAGATCATTTTCTAGGCTCCAACACAAGGAGAGGGCTCACAACATCCTTTGAAATCACAAGGTTCCCAGCCTCCCCAAGCCATAGGAGGAGCTGAATCCCATTTTGAAACATCAAGCACCCAAAGGAGAGCCTATAAAAGATGGAAAGAAAATGCAAAATGTACTCACCTACATATGGAAGTATTTGCTTTAGAACAGCAGTGTAATTTAGCACCATCCAGACCTGTTGAAGGTGGAGGGTGCAGAGTGACTCCTGGGTGAACAGATCTTGAGCTCTCAAGGAAACATTGCCATAGAGGATCCTGTGGCAGAGGCATCGTTTTACAGCTTTCAATAAGTCCATCCACAATTTCAAGCTCTGTTTTCATTGACATCAGGATCTTTTTACAAGCTGTTTTGCAGGCATAATCTTCTGCTCTATCACAGCAGTATAAACCTAAATAGCAGAGAAGAAATAAATACTGCTACCTGTCACATAGTTGTGTTTACATCACAGTGTCAAAACATCAGCACGTTAAAATTTAATATAATGCAATTAAAAATTGCTTTATATATAAAAATGCTGCATTGTATCTATTTTTTAAAGAGCAGGCAGAAAGATTGTCCCCCCCCTTCAGATTAGTGACTGCACTTGCCAACCCTTCCCCCAACCTCCCACCAATCTTCCCCCCCTCCCAACAGTAACTAGTTAGACCAGGCATCCCCAACCTTCGGCCCTCCAGATGTTTTGGACAACAATTCCCATCATCCCTGACCACTGGTCCTGTTAGCTAGGGATCATGGCGGGCCACAGGTTGGGGGTGCCTGAGTTAGACCTTCCCAGTTCCACCTCATGCCATTATTGCTGGTACAGATCCGAAGGCTGCATTGAGCGGGAGAGCCCCCAAAGCAGGTGCCTTTGAGCAGATGGATGCCTCCCTCCCCACTCAGACCACACCAAGGCTCCCTCCCCTTAGAACTTCTCCTGCCACAATTACTGCCTCAGTCTATAGGGACTGTTCCTCCACTTGGGTCTGCAGATACTCTCTGATGCTGCTAAAAGGGCCCAGCAGCTCCCTGAAGACTGCCATCTTGCTGTTGTTCTCAGTGCCACCTGTCTGTGGCCAAGCAAACTGCAGCAAGACCCTCTTACATGTTTATTATACAGAAATAAAACAGATCACTCTCTAAAGAGCAACCACAGATCAGGAGAGGAAGGTGTGGGTGCCTGAGGGACACTTCCCTCAGTTTGGCAGGTCCTGTGGGTTACCACCTCTACTCCAGGAGAATGTCTTCAATTCTTTTACTTTTGAAAGCAAATACAGAGAAAAATATAGATGAAAAAGAAATTTGCAGTCCAGAACATGAACAGAAAACCATGCTTACACTATAGATACCATTGCGTACTTCCACGCATTAAGGTGCTAAAATTTTGCATGCCAAACTTGTATTTCCTCATACTTACTATCTGTTGAATTTCTCATTGGATAGGACTGTGTGTAGTTGTTCACACAATGAATTAATTGTGGGCTAACGGAGGCGCAGTAACTTTCAACAGCTTTGAACTGAGAAGGACCTGGAGAAGAGTCGGTTCGAAAGATTGCCTGGCAATATTCCCGGCAGTTTGTGTGATGACCAGCATAACTGCAACAAACTGATCCCACTAGAGGAGGAAACACAAGCAAAACAATGCATCACAAATAACTCTTTATTATTAGTGATGAAAATACAGAAATATGTTTATACTCTATCGTGGGGAAGAGGCAGAATCTAGTCAGTGTTCTGGATAGGCCAAATTTGACAGGTGAGTGGGGCCACCCACCTGCCAATCACCCACTGTCACAAAGACATTGTGCCCACACATGCACAACGTCCTGCCAGATGGGAAAAGCAGCTGATATTAAAAAATGAACATACATCTCAAAAAGCAGGCAATGAAACGGGAGAAAATGATAAACTAATATTTAGGAAGGGCTTTTTTTTAAAGGTATACTTACTTTCATTTCTGTTGATGCAGCTAAAAAGTGCATTCTAAAAACAAAAGCAAAAAGTATCACTTTTAAATAGCTACTGGTAAAAAAAATTAAATGGCAAATGCACTACATCTTTTGTTGGTGAGCAAAAGAATATAACTGAATCATATGCACACACATATATAATTATATGAAGAGTTAAAGTTCAGTACAATTAATAAACATGAAAATCTCCTATTTGCCTTGATTTGCACATCCTATGGCTAATTAAATACTGAAGACCCTTGAGAACTTCCAGGAATGACAGTAGCTATAGTGGGACAGATCAAAGGAATAGCAAACCATTTCCCAGAAGAATGTCACAAAGATTCTGTCAGAAAGGCTTCATTCATACACCACAACGGATAGCACACCAAGCAGAAGTAGGAAGAGGCTGCAGGGAACCTCAGGAGAAGGCACAGGCAAACTCGGCCCTCCAGATGTTTTGGGACTACAACTCCCATCATCCCTGACCACTGGTCCTTTTACTAGGGATGATGGGAGTTGTAGTCCCAAAACTTCTGGAGGGCCAAGTTTGCCTATGCCTGTTCAGGAGCCTATGCAGACCCCTCTCCTGCGCAGCTGGGAGGATTAGAAGCTTTTGTGATTTGTTGTATCTTCTGTACCAATAACCTGTGGCTTGAAGATGGTCCTTGAAGTGCACCCCACAGATTGCATCTCAGACGGCATTTCAAAATGGTATCCTCTAAATGCAGGGATTTTATTCATGCATCTGACAATCTGTTCACTACAGAGAGACATATTTGCAGCAATTCCCAGTTGTTTCACTGTTCAGGTTTATGAATCCAAAAAGGAAAAGTTACCGTAATAGAGAAACTGCTGCTGCTGCTTTTTGCGTACCAGGTAGTAGCCCCCGGATGCCTCCCTGTTCAGCTGTGGGTTCCCTTCCACCAGGCAAATATGGCTTAAGTGTGCAAAATACTAGCCAAAAAGGTTGCCAAAAACATTGTGCTCTATTCCTTTTGTGATGACTAAGCTTTGGAAACTGAAATTTCCTCAATATCAGTGGAGGCTGGTCCATTAGAGGATATTGCATTTCAAGCTGTGGTAGAGGGCAATGGTTTGCTTTCTGCTCTTGACTGGGGTGTTGGTGGCACAGGGCTCCCAGTCTCCTCCTTCCATAATGCTTTTAAGACCAGAACAGGACCAGGGCATCTGTAATTTTTATCTGTAAACCACCTTGAGTCCATCAGATAAAAAGGCCAGGTATACATCATCACCACCACCACCATCATCATCATCATCATCATCTATGCCCCCCTCACCAACCTCAGCCAGTTACCATCTGCTTTTCTTAATTACAACCAGTCAGCAGGTGGCTTGGGCTCCCCCTACTGTTGGCCTCCTTGCCTCCACTCTACCGGCCCCAAGGGGCACCACAGCATCCTCCTCTGATGATTCCAGGTGTGATCAAGACGAGAGGGAAGAACTGTGTGGCAGCTGCATCCCTGCCCTCGTGGTCCAGACACTGGCACCCACTCTGCTCTCACAAGTGACTGGTGAGGGTTGCTCCCCTGGGGAGGGGATGCTGTCTAAGACAGACAGAATTTGCACAGAATATTATATATCATCTATATTATATATAACTATAACTTTTCAGAACCAGCATCTGAGCTTTCTTTTTCCTCCCGGTGTGCCACATATTTTCAACTGTAAGCTGGAAAGCTGTAACCATCTTATTGCTGAGTTGCTCTGGGAACCTTTTAGACCAAAAGAGTGAGGCATAAATGCCATAAATAAGTATGTAAATAAAAGTTATAGCCTGGTAATCTGCAGGTTATGAATAAATAGTCTCAATTTCAACAGTTTTTCTAAGTAGTTTTATTTCATTTTCTTTTCCATTCAAACAATTTCCTTCTGTCAGTGAAAAAACTTTCAGAGCTTAAAAGAAGATCTTTTAACATTCTTTTAAAATGTTAATCTGTCACATATCTCAAAGTTTAGTGGTTCTGCCATGAAACAAAGCAATACATATTCTTGCATATGAGTAGAATAATCCTGGGGTGCCTATAGTAAAGGTCTGAAGCTGCCATCAGAATAGTCTTGCTGAGGACAAACTATTGTCCCCAAGATACAACTGCCCACCAAAACAACACATTAGTTTTACCGATTATTCTTTTTAATGGTTATACAATGATCTGAAATACACCCTTAAATAATAATGATGATAATAATAATAATAATAATAATAAGCATTCATAAACCACCTTTCTCTTCCAAGGATCTCTGCTTCTGCTCTGCCCCATTTAATCCTCACAACAACCCTGTGAGGAAGGTTAGGCTAAGAGATGGTGACTGGCCCAAGCTCATTCAAGGAGCTTCATGGCTGAGTCTGAATTCAAACTCTGCTCTCCTAAGCCCTAGTTCAATACTCATACCAATATATTTCATCTCTCTAGAATGCAGAATCTTTTAACACTCAAGATTTTACTGCCAGGATCTAAAGAGCCTGAGTATATCCTGTGGGATTTTGGACTTTCAATAGCTGCCCTTGCAAAAAACTATTCTACAAACTGTATTTGAAAGTCTTCTCAGTTTAAAGAATGGTTTAGCGCACACAATGACATGGGGTAGAAAATTTTCTAATAGTGGCATACTCTGGATCCTGCCTGAAAAATCAATCCAGCCTGTTTTATGATACCTTTCCAAACATATGCCTTATTCTCTAAATAGCACTTATCATAAATTATGTTCTTTTATCTTCGATTAATTTTAAATTTTGTATTATACATGCTTTTGCAAGTGTGAACTGCTTTGATATATTTTTAGTGGCAAATAAATGCAATAAATAATAAAATAATAAACCAATTAATATAGCCATTCTAAAACACTTTCCACAATTCCCCTTGTTTTTGTAAGGCTTTAAATTCTTAAGCCTTTAGCCTTTTCCAAATATACTGCCTGTTACACAGTTGCTCAATTCAGTCTCTACCTGATACACCTTCACTACTCTCAAATTACTTCATATCCCTGGAGAAAGATACTGACTACTCATAGTACTATTTGATATATGCTGTAAGGTGCCCAGAGTGGCTGGGGGAACTCAGCCAGATGGGCGGGGTATAAATAATAATATTATTATTCATTTATTTATTTTTGCACAAATCAGAATGCTGGTGACACATAGCTCTTTCTCCCTTTCCCCCAAGTATCAGGCAAAATGAGGTGCAGGTTCAGGTGCTAAAGCTGAAGCTGAATCCTGGCAAGATGTAGGCATTGTGGACGCAGCTCTACTCCACTGAAAGAACCTGGAGTGTCCTGAGATCCACAGCAGCTCCTAGTGGTGCATGGTCCTTGGTGCCCTTGTTGTTGTTTAGTCGTTTAGTCGTGTCCGACTCTTCGTGACCCCATGGACCAGAGCACGCCAGGCACTCCTGTCTTCCACTGCCTCCCGCAGTTCGGTCAGACTCATGCTGGTAGCTTCGAGAACACTGTCCCACCATCTCGTCCTCTGTCGTCCCCTTCTCCTTGTGCCCTCCATCTTTCCCAGCATCAGGGTCTTTTCCAGGGAGTCTTCACTTCTCATGAGGTGGCCAAAGTATTGGAGCCTCAGCTTCAGGATCTGTCCTTCCAGTGAGCACTCAGGGCTGATTTCCTTCAGAATGGATAGGCTGGATCTTCTTGCAGTCCATGGGACTCTCAAGAGTCTCCTCCAGCACCATAATTCAAAAGCATCAATTCTTCGGCCTTCTTTGTGGTCCAGCTCTCATTGCCATACCTCACTACTGGGAAAACCAGAGCTTTAACTCTGGTTGTCAGCAAGGTGATGTCTCTGCTTTTTTTAAGAATGTGCTTCCTTTCCGCTCCACAGTGTCAAGACAAGCAGAGGCCATTAAACCAGCAATTGCCAGCCAAGGAAAAGTGCTTCCAGCAGGGCCAAGCAAGATTCAGCTACACAATCCTGGTCTCAGAGGATTTTGGTGGGTCAAGAGCCACCTGAAAAATCTACCTGAAAAACCCTACTTACATATGGACATCACATTATTTCAGTATTTTCACAATCTTTTGGAAGCGACTTTTGAGAGCCCCTCGCAGAGGTGGCTTTAGGGCAGCATGAGCAGTGCAGGGGCACAGGGCACGCAGCCGAGGATGGGGACTTCTCAAAACCTGATAAGCGCATGCCCACCTTCAGGAAGGAGGTGTGAGGGCTCCGACAGGGTCCTATAGTCCTCCTATAGAGAGTCCTCCTAGAGAGCCAGTGTGGTGTAGTGGTTAAGAGAGGTAGTCTCGTAATCTGGGGAACCGGGTTTGCATCTCCGCTCCTCCACATGCAGCTGCTGGGTGACTTCTCTGAAGTCTCTCAGCCCCACTCACCTCACAGAGTGTTTGTTGTGGGGAGGAAGGGAAAGGAGAATGTTAGCCACTTGGAGACTCCTTAAAGGGAGTGAAAGGCGGAATATCAAATCCAAACTCTTCTTCTTCCTCTTCTCCTGCCTACTTCACAAAGCCAGGCAAGCAAACTTTGGGAAGGAGATGGGAGGGCTCTAGGACCCTGCCAGACCCACGTGCCTCCTTCCCAAAGCCCCAGCATCTTGTTTACCTAGCTCAAGATAGCACTGCAAGGGTTGTGGGGAGAGCCAAATGTTGGCCTCACACAGGGCAGCATATTACCAAGGTTCATCCCTGCCTCTCGGGGCTATAAGGAGGATAGAAAATTCCAAATCAACAAATAGTACATTTCAGGTTGCAGGACAGCAGGATCGGGTGATCTAAAGCAGGGGTCGGCAAGGCTAACCAGGCATGGGCCGGATCACTCCCGCGGAGATCACCCAATCTCCAGCGACGCCGGAAATCGTGTCTGTGCATGCCCAGGCACCGTGCGCCTGCACAGAAGCGATTTTTGGCATCTGGGCATGTGCAGAAGCGATTTCCGGAGCCGCAGAAGAGAGTCCCCGTGCTGGTTTAGCGCAGCGTGTGGGGACTCGCCGAGAAGGCGGATCAGTTCAGGGGAGGCTCATGGGCCTGTTAAGTGACCCTCATGGGTGGCTTCTAGCCCATGATCCTTAGGTTGCCAACCTCTGATCTCAACAGGCCTTCCATAAGTGCTATCAGTGGCTTGGCTCCTCAGTCAGGACAATTCATTACCCGTTGCAAGCTGAGCTGAGACAGATTGAACGGGAGGCCAGCTTGAAATAGCAGAATCTTCAACCTGTCTACCAGCTGCTCTGCTTCACAGTAAACCCAGCTTTGTCAGCCATTTAAACTTCATATAATTTGCTTCCTTTGGTGAATTTACTGTCTTTTTCGCTCCATAAGACACTTTTCTCTTCCTCAATAGTAAGGGGAAATGTCTGTGCATCTCATGGAGCGAATGCATGGTCCCTGGAGCCAAACTGCCCAGGGGCAAAAAGCAGATCATGCTTTTTTATTTTTGAAAGAGGGAAGGGGGCGTTGAAACAAATCCACTGAGTAGCTGATCGGCAAGCGATCAGGGAGGGAGATGAAGGACTCTAGTGATAAAGAAGGCTGCCTGGGAGGGGAGAGGTAAAAGCCCATGGATCCTCGGGATTTTTACATTGGGTCACCCCAAATTCACCATCAGATCACATAGCATGTCCATGACTACAGCCGGCACCAAAAAAATCACGCACCCACTGTTTCCTGGGGCCACAATAGCACAAAAATGTGGTTGCAAAGCACGGATCCACATGGATTCTCAGGATTTTTGCATTGGGCTACCCCAAACTCACCGTCAAATCACATGTCTGTGGCCACAGCATGAACCACAAAAATCATACATCCACTGTTTCATTCAGAATATTTTTTTTCTTGTTTTCCTCCTCTAAAAACTAGGTGCGTCTTATGGTCAGGTGTGTCTTATGGAGCGAAAAATACGTATTTTCAATAAATATCTCTGAGACATGGCTCAAGAGCTGTGTCTAGTACGTGAAAAAACAGCAAAACAAATAAGTGCAACCATGTTTACTTAGAAGTAAGCTTCACTGAATTTAAAGATGCTTATTTCTAATAAGTAGGGTAAGGACTGCAGCCCAAGGCTGTGTTTGGACATGCACATGTAAGTTGGGGAAGGTGCTTGCCAAATTAGTAGCCTTCAGGCTGATCCCTAAATGGCATGTTAAGTTTTCACTTGTTAGTGGAAATCACCAGAAGTAAACCTGTCAAGAGACAGGAAGACAGACAATCAGCACACAAACAAAAATGGTAATTACATGTCTGAATCTGTAAAAAAAAAAATACTATTACCACCTATTATTTTATTCAACAGAGTTCAGCAAATATCTTTATTGACACGTTTTCTAGAACTGAAATGTATTCATTCCAAAACAACTTCTAAGAAAAGTATTGTCTCTTATTGACTTATTCATGATTGCAGATCAAGAAAATATTGTAGACTACTTTAGTAACCTGACTCCAGAGGATATATTTCACTCCTGTCCTTTGAAAACTAATGAGTTGGACCCAGTCTTGCCCTCCTACAAAATGGAGCATTCCTTTCATTAGCAGAAGGGACCAAGAGCCTTAGGAGGCTTGTGCTGGACCATCTCTCCTAATCCCATGGGACAGTCTTTTGGGATGCAGGAGGAAGGGAAATACCTGAAATAGCGGAGTGTCCCATTGGGACAGATGGTCTGGAGAGATGCTGAAAATATATTCTGGGAGATTCATCACCTCATCCTCAAACCCCAATCTACAAATGAGTGTTATGTTTCCCATGACTTTTATCATAGACAGTATCAAAGCAGCGAAGTATGGTTCACCCATATATGAGGAAGAAAAGTATGGCAGTATTTCTCTTATAAATGTTTGAAAAACACTAGACAGTAGTTTTATGTACTCACTTGTAATCATTCTTGAAATAAGTCCACTTATTTATATAAAATAAATACTACAAAATGATTCCAACAAGAAAGAGAAAAGAAGAATTAGGAAGAGAAACTACTCTGTCACGATCAGTGATCACTTTTTCATTCCCATTTTTTAAAACTCTCTTACCTGTCCTTTCCGTTCTCCAACAAACATTGGTCAACCTCCTACAGCAATGCAGAAATCCAGAAAAGAGAAGGAAACTAGCATAACAGAGGAAAGGTTACAGATACGGGCAGTGAAGTATAATACAGAAGAGATAAGGCTATTTAATGTAGGGGATATCAGTTTAGAAGAACACAAGCTATGAAAATCTCAGCAGCTAAAGAGATTAGGAAAAGTAAAAAAAGCTTTCTAAGGCATATTTGCAATAAGATAAAAAGCTAAGTAGTATTTAATCTAAATCCCTTGCTGGGGAGTGAGCAGGCCACTGCATTTATTTCTTAATCTAAAGAATAAAGACATAAAGAAGAATCAATATGGAGATTGTTAATTTACCAGGTAGTCTAATCAATTATGGGACTTGGTTTCCTTTCCTTTTGAACCAAAGCCACTGTGGCTTTGGGTTGGAGATATCTACTTTCAATTGCAAGGTCTTCCCTTCTTTTTTCCAATGTCTTATTGATTGCCTACTCTGATCTGAGTGAATCTAAAAACACATTCCTAAAGTGAATGCTCTTCTTTCAGGCAGAAGGAGGTAAGATAAAACAGCATATGAAGAGATTTATATTCTTAAGAGAAGGTGTGCTGGAGAAAGTTTACTGAAAATACCATTGCTTTTTATACATTATTGAATGCAATCACATACTTGGAGATAACTGATTTAAAAGATTATTCAAAACATTTTCAGTTGCACATGAGCAGAAAATTAATTATTGTTGATTACCTACAAATATTGTATGCTAAGAAGGCTACTATTTTTTATATAAAACTTCTTTTCAATGATTGCTTTTACCAATTAAGCATGTTCCTACTTAAGAGAATAAAATTACTCCAGCTAAGTTAGCTTGTATTCAAATAGAAAACGGGACTTTTGCTGTGATCTATCAGGACTTTTGTTATAAGCTTCTCTCTCCAGAGCAATTCTTGCCCTCGTTTCTGTGGGGGTGCACCAACAGAAACCATGACTTTCACAAAAAAAGACCCATTTTAATCATGGACTGTACCAAACCTGTGAATACAAACACTGATCTACAAAGTTAACCGTTTGCTTTAACCATGGTTTGTGGGTCTACATGCAATTTTCCAGAAAATTTGGCAAATTAGAATAATTTGAACTGCATCAGAATTTTTTTCTGATATCAGAGGGAATGATCTCTCTTTTGCATCCTGTCTGTGGGAGCTGTATATTAGCATGTTTACTTCACTTGAATTTAGTAAGAGCCGTTTGACAGTGGAACAATCTCCCTCAGGAGGCTGTGGACTCTCCTTCCTTAGAGGCTTTTAAGCAGAGGTAGGATGGCCTCCTGTCATGGATGCTTTAATCTGAGATTCCTGCATGGCAGGGGGTTGAACTAGATGGCTCTTGGGTCCCTTCCAACTCTATGTGAAATTAAACATTTTGAAACTGCCAATCTTGTCCAATTTTGTATTTGCAATTGGCATCTATTCATTGTTACTAATGACCTTATGAAAAATATCAATGGAAAAATAAAGCACTTGGAAAGAATAAAATTTTTTTGCCCCACATCAATGATGAATTAGGAATGGGAAATTCCAGGGAAGGAAGAATCAGGAGGGAGTGACTATTTACTTTGCTGGCTTTCAGTTTGCAAAGCCTAGTTTGCCACTAACCAGTATCTTATCTGCAGTGGAGGAAAGAGGTCAACTTGGTCTGTTTCACCTCCAGAAAAGTTTATGAGTTGGAAACTGTTATAAGCCTTCAAAGTGTGCCAACATCAGGAAAGATTAAGCATGTTGACAGGGAGGGGTAACCCACTGTCTGTAATGCACTTACCTCATATTCTTTCCTGCAAACTTTCATAATATCATTTTTTGAAGATGCCTGAAAGACATTAGTTTCATTACCAGCACATAGTTCATATTATTCAAGAGCAAAATTATACAATAATAAATTATATAGAAGATATTTATATTGTGATCATTTTGAGATGCCACACCAATATATCTAATTTCTTCTATAGAAGCAGTTTTGAATCACTTCGATGTTCTCAATTCTGGCATATGAACATAATCAAAAGCAACCCTTTTTAAAGTATTAATCTGCTACTGGGGTCAAATGGACCTCTAAAGTCTAAATGACTGAGATTTAACATAAATAATAATAATAATAATAATAAAGAACAACAAACAAAGTATTTCAGTATTTCTTCCTGTCATCTAGTTCAAGTGAGGCTGTGCAGACACAGCACCACTGACTAGAGTCTGTAATACGGGCTAATAAATTGAAACAGAATCCTGGTAAGATGGAGGCTCTGTGGGTTGATGGTTTCCAGGTACAGGAATTAGGTAAGCAACCAGCTCTAGTCAGGAAGGGTTGCACTTCCCCTGAAGGAGCAGGTATGCAGTCTGGGAGCAGTACTCCTAGATTCAACCACAATGGCTAGATTCAAGGAGCCTCCATGGCTCAGACCGTTTTTTCCAACTTCAGTTGGTTTGCCAGTTATGACTATTCTTGGCCATAGTTGTTAATGATGCCTGCTGTGATTTCCTCAATTCACTCTGTGCAGGGCCTGCACAAATGCAGCAGTTAGATTATTAGTGTGATCACTGTATACAGCGGTGATGCGTCTCACTTCACTGCTTGAGGTGAAAGAGGAACATGCCACCCCAGCCCAGCTTGTGCTAGACTGCCCCACTCCCCTGCCATCACTGATGCCTCCCTTATGTGTTGCACAGGGGCACCCACAAAGTGCAGACCATAGTGCCGCTTCCATCAAGATCTCACAAGATTTTGGTGAGATCTTGCCGGAATTTGGTGCCACTGGCAGTGGAGGGGTGCTGCCCTGTGGGTTTCTGCTGCTTGAGGAAGGCGCCTCACCATAGCTCATGGGTGGGCTGGCCCTAGGTCTATAGGAGCCATGTAAAGGAGCTGAACTGGCTACCAATACATTTCCAGCCCAATTCAGTGGGTCAGTGAGGATGCTTAAAACCGTACATGGCTTGGGACCTCAATATTTGAGGGAGCACCTCCCCTGGAATTTAAAATCTTGTGGAAGGAAAACTCTCCTCTGTATCTCACCCACATGAGATGAATATTATGTGGAGATACAAGAGAAAGCCTCTTCCACTATAGCATTCCAACTATAGAAGCCCCTTCTCTTGGAGTCTCAGTTGGCACTGTCACTGGTCGGTCTGGCCATGGGGCCCACTTAATATAAAGATGTTTACTCAAGCATTTGGGAAGCATTAGCTGCAGTTGTGTCTGAGTTGCTTGTTGATTTTGCTGCTAATTATTAGCTTTTATGTGGCGTACTATCAGAGTGTTAACTTCGGAGTCAAGAGAGACCATCTTGGCTGTGAAACCTGGAAGACCTGCTCCCTGCCTGGTAGGACTTTTCATTCCCAGGGGCCAAAGGACCCCAGCTGTGCTTCATAGAGGGTTTAATTTTTTTTTAAAGGAGGGTATACACACAGGATTGTATGGGGGGGGGGATACATAAAAAGCAGCTCTACTCCACTGCTGCCTAGCAGACAGCAAACATAGGAGACCAATACAAGTATTATAGGAGAAAGAAAGGGGGGAACATATATTTTAGTTATCTAAGACTTCATATTTCATCATCAATTAAAATAACACAATCTCATTATAAAATAAAAAATTAAAATTGAGATAGCTTCAGCAAATAAAAACAAAGTTCACCACAGAAAACATTATCCGCTCAGCAAGACAAAGGCTTGCTGAGAAGTCTTCAGCTAACAGCAGAAGACAGCAATCAACATCCTGCGGAAAAATATTGCACATTCTGGATGTGGCCACTGTGAAGGACCTTTCTCTTCCAGCCAATCATACTTTCAACCATAAAAACGTATGTCTTACTTTATTCATGGTGCATCAAAAATTAATTCTTACCTGTTTACATGCTTGGCGACATTCTACAACAATGGCTAACTCACAGCAACCTAAGCCAACCCAGCCATCAGATTTCTTCAAAACACCTTTAAAGAAAAATAAAATTACTGAACACATTACAGTATCACTGCAGGGTGTATTGGAGGGCTGTATCCTATGCTTAGAAGACAACACAAAGGGAAGTGCTGCTCAACTGCAGAAGTTTGTTCACATTTCCTGCTGGGGGGGCTGTGTGCGAAGGTGCTGAATGATCAGTTAAGAAACATCTCATTCAACCTGAAGCTCCGTATTTGTGCAAACAGATATGTAATTGAAAAAGTATAAACTTGACTTCATTTCATTTTGCAACAATGCATGTACAGTATGCCAGTACTTCTTGGAGGGTGTGGTAGATTGTTTTAATCATGCATGACTGTCCAGATAAATCTTTTTTAAAACATATTTTATTTTAAATTCTTTTACAGTTAAAAGAACATAATTACGTCTAAATAAGTTAGGATCATACAACTTGATCATTTTTTCCCTGAGTCCTATACTGATCCCACCCTGCATGTGGATCATATACTCTTAAAAAGGCAAAGGAACCCCTGCCGGTTAGGTCCAGTTGTGGACGACTCTGGGGTTGCGGCGCTCATCTCGCTTTACTGGCAGAGGGAGCCGGCGTACAGCTTCCAGGTCATGTGGCCAGCATGACTAAGCCGCTTCTGGTAAACCAGAGCAGCGCACGGAAACACCGTTTGCTTTCCCGCCAGAGTGGTACCTATTTATCTACTCACATTATGACGTGCTTTCGAACTGCTAGGTTGGCAGGAGCAGGGACCGAGCAACGGGAGCTCACCCCATCATGGGGATTCGAACCGCCAACCTTCTGATCGGCAAGCCCTAGGCTCTGTGGTTTAAGCCACGGTGCCATCCGCATCCCTGATATTCATATACTCTTAGTACATTATAATAAATTATCAGAGCATATCTACCCTGAAGTATCTATGCATATCTACCCAGATGTAAGCCCTGAATTAGTTCAATGGTATTTACTCCCAGGTAAGTGTGTATAGGATTGCAGCCTAAATATAGTATTGCCTCTTACCTGGCAAAGAGGAATTTATACAGTCCCAAACTTCTCCCTGAAAAAAAGAATAATTGTATTTTATAAGAATGAGTATGATTACTAAGTTGACCATGTGGGATGGCAGGCATTTAATAAATAAATAAGATCAAAATAAATATTTGTATGTAGCAGATTAGCACTTTTAAATGCAACAAGATGATCTAGCACAAATAACGAATTATCAGGTAACCTCATCTAGAGTATTCAGTTTTGGGACCAGGACTTTGGCAAACTTTGCTTGGGACCAGGACTTTGGCAAACTTGTTTCATTTGTCACTATTTCCTGAGCAGTACCTGCAAAAGGGCAAGTGGCTGAGCACCTGACTGAGGTAGTGGGACACAGCAGCAGTGCAACAGAATTAGTTTCTGTCTTCAATCTACAGAAAGTGGAGGGGTTTAACCATCCTAAGGACAAGATGAGGAAGAGCAGACCCAAACCACACTTTCTGTTATCAAGCCTATTAACGCCCCTGACCACACATTGCCCTTTAATGTGTGTAACATATCATCTTGAAGGCATGTGTTTTGAGGAATTCCAGATCAAGGTGGGCATGCTAAACAACCAGAGCCATAGAGGCACAAGTTTCCTGCCACAGAGTAATAGGGCAGACTTAGAAAGCAAAAGGCCTGGGTGGCCTTGTTCTGCTTGCTAAGGCATCCCTAAAATCCAAATTTGCCACTTTCCCCTGTAAGGATTTATTAGTGCTCTGCAAGGCAGATATGCCTGCACCAGAATTATGTCTGTCCTCAACCTCTGAAATTCATTTTCAAATGTGCCGAGTTGGGAGATAGTACCATTTACCGAAGTTTCAAATGCTGTACTAGAGCACTGGATGGTTTTTTTTAAAAAATCAGCAGCCATCTTTTTAAGAACAACTTCCTCTGATTCTCCCTTGGAACCAGAGGGTGGAAACACAAGTGACTTGTGTATTCTGGGAGGACGCAGAATGCTTTTTAGTAGCTTTGGATTGCATTGTGATATGATTTCTCTCTCCCTCGGAAAGCAGAGCTGAAGAAGCAACAGCGCACCATTTTCAAGGTAAGGCAATTCTGTCATTAGAGCTCACGGCAGGCTAGAACAGGAGGGGAAAGTAGAAAGCACAAGTTTGCTTATATGCATCTGCTCAGGCTGTTCTCTTAGCTGGAACCAGCAATTAGCCTTTTAGAAAGCTTCCACTGAGGCCAAGGGGAGGTTTTTAAAAACCTTAGTGCTGTGAGGGGAGACAACTGTCGAGGGACAGGGAAGAGAAAAGAGAGAAGAAAGAAAGAAAGAAAGAAAGAAAGAAAGAAAGAAAGAAAGAAAGAAAGAGAAGGGGGAAGGGAGAAGGGGGAAGAGGTAGGAAAGGAAAGGAAAGGAAAGGAAAGGAAAGGAAAGGAAAGGAAAGGAAAGGAAAGGAGGGAGAGAGAGACCGTGGCTCTATCCAGCTTTTCTACTGGTCTGCCACCTTTTGGATCCAGTCCCATCTCCTACTGGCACGTGGCTCCCAGAAGGCCACCCCTGAGGAAACTGAACCCTCAGGCCGAAAATGGTCTTATGTTTTACCAAACACAATTATACAAACCATTGATTCTGGACAATATTCAGGTGCACGTTGCAATAGGTGTTTCAAATGAGAATCACTCTTTGATGTCAAAATCTGTCAAAAGCATTTTTAAAAGAAAGAATAATTAGAAAAATCACTTTTGTACCGCAAAACTTAATTATCTTTACTTAGGAAACCCATGAAGCTAAGTGGAATTTGATTTTGAGCAACAGAATACTCCTTTTTGGAGTTGTCCTTAGTTTCTATAATGATGAACTAGCCATGCACTATGGGAATCTAATCTCTGAACCTACCAGATTGCAACCCTCTTTTATTTCTTAAACCACCACTTTAAGTCTTTGTTTTTTATTTAAAAAACACACAAACCAGAGCTCTGGGACCTGGGAGAGTTAAGCACCATCATCAAACTACAACTTCCAAGGTTCTTCGGGAAAGGCATGGCAGTTAAACTAGCACCAAAATAATGTTTATCTTATGATATTTGCACTACTTATTATTGGTTTGTATATAAAAACACTCTTAGGGTGGCATCCAACTAAACAGGCATCCAACTAAACAGATCTGATATCACAATAATTTTTACTTTTGCAACTTCAGTTCCCCTCTCCCAGCCCTCCCTCCCCAAATCTGCTCTGGTAGGTTGGGGGAACTCCAGAACAGACACACAGGGAGAGGAGAGAGAGTTCCCTTGTACAGTCAAAAATCCTTGCACTAGTGGATATATTTTATTTAGTTGAATACTGTCCTTACAGATTTATCTCCTTAGGGCTTCCAAGTTTCAGCTTATCAAACCTAAACATATTACGATGAGATGTGGCTGACTTTCAAAGATCAGGCAGGGTGTGCATCTAAATCTAAATTGAAAATAGAATTTTCTCAGTCATAAATCACTTGGCCCTATAAATTAGGCTCATAAGTAAGATGGAAACAAATGTGACTCCGCATATATTGATATGTTAGGAAGACTATCACAGCCTTACAGATCAAAATGTATTCATGACAGCACATTCTTACAACACTAAAGGAACTGCTTCAAGGTCAGGATGAAAGTGGCATACATAATTTTAATATACTTCTCTCACATGGCTATAGACCAGGGATGGGGAACCTTTTCAGCCCAGGGTTTCCCTCTGGGAACCTTCTGGGGGCCACATGGAGGGCAGGGTCAGAGGCAAATGCGGGCAGAGCAATTAATGTAAAATTTACCTTTCTACAGTAGGCTACTATCTGCACACGCTCACACACCCTTCTATTCTCTGCCCAGGCAAGAAAAGGGCATTGTCAATGTAATGGTTCTAGGGGTTGCTCATGCGAAAGCGGCGAGGCGGTCCCATGACTCTTTGCCTGGGACCAGCGGGGAGAGTAGGGGTCCTCCGTTGCCCACGCCCTCCTTGCGCAGAAGGCTTTCGCGCAGAGAGAGTAGGAGGAGACTAGGCGTCAAAGAGCTTCTTTGCTGGAAGAAGTTTAAGAAACGCCCACTGACGGATTCTGCCAGAGATTGAGTCAGCCACAGGTGGACGCTCTCTGGAATCCCTCTGGCTTTTCCTCTCTCCCTTATCTCCCTGGCTGGGTGCAAACACCTGGCTGGGTTGCCAAAGTGAACCTTTTCTGCCTGGACAGCCACTCACCCGTGGCTGACTCAATCTCTGGCAGAATCCGTCAGTGGGCGTTTCTTAAACTTCTTCCAGCAAAGAAGCTCTTTGACGCCTAGTCTCCTCCTACTCTCTCTGCGCGAAAGCCTTCTGCGCAAGGAGGGCGTGGGCAACGGAGGACCCCTACTCTCCCCGCTGGTCCCAGGCAAAGAGTCATGGGACCGCCTCGCCGCTTTCCCCATCTGCCCCCCTTCTCCACTGGTGCTACGCTGATTCTCTTCCCCAGAAGATGGGCTGCTTCTCCCGATCCCTGGACGCTCTCTGGAATCCCTCTGGCTTTTCCTCTCTCCCTCCGGCACTGATGGCAGTTCCCTGACAGTCAATGACACATTCCAGTCAGCACTCAGGGTGAGGGGTGCAGGCTTGTGGCCTGGGGTGTGTACCTGGGGCTAGATAGACAGCTGCTTTCTGCCCTGGTCCCAAGGTTCCCTATCCCTGATGGATATACAGGTTCAAATGTGGTGCAGGTTCAAAACCAACATACCTGTTCACAAACATCGCGACACATTAAGTTACCCTTTGCAAGGTAACAACACGATGCACCTATAAGGAAAAATAAATCTGTCAACATCAGCAAAATACTGGTGCTCTCAAAGTACTTTGATGAAGTGTAACTATTTTTTTGCCATTCAAATATGTAGTTTGCTCCTAAAACCGCCTACTGTACCTTAGGATTGGCAAGTGAGCTACATAACCTCCTTTTTTAAAAGATCTGGCTAGGCTGACACCTGTTCTGGGAAATCTGGTGGAAAGCATTATTGAAGATAAAATTACCAAGCATACAGAAGAACATGTTTGCCGAAGAACCAGCATGGCTTCTGCAAAGACCAGTCCGGCTACTTTTTAGTGTCAATAAGCAGCAACATGGGGCTGCCCTTGTAAACTACTCAGCAACTTCAACGGGTTCAAAATGCAGTGGCCAGAGTACCAGTTGGGGTTCCCTTTAGAACTCATATCACTCATTCTAAAACAGCTGCACTGGCTGCCAGGTTCCAGGCCCAATTCAAGGTGCTCACACTAGTGCTAACATTTCTAAAAGACATAGGCACCAGAAATCTGAGACCACCTCCTTCTCTATAGACCTCTCAGGTGTTACAAGTCAAGGGGGGCACTCTTGGTAATTCCTCTGCCCACATTAGTGAAGAAGGAGCCAACATTCTCTCTGGCAGTCCTGAATATGTGGAATTCCCTCCCTACAAAGGTGTGTCCGGCATCTTCACTAGATAGCTGTGACTGTTGAAGACCCTGCCACGTGGCACATCATACATGTGTTTTCAGGACCCACTCTATTCCTGTGTCTGCTGTTTTAACTGTTTTTAATACTATGGACCTGCTGGTGAAGAGCAGGTAATAAATTTAATAATAAAGGTAAAGGGACCCCTGACATGGTGGAGTCTCCTTCTTTGGAGGTCTTTAAGCAGAGGCTTGACAACCATGTGTCAGGAGTGCTCTGATGGTGTTTCCTGCTTGGCAGGGGGTTGGACTCGATGGCCCTTGTGGTCTCTTCCAACTCTGATTCTATGATTCATTAGGTCCAGTCTTGGCCGACTCTGGGGTTGGCCGAGGGACCCGGCATACAGCTTCCAGGTCATGTAGCCGGCATGACTAAGCCACTTCTGGTGAACCAGAGCAGTGCATGGAAACTCTGTTTACCTTCCCGCCGGAGCGGCACCTATTTATCTACTTGCACTTTGACGTGCTTTCGAACTGCTAGGTTGGCAGGAGTAGGGACCGAGCAACGGGAGCTCACCCCATCGCGGGGATTAAAACCACTGACCTTCTAATTGGCAAGTCCTAGGATCTGTGGTTTAACCCACAGCGCCACCCGCATCCCAATTTAATAATAGTACTAAGTAAAAATTCTAAACCATTAAAAACAGGTATTTAATTTGCTACAGGAATTTTTTTGTTTTGTTTTGTTGAAAACCATTTATGATTGGTATTATATTAAGTTATCCTTTAGGGTGATTACCAAATGTGGGAGATCACACACCAAAGGAATGCTCAGCTCAAGCAGGCAACCAAGTGGCTTCCAACGCTATAGACTCAAAAACACTTAACTGGTGGACCTATCAATACTTGGAACCGCATGAACTTGAATCTCAACTCCCACCTAAAAGTATATAACATTGAACCATACAGTAGTGAATCCACAAATGTCAAATGGCAGTATCTTTGAAGACAAAGATAGGGAAACTGACAATGTTTCTGGGACAAACAGACTAAATTATGTGGCAGGCTGTGTGCATTTAAGGCTGTGAGCTTGGAGCATTGCTTATTATGCCGCACACACACACACACACAAACAAAAATACTATGTTCTTGAATTGGTATGCTGCTTTCTCTGTACCAGGTGTCCTGTACAAAATGAAAGACAGAACTTCCAGCCTGTGAGACACTATTGTTTGCATTGGTGTTGAGACTTAGAGCTTTAGAACTGTCCCAAATTTTGCACAATGTGCAAGTGGTAATTACCAGTGGTAATTTACCTATCACCTGCTGTCATCCTTATGGACCTTCAAATAATCTGATCTGAATCAGAGGGCTGCTTTCTGGAACAAACAGCCAAGTTAACCATCAGCATTTTCAATTCACCTGAATGTTTGGACTGACAATCAAGACCCCACAAAAGTCCTAAATCTTGCACTAAGTCAACAGTAAAGGAGAATTAGCTGAGTATTGTCAACAATCCAAAGGTAATTGAGATAGAAAAGCAAACTCACAGCAACCACTTGTCCTTCAAGTGGACCATGGTCTTACCAAAGGAATCAAACTTAAATTCACATCTGAATTTACCCTCTTAGTGCTTAGTGTCAGAGAGGGTAATAAAATAATTAGGTGATCTAATGCAACAGAGGCTACTTTTCTCAGAATTACTGAGTCTCCCCAAACAATGGAATTGTATAGACAAATAGTAGCGGACCTTCACCAGAGAGCGGCCAATATATGTTGAAATTTGGCTACTGGGACTTGCTATGGACTGGTTTGACAGACTGTGAACTAATCATATGAGCAAACCACACTGCCTACATGTCCATTATTGTATGAATAAGCTGTAAAGAAGTATAAGATGTAAAAAAATCCAACCTTGAGGCTGCCAGGAATTTGTGGCAGCAACCAACACCTGCCTCCCACTCCTGGAACCCTGTCATCTATTGCCAGAGGGCTCTGGGTTTCTGAGAACCATTTTGGTCAATTTTTAATTATTTTCAAAATCTTCCTACAACCCATACCTCTTATTAGCCTCATGACTCTCTTGAAAAGCTTCCCATTATGAGAAATGAAGTTAAGCAATTGATCCATCGGTCAAAAACCTGCAAAAGCTCCAGGGCCAGGTGGCATGCTTTGGAGTTAGAACAGAAGAGTAATTGGTGGGCCTGTTTGTTGGCTACTCTCCTTTCATTTTTTAATAAACCTGATAAAGCCATGTTAATGCCAATCCATAAGGAAGGGTGTGGGGTTTTGTCCTAAAAGTTTGCTTCATGGTATCAGGTAGGGGTGAAACAAAAAATGAACAAGCATAATGCACTTTTGTCCAACAGAAAGCAGGTTTTGAGGGTGCCTTTTGTGAAACTCCTAAGCTACATTTGGACAAGAGTGCAATGTATGTTACTGCAGGTAGGCCAATGGAGCATGAGATTATCCTGTCTGCTCATAATTATCCTAAAGAGGATCCCTTAGCCTTTCTATTGAATGCTGCTTGTCTGGAGATAGCTAGATGCTGGAAAACTGGTGATGGGCTGAACATTGATTCTTGGTATAACAGAGTATGGTTAATGGCATTGGCTGAGAAACTAACATGCCATGTGAGAGCAGCAAAGGTAAACACAATCCGTATTCCTTTTATAACATATGGCAAATGTTTATTGAATACATAAATTGTTCTGACTGTGCCAGGAATCTACCCTGCACTCATGGGAAATGTGGCATAATGAAACTTTAACACGTGGCATGAGTCTGTAATTTTATCAGAACAAATTACTTGTTGTTTACTGTTGTAACAATTGTTTTCTCAAAATTTATCTTCTGTACCATGAAAATAAAGAAAGAAAGGGGGGGAAATGGAGCATGAGATTTCTGGATGCCACTGGGCACTGGATTTGGGCTGAGAGGGAGCAACCGAACTAAGCAAACTTCTGTCAAGACCTCTGGTTTGTGCTTGGGGACAGTATGGCTGGAGACCAGATGAAATGGAGTAGAAAATTTAAACAACACATAAGCTCAAACTGCCCACTGTTGTTTTGCCTTTTTGTTTTTAGGAGAAATGGAGGTGAGGACTGGAGATTTGACTACGTAAGTTAGAAGCACTGGGGGATGAGGGATTAAGACTTCCCCCCATGGCTGTTTTGGCAAACACATTCCATGCACCTGCCCACTCACAAGTCTTCCTAATTTTCCCCATGGATGAAAAAGCAATTAATCACCTGTTTTACCACCACCCCAGGATGACTGCTACATGCTTCTCAACTGCATTTTCCTGGGGAGGAAAGCAAAATGCCAGGAGCTAAGCACTGGACTACACTGCAGGGTTGTGACACACAAGTATCTCAGTTCTCTTTCCTAGCAATATGGATATAAAAAAGTAGAGTTACTTGGGAAGGATTACATGAGCCTTGTATCACAGGCACAGCATGCCCCACAGCAATATGGGTACCATAATGGTGCAATTAATATGCATTAGGAGAGTAATTCCCCCCATGTAAAAAAATAATAAATCTACAAACACACAAACACAAATATGAAATAAAATCGGAGTTCTTCATTGAGGTGGAACACCTACCACCTAATAAGTTACAGTCGTACCTTGGATCTCAAACGCCTTGGCTCCCAAACAAATCAGCTCCCAAACAATCAAAATCCGGAAGTGTTCTGGTTTTCGAACAATTTTCAGAAGTCAAATGTCCAGCGTGGCTTCTGCAGCTTCCAATTGGGTACAGGACGCTCCTGCAGCCAATCGGAAGCCACGCTTGGTTTTCGAACAATTTCAGGGAACGCCTTCTGTTCGAGAAGCAAGGTACACTGAAATTCTGGATTTCTCAACTGCTTTCTAAGAGCATTGAAGTAAAAGAAAACTGATTCAAAATGAGCCAGGAGAATATGTGTGCTAATATCATAAGGTAACATTTCAACCTCTAAGAACATTTCCAAGAACACTCTGTATCTGACTCTAAGGTTCCCTAACTGGAACAAAGGAACTTCAAAGGAAGGCTGCAATATAAAACTGAACGGCAAGACACCAGAAAGTTCAACGGCTTTGCATCACACAACATGTGTTAAATGCAAAAGGATGTCTGCATGATCAACTCCAGAGTGGGAGAAGCTCACCCTTTCCTCCCTGTCCTGTCAGTGTCCCAATGGGGGATTTGTTCCCTTAAGGAGCGCAAAAAGGCCCTTTGTTCAAACTGGAGGCTCAGCTGCGCCCTGCCCTGCTTAAATGGTCACATATGTTTAGAGAAAAGGCGAGCGAGAGGAGACATGAGAGAAGTTCATGAAATTATGCATGGCTCGGACCAAGAGGACAGAGGAAAGTGTTCTGCAGTCTCTCATGACAGGAGAACTCAGGGGCATCCCAGGAAGCTGAATGCGGGGAGAAGAGATAAAAGAAAGGGCTTCTTCATGCAGCACACAAACTATGGAACTCACTCCCACAGGAGGCGGCGACGGCCAGCCGCCTGGATGCTTTTAATGCAAGATTAGACAAAATCCTGGAGATGGAGGAGGCTGTCAGGGATGGCGGGGCGGCAGCGAGGGGGCCCTTGGGCTCCGCTCCCGCTTGCAGGATGCTGGCGCAGAGGGGCCAGTGGCCTGACCCTGCAGATGCTCTTCTCACGTTACATTCTTCCGACACGGGTCCTATGTGACTGTGACCAACAGCTCTTCCTTTCTCTCCACAGTGCAGCGCTGAGATTTTCTAATTCTTGTTTTTAAAAGGAGCACGCAGGGCCGCCTGGTCCTCCCTCCCCCTCGAGGGCCCCCCGGCCGCGCTCCGGCCGCTGCCCGGCGGGGGTGGGGCGGCCCAGGCAGCCGCCTCCCTCCGCCCCGCCAAGACCGTTACTCACCCGCCACGCCCGGCGGCAGCAGCAGCGGCAGCAGCAGCGCGAGGGCCGCGACGAGGGTCCCGCCGGCCCCGCCATCGCCCGGCCGCGGCGGCCGCCCAGGGCCAGTCAGCGCCGCCATCGCCGGTCCCCGCCGCGCCGTCGCCGCCCAGCGCGGCTCCCCATTGGCTGCCGGGCGCCGCCCTCGCCCCGCTCGCTCGTCTGAGGGGGGGGGGCGGGGATGGCGCCGGGAGGGGGCGGGGCGGGCGAGGGAGACCCGCCGGCGGCCGCCGCTTCCCTCCCCGACCGGAGCCCCGGCAGAGTGAGGCGGCCCTCGGGGCCCTCGGGGGAGGGTCGGCGGCTGAGAGGAATTGAGTCCTAAGCCGCCTTTTTCTCTGACGGGGGCTCAAGGCGGGTTACGGATAGAAAGAAGAACAGCTGGAAACATGGAAAACAAAACAATCGCTGAAAAAAACAATTAAGCGTTGATAGAAATCAAACCGCGTGTAATCCTGGCACTTTAACTCATTAGTGTTATATATTTATTTATACTCCGCCTTTATATCTCTTGACAGGGAATCAAAACAGATTACAGACAAAATAAGAAGACCTAAAAATCGGGGGGGGGGGTGTTAGTCATTAAAAAGTAATTAAACATTGATAGAATTAAAACTATCATCTATCTATCTATCATCTATTTATCTATATCTATCTATCTATCTATCTATCTATCTATCTATCTATCTATCTATCATCTATGGGATCTATTAAAAGCTTGCAGACAATGGCAACCAAAACAGCAGCTCCTCATTAAAAGCAGTCCGTTCCCAAAAGCCGTCTGGAACAAGAAGGTCTTTCTTCACAATGAAAAATCAGTTACGCCGCCTGGGTGCTTGGGCATAAATATGGTTTGCCTCCTGCCAAGACAGTTCATCACTGGGTTGTTGCTGCCTCTGCCAGGTCCTGTGTAAAGAGGCTTCTTGGGTTGATGGTAACATTCAGCTGTTTGCATATGTTCTTTTAAAATGGATGAATGTGTGCCTCTGCACAAGGATTTGTAACCCAGAGGGAAAGAGCAACACTGAGCATATGAAAGAGCCAATCCAATTCCTCCAGATGATTTCCCCCCTTATTCCTTGTGCAATGCTGCATTCTTACCAGTATGGTGTAAAAAAGGCAGGTAAATTTATTTATGATAAATAAAACTGATGCCAAAATGGCAGGATGCCTCAGAGGCACTTGGAAACAGTGTTTTCGACCTGAAACCATTCCAATATGTTGTACTTTTTAAACTTCTTTCTAATCAGCACCCATATGGAACAGAACGGGTTGGCCCAGAACATCAGCTTCTGAACAGATTGCCATGAATGCCACCTTCCAAACTAGTAAAACCAACCAAAGTCACCAATTGTCAATACAACTGTTGCTTACAAATAGTCATTGTTATAATGGGGAGCAGCAGAATTAAAATGGTTCCCCTAGCAGTGCCATGCATTCAGGCAGTGGCGTAGCGTGGGGGGTGCAGGGGGGGCTGGCCGCACCGGGCGCAACATCTGGGGGTTAGGGTTAGGGGGCGCAAATCCACGGGTTAGGGGGCGCAAATTACTTGTCTTGCCCCGGGTGCTGACAACCCACGCTACGCCACTGCATTCAGGAGTGGTGCTCCCACCGCTACTGGGACTGCTGCTACTACATGCAGACAATGGCAATGGTGCCAACCAAGGTCCGCATGACTAGACCTGCTGGCACCACCTCTTTCACTGCACTGATATGTAGGGCAGTTTCAATGCTCTTTAAATGCTAGATATGCATATCAGGGACGGGGCTAGCATAAATAAAAGAATGGAGCAGGTAAATTCAGGTGTGCATTCCCATTGTTCCAGTAAGCATTGCCTTTAGGCTAAGACAGACTCTTGCTTGCAGTAGTTGTGGCCCATTAGCAGCAATGGTGAAGCCTGCTGCTGCTCCACATTGTGTCCCCACACCCTAGGAACAAAAATGGCCTTGGTCCAGTGTACCTGAAGGTGCGTCTCCACCCCCATCATTCTGCTCGGACAATGAGGTCCAGCGCCGAGGACCTTCTGGCGGTTCCCTCACTGCAAGAAGCAAAGGTACAGGGAACCAGGCAGAGGGCATTCTCGGTAGTGGCACCCGCCCTGTGGAACATCCTCCCACCAGATGTCGAAGAGAAAAACAACTACCAGACTTTTAGAAGACATCTGAAGGCAGGCCTGTTTAAGAAAGCTTTTAATGTTTGAGAGAATATTGTATTTTAATATTTTGTTGGAAGCTGCCCAGAGTTGCTGGGGAAACCCAGCCAAATGGGTGGGGTATAAATAATATATCATCATCATCATTTCGACTAGCCAGCTAAACCAGGTGAGGGTAGCCGATGGGCCTCAAACCCTCAGTGAGTTAGGGACTTCCCCTGCATGCAAAGACGGGCTCTAGAAGATTGAGCAGATTAAGTGAGGGCAGATGGGGCCTGTCAACCTGAGAAGGTAGCCCATCTAGGAGGAGAAAAACTCCTCTGCTTTGCAGGATATCTTCGGTAGAAGAAAAGGCTAAGGAGTAAACCCTACAGAAACCTGGAGTGGAGCCCCTAAGACTGTTGGATGGAGCCTTGTACGCCTACTTCCAGCAACTCCTGCAGCCAAGCTGGTGACAAACATATTGCTTGGCTTTCCTTTGGACCACATCTTGCAGTCTGAGCAGCCCAGGACCTCCATACATGCTGCCCATGCTTGCACACCATGGAAGGCCACTTCAGTGCTGCTAGATAGACAGATGCCAACAATAACTAAGCATGTATACCCAGTGCTTTTTAAAAAAATATATTTAAAAAATCTCATTTTGACTCAAGAAAACCAGCATTTTATAGTTCAGATCAGGAAAAATAATTACAGTAAATGGACAAAAGTACAAAGATTCACAAAATGTTTAGGGGTATGTGTTCCCCTGCGTCCCCCCCCCCCCCGAAAAAAGCACTGGGTATACCTACACACCAAGAGATGGGAACCAGGCGCACTTTGATGGGAGTGGAAATCAAACCCCTACTCTCCAGAACCAGACACAAACACTGGCATGGCATTATGCCGTAAACCTAGAAAAATTCAGCATTGTTCTGGATCTCTTTCTACCATACAATTAAGCAATATGCATGTTATCAGGAAGTTACTAGCAAATCCTTTAGTCAGGAAACTTTTTCCAGTGGACACTACAATGGTTATGTTTCCCTGAAGGGCTGGCAGAGGTAGCAAAGTCCATAGGATTCAATCTCAGCTTAGTGGCCCTTATCTAGCCCACTGCTGCATCCATGTCAAGAACCTGGGCAGCTTTTCTCACCTCAGATGAGACAGAGCTGAGTTGCAGCACCACTCTGGCACATAGCAGTGCATCCATGATTAAGCCATGGATGTATGCTCTTTGCTTGAGATTTCTATGAGATATTAAAGACTAGTACATTACAATTAATTTCACAAGGTCCCTTCTTGTGTTAAGAGCCAGTGTGGTGTAGTGGTTAAGAGTGGTAGACTCGTAATCTGGGGAACCGGGTTTGCGTCTCCGCTCCTCCACATGCAGCTGCTGGGTGACCTTGGGCCAGTCACACTTCTCTGAAGTCTCTCAGCCCCACTCACCTCACAGAGTGTTTGTTGTGGGGGAGGAAGGGAAAGGAGAATGTTAGCCGCTTTGAGACTCCTTAAAGGGAGTGAAAGGCGGGATATCAAATCCAAACTCTTCTTCTTCTTCTTCTTAAGTCCCAACTCATAAAACCTCTTCCACTATTAAGTTTCTGAAAGCTGTGCAGTTATGTTTGCTTCTGAACCAATTAGAACAGCAACCAAGGCTGCATAGAAATAAGAGAAGAGCCTTATCTAGGAAAATAAGGCATGTGCCATTAAGCTACATGGGGGAGAGCAATGCTTGAAGTTCAGCCTATCAGTCTTATACCCAAGACATGTGGCCAATGTGATGCAGGAAATAATGAGAGGATACAGCACATCCAAGGTTGACTAGAATGCACAATGGATAGGATGCACAATGCAAATGATTCTGTTTAGCATAACTTAGGATTGCTGTGGGAAGTGGCAAACTGTACAGCTCCCTAAAAATGAATATATTGAAGCAGTAATATTAAAATGTTGATGTCCCCCAAGTAGTGCAATTATTTCAAAACTTTTGTGTCAGGTCTAGCAGGTTATCTATTTTTAGACTCAGGATATTTTACGAAATATACCTGTTTGGACAGATGTTAATTAGTTCAAGACACCATGAACAACTAAATTCTATTCCCAACCAGCACCTCCATTTTTGTCAAAGTGCTTATAAAAGTCAACAGATCTAAGCTCAGAATTCAAATAATGGTTGTTGAGAACAGGAGGACTATAAATATTTTCTCCTTGAACAGAACCCCCCACCCTGCAGGTCAATCTGTTTTTTTAACTGTAGGGGAATTTAAATAGATGTTTGTGATACTACATGCTGGGGACTGCTGTTCAAAGGGCCCTGGTGTGAGCCTCAGCAGTTCTGTTTAATTTTCACAGGTTTACTATGCCTTTAAAAAGTGGGGGCAGGGGGCAGGGGGCAGGGAGAGAACAGGCATCAAAACATATCAATGTACAGGAACAGCAAGCAGCTTCATTTCCCAAAAAGAAAGCACAAGTATGTTATCTACTAAGAAGAAAGAAAATCTGTAATTGCTTTTATTATTTTCTACTGTAGTGTTAGCACTTAACAGTAATAATCATTCTTAGACTATTTACAATCCTTTGTCGTAGACTCTACTGCACATACATTATCAAGCATAAATGGGGCAATGAACAATTCTATAAGGCTTAAAAGTAACACATTTGTACAGATGCTCAAAATTTATCATCCAAAATGTAAAAATGTATGTGTCATTACCCATATAACTCTGAAAGTTGGTGCTATTTCAACAAAACAGAGAACATATTTGCAAAAAAAAATACAAAAGGAAAAAGAAATGCGCAATCTGGGCACAAGACAAAATATACAATCAGCTTGATCCAGGGCTGGTTTAAACATGCAGATGTTTAAACGTGCACATGTAGCTCCTACAAAACCAGCATCAGAGCCTTGAGTGTACATCAATCTCTGAAGCCAACAGGAAAGCTCACATTAGCAGATCTTCAAGAGCACACACAGAGCTTTGTATCAGAACCAGCAAGGTTTTAGGTTTATGCATATAATACTCATATTTTTAAAAGACGTGTAATTGCCAACCTTGAGAATGTTCTGAAAAAATATTAAACGTTATATACAGAATGAGGTAAATGTACCTTGGTCTTTTTAAGAGGTAATTTAAGTTTAAAGCAAGTTTTTACATGTTAAAAAAAATCAAGTACCATTCAAACCATTTTAATGGCACAGTATGAACAAGGAGCTAGCTTAAAAAGTGGATCCATGGCACTCAGTTGACAGATGGTTATTTTGCTAGAATAGCCTCTTACTAGGTATGAATCTGCAAAACTATGCCACTCATATATACAGATATTTTTAGGTTTACAAGACATGAAGGTGTGAAAGGCTACAAAAATCTGAAAAGGCAAATGAAAATGTTATGATAAAACTCCAACTCTTAAGGATTAAGAGTACCTAAAGTTACAGCACTCAAGACATCTGAGTAACAAGGCTTGCTACTGTTCCTTTGATGTGTCTTGTAAGCAATTGGATCATATGTCCAAGATCTGAACAGCAACTGTAATGCTATTTTTTAAAAAGACTTTATAAAAACCCTTATTAAACAAATGTGTACTGTGCAGTACACATTACACAACAGCTTTCATCAAAATTTTACCAGATTTTTTTAAGGTATAACATTCAAATGTTTTGAGTGCCAAAATATTTTGGTCCCCATGGACTCTCAAGAGCAAAACAAAAACTGGAAAAAAAATATGAATACTTGCCTAGCTGCTTAAAGATGCATATCAGAGGTGTTTTAGAATTCTTAAAAAATTACCTCCAAAGAGAAGCAAGCTTTTAAGACTTCCACCCCTGATTTCAAAGATTATTATCCAGGTTAGCAAATGGCTCCCAGCTTCCTTCCCCACTGTTCCTCTAGCCCCCAAAGCACATTCCCCACCTATCATTTTGCTTTACCTTAAAATGGGAAATGAAGGTGATGGTTTGTACATCTCTTAACAGACGGACTCTGATGTGCTTTGAGGGCATAAGGACCAAAAGCGGTGGCTGTTAAGAACTGGCAACCTATAGCCCTTTAGGACCTTAATTACCAAGGGACACTGCTTTCAGTCCTAAACCAGGTAAGTGAATCAGGAAGATAGAAAAGTGCCATTCCCACTCCATACCTGAAGGTAAAGAAAAGAAAGTGCTTTGCAAGTTGGAAGGGATGGTAGTGGCAGTGGGGAGGGGGATGGCAATAGGATAGCAGAGTCAAAGGAAGGGAACAGGTGAGCCGTCTGAGCTACTCAGACTGGAGCTGTACAGGTTTTTCTGTTAGGGGCAGAATTGGGGAAATCCAGAACCAATCTGAGGGAAGCCTTAGAGGATATGCCCAACCCTAATCTACATGTGACTTTACAAGCAACAGATTAAAAAAGTTCTATGTAATATATACAGGCACTCATTCGCAAGATATTGACAAATTATCAATGGAAAACATGACTAAAATTATATCATTACAGCTGAAGCCACAAATAACAAAGTACAATTTTCATGATATACAATTTTCCTGCTGCAACGTCTATTTTAAGAACTGCTAAAAAAATTAACCTCATAATTTTCTCTAGACTAAAATAGAAAAATCATTTTGGCATGAGTGAATCATGGGAAGTTAAGGATTGATAACCGGTATGCAGGCAGCCCCCCATTTATGCACATTCAGGATTTGTGTGACTATGTAGACATGCACCACACTGAACCCGAAAGTGATTTGGAAATGTAATACTGTAAAGACATCACTGAAATATCACTAAAAGGGCGGAATGGGGTGGGTGGGGGAGGAATGGGGCGGCTGCAGGCTTTCTCAATGGGTTTCAATTATATGCAATTTCACAAATGCGCACAAAACGGGGGGCTGCCAGTACAGCTAACCAATATTATTTTCATTCTACATCACTGTAAAAAATTGCAGGTGGGCAAAGTCTTCACCTTTTCATTTATGTCTGCGTTGAAGAAAAACAAACTTAAATAGGTAGTTTTTGCTTGCTAGCTTATTTTAACTTTTATGGAAATCAAAAGTATTTTTTAAAAAGATGTTAGTTTTTCATGGTTCTTCATAAATGTAACTAGCTTGAAGATACATTAATAGAAATTTGATTTGTGCACCAGATATAAGATTTACATAAATGAAACCCAAAATACACCTTATAACGCAAGCACAGTTTTTCAGTATTGTAGATGTAACACAGTATTTTACATCCAGCAGCAAATTTTACAGCTACCTGTATGCACCAGAAAACAAATGGTATATTACTATCCAACTGTGATTTAGTAATAATAATAGATGGAGGTTTCAAAGCAGTGACTTTCAAGGCGAGCCACAAGCTGTGCAAATACATGTGAAGCTCTTGCCACCAAACAGGAGTTGGCCTGCATGGAGAAGTCCAATGGCACCACATTTTAGGAGCATGGGGACCTAGATTCAGTCCTTACCACATCTCCAGATATATACAATTGGTGAGGTCAGAGCCAATAGTGCCAACCATCTGTTAAGAAAGCACATACTGACCTGACCAGCAAGATCACACAACAGCTACAGATGCTAGGGAAAGTCTACTGCTTTGCACACAAGGACTGCATACAATAAGGCTGCCCAAATGCAATGTTTTTACACATGGATTACCCTTCGAGAAGCAGGGAAACAGGTGACACTTTAGTAAAGAGCGCTGTTCTTTGAATGGGTAAGGGTCTGTGCAGAAATAAAATCCCCCCCCCCGCCCCAGATAACATTAGAGTGCTAAAATTTATTTTCTCGGATTAAGCCCTCATATCAAATTTTAAAAGAATCTTGAAGTACTCTTTATGGGTCATTAAAAGTTAAGTGCCACTTGTGACACCACAATTCATTGTGATGCACAACTTTAATAACAGCACAGAATTAATTTATATACTTAAAATTCCTAGTCTTCAGAATTAAGAGGTTTTGGTAAAAAGAATTCCAAATGTAGTATAAAATTCCCTTTTAGTTAAGATATATTTTATCATTCTACAAGCGCCAAAGGCTTTGCATATACCTACTGAAGTGCATTACAAAAATTGAAAAGTGGCACTTCCTGGTACAGTACAATCTATTTTGAAGGCATGTAATGTTCCGAAGCAAAATAACAGAAATACAAAATATAACTGCATATGTTGTATATGTTCTTCCAGAGTGGATGAGGTAATGTCTTCAAATCCTGATAAATACGTCCAATAGTAAGTGTCCTAGTAGCCAAAAAACTACACAGTCTGATAAGAACAAGAGTGGTTCAGAATATAGAGTGTGCCATCATGAACAAAGCAAATAGCTTTAGAAACTTTCAAGATATCCTTCAGTGCGATAGTGTGCACGAGCATCATCTTCATGTTCTCAACAAAACAGGGACCAGCGTTAATCCTTGGAAAACCAGTTTTTGTTTTACTGAAGCTGAAGTGTCCTGGGAAAGAGGAGTCCGTAGTGCAAGGTTGGGAGCTGTACAAAGTTTTACTGCATCTATAGAAATCCTGGGCTAATAACTGATCTTCCTATTTTGTACAAAAGGCAGGAATATCCTTCTGTTCCCCCAGTGAGGTAGAACAATTAGCCTTCTTAATGCACAAATTAGGTGCAGATATGGTCCTTTAAAAGTATCCTTCAGTAACACCTCCAAGATTACATTTTTATGCCTTCTTGCTGACTGAGCTGTGACAGTGTTTTCTTTATGCGTAAAGCTGTCAGCCTTGCTGCACCATTGGCATACCAACATTCCCGCATAATTTTGGCCATTACTCGCAAGGCCTGTAAATAAATGAAACAGAAGTTTAGTTTTCATACCGTAACTTCTCATCTTTTTGTATCTCAGTGCTATGAATTTCCCGCTGACATAAAATTGGTATTTAATTTAGCATATTTGATTGGCATATTAGTAAGCAGAGCTGTGGCATTAATGTTTTAACATGTGGCATTAATTAATTAATTAATTAATTAATTAATGTGGCATTAACATGTGGAATTACTTTCATTAGCCAGTCAGAAATATCTGACTGCGGAAGATTCCATAAAGTACAATTAGTGTGGTTGAAATATTATTTTCAAACAAACTCTAAGCTTTATTTGGAAAAAAATTCAAACATTATGAAGTTTTAGAATCTAAAAGATAATTTGAATTGGAGTACTAAGATGTAAAAATTCATTAACATAATTATTATTCCACAGGTTAAATATTAAGAAAGAACACTGAAAAACTATATTAACATGCTTGTGTGCGTAGGTATGTACAGTTCCTATGGATAACTACATGAAAAGTTTAATATTTTCAATCCAATACAATTTCCTTCTAGCTGTGCAGTATGATTTGTATTATCAATTCTCTTACTAATTACCATAATTTTATAAAATCATGCATTTCTAAAAATTGAAAATTTCCTATAGAAAAGCATTTCACTGGGAAATTTTCTGCACCCCACACAACTATTCTTGTTAATATATTTCATATCTGTGTGATTAGGTATGTCCCATAGTTAAAGGCATAAGGTGAATGGGTATCCTTCAAGGCACAATCAATTTCATTTTTGAGTATGTAACTCAATGTTTTTATTTTTTAAAAATTCAAACTAAGCTGCTTTATACATTTTAAAATATTCTCATTTTGATACAGCTTGAAACACCTCACCTCACAGCTCTGCCATCGGTTTGGAATATTGGGTCGAAGTTTCTGTTCACAAACAACTTTCCTCATTTCTTCAACTGAAGGATCAGAAGGAACCAGGTCATAATATGGTAGTTGGTAATCTTCATGAATTCCTAAAATGTGTAAACCAAGTTGTAAGTTAACTGTTGCCATGACAGAATCTGAAGTCAATTCTGTTTCATTTCTGTTTGTACCTACCACCAATTGAACATCGCCGAGCTATTTCCCAGAACACTAATCCCATTGCATAAATATCTGCTCTTTTGAAAGACTCAAAATGCTTCATGTTTATGGAATCATCAAGTACTTCAGGAGCCATGTACCTATCAAAATGAAAACCAGTATGTTTTATTTATCAAGCAGTGGTCTCTAAAGACAGTTATCTCTATTTCTCTTTAATTAGGCACTGCAAACAGTTGAGCCACTCTGCCAGTTAGACATTACACAATAATGACATTCTCAAGATACTCACTATTGACTTGGCTCTACATGTCAACCAAGACTTTAAAGAAGTAACTATAGTAGGAGCTTCTGCATAACTGAGAGGCATGCAGAAGCGCCAATCATTTCAGGACAGGGACACCCTGTTATGTGACTTCATATGTGGGCTATGCACGTGTGACTCTTCCTGCTCCACGACCATTTCCTTGCTCTCTAAACTGGACTTACGCAAAGAGGGCACAGACACTTGTTTTTCTGCAACTGAACCTGACAGGATTCAAAATGCCATGGTGCAGATTGTGTGCAGAGAGAAGAAAGCAGGATGTTCTGAACACCCCACCATAGGCAGAAAAGGAAAAAGTGGTGTATACATACACAACAGTGCTATATCTGCTGAAGGAGGTTGTGTGGTAAATGAAAGTTCCCCCCCTCCCAATTTTACTGTGGACTCTAACACCTCTCCTCATCTCCCTGCTTCTCAGTAGTGTTTGCACAAGCCTTCTGTCATCCCAAAAGGAAGCTTTGTATATTTTCAAACTTTTTATTAGAAGAGTATTTAGAAATCCAGAGTGGAAGCAGATGTGGCTAGTCTAAGTCATATCAGGGTAAAGGAATCTCCAAGAAAGGGAGCCATTGCATGTCACCCTCTCTACTTCTCTTATTTCATGGATCTTGCTCACCTACAGATCTCAAGAGTTCTATTTAAGTTTCCCTGCAGTTCCTCTGGGTTTCACACCATAAAAGGCCATTTCCCTGCCTAGTTCTACTTCTACAATAGGATCTATTCAAGATTATAAACCAAGCAATGTGAAACTTGTAACAAGTAACCATTGCACTGGTTTGTTTGTTTTTTAATCCCTGCACCTGTGTGTCAAACTACAAAGCCATTTTACATACTATCTTGCCATTTTGGTAACTAAACCTTTAGATCAATTTGAGCAGGCTTTTATTTGAGTTTGGTAATCTCTCAAAAATAAGCAAAGCGATACTGCTATTTAAAGAGTAATCAGGTCCACTGTAATAATATCTGCAGGGTGTAATTGTGTTCCGGAATGATCCCACAGTAATAGCTCAGTGAAGACACATGTGAGATACAGGTTCGAGTACATAGGCATACATAAAATGGTCCATATAGATGTTTATCTCTTTACCAGCTGTTGCAAGAACAAGGTTCATGCCAGGTTAAAGCAGCCTAGCCGTTAGCTGCCCTTAAATAGCAACTATGTTTAAAAATACAAATCTATATTATAATTTACAATGATTTTCAAAGCACTAATTATTCTGTAAAAGGCAGGTAGGTATGGGTGACTGAAAAATAAATGTTCTGAGAAATTGGGCACTCTCTTCTCCTCCTCAGTAATTTTGTTTTTATTATATCAACAAGATGACTATAGGAGAAAGGAACAAAGCACCTTCCGATCACCTATTTAAGAGAAGGCACTACCCAGAAGTTCTAGATCATTCACCAATAAGGAGGCATGGAGGCCGGAAGTGAGGAGAAGAGGCACTACTGCAACCACCAGCAATATTTCAACACCACCAGTTACACTGTCAGGTAAGTTATGGTAACAAACAGCAATTATCTGTGTAGCTTCACAGTTGTGTGGGAAACTGATCCTTAAGACCCAAAGAGCACAATACCGCACTACGCTGGTTTCCATTGTTAGAATGCCTGCTCTCCAAGAGACCCTGGGGGAGTCGTACAATTAAGTTTAGGGCTATGTTTATCAGTCTCCTTAATATAATATATTCTGTTTTTAAAAGAGTGTTAATTTTACCTTTTTGTTCCCACCCTGTGGTTTGGTGCAATATCTATTGTGTCTGTAGCTGAATCATGTCTTACTGCCAGGCCTAAATCTGCAATACAACAGGTACCATTTTTCTTTACTAATATGTTCTTTGATTTCAGGTCTCTATGAGCTATAGCTGGTTTTCCTGCATTAAAAAAAACACATAGAGAAAATTATTAATCAACTAGTGCATCTTCCTAGAAATTTCTTAATTATGCATTTAAATTGAAATTCAAAGCTGATCTTTGGCAATGGTTCAAGTCAAATAAAGCAACTTTCATACATGGTCCCAAAGTATAAGAGTTTGTAGAGGGAAAGGCGGGTGGACATAAATTTTGTTAACCACTTGACAAATATGAACAAGGTTACTGATACAACATGAAGCTCTCTGAGTGCCTAGGAAAGATGCAACGAAAGTAATACTGATGCTGCTGTAGTAATTACTTATCCTATTAATTTGAGTACCTTAAATAAATTTGGGTACTAGTCATTCAGACCATAACTCAACATATCCCTGGATACTAGGATGAGAAAACCACCTTTCCATCTGTTCTGAACAAAGGCAAGGTGCAAAAAAACCTTTTGTCTGTGAGTGCAGCAGTGGCTGATAAGGATCCTCTCCCCAATGGGGTGGCTAAGAAGAGGAGCGTGCTAATATCATTTTGTGGCATTTCCCCTTGCCCCTTTGGATGTGGCAGCTATTTTGTGTTATAGTATGTTCTCACACTAGCCCATTGCACTTTCTCAAAATTCCGCTGGCCCACAAAGGTTGGCAACCCTGGCACAGGCAATAATGAGCAAGCTGGGCCTATGGCCTGACCCGGTAAAAAAGAAGCTTTATTTATTTAACTGAAGTTACGTAGCTGCTCCATAACGTAAGTGCTCCAGGCATCTCACAAAATAAAATATTTTAATTTGATGAAATAATAAAAGCAATTAAAATTAAATTAAAAATACAATTAAAATACAGATTTTTCTAACATAATATAGAATCCCATATTGAAATACACCTCATTAATAAAATGTTTTAAGAGCTTCCAGATGCATAAAGTACACAGTTTTGGCATTCTTTTAGTCCATCTTTACCTCTGAGTCTTGCTTGGGCAAGCAGGATTTTAGTTGCAACATATGAGAGGAGGACAGATGAACTGATTACTGAACACTGGGAAAAGTAGTTTGTATTGCATACTTTGTTAATTTTTTAAATTTATTTGTTGCAATTTATATACCACCCTAAACCCGCAGGTCTCAGGGCAGTTCACAAAATAAAATCAAAACGTAAAACCACAAAATACATAATCAAAATAAAAGTAAAAACACCCAATAACAGCCCCCATTATTCCACTATGACAATCCTAATTTCAATTAAATCAACATACACTTGTTAATGTGCTAAGTTGCATCTCAGTGTTTCACATTTGCCCATATAACATGATAGAGAGGAATTTATTAAATGACTAATTCCTCTGTTGGGGGCGGAGGGAAATACTACACTGACAGAACATGTGGATGTGTTTTCTACTATTGCTATTAAAAATGCAAACTAATACAAAAAAATATTTTTAAAATCTGAACCCAAAATTAGCAGGAAACTAACCAAAGTATGTTTTATATAGAATTAAGACTAGAAGAGAAATAGGGATATATAAAGACATATTTTGTCTGAAACTAAACTGCCATGAGAGTTTATGAGGCATCTCAAATGTAAGCAAATGCTGTTATAAATTGCTCAAAAAGGCTGCTATGTGTTGTCTAATGTGCTTTACAGGGAGATTATACAGTGGTACCTCAGGTTACATATGCTTCAGGTTACAGAACTTTGCTTCAGGATGAGAACAAAAATCGTGCTCCAGCGGCATGGCAGCAGCGGGAGGCCCCATTAGCTAAAGTGGTGCTTCAGGTTAAGAACAGTTTCAGGTTAAGAACGGACCTCCGGAACAAATTAAGTACTTTACCCGAGGTACCACTGTATATGTTTAATATATAAGAAATCACCAATAAGGAGGCATGGAGCTCCTTGTTACACAAGCATAACCATGTGATTTTTTTCTCCTATTAGGTCCATATTACTAATACTACATACTTAATTTAGTAAATTACCTTGAGTGCCAACAATCTCCATGTGAAGATGTGCAAGTCCACTGGCAGTAGACAAAGCTAGTTTTATCATTCCTTCCACAGTAACGGTATATCTGTTTAGGTAATCGAAGAGAGAGCCATGCTCATGATAATCTGACACCAGCCACAGCTGTGTCCATGTACCATTATCTGGGGGGGAAAAACCAGAAGAAATAAAATGAAGCATTTCCAAAAGCAAAACATAAAAATTATTATCTTGTATGTGGTAAGCATTTCATTTAACCATGGTCTCTTTCTACTAAGTTATTTAGCATTTACTGATGCTAAAACGTAAGAAATGGTGAAAGCTGTAATCCTGCATACACCATCTGTTTTAATCCCAATGAAGTCACAGAGTCATAGAGATGAAAGGGACTCCAAGGATCATCTAGTCAATGATATTTAAGCAGTTTGTGTAATTGCAAACAACTGAATAATGATTTGTTTTTGTTTTTGAAAATACAAAGATCACCAGAACATTTGAAATCTTGTGATTTATTTCTTCTTCATTCATTAAAATAAATTATATGCCCTTTTCCAAGACTAAAGTATTCCTAGAAACTCACAATCTTAACAGTTTTTTGAAAGTACTGTACAATCAATACCTAAAAAAATTAACTAACACAAAATAGTTACTAGCAGATTCTTATTCAGATTAGTAATCCTATGAAACAAATTAAAACAATTTTGTCATTTAAAACAGGGTAATGACTTGGCATTTAACTAGCCATCTGAAAGCTAACATGTAAGGAACCAACTATGCTTCCCTTGAGGAAATTCTACAACATGGGTATACCAAGGTGAAGGCTGTTTTGTGCCTGCCAGCTTACTTGACCTTACTGGCAGGCCTACAAACTATAACTGATCTTAGTGCCCATGCAGATTCATAAATGTGCATTGCAATTCTAAATCAATTATATGAGCAGCATTTTATTCAAAAGAGAGAAGACATTTTTTCCTCACTGAAAGTTTCTAGGTATTTCCAGGAGATGAAGAATGGTAGCAATTTATTCATCACCTTTCAACTTTACAACTCTATGATTCACAGAATAGAAATCAATATGGGGCATATACATGAAACACAAACATTAATGTGAAGCCAATGTAGAAATTACTTCAAATTGACACAAAGTGCAACAGACAGCATTATGAGATTTCAACAAGCAAAAAGGGACCAGAAGCAATTTTAAAAAAACTTAACCTTTATTGTCTGCAGCTATGAACCCCAGAATATTTTCATGACGTAACATAACGGTTTGGTAGATTTCTGCTTCACGAAACCATGAACGTTCTTCTCTTGAGGAGAAAATTTTCACTGCAACTTCTTCTCCTCTCCATTTTCCACGCCAAACTTCTCCAAATCGACCCTTTCCAATACTTTCCTGAAGTACAATTGTTCTTGCAATTGTTCTTTGAACAAGTAAAGGTAAACCTAAAAAAAAAAATAGTTTATTTTGAAAACAGTGACCAAGTTTGTTACTTTTAAAGCTACTTGACTGGATAAAAAAATCCACTATTCATGGCTGAGATCCAAGATAACTAATTTCTTCCCGTTTTTCTTCAATATTATAAATAACATAATAGAGCACCACAACCTTTTCCTGATACATGGATCAGTTTTATAGCTTTGATCTCCAAAAAGTGCTATATTGCTTTTGAGATGTGTCAATGTTTCAGTTAGTTCCTGAATAAGGAGACCAGGAAGATGTTGCTTGGTATTTAGTACAGTTGCATTTTCTGCAGGGGTTGAGCTCCAAGGGTTCCGTATATACATAAAAATGCATATACTCAAACCATTGGAGCCACTCTCATGTGAGCTCAGCCTGCTGGCTCCAGGGGCCCTGGGATGCTTTTGCAAGGTCTTACAGGGCTGTCCAACTTCCTGTAATTCTTTGAATCTTGTGGAAGCATCTTGAGGCTTCTGAAGTCAGTGCGCAGTGAGGGCCTTGCCTGCATTTAACTTGCAGGATTTCAACCAAAGGTCTTCAACTGTATACAGTTAAAATCATGCAATTTAAATGTGACTAAGATGCAATCGTACAAATTACAGGGCATAGTTTCTGGGAACAGATTCCAATCACTCACTCCTCAAGTTGTTCCACAGTTCCACAAATTTCCTCAGATAGCTCCCAAATACGTTTTTAGTAAACATGGCAAAATATGTATGTAGTGTTGAGCTCCCCGCTCTGAAATGCTGGCCTAAGGACCCAGGTTTTGATCTAGGCTTCAGATGGTAGCAACAGTGGGACAGGGAAGGAGCAAAGTTCATGGTAGGAACAAAAAGGACCATATGGAAGTAGTCTTTTCTCCTTCTTTGCTATAGGAAGAGCTTTTTTACTTTTTAAAACTGAGAAGCAAGAAATACTTTGCAACTATCTTCTCTAGTTCTTTCTTGGTTTCAAATACAGGAACTCTCTATTTTAAGTAATGGACTGTGGAAAGTGAGACAAGACTGTCTTTGGTGGCTGAAACAGTAAGTGCATCCTTTGGAAACTAAAGGCATGAAACTACACCTTCTCAGCTGTTGTTCAATTAAATATTGATGTGGTTTTTCAAGTCAGTAACTGGTATCTCTAACTTCTCTCTTCAGCAGAATATTATTGAGCAAACAGTTACTACACAACATGCCAAAAGGTCACTCTGTGCACGATTTCACCTCATTTGTAAAAAACACCAAACCATGGTTTAGAGCAGAGCTGGCTAATCTGTGGTCTTTCAGGTATTGTTTGACTCTAACCCCCATCAGCCTCAGTCAGCAGGGCCAGAGGTTGATCACTGTCTGTAGTCCAGCAACATCTGGAAAACCACATGTCAGTCACTCATGGTTGATGAGTCATAGCAAGACATGGGTCCCACTCTCTCCCTTTTCCTCTAGCAAGGCTGCAAGATTGTCCAACAAATTGCAGGAAGGCAGTAAGTTCTCATGGGTGCATGTAGCTTGTTGTGCAGTTTGTTGTGATCTCCAAACCCAGGCAAACTTTGATTAATCTTAACTATGGATTTTGGAAAAAGGAAATGTCAAAACACCATTTATGAAGGTAGCTTGTTTCAAATAGGGCTGGCCCAAAGTAACAAGGGGCAGTTGGTTACTGTTTCACCCATCTCAAAACTTGCAGAGTAGATTCACCTTCCACCCCTCCCCCCATTAAAGGTAATAAAATCTTTTCATGAGACTGTAGAAGCAGAACTCCAGAAATAAAATAAATAGCTGCTGCAATGAAAAATGCCACTGTCACTCACTGCCTGGCCAGGTTTTATCCAGATTCTAGTCTTGCTAGCCTGCAGCCCCAACTTTCATTTAACATGGGGGGGATGGGACATGCAAGTTCTAGCCTTCATAGAACCAGCAATAGGAGGCAAAATGCACAGGCACTTGTATTACCCAACCTGCCTGTACCTGCCTTGCAGCACTGGAAAATAATCTGCCACTTTAGCTCTCCTGCAAGGGAAGCAGTAGTGAGATTACAGATAAGACATTTTCCTGTGACATTGATACCTTTTCTTTTTGCCTATAGCTCAAACTATTTCCTATTGATATTAAGAAATCTTTCTACAGGTTTTAATACCATGTGCATCCAATTGTTTTAATGACTATGGGACTAGGCTGGTATCCATAGCATTAATCAATGAGGTCTAATCTTCCTTGCTAGATCAAAAAAGATGGTAATACATACACAGATCCTGCCATACTGTTTATCCCCCCGTGTGTATTGCAAGCATTTTGGTGAGATTGTGCAGATATTAGAAATAATAAATGTTGTATATTTCAACAACATTTTACCTTAATCTCAAGATCTATACTTTTTAGGTAGGGTTTGTCTGCAACAGAAGAAAGCATTTGAGCATGGCACTGAAACAAGCTTTACTTTTGGTTTGAAATCTGATTAAAATCTGAATTTCTCGCAAGTTGCTGGCAATTTGATAAACTAATTATGATTTCTGCCTAGCTATATCTTCACAACCCCAGTAAAATGCAATTGCAAAATCATTATTCCCGTAACATTTAGCAAGTAACTATGCTTGTGTTGAACAATACTAGCCGCTTTAAAAGATTATGTACTAGTATATGGGGGGGTCGGGGGGAGGAGAGGGCAGAAGGAAGAGGGAAGAGACTCTTATTACCTGAACCTGAGCCTGAAGTCGTCATGTCATAAATTAAATCTTTTAAAGTTGTTCCCTCAGATATAAATGGAGGACGATCCATAGAAGGATCTTCTTCACTTGGAACACGATGGTGTATGACGGCACGATTATGGCAGATATACAAAATCAACATAAGTGAAATGCAAAGAAAACAAACAGGTCCAGCAATGACAGCAGCCAATTCTACTGGTCCTAAATTAGAAGGCAGCTTTCTTGGGAGGGGACCTAGAAGTGGAATGGGGAGACACAGAAGACAAATAAAAATAACCTATCAGTTATATATTCAATGCCTGTATATGTTTGTGCACTTGAATAAAACAGAAATATCTCTCTATGGACATATATCTACACAAGATTCCCCCTTCCCCCAGTTTTCAGGTAAACTTACTTGGTACATCAAAAGTGCAACACAGGAGTAGGAGATGCTACCATCTGAATAAGTCATTGGATGCTCAGATTGTTCCACTATCTGTTTTGATTTTAACTAAACTATTTTATATTGTTTCTCATATTACGCTTTCAAAATTGGGAGTGGGGAAAATTACCTGGGGTTGGAATCGGTAGCTCTATTTTATTGCAGAGGTCTCTATCACAGCAATGTGGCACAGTAATAACTCCTTCACTTGTTGAGGGGGCACAAATAAATGGCCTGTCTCTGGGAATCAGATCAACTTGTGCCACACACATGCTATTGCGTGTTATTTTCTCTCCGTTCCGTGTTACAGAAGTAAAGCAAAGTCCATCTGTTGTGCATGTAAAGTTCTCTTTTGTACAAACAAGACAGTAACACTGTAGAGCTGGGGGGGGAAAGAGAGATGTTCATATTAGTTATGTTAAACACTGTTGGAGTTTCAAAATCCAAGGGCCCCCAAATTTGCTTCCCCCCCAATTGCTAATTTATAACAGCATAAATTTCTTAATGCGTATTTGGTGCAATAGCTGCCAAACAGCTTTCAAGTAAATCCAGGGATAAAGCAGCTAGTGTATGTAACAATAAGACAAGTTTCTACATGAATTCCTTCTATCAGTTTGGGTAAGTTGACAGCCAACATCTGGGAAAAAGAATAGAATTCCAGACATATTTTCAGATGGTTGGTTTTTTTGTAACCTTAACATGAAATAAGTTCACAATAATCCAAAGAAATTTCAAAAACAATGTGTGATATAGCCTGACAGTCAACTGTTCATGGTGAATATTTTGTAAAACTGCATTGAGTGCATGCCAGGCCTGGGGTGCACTGATAGTATGTTTTTTGACAGAACAACTAACACGTGGTGGTACTAATACAACACATCAAAAAGAACAAAGGGTTGTGTTGCACTCTAAAGAACAACAAATTTATTATGGCATAATCTTTCATGGACCATTGTTCACTTCATCAGATGCATGTAGTGCTATCCTGAGTTGCAGGTATATATTTTGGCTAGGGTAGGGATTTCGAAGTCAAAGGGAAATAAAATGCATTAAAAAAAAACACTGATCATTATGTACTGAACAGTGGTAATTTACAATGCAGATTTTGAAAGCAGGCTTTCTGACAATGGTAAGCCAATTAACACGTATGTGTTAAGGATCCTTCATCTCACAAGTGATAGCACTGAGCCTCTTGATTGTAATTCATGGTTCCACACTACAGTCTCTTTGAGATTTCCTGAATTTGTGAGTAGGTTGAAATATTTCCTCACTGGCTTTTGAATATTACAATTTCTGTGGTCACATTTGTGGTCATTTATTATTTTTTATAGAGCAGAGATGGCTTAGCTGTGGCCCATACACCGCCCCGTACCCATGTGAAAAGCATGCCACCCAGATCTGTCAGAAGCAGTGGCCCCTTTTAGGGGGTCTTTTTTTTCCTTCGACACCCTCCCCCCTTTTGAATTGCCATGGTGCTCTCAGTGTTGACTGCCCTGCAGGTACAGTCAAATGTTTTTGTCCTCAATTTCTCTTCCAATCTTCCAAAGCTTAGAGAACACTTGCTTGCTTGCTTGTCTTCAGCTTTTTCTTCTAGAACCATGAGTAGTGCTTTGAGTAGCTGGCGATGATGTTTACACTGTCCAAGAGAGATAATCGTGCATGATCAGTCCTGATAGCCAGCAGCGGGACAAACTATAGCACTGAAGTAGCTGACTGTGCCTGCAGCAATTTCTTAAAACTTACCAGTGAGCAATCTGAAATGGAGAGGGAATCAGTGTGGAAGAAAGGGGGTATAGATGGAATGCAATGCAATTAATGTTGTGGTGAAACCAATTTAACTTAGGAAACTGAAATCAATCAATGAAGAGGAAAAAATTGGGAGGTCTTAATGGGGCACAATAAAATGAAGCCAATGTTCACAGGAAATCAATGCTGAGGAAAGAGGGGGTTAATAATATATTAATGCAGTATAAATTGATTGGTTAAGTTTCAAGGCAATTAAAGTAACTGGGGGGTAGAGGGGAAGTTCATTTATTAATGGAGCATAAAATTTTGGAACTCTCCTACAACAGCAGTGCCCTGGAAAGCAGAGGTGCTGCTGAATATATGTCTATCTGCTGCTGAGTCTGTTCCTCTGCCAAGCTATCTGTGTGTGCACAGCTACGTGTAGGCTGCTCTGCTGTGTGTGTAAGTGTGTACATGTACAGGCTCTTTCTGTGTAACCACACTCCCTAGTGTGTGTGCACATTGGCATGCAGCCCTTGGACAGGTAGTAAAACCCTCAATATGGTCTCCAAGCAAAACAAAAAATAAAACCCATTAACTATGCCAGCCATAGAGCTGGGTTTGCCATATGTAGAATACAGAAGGGCATTGCTGACCTTTAACAGAATATATCATATTGGAAGATGAACAGGTAAGTGAACCACTGAGGCTGTAGATTAGGTCCAGTACCAGTGTTGCCAGAGCAGACATGAGGACAGCTTTGGGGACTGGGTCTGCCAAAGGGGCTGATTCCATTCTCTGTAGCTCTGTTACCTGGCCTGTTGTTGCAACATATCAGATTTACTCACTTGTTACATTTTAACCCTAAACTTCCTCCTAATGGAGCCCAGAGCAGCTATAATCGAATTTACCATCAGAAATAGTTTTAAACCATTATGTAAAACTTGGGAAAACATAAAAACTGCTCACTGGAAAATCACCTGAAGGCTTGAACAAACATTTTTAGCTGTCAGTGGGATAGCAGCAATACAGGGAACACACACAATTCTGCGGGGAGAGAGTTCCACAATTGGTGTGCCACCACAGAGAAAACCTTAGCTTACGTGACTGCCAAGCCAAACAGGCTGTGTTCATTGGCAAGACTGCAGCAGATCTTAAAGTTCAAGCTGGTTGGTACTGGAAAAGGTATGCCCACAAATCCCACCTTTCTACAGCACTTCCAACTTATCAGGATTCAATTCAGCTCACTGCCCCACATCTAGCCAGCCATTGCCTACAGAAACTGGTCCAGCACCTTAACTACCTCTCCTGATTCAGATGGAATGGAGAACTGGGTATCATCAACACTCCAAACCCCTGGTTGACTTGTCCCAGTAAAGTCATATAGATATTGAACAGATATTGCAGGACTCTACAGCACAAGCACCAAGGGGCCCATATAGATATTGCAGGACTCTACAGCACAAGCACCAAGGGGCCCAGCCAAAGTTCTCCAGTGCTACTCTCCAGTGGAGTGGTGGTGGTTCTGGAGATAGCAGCAAAGCCACCACACCACACATGTTCCCAACTATCTATTGAGCAGTGCCAGCAAGATACCATGGTCAATGGCATCAAAAGCTACAATATATGAAAATAATTAGGGTAGCACTCTCCCTGTCTCTCTTCCAAACAAACAAAAAACAGAACACAAAAACCATCAGTCAAGGTGAAGCTAGACTGAAACAGGGCTAGATAATCCACTTCATCCAGGCACTCCTACAGCAGACCATCACCAGCCATCACTTTCTCAATCACCTTGCCCAAGAAGGGGATATTTGCAACAATGCAGCAGTTGTCTTAATGTCTCTGAGTCCAGGGAAGACTTTTTGAGATAAAGCATTAAAACTGCTTGAGACTTCTATAAAGCAGCTTTCCAATAAATTGGCAGATGTATCAGAGACTTCCAATGAACACCTAGACCATAGGTCTAGGTCCCACCTATGCCTGTAGTGCCCCATAGATATGCCTGCAGTAAGGGAGTCATAGAATAACAACACTGTTCACTTTCTGTTTTGTTTCTATGGTTTTCTAGACTTCTCCCAGAATGGAAGTGTGATGGGAACTAAAATGCAGAAGTGTCTACTGTGGTGAGAAAACAAAGAACACTGCAGTGGGCAACTTGGTTGCCCAGGGGTTGTCATCATGGGGCCCCAGGAAGTGACAGCTGTAGTCTGGCTGCAGGAAGTGAGAGCTGTAATTATTATTTATTAAATTTCATAGTGTTGCCATACGTCCGGGAATTCCCGGACATGTCCTCTTTTTGGGGTCCTACATGCCCACCCAGGGGGAATTTTACATTTTAAATCAAATGTCCTGTATTTTCTTTTTTTAGAAAAAATAAGTTGTGTGCGTGCTGCTCTGGTTCAGGCTCTGGTGTGGGTGGCGGCAGAGGGAGCATCAGGCGATTGCCCTAAAAAAGCTCGACTTTTTATGTCCAGATTTTTACCTCTTGAAATATGTCAACCCTAAATTTCTATACCACCCTTCAGGCAGTTTACAATATAAAAACTCAAAAATACATACCATAGTAACACACATTAACAATGACACCCAGAGGGTTAGAAGGAACAGGGACGCCACATCATCCTCACTCCACTCCCTGCAAGGATGTGTCACAGGAGAATTTTCTTGCTAGGCAAATTTTACAATTTACCAAAACAGCATCCATGATATCCAAAAAAGATTCACATCTAGCTCATCGGTCTCTTCTCTCATTTTCTATTGCAGTACTTTCATCTCTTTCTTTCTTTCTTTCTTTCTTTCTGTCACTTAGTGGTGCCTTTCTGTATCACTGCCTTCTTGTTACATTTTAACCCTAAACTTCTACCTAAACAGATAGGTCTGTTACCTATCTTGCCTTATTTCTTTTCTCCAGATGTTTTGGCCTACAACTCCCATGATCCCTAGCTGACCAGTGGTCAGGGATGATGGGGATTATAGTCAAAAACATCTGGAGGGCCAAAGGCTGGGGATGCCTGATCTATGGGCACAAATGTAAAGTGCATTTTTATGGCTGATGTATGGAATCTACTGATAAAATATGAATCCAAGAATGTCTGCAACTGAAATCTAATTTTTTCAACCAGAGGTGCCACAATGCATTTAAATGTATTTACAGTGGTACCTCGGGTTAAGTACTTAATTCGTTCCAGAGGTCTGTTCTTAACATGAAACTGTTCTTAACCTGAAGCACCACTAGCTAATGGGGCCTTCTGCTGCTGCCGTGCTGCTGCTGCCTGATTTCTGGTCTCATTCTGAAGCAAAGTTCTTAAGCCGAGGTATTATTTCTGTGTTAGCAGAGTCTGTAACCTGAAGCGTATGTAACCCGAGGTGCCACTGTATTTATCTATGTTTCTATGCTACTCTTCAGTTAAAATTCTCAGTGATGTCAGATGTTTTTTACTCTGCATTTTCTGACCACACAAATATGCACTGCAAAATTGGGTCATGTCTGTCCATGAAAGTCATGCCTGAGATCGTGTATTTTGTATCATTGCTGCTTGCAGTGAAATCTCAAGTGGTGGATGCAACGCCCCAAACTCAGGTTTTTGCACTAAGATGTTACACTGAAGTGCTGCGTCTTCAATATGTACAGTCTTTGCATACAGATCAGCTGTGATCATAGCAGGTTAGAAGTGCTTTGTGGACTGCTTACAAAAAAAGTGTAACATCAGTAGCTGTAGATGCAACTTCTACAACCACCCACACACCCATTAAAGCAACAGGCACAACGGCTTTTGAGTTCCCATGATTTTTGCCATCCTTTTTACGATTCAATGCGGTTCTTGGCATCGGTGCAGTTTTGGCCTCAGCCGCAAGCACACCGAGTTGGGATGAATGCGGACACCAGTTAAATTCTCAAGGCTTAAAAACTTCTTCAAAACACAGGCATCCCTTTTTCTCCGAGCAGCACGAGGATACCGATAGTTGCCCCCTACAAGCTTCCCGCAGCGCCTCGCCGTCACGGTGCGGGAACAATGCTGGGTTCCCTCCGCTGTTTCGATCCCAAAGTTTCAGCCAAGTGCTGAGATAACGTGAATCATCCCGAGCGGCGCCACCCTCACCTTCCTGCGGCACCTCCAACACACACACGGCCGGATCGGTGCCGCAGCGCTCGGTGCAAGAGCTCGAGGGGGCAGCCAAACTGCGTCCCGCCCCTTCCTCGCCCCAGCGAAGCCCCCACAAAGCCCAAGAGACCCCCCCTCCCCGCGCCAAGCAGCATCTGCCCTCGGGAGGCGAACAACGCGCGGCTCCCTCGGCTTCTGGGTCGAAGGGGGCGGCTTCTGGGGCGCGCCCTAGAGTGCAATACAAAAACAAGGCGCACCCCCCCCCCCGCAAGAAACACGCGCAGACGGGACTCTATAGGCGCCGGCGCTCGCTCGCTCGCTCGCTTTCTTTCTTTCTTTCCCCAAGGAGGCGAATGGAGCACCAGCCTTTGTGAGGGCGCGAGGGCCGCCGGCCTGGGCGACTCGGCCCGCGTCCTCTCGTTCTCCCCCCCCCCCTCCATCTCCTCCATCCCCGGGCGCTTTCTTCTCCTTCACCCCCCGCCGGGGAGCGGCGCCATGTTGCCGAGGGGAGAGCCGGAGGCCGGTGGGCGGCGAGGCGCGGAGCAGGCAACTCACCCGTCGTCGCCTCAGGGAGGAGCAGCAGGAGCAGCAGCAGCTGCCCGGCCGCCGCCGCCGAAGTCGCCCAGCGGAGCAGAGTAGCCGCGCAGGGGCCCCGCCGCCGCCGCGGGCTCGGAGAAGACGCCGCCGCCGCCATTGTCCCCGTCCCGGCCCCGCCGCCGCCGCCGCCGCCTCAGCCCCTCTCGCGCCCCCTCGCAGGGAGCCAGCGAGCGAGAGACGCCCCTCGCCGAGTCGCGGCCCGCACGCCCCGCCCCCAGGCCCAGGCGCGCCCCCCTCCCCCAGGCCCGCTCGCGCCTCCGCCGCCTCAGCCGCCAGACCAGACGGGCGCGCAGGGTGAAAAAGGCTGCCTCCAGTCAATCGGGAGAGGGGAGCTGCTGATTGGCCGGGGTCGGCTTTCGGCCCCGCCTCCCCCTGCTGCTGCTGCTGCTGCTGCAGACGCAGCCCGAACAAGAAGCGGCGAGGGCGCCGCAGGGGGACCTGAGGGAGGGAAGGAAGGGGCGCCTGGTCTCCGCGACCCCCGGCTAGACTGAGGGAGCGCGCGAGGAGATAAATAAGCGATAAGGCGGCACCTCCGAAGCTTCTCTCCTGCCCTCCCTGGTCCCGCTTCTTCGCTTTGCCCCAAGGACCGCCAGCCCAAATAAATGCTGCCGACCTCTGAAGCGAGGCCAGGCAAAGAAGCCCCGTCGGCGCTCGTGCCCGGGGGGTCGGGCGAGGCGGCGCCCCCTTTCCCGCTGGGTCTCCGGCAGACCCGGCTGGCGAGGAGAGGCGAGGCGGCCCACTCCCCTCCGTCGCCCGGGCTCCTCTCCCGGAGCAGCCCCCGCCCCGCTTCGAAATTCCCTTTTTGGACCTTCCCTCGCCTCAGATGAGGGGCCGAGTGCGTGTGAAGGGGGCCCAGCGCAGCCTTTCCCAGCCTTGGGCCCTCAGGTGTTGCTGCCCTACACCTCCCATCCTCCGTGGCCGCCGCCGACCGTCCTGCTTAGGAATGACGGGAGTTGTAGTCCAGCAGCAGCTGGGGACCCAAGGTTAGGAACAGCGGCTGCTCTGTCTGCCAGTCCGTTTCTGGACGAAACTGGAAGCGATGCTGCTGCTCCTTGCTTAAATTCTGCTGGGACCCAGGTACCTGCTCAGGACCCCCTTGGTGAGCCGCTCAGCACATCCTCCAGGTGCCCCCAGGAGCAAGTGAGCAGGAAAGGGGCTTTTTTCTGCCCCTGACACACAGTCTTCCTTGTCCTTATGGTACTTTAGTTTTGTTTCTAGGTTGATAGCATAGTTAATTTTTTGAAAGTCGAGGTTCCTGTCCCAAGTGTCCTTCTGTCCCCATAGACAGAGCCATTCCTGTCCACGAGGCAGACGGAGGCAGCTGCCTCAGGCGGCGGAGCCCAAGCGGCGTCTCCGCTGGTGAGAGCCTTACTGACATGTGTCCTGGAACTTCCACGTACTAGAATATCATCAGTGATTCAGCCTGTCTGAATCAGCTAAATTTTATAATGAATTCAAGTCTGAGCATCCATAGAGCATTTTAGGGTGTTCAAAGAGCTACACATATATTATCTCAGTGATCCCCCCAAATTACTCTGCCAGGTAGATTAAGTCTATTATACTTCAGACAGAAGAGTGGACAGCAGTAGCTTGCTTAATACCTCTCAGTGAATAAAGGGAGATTTGAACCAGAGCCTTCCCAGTTAATTGTTTACACTTTCATACCCTACACGAAACCATCTCTTGATGAACTCAGAAACTACCTTATTTTTCTCTGTATAAGACAATGTTTTTTTGAGATCACCCCCAGAAAGCTTAACAACCCCAAAATACTTGTTTCTTAAATTGGGGTTCAAAAAATAGGGGTTGTTTTTATAATGGGGGCATCTTATACACAGAAGAAATACAGTAATTTCCTACATGGAGTTTCTTCAGGGTACACAGGAAATGCAGATCATTCCATTCTTAGTAGGTTCTCACTAGCTGCCCTATTGTCATACAGTCTGAGCTGAAACACATTTACCAAGATGTAAATTCTTTTAATTTAAATGAGAGCTACAATTCTAGCCATAGCTGCATATACACATTTTATTCTAAAATCAATGGAGATGGAATACTTGTTTATTCTATGCAGTGCATACACAATCTAGATCTATTGCATGTTTTTTGCCCCTGGAAAGACTGGTTTCATTGAGAAGCTGGTTTTTTCCCAAAAATAAAAGCTCATTGCAGATTGATTCTGCATTACCCTGCAGTGTGTCCATATGGAAACAGATGTAAGTAGCCCCAGGAATAGGAGGTGTATCCATACCTGCCCTATGAAGTGTCACCACTACCTTATTCAAGGGATGTTGGTGGGGCTGTGGTCTAAACCACTGAGCCTCTTGGGCTTGCTGATCAGAAGGTCAGCAGCTCAAATCCCCACGATGGAGTGAGCTCCCGTTGTTCTGCCCCAGCTTCCTGCCAACCTAGCAGTTCGAAAGCACACCAGCGCAAGTAGATAAATAGGTACCACTGTGGCTGAAAGGTAAATGGTGTTTCCATGTGCCCTGGCACTCGTCACAGTGTCCCGTTGTGCCAGAAGCAGTTTAGTCATGCTGGCCACATGACCTGGAAAGCTGTCTGTGGACAAACGGCAGCTCCCTCGGCCTGAAAGCGAGATGAGCGCCGCAACCCCAGTCACCTTTGACTGGACTTAACTGTCCAAGGGTCCTTTACCTTTAACCTATTCAAAGGGTACCTAACCAAGGGTCTCAAGTATCCTTGCATCTATCCTTGCAGACAGCAGAGTCTAATTTGGATTGAAAGCAGCATGTTGTAGGGGAGCATGAATGATTCCAGATTGGGGAAAAACTACATCAGTGTTCTACAAAAGGTCTTCCAGTTACAGATAGGTAGCCGTGTTGGTCTGCCATAGTCAAAACAAAAAAATTCCTTCCAGTAGCACCTTAAAGACCAACTTAGTTAGTTCTTGGTATGAGCTTTCGTGTGCATGCACACTTCTATCTGAAGAAGTGTGCATGCACACGAAAGCTCATACCAAGAACTAACTTAGTTGGTCTTTAAGGTGCTACTGGAAGGAATTTTTTTGTTTCTACAAAAGGTGTGTACATAGCCCATATCTGCTCAGAAATAAGTCTTGCTGAAATCCTAAATGGGGTTATGATTGCAGCATTAAGATTATGCTTCTGAATTCTTCCCCCACCCATGACCTTTTCTGCACTGCAACCCTCTGATCTGTGCTTTTAATAACTGTCTGGCCCTGACAAGCAGAGATTTCAGAAGTTCAGACTTTCCCGTCACGGTGCTGGAGATGTGTCTGACCAACTTGTCTGCTGTGTAGTTCTTAAGAATAGGAGTTCCACTTCCATATGAGCCTTGAACTCAAATGAACTCCTGCTGGGGAGGATGAGATTGGCCAATATACTTTCCTGACTCTACTTGTTGGTCATGGTGTGTCATATAAACACTATAGGAAATAGTAGCAGTATGCTTTTAGTCTGTAAAATTTTCAACGCCATTTTTGTCTCTTCTTTGAAAATGCTTCTCAGTTTCATTTGAGTCAACACCCAAATTAATCCAGGAATCTGTTTTCAATGTCGGAAGTCAGTCCCGGCACATAACATGAAGGAGAGGCTTGTTTTTCCCCCATGAAGTAACCATACCATTCCCGGCAACTGTGGGATTGAGAAGGCCTGCCAAGGAGATTCCACTGCTGCTTGTTTTACTGGAAATGTTTAAAATATGTCTGTTTCCATATTAGAGAGCAATTCAGATGCTTGGATGAGTCCCTGTTATTGCATCTTGCAGATGTTGACAGGGTGGTTGGGGAGTGTATTCTACCATCTATTTGTCCATGTGTTGCCCATTTTGGCTACTAGTATCTAACCAAGAAGGAGTTTGGGTTTGGGAAGTGGTGAAGGCCACTGTCGTCTCCGTTGGGAGTTGGCAGACTCTTCTTCCTTGAAGGTTTTTAAGCAGAAGTTGGATGGCCCTCTGTCATGTATCCTTTAACTTAGATTCCTGCATTGTACGGGGCTGGACTGAAATCTCCCAAGCCCATCAGAGATCATCAACCAGTGCGATCAAGGCAGTTTCAGTCCCATGATGGGGCCTGAACTCTGATTGGAAGGGATATTTTATTCTCTTGTTCATTATACTGTTTTAAATGTGCAGTTTATATTTGACTTCCTTTAGTAATGTTGTCTTCTGAAATGTTAAATATAATATTTTAGTTTCCTGTTAATTATGTTGCTTTGAATGTATACTTTATATATTGATGTGTTGTAAACTGCTTTGATATTTTTTCTTTAAAATATAACTAGTAAATAAATTACTGTTGTTGTTGTTGAAACACTCCAAAACTTATTTGACATAGTTTTAAAGTTTATAGCTCTGGAGATAAGAAAGTGAACTGCAGCACCCCATAACATAGCTACCAGGGGGCTGAAAAGCATTCTCCCAATGCTACTCTCTGGACACTGCCCCAAAGGTAGGATCAGAACTACTGTATTACAGTGCTCCCAGTTTCCAGAGCTGGTAGGGGAGGATAACATGGTAAATGTTATCTGAAGAGAGATCAAGATGCAAAAGAAAGCTCACATTCCCTCCGTCCCTCTCTCTGTAAAGGTTATCCATTAGGGCAGCCAAGTCTGACTTAGTCCCATGGCCAGGCCTGAACCCAGACTGTAATGAATCAAAATTGTATGTGTGTATTGGGGGGGGGGTATTGTTTCTGTTTGTTATTTTGGTATGCATTTTTGTGGTTTTACATTGTAAACCACCCTGTAATCTTCAGATGAAGGGTAATATAGAAAATTTAATAATAATCCAACAATGTTAATAATAATCCAACAAATAATAATCCAACAATAATCCCATTCACCACCTGCCCCTCAAAGGGGGTATTTGCAACGGGTCAATAGTTGTAGTCTAAGAGGTCTAGAGCAGGTTTCTTTAGGAGCAGCTGTACCACTGCTTCTACACATTAACAGCCCCTATACATTATTTGTGGCCAGGATGTTGTTTTATGCATCAAAATGTACATATTACTATGCTCTACAAGTTTTGTTAGGACATGTAGTAACTCTGTTATGCAGGGGGGGTTGGTCTAAATGACCCCTGGGGTCCTTTCCAAGTCAACAATTCTATGCTTCTGTGCTCAAACCCATATGAGGCACTGGTCCTGCTTTCTGGACTTCTTCCATATCAACAAACCATAGCTGGCAGCAGCTCCTCAACTCAGACTCTTGATGCAGACAGTCTACATCACTGAGTGGTGGAGCCAGTTAGCAGTGTGACCAACACCAGGAGATACACACTTCATTCAATTCACATATGAAGAGGGCTAAAATCTTTTCTCATTATGTACAAGACTGTGAAATTATCTGGTATTAAACACGATTGTGGAATAATTTGGTGTTATTTTTGTCCGCTTTTCTTTCTCAAATATTCCTTAACCAATATGATGAAGACATTTATACAGGGAAAAACAAGTACTCAGCCCAGACAGTGGGAAATATGCTTTTATATTAATTAAAATGGAAAAATAGAACTGGATTTCACATTTTTACATCATATAAAAACAACATTGGTTACAATGATAAGGACTCTGGAAGAAAACAGCTTTTGACTTACAGCTAGCTATTAAATAACTGATTTGATGGCAAACGAGTCATAGAGATCACTAAAGAGTAGAGCTACTAGCTTATGTTTCAAAACGGTAATTATTGCCTGCCGTTATAGTGTTACATTATGACAATTTTAAGTGCATAGCTTCTTATACAATATACTGTGAGACCATATAGAACCAAAATGTTTACAGCATGATTGGAATACTGTTTTTTGTGAGGGTCATCATGTAGTTCATTAACAATTCCTAAAAGCTACAATTTAGTTCCAACAGAAAACTGAAAAAATGAAGGGGAGGGGTTAGGAGAGGAAAAGCAGCAAGTCTGCATTTCACTTAACATGGAATAATGATCCAATATCTATCTGAAATAAAACATTACACCTGCCTGTCGTTGCTTTTGACAATTCCTGTAGCAATAGGAAGGCAACTTTCTCCAAACTGAAATGCAAGATGTAAACGCATTATGCTGCCTTTCAATCAAATTAGCTACGGACAGTTTTGCCAGTACTATACACAGTAACGGTTGGGATCCCACGTGATTCCACAGACACTTCATGTTTTTCTGTTTTCTCTTTCCAAACTCTAGTTCTTTGTATTGCATTCTCCTGAAGTTCTTCCAGGCTTTTCGAGAGGCACTTTGAATGGTGCAAGGTTCCAAACAGAAGCTTTCTACGTGCCCTTTGGGGAATCAGCTATTTAGCACTATTATAATGACCTTTCAGCACAGTTCAGGGGTTTTTTCAAGACCACCGTAGCACCAAAATATGCATCAAATTACATTTCCATAGGGGTGAAATTCATATTCCTTGTGCTGCCCTCATGCAACGATGGGGGAGGGAGAGATGGCTTAATCCAAGGTCAGTTACATTCAAACTTGTTTCCTACCCAAAGGAAGATGTTAGGGTTCCAGTCTTCCAAACCATGGCCTTCTGTGTGCCAAGTTTCTTAGAAGTATGCAGTTTGTTCCATAAAAGAGGGGTGTGAACGCGTGCTTCTCAAACAGCTGTTTCCTAAGATGTGTAGCAACCTACTTTTGAAACTGAGAGGGATGTTTGAGAATCAGTTTTCAGCCTAGTATTGTGGTAGGCAGCCTAGGGCAGATGGAACGTGAAGCTAATGAGACAGTGATGTTCAATGGCTTTTTACCCAGCAGAAAGGTTTATGGAACCTTACATCTGCAATAGTAATTCTGCCCCTTCCGTACTAGAGACAATTGTTCTAGCCACACTGGAACAACATACAATGGTCCCTCTTGTTTGCATACTATACCTGGTATTTCCAGCCAAACTTTTCAGTAACTGCCCCAAGCAGGCTTATAATAGGGACCAGTCCCATATTGCCCAGGCACTTCTGTGTGGTTGTTCAGCCCAGCTGATCTACACAGTTTCTGCATGGGTTGAAATGTTTCAGAAGAATGAATTTCACCATCTTGGAATATGATTCTGCACTGAGGTATGCTTTCTTTGGTTAGGTTTTTCTTTTCTTTTTTAAAAAAAGTATGCAATTACAGTACAATATTTACATAATTTAAAAATTATACGTCAGTGGCAACATTTCTTTAATAAACTTTAAATTTATATTGGGAGTGGGAAGGGGACTTGTTTCCTTCATATGTCTGAGACATAACTGTTTTCAATGCAAAGAGTGATGAACCTGTTGCTACAGCTATATGCCTTTTGATCCAATAACTTCCCAGACTTCAAGGGTGAGGCTTGTCCCATGACGGCCAGATCCGCTGTCCTCCAGGCTTCGCAGTAGTTGCTAATGAGTCGTATTCCATTTGAACTTGAACCATGCCAGACAACTTTCTGAGGCCTGAAGTTAGAGGAATGCTTTAGTAATATTTCTTGGAAAAATAATTCCATGTGTATGGCTAGTTCCACGTTTGACATAAATTAACTTAATTTTATTCAGTAAAGTGCAGGGGACATGGCGGGTGGGCAAAAGAGTTCACTTTCCCTTCTGTTTTTACTGTTCACCTTAGGCCTAGTTTTTGCACCTTGCTCAGATGCATAGTTTGGGCCCTGAAGAAGGAAGTTATTAATTCTCCCCTGGCTGCTCCTAGAGTTCAGGGGAATTTTAAATATGTCCAGAAGCATACTTGCAGAGTGATCTTGTTAAAACATTGGGCTAATATTTCACATAACACATGGTAACACCCGAAACTGTGTAAATGACTGTGAACTTACCAAGCTGGATCTGTCATGACATCCCTACCATCAAAGGAGTATATTGGAATCCGGAGGTCAAACTGTCCCCCATTGCCAGAGAATATTGACTCCCAGTTACTGAACAATGTTTCTCCCTACAGGAAAGAAAGGAAGCCAGCTTTCAGAAGTGAAATTGCCCCTGCCCTGACCAAGTTGTTTTCCCCTCAGTTGCTTCACATCCGTTTTGCCTGCCTCTGTTTTTTAACTCTTTGAAATTCTACCACCATGCAGGGAACAGAGAGACCAAAGAGTTGCCAGATCACCACCTGAAAAACACTCCTGTTTCCTTAACAGCCCACAGCTGTGGAGGAAAAACCAGGTATTCAGTTCCCTTGGTGTGTGGTGACAGTGGCTCAGCTGTGAAAATGCTCTGTACAAGCAGATATTCTTCCTTCATTAATGAATGAATGGGCGCAACCAAAGGTGGAGGAAAGTGGTGCTAAATGGGCATAATTAAAGTAAAAATTGGGCTACAAGTCTAGGATCAGCCGGATGGTTTTTTCTGCTTACACCAGATCTATCAGTGTATTTACAGTGCATGGCACATTCTCATAGGGACGAGTTTTATAAAGCAAAGCAGACAAAATAAAATCTTACCTTAAGATTAACTATGGGCACATGATACCGGTCAGCTTTCCTGACCACCGTCAAGAGATCTTGCAGATGGGAAGACAAGAAAGCTCTGTATGTTGAGAGCAAACCAGCAGCCCGAGCTTGTTGAAAGCACTGGTAGTCAGCTCGCATGTCACCAGAAAACGGGGTGTTCAAGGCCACCAGATGAAGCTGCGGAATAAAGGATGGAGGAGCTTGGGGTTGTAGTGGTAATTAAGCCTCTAGCAGTGATTAGTTATGGCTGTGCTGCATTAATGTCACAGCAGGGCACGTCAGGTGGCTTGTATTGACCATTTCACTGTATGTTTTTATATTCTTTGCCAACCTCTTTGAGGATTAACTTATAGTTAAAAGGTATACAAATTAAAATTAAAATCGTGTGGAAGTGAACTTTTAAGAGGAACTGACTTTCCTGCAGCCAAGCCAGAAAGCCAAAGGCCAACTAGAGACTGCACCCATGCTCCACAGCAACGTTTCGTAGGATGTACCATGGGAAGAGAAATGGGGCAAACACACCCTTTATCTACAAACGCAGCTAAACCACCCAAAACAGCACAAAACAAGCCTCCTACTTACACTTGGCCTTCGACCGTCAGTATTTGAAGCTGGGATTGGTGCTGGAAGGGGTTGAAATCCCTATTAGTTTAACACAGGAGAAAATAAAGCATTAAAACGAGAGAAAACAAGGGTAGAGACAGACGTAAGGTTTTAAGAGCACTCAGTGTGAGTTAATGAGCCATAACCTGAGCTTGGCTTTGCAGCTCTTATGACAGACATATATATTAGTTAAGTAAATCCGAACCCTCGGGAACCCAACTAGTTCCTCCTCTTGTGTAATAGGAAGGTTTCTTGTTGATTTTATTTATTTATTAAATAAATCACTAACGTTTAAAAATGAAACACAAAACTGTTGGTAGATATGCCAGCCAAAATATGCTCACCATAACTGGGTTTTTCATATTCAAACTGAAATGTTCTAGAACCTGTAAACTGCTTTGTGACCTTTGGATGAAATATAAATTTAATAAATAGGAATAATAAACCTGAAGAACTAATTTCCCTCCAGAAAAATATTTGTTTATGGAGCAGCGGAACAGCTATCAGACTGCTCCATAAGCTCTCAGAATGTTACACCTGTCTTCAGTCCTAATGATACTGTACTTCTATCCAGTAGTTGTCAGCAATCATCGGAACTAGTGTAATTGCAAATTATGGACAAATACATAGACATATGTACACATGATTTGCTCAACAACTACCATCATTACTTCTTCACAGGGGATAGAAGGTAAGTGAAATGTTTCATAAACTCCTCATTCAGCTGACTATCATATTACATATTACCACAAACAAGGAGAGACTGGAGCTCTTAGAGGTCCCGTACTCATGTCCCATTACATATGGTCTCTGTCAGCATTTGATACTGCACTTCTCAATCAGAAAGGTGTTTTAATACTTACTGGACTTGAAATTGCTGGAGGTGGGGGGCCGTCAGCAGGAATAGGAATCAGTTCACCAAGCTGGAGTAAAACATAAAATGAAATTGAAAGAAGGACAGAAGCAGTGATGAACTTTAAATGAAAGAAATATTTTCCCCACTCAGGGGGTAATCTCAGTTCTGAAACATTCCTTTCAAAAAACAAAGCAGGTGACAAATCTTGAACAGAAGATGAGTTGCCTATCCCCAAACCAACTGTTACCTGCAATTTCTTCCATCCTCCTTGAGTACGAATAAACACCTCACTGGTTTCGCTGAGGTAGATCAATGTCCCTTCGGACACCAAGTGGACCTTTTGTAGCATAGTGTCAACATTTCTAAACCTTGTGACCTGTCAAGATAAAAGCATTAATTGCTCAAATAAAAGCAATCGCCTATGAGAATGTATTTTTTATCTGGACAAGAAATGACCAAGAGTTCATGAAAGGATTTTTTTTTTTAAAGAAAGCAGAACCTAAGAGTTATGAATAATTAGTCACAGAGGCTATTTGTAACAGCAGAGGCAGTAGCTCAGTGAAGAAGTGCTTGCTCTACGTGTATAAGGTTGCAGGGTCAATCATACCTCCAGTTTCTGTAAATGGTGTCAGAGACCAGCAAGTCTCTGGTGTAAATGGTGTCAGAGATCCAATGCAAGTCAGAAAAGTCTATCATCTGTCTGTCTGTCTGTCTGTCTGTCTGTCTGTCTGTCTATCTATCTATCTATCTATCTATCTGTCTGTCTGTCTATCTATATCTATCTATCTATCTATCTATCTATCTATCTATCTATCTATCTATATCTATCTATCTATCATCTATCTATATCTATCTATCTATCTATCTATCTATCTATCTATCTATCTATCTATCATCTATCTATCTATCTATCTATCTATCTATCTATCATCATCTATCTATCTATCTATCTATCTATCTATCATCTATCTATCTATCTATCTATCTATCTATCTATCTATCTATCTAATCTATCTATCTATCTATGTATCTATCATCTATCATCTATCTATCTATCTATCTATCTATCTATCTATCTATCTATCATCTATCTATCTATCTATCATCTATCTATCTATCTAATCTATCTATCTATGTATCTATCTATGTATCTATGCAGGTTTTGGTGTCCTCGGGTGTCTTCCCGTGTAAAAGTTGGGGTGTCTAGGCGACGTTTCGACGAGGTCTCACTCGTCATCTTCAGGCTGGTGCTTTCGGCTTCTTGTTACTGGAACAGAGCGGGATCTCAATGTTTGAGTTCCTATAAATACTGTAGAGGGGGTGTGGTGTCTAGCCTCCAATGTTCTGGGCAGAGAGGAAGTTCCCAGGCTAGTGTGCCTTTTCTTCTTTTGTTCCTTAATTACTTGAGAGATACCTTGAGTGATTTCTTGAGTGATATCCTGAGTACCACTTAGGTGGGTCATTAGGTGTGGATTAGTTGCTAAAGTCTTTGTGTCTTGACCTCTTGAACTTTGTGAAGAGTTTTCCTGAGAAGATGGCTGTATTGCACTTAGTTGTGCTTTGGCTTGGCTTCGTGTATAGGGGCGAGCTGTGGTTTTGTGGCTTGTGTCAGCCAGATCTGTGTAGGGATTGCAGGGGGGTGCAGCATCCGGAGGTGCCACCATGGATTGGCTACTGGATGGTGTCAGTAATTCATCTGTGGAGAGGGTCTGGGTTTGGGTCTGGTGTGGTTGATTGGTGTTGGCGTTCTGTGTGCCTCTGGATCTGGTGTCAGTTTTTGTGGGGAGGGCTAATTTCCAGATGTCTGGCAAGCGGGATGTGTCGTCACGCTTGTTCATGTTGTGAGGGTGTTTCTCTATCTCGATGGCTTCCATGATTATTCTCTTGTGGTGATGTTCCGTGTTAAAGAGCAATTTGGAATCTGCAAAATTAATTTCGTGTCCTGTTTCTTTCATGTGTTGGAAAAGAGAGGAAGTTTTTTCTTCTTTTTTGACGGCATTCTTGTGTTCTGCGATACGTGCATTTATTCGTCTGTTTGTTTGTCCAATGTACGTGGCTGGGCAGACTTTGCAGGGTATTTCATAGATCCCTTGGTTTTCCAACTGGATTTTATCCTTGGGGTTTCTGAGGATATTGGCTATTTTTTGGTTGGTGCAAAAGGCTGTTTTGATATTGTGTTTATGGAGGATTTTGCTAATTTTATCTGTAGTGCCCTTGATATAAGGAAGGAGGGCCATGCCATTGTTTTCTTCTGTGTCTTGGTTTTTGGGGGGTGTTTCCTTTTGGATTAGCTTCGTAATCCTGTTTTGCTGGTATCCATTGGCAATTAACACATTTGAGAGATTCTGTAACTCAGTTGTCAAGTGGTCTTTGTCAGCCAGGCATTTGGTTCTGGAGATGAGAGTCTTGGCTACGGAGTTTATTTGTGCAGGGTGGTGGTGTGATTGTGCATGTAAGTAGCGGTTGGTGTGTGTTTTTTTCTGGTAGATAGTGTGTCCTAGGGAGCCATCAGGTTTTTTGTAGATTAGGACGTCAAGGAAGGGAAGTTGGTTGTTGGCTTCTATTTCCATAGTGAATTGTATTTTGGGGTGTAAGTTGTTGAGATGTGTGAGGAAGCTATCCAGTTTTTCCTTCCCGTGTGGCCAAATTACAAAGGTGTCGTCAACATATCTGAGCCAAAGTTTGGGTTTGTGTTCTGACTTGTCTAAAGCATTGGTTTCAAAGTGTTCCATGTACAGGTTTGCGATGACCGGTGAGAGGGGTGATCCCATAGGTGCTCCTTCTATCTGTTTGTATCTTTGTCCATTGTGGATGTATCTATCTATCTATCTATCTATCTATCTATCTATCTATCTATCTATCATCTATCTATCTATCATCTATCATCTATGGGAAACAATAATCTTTCTCAGTCTCCTAGACCTAGCCTGCTGCTGTTGAATGACATGAGCTATGTATGTGTTTACGATACGATACGATACGATAATCTTTATTGTCATTGTCCCATACAGAACAATGAAACTGAAGGGAAAAAAATCTACATAAGACGTTCATAACCAACAAGCATGCTATCCCAGCCATCCCAACCTGGTTAGCCCCCTAAATACTCTGATACCCCATTTTTAAAATACAATACACTCCCATAGAGACTCCTTAAAGGTAAAGGGACCCCTGACCATTAGGTCCAGTCGTGACTGACTCTGGGGTTGCGGCGCTCATCTCGCTTTATTGGCCGAGGGAGCCAGCATACAGCTTCCGGGTCATGTGGCCAGCATGACTAAGCCGCTTCTGGAAAACCAGAGCAACGCATGGAAACGCCGTTTACCTTCCCGCCGGATCGGTACCTATTTATCTACTTGCACTTTGACATGCTTTCGAACTGCTAGGTTGGCAGGAGCAGGGACCGAGCAATGGGAGTTCACCCCGTCGCAGGGATTCAAACCGCCAACCTTCTGATTGGCAAGTCCTAGGCTCTGTGGTTTAACCCACAGCGCCACCCGTGTCCTTACACTGCATTTAAAACCAAAATTGCATTTGGATATAAACTGTTTCTCAGGCAGCTAGTCCTAGTCTTTATAACCCTGTACCTTCTTCCAGAAGGCAGAAGCTGAAAGAGATCATTTCTGGGGTGCGCACTATCCTGCGCTATCTCTGCAGCTTTCTTACGGCACCTGGAAGCGTAGATTTGATCCAAGGTGGGAAGAGTGCACCCAATTATTCTCTCCGCAGTCTTTACAACCCTGGACAGCATTGTTTTTTCCCTGACCGTGCAGCTCCCAAACCACACACACAGACATAAGTTAATACACTCTCAACAGTACAATGGTATCAACACAGGTCCTTTGAGAGATTGTTTTTCTCTGAAAATATTTGTGTGTGTTTACGTACACACCATGCTACTGGAACACAAAGGGAAGGAAGAATAGGGGCAAAGTAGTAGAGCACCTCTTTTGCATGTGTAAGCTCCTAGGTTCAAGCTCTAGTTAAAAGGAAATATGTAGGCCTGCTTGAGAACTGCTGGCAATATTGGGAGAATCAACAGTCTGCCTCAGGAATATGGCAGCATCATATATTCATATACAATGGTATGTCTCCTTTGTCCTCTTCCTAGCTTTTGAAACAAGGTTAGAGAATATATTAAACCACAGTCACAAGGCTGTGGATGTGTTACAGCTACACTAAAATCAAAGGTCACCCTTAAAGATTGCAAGTGATGGGACTGAACTGACAACAAGAATAATGCTGTCCTTCAGCTTAGCTTAGTTTTTGTTTTATCTGTAATGCTGGAAGTTTGCAGCCTTTCCAAATGAAGAGGGGAATGTTTGGCAGGAAGACTAAAAAGTAGCTACCCTGGATTTTAAAGATCAAAATACTTTAACCTTACTGCCGTAAGGTTAACCAACAGAAATATGTTTCTTTTTACTGTTTAGTTCATGACACATAAAGGTAAAGGTAAAGGGACCCCTGACTCTTAGGTCCAGTCGTGGCCGACTCTGGGGTTGCGGCTCTCATCTCGCTTTATTGGCCGAGGGAGCCGGCTTCCGGGTCATGTGGCCAGCATGATTAAGCCGCTTCTGGCAAACCAGAGCAGTGCACAACGTCCGGGTCATGTGGCCAGCATGACTAAGCCGCTTCTGGAAAACCAGAGCAACGCTTGGAAACCCCATTGACCTTCCCGCCAGAGCAGTACCTATTTATCTACTTGCACTTTGACGTGCTTTCAAACTGCTAGGTTGGCAGGAGCAGGGGCCGAACAACAGGAGCTCACCCCATCGTGGAGATTCAACCCACCAACCTTCTGATCAGCAAGTCCTAGGCTCTGTGATTTAACCCACAGCACCACCTGCATCCCTCATGACACATACATACCCGATAATGTAAATATGTCTCACAAGAGGAAACAGCATGTATGACTGCAAGAAAATGGCATAACTCTGTGCATGAACAGCCTTAGGCTTGAGGGTATTTTAAAGAAAAGTTTTAAATCCAGTTCATAAAATCACACAAACAGGAAATAGGAGGTTAATTAAAATATAAGATATGTAATAGTTCATGAAAAAACCAAGATCTGTTTATTATGAAGGCTAAGAATTAATGTTTAAACAATTCATGCAGATTTCTTTTGAATGAACTACTGGCATATTTTATTGTATTTGCGTATAATTCTAAGAAACTGAAATCTGTGACCATCACGGAGGAAATGCAACATTAATTATCACAAGATATTATTATTTACCAAATGAGTCAGGGAATATTTGCTCTTACAAGCACATATCTAAAAGTTATTTTTTTAAAGGGCAAATGGTACTTCAAAACTGCCTACATTATGCATCTATTCTCATTGGAGAGTGGTATGAATGTCTGAGCCTTTTATACCTTAAGGAGAACAATTATGCTCATTTATGTTATGGAGCTCAGCCTCCCCTGAAAATACCAACCCAGTTTAGAGAAATTCAGATCGACAGATTCCTTAGGACATCTGAAGGCAGCCCTGTTTAGGGAAGTTTTTTAATATTTAATGCTGTATTGTTTTTAACACTTGATTGGAAGCCGCCCAGAGTGGCTGGGGAAACTCAGCCAGATGGGCGGGGTATAAATAAATTATTATTATTATTATTATTATTATTATTATTATTATTATTATTATTATTATTATATCCCAGACTCAATATTAATTGATTAATATAATACATTTCTATCTATCTTTTCATAATTCTCTGAAGGTGGACAAAAACTTTTGCAAAATCACAGAAACAGTTTACTGAGCAATCATCCGAATTATATGTGCAGCAGCAAATAAACTCAAGAACCAGCACATCAATCAAGGTGTTCAGGGTCATTAACGGAGGCAACTAATATCTGACTGTGGAGGAATTTCAAAGATGTGGATCACCACCAAGAACACCTGGTTTCTGGTACCTCCTAATCTAACAGATCACAATGGTGGACCAAAGAGCAGGACCTTTGAAGATCATCTTGAAACCTGACAGGTTTTTATGATGTTGAATAAAATATTAAATCATCTACTTTGTCATTTCTTGAAAAATAGGATTTCACCCCTTGTAGATATTTGAATCATATGCTTCTTTAAAGAACAAAAAAGTCACCCAAATTATATGTTCCTTTGATTCTTCTTAGATGCAAAAATTGCGTATTTCCAGATCAGATGTTTAGCAGTCCCAATGTGATTGAGGAAGCATACAGGACAGCCTGTGAACTTGCAACATGGAGCGACTGGTTGTATGAACTGGCAGAACCTCAGTACACACAGCTGCCACAATCTGCATGATTGCTGCATGTATTTCTTGAACCATTACATTAGCAGAGATTGCAATTGAAATGTATAAGCCGCTCTTCACTGCCAGTGCTTCATGCAACGATGTTGTTGTGTAACCACTGTTGGCGTAATATGAACAATGAGTCGTGTCTTGAGGAGCATATCCCTCATGTCTGTGTGTCAGGTGCACTGGGCTAGCGTAGCAACAGCAGCAGGGTCGAGTGTAGGACTTGCTGAATCATTCACTCTCCCATTGGTTCAGGAAATGTGCCCACGTGTAGAGATGGGTCTCTCTCTCTCCCCACCTTTGGTGATCACTCATAGCAGAGTAAGATTGTCTTCCATTAATATGGTCTTAACAGTCTGTCCATAAGTGGAGGTCAGTTGTGGATCCACACATCTTTCCACAGTGGGGACATAGGTTTCCGGGTGGGAGTTGATCACGGTGAGGGTTTGCCAAATGTTTCTCCTTTTTGCCCTGAGTTTGTGCTTCTTCAAAGTCCACGACACCTTTGGCAAAGTCTGTTCTCCAATTGGAGTGCTCGCAGGCCAGTGTTCCCCAGTTATCAATGCCTATACTACATTTTTAAAGATTTGCCTTGAGAACATCTTTAAACCTTTTTTGTTTAAAGAGAGATGGGTATATTACTCTCTAGGGCATTGCTTTCATTATGGTTCTGTCCTGTCCTGTTTGCTGTCAAAGTCTGACTCTGAATCTGTGAGAATCAGGGGTAGAGATTGGGTTTTACATTGCAGCATTAGCTAGCATGGGGATAGTGTTAGTGAATCTCTCTGTAATATGTATCTTTACTTCAAAGACCTTTATAGAGCAGGTAGCAGCATAGCTGCCAACGCTTCCCTTTTTAAAAGAGAAATTCCCTTATTCCGAATAGGATTCCTCGCAAGAAAAGGGAAAAGTTGACAGCTATGGGTAGTAGTGGTTAGTAGTATTGCGTTGGGAGACAATAAACACTTTGTTACTTTGAACCATGCAGGGGAGGAGTTTTTCCCTCAACTGGGGACTCTGAATGAAGATGTTCTGTTGTGAGCAGGAAATCTCTGAAGACTCCTCTGCTGATACATCACATGGGTTGAGGTGTGGTGAACTACAGACTGACTTCCACAAATCACCAACAATCCCTGCTGAGTTGCAAGCCTACTATCAACCCTGTGTGTCCTTGTAGATTATCATGTTGGGACCACCAAGCAACTGAAGAGGCTCATACCCACAGTCAGTCTAACTTGCATTTGTCTGAATTAATATTTCTATTGCACTGAAAGTTTTAGGAAGCTCTTAAAGAGACAGATACATGTTCTTACCAAGTTCCTGGTCCCAGGTAGTCCAGGTTCTCCAGGAGGTCCTGGTGGGCCTGGAACAGCTGCTGCTTAAATAAAAGAAAACCATGGTTTATATTATTATCTCCTTTAAAGACACTGACTATATTACTGCCTGTCTGGAAGATGCCGGCAGCAGCAGTACCTACAGGTTAACACCACCTACAAGTTAAGAGTTATTGGTTTACAACATACAAGCCCTTTGCGTTGCCTCAAATATTTTCATCAGGAGATTTTAGCTCTAGGCCTGGTCCAGGTTGCTTTGGATTAAGCTATAAAACAGGTGTGGTCAGTGACTGGAGTTTTGGCATCAGCAGTCTCTGGGAAAGAGCAGATATGAACTGACAAATAGAGCCAGACTAGACGTTTGGTGAAACACCTTGGTTTTTAGAACTTAGTTCTTTAAAAAGTGGTGGAGGAAGGTGCAATTTGGAAATGAATTCCACCCTTTGCCCTGCTTCTCCCTTGTATTCTTTTCCTTTGGCCCAACTACTGTGGCTGGCAGGGCTGAAGGGGAACAGCTTTGGATGGGAGTGCAGAGACAAAGCTGCAGATGTGAAGAAGGGTCAAGCTTCCCTCAAATGTCTGTTGCGTCTCAGCTCCAAATCGTTCCATTCTGCCATTTTGCAAAGACATTCAGCAGAGTCCTAGGTTCCCAGATACAGATAGGTAGCTGTGTTGGTCTGCCATAGTCAAAACAAAAAAAAATAATCCTTCCAGTAGCACCTTAAAGACCAACTAAGTCAGTTCTTGGTATGAGCTTTCGTGTGCATGCACACTTCTTCAGATACACACTGGAGTGTATCTGAAGAAGTGTGCATGCACACGAAAGCTCATACCAAGAACTGACTTAGTTGGTCTTTAAGGTGCTACTGGAAGGATTATTTTTTTTGGTTTTGACTAGGTTCCCAGAGTTTGAGCTCTCTAGTTTGGCCTTTATTCAGCAGGAATACAACAAATGAAATGAGTAGGATGGAGAAAATGGCTCTAAAGTAATAAAGAAGTGATGAGCAGACTGCCAATTCACAACACCACCAACCTACTTAATCTAATTCTGATTAGTAGCAGCATTCCAAGGGTTCAGGGACAAGTCTTTCCCAGCACCATTCCTCAAGTTTGTTGAATCTATTTCTATCATTTATGAGTTCACATTTCTGAATATGAGAGCATAAGTTACAGCAAAGCTAGTACCTGAAAATATACTGTTGGTTAATCCCCCTTTGCCAAACTTTTTGGAAATAATAATAATAATAATAATAATAATAATAATAATAATAATACCCCACCCATCAGACTGGATTGCCCCAGCCACTCTGGGCAGCTTCCAACATATAGAAAAACATAATAAAACATTACACATTTAAAAAGCTTCCATATACAGGGCTGCCTTCAGATGTCTGCTAAAGATTATATAGTTACTCATCTCCTTGACATCTGATGGGAGGGTGTTCCACAGGGTGGGTGCCACTACCAAGAAGGCCCTCTGCCTGATTCCCTGTAGCTTCACTCTTTGCTGTGAGGGAACTGCCACAAGGCCCTTGGTACTGGACCTTTGTGTCCAGGCTGGACGATGGAGCTGGAGACGCTTCTTCAGGCATACAGGGCAGAGGCCATTTAGAGCTTGAAAGGTCAGCACCAACACTTTGAATTGTGCTTGAAAACATACTGGGAGCCAGTGTAGTTCTTTTAGGACTGGCCTCATGTGGTCCCGGCGGCTGCTCCCAGTCCCCAATCTAACTGCCACATTCTGGATTAGTTGTAGTTTCTCAGTCACCTTCAAAGGTAGCCCCATGTAGAGTGCAAGAGGAATCCTCTAAGGCTTGTATTGGTTTCCAAATTTATATTTTATGCAATATGGCAATGTCAGTGGAACATTCAGGCTGCAATCCTGTACCCATTTACATAGGAATAAGCCCCATTGAACTCGATGGGACTTACTGCTGAATAGACTTGGTTAAGACTGCACTATAAGTAGGACATTTTTTAATCAAACATGCTTTAAGGTATAATTTCATTTATTTATTAACTGATATATAGTATGCCACCTTTGAAGTTACCTTCTCAAGGTAATGTATTTATTCACAATAATAAAACATAAATATATAAAACATCCAGTTAAAAAATGTAGTGCCCTCTAAAAACTGAGCAACAGCTATTACTACACAGTGGTAAATAATGAAGCAATTAATAAAAGCATATACTGCAACACATCTAAGTAAAGGATAAGATCATTGGTGCCTCAATTTTGAGTTTTATTTTTCTTCTCCTCCTTTCCCCTTGTGTGTTGTATATTTGTTTATTTATTTATTAGAATGCAAGCCTGAGGATGAGGGACACAGGTGGCGCTGTGGGTTAAACCACTGAGCCAATGATCTTATAATAAATAAAATAATAAATAATAATAAAATCTTGTCCGATGCAAGCCTTGATGATTTTTAAAGGTATTTAATTTTTTAAGAATGTGTGTTTAGTTTGAACTTAAGGTAGAAATTCCATATTGACAAAGGATGAACTATGCATCACCCAGCAAAATAGGCTTTTGCCTATAAAAGCTCAAATGGCAATTTCCTCTCAGCTGCAAAACCATAGAGCATATGGCAGGTAAAGAAGGGGAGAGATGTTTTAAAAATGCAGATCAAAGTTCCAGAGTCCACTTAAGTACACAGAACTAGCTGTATCATTCTTGGATCCAGGCCCTTTTCCCCCTCCACAATTCAGTGCAGAGGTAAAATATGCATAAGCAAAGAAAGCTGTCTGCTTGGGAGGCAAATATTTATGCCAATTCATGTTCATGTCCACACAGGTGCACCAGGCAGAAAGGAGACATCCATGTGACTTACCTGAGCCATATAATGATGGAGGCCCTGGTGGGCCAGGAGGTCCTGGTGGGCCAGGAGGTCCAACTGGTCCAAACCCCGGAGGGCCAGGTAGTCCAGGTACCCCAGGGGGGCCTCTTGGTCCAACCACTGTGTCTCCTTTTGGTCCCTAGTAAAGAAAACACTTCAGTAAAACCATTCTCCTCAAGGGATTATTACAGTAAATGCTGCAGCTGCAACAGCCTGAGGAATAGCGCTGACACCTGCAGTAGGCACCTATGTCCATAAAAGTCGGAACACTTTGAGGGCTTTTATGTGTCAAACCTCATTCTATAGCATTACAGAAGTACGTTCCATCACATCCATCTGGAGTCTAAAGCCCATGCAAAGTTTCACCATTTTAATGACAACTACGCCAGAGTGGCGCTGTGGTCTAAACCACCGAGCTTCTTGGGATTGCCAATCGGAAGGTCAGTGGTTCAAATCCCTGTGACGGGGTGAGCTCCCATTGTTCGGTCCCAGCTCCTGCCAACCTAGCAGTTCAAAAGCACGTCAAAGTGCAAGTAGATAAATAGGTACCACTCTGGCGGGAAGGTAAACGGCTTTTCCGTGCGCTGGTCTGGTTTCACCAGAAGCGGCTTAGTCATGCTGGCCACATGACCCGGAAAAACTGTCTGCGGACAAACGCTGGCTCCCTCGGCCAGTAAAGCGAAATGAGCACCGTAACCCCAGAGTCGTTCGCAGCTGGATGTAACTGTCAGGGGTCCATTACCTTTACCTTTTACGCCAGAGTTGCAAAAATAAGATTTTATGGAGGGTGGCATCTTATTCATTATCACTGAAGAGGATGCCTATTTGCACGTGTTGATTTGTATGGGCAGATGCAGATTTAGAAATAATTATTATCATTTAAATACATATTAATGTGATACCTCTCACCATAGTGCGGAAGACTGTGAGCAAGCTCAGGGCCTGCCCATACTTCCACTTGTCCCGTGGGAAGCACAGATCCAAGGGGTTTGTCCCCTGGCCCTGCTCCTTTCCCAGGGAAAACCCACTCTTTAGTTCTAAGTCAGAGCAAATAGTAATCTGGGGAAAACCTGACCCAAATTGCCATTTGCTACGATTGGGTGCTAAAGAGCTGTAAGCAGCAGGACAAGATTGTCAGGGAACTGCCATCGGAGCCAGAGGCGGAGGCAAGGCTCCAGAGCGATGCCGGAGAGGGTCCCAGCAGGGAGAGAGGCAGCCCATCTGCTGGGGAAGGAAATCAGCGTAACACCAGGAGTGAAGGGGGGCAGATGGGGGAATCGGAGAGGAGGCTCCAGGACTCTTCCCCGGAGACCAGCGGGGAGAGCACGGGTCCTCCGCTGCCCACACCCTCCCTACGCAGAAGACTTCCACGCAGGGAGAGTAGGAGGAGACTTGGCGTCAAAGAACTTCCTTGCTGGAAGAAGTTCAAGAAACGCCCACTGACGGATGCTGCCAGCGACTGAAACAGCCACGAACAGTTTCCAGACAGAAAGGGTTCAACCAGGTAACCATGCCAGGAGTGGCGGCAACTTACGCACGAGCAACCCCTATAACCATTACAAAGATGATTAGCCCTCAGCCTGCTGTCCAGGTGCTAAATGTCAATGGCAAATTTAAATTCTCTTCAGAGGACATCTTCTGGTAGCAGACAGTCCTCTGTAAAGTAGGACACACGGCCATCCTTCTCATAAGTAGGGCAGATACAGAGCTTATGTTTCGTTAAACTAGGTAAACCCTACACTGAGAGGCAGTGGAATTATGTGCTACTTGCTCTCAGTACAATTTACATTTGCTGTAATGTCTAAATGATGTGCACAAACATAGATTCTTGTGCACCTATTTCTGGTAACGTTCCTTATCACTCAGAATTAAAAGTTGCAGGGGGGGGCAGGGGGTGATGAGCATCAGGCATGTAAGATTCCAAATACATAGGGTGGTTTCCAACTGGGTTTTACTCAGAATAGGCAAATTGAAATGAATTTACCTAAGTTAGTCATGTCTATTAATCTCAATGGGACTATTCTGAGTTGAATAATAGCCACACAAGGAATGTGGGCTGTAAGGCAAATACATGTAAGTCCGGGATGGGTCAGATAGTCCCATTTTTTAAAAAAAGACATTAATAAATAAATGACGGGACCATTTATTATACAGAAGGAAGCCTTACCACTGGTCCTGGTCTTCCTGGGAGTCCTGGAGGTCCTGACATAAAAAAGCCTCCATTTGGTTCTCCTTTTTCTCCTTTAAGGCCAACTTCTCCATTGACTCCTTTCTCACCCTAAAAAGAGAAGGCAAACAAAGTAACGTCACAGCAATATTATGTGACCTAACATTTGTACAAACCTAAGAGATTACTTTATTGACTTGATACAAAGCTTGAGTGTGCTTTGCAGTATATTTTTGTATGGGCCGATATAAAGGAAGGAAGCAATGGTCAGTTGTACTGTAGATCTAGCACTCTGAAAGCTTGCTCATGTACCAAAACATTATGGTCACATCCCCACCATATATTTAAAGCATATTTCCTTCTCCCTTTAGATAATGCCTGTTCAACCATGTATGTGTAAATAAGGAGGGAGGAAGGAAGGAAGGAAGGAAGGAAGGAAGGAAGGAAGGAAGGAAGGAAGAAAGAAAGAAAGAAAGAAAGAAAGAAAGAAAGAAAGAAAAAGACATTTTATTGGGATATCGTTATATAAAATATGTATAGGGAGGGACACTGTGCAGTTTAAAGATCTTAAATTGTGGCCATGGGTTATTGTTTTTTTGTTATTACAGTAGGTATTTTTATGTTTTTATATTGTAAACCTTCCTGTGATCTTTGGAGGAAGGGTGGTATAGAAATTTAATAAATAATAATAAACTGTAATTTAGAGCAGAGGCTTAGTTCCATCAGAGAAAATTTATGTATTACTATATCTTACTGAATAGTAATATATAATAATACATACAATGTATTTATTGTGAAATACAAATATTTCCTGCTGGTGATATAAAACAGTATTATGGACAGCAAGTACTACTTGCACTCTGGCGTGCTTTTGAACTGCTAGCTTGGCAGGAGCAGGGACTGAGCAACGGGAGCTCACTCTGTCATTGGGATTTGAACCGCCGACCTTCAGATCGGCAAACCCTAGGCTCTGTGGTTTAGACCACAGCGCCACCCACGTCCCATAAGTGTGGATAGGTATAGACATTTTCATTCTTTGAATGACAGAGGTCTGGGCCTTTGGAATCCATTTGAAGATTTAGATTATGATTCAGGCTCAAGACAACGCATATAGGAGCATCTTATTTAATCCTCACAATGACCCTGTTTAGGTTGGTTAGCCCAAGAGTCAATACTGTACAACCTATAAGTGATTGGGGATTTGAATGTAGATATTGCCTACCCAAATCCACTGCTCTACACCACATCTGAAAAGGAATGCAAAAATGTGGTATCTATGTCTGTTAAATCATCTGAGAAGCAATGGTGTGTTTGGGGAAGAGGACTACAAATGAAGAAGAGTTAGAGAAGCAACCTCTGTACCTTGGCAGAGACATCTCACAGCAAACACCATCAATGTCAAGGTGCATATAATGTTATTGGTACCAAGGTAGGCCGGCAAGGAGCTCCACACATCTATAGCATTTGAATAAGTGCTAGCCAGGCTATACCTTCTCTTCAAATCCTTCCACTGATATGTCACTATGTTTCTGCCAAGGGGAAGGTGCAGGCTGTCACGGCACTGCATGGTCTCTGAGAGAAACAGGTACCCTCTTTGGACTGGACAGGGGAAACTCTATGAAAAACACGGCCAGGATGCACATAGCAACTATTATGCTGAAAATTTACAAATAATTGCCTCTAAAAATCAGACAATGTGCTGGTACTTTATTAAGGAAGAATTCAGCTGTCAATGGGAAAGAATTACCTTCATGATGTTTAACTGGCTAAAATAAGTTGATGGCAGAGGAGGACCTGGAAAGTAAAGGAAATAATTTTATGGATTTTCTGTTTCTGTTAAGTCCACACAGATCTATGAAGCAGAGTGAGGCAGCAGCCTCAGGTGGTGGAGTCCAAGGGGCAGCCCCCACTTCCAGACAAGCGCTTGTGGCTGTAGCTTCCAGGTTCTGGGAAGATCTCACGAGAGTCCTGCGAGATCTTGCCACTGCTGCCCCCTCCCCTGTCACTGCCAGAGAAGCAAGGAGAAGTAGCCGTGTGAAAGTGCACCCCACTCTTCCCACCAATAGGTAGCAGATCCAATTGCGGTGGATCCCACCTATGTATGCTCTAAATATAACCACCACGTGTTATCGTATGCTTTTTGTGTGAAGGTAAACTTAGGCAGAAGTTGAACAAATAAGAAAAGATTTATTTTGCAGAACAAAGCTGATAAAAGAAAGGATGTGTCAGACTGTTTCTTTCAGGAAACAGTCAACCTATTCATAATTATACTGAATTTAGTGGGTGTTACAAGCTTCTAAACAGGGCAGTAAACATACAGCTTCTTTTAAATGTCAGTTGCTTAATTTAGTTATAACTCCTCAGTTAGGTGTTACTGGTTTCTAGGCTTGGTGGTAAATGTTTAGCTTATTTCCAGTTATTTCACTTCAGTTCCTTAGCCTAGTTGCTGCAGAGCTATTACAGATTAATACTTTGGTTCTTAAAGAAGGTGGTACTCTCTGTCAGTTACCCAATCTTCTATCAAAGACACCCCTGAGGTACTTTGAATAGTATTACAGACACAGGCGATCTTCTGATTTCTTACACTTCTGATTTCTTACACTTAGATCTAACTCCTTCCCCTGGAGACTAAAGCCATAGTAGTTGTGGCCTTTTCTTGCCCATTAACCTTATATCACGTGTCCTTGCGTATTCATTTCACATTGCGGGGGTCGGGTCCTCGAACCACAACCAGCACAATTCCCTGTTTCATATCATTCGGATGTTCTGAGGGTTTTCATTTTCATAAATCAAGATATTGTTTATTGTTAAAGACAACTAGCAACCATAGTCAGATGTGGTGAAAATTGTCTCTACAGAAACTAGCCTCAACAGGCCCTTTTCTATTTCCTCCTGTTTACTTCTCCACTCCAAGACTTGCTTATGATGTGACAAGAATCCTTGAAAACCTGTCCTGTCCCTCAAGAATGTGTGACTTTTCCATACCAGAAAGAAAGTCAAGGCCATGGAAGATGGTGATAAATTGTCTAAATGAGATTTCAGCTATGCAGAAAGTGATCCAGATTACCTAGAAACACTGAAATATTAAGCTGAACTGGTGTGTGTGTGTGTGTGTGTGTGTGTGTGTGTGTGTGTAAGTGTATAAAATGCATTGTTACAGGTATTTTACATCCACCTCAGCACATCCCATAGTTAACAATGATGTTTAGAACTAATCCTTCTTTTGTTCCAATTAAAAAAAAAAGCTTAGGATTTATGAAAAGGAAGTATCTCTGGTTTGTTAAAGGTAACATGGCGATATACTTGAATTTTGTATTCTCCATTCCCCTGACTCCTCTCTCTCCGTGTGCGTGTGTTTGCTTGGTTATTTGCTTGGTTATTTTAAAGAAAACTGTATAAAACTAAATCAAAAGCAGTAATGAAAAACATTTAGTCTTCCCAGTTTTATGGATACGGTGTGGATTTCCTTCTAGCATACTCTCATACATCATCACCTTTAAAAGCAAACACACGTTAAATTCCCTAATCAGCTTGGGGCAAAATTATTCTCAGTGGAGAGGGAAATTGCAATCAGAAGTTTCAGGTTTGACTGAAGTTGTTTGTGTTTTTATAGAAGGAAAAACGGAAAATAAAACGTGTTACTTTACTTTGTCTGCCTTGCCAGCTTTTGGGGATTCCGACTGACCCTGGAATCATTGATTTGTTTTTGTTCTTATTATGTATTTTGCATTTTTTTATATATTGTAATTTTATGTTATGAACCACCCTGTGATCTATGGATGAAGGGTGGTATACAAATATAACAATAAATAATAATAATAATAATAATAATAATAATAATAATAATAATAATACCTGGTGGCCCTGGTGCGCCTCTGTCTCCTTTTTCACCTTTGATGACTGGTGGACCACTTACACTCCAGGAACCTGCTTCTAGAAAATATTTACATGCGGGGGGGGGGGGCAGGTCAGAAATGCACAGCAGGTGGCATCCGCAGTGTGAGAAACAGAAAGCAGACTTCCACAAAGTTTTGCTTGCTATCCAGATTTCAACTCTTCAGTATTTCTAGAGTGATGTCCTTAAAATGCATCACCCTGGTCCCTTCCAAGGCTGGCCCAAATCAAAAGGCAGTGAAGAGGGTAGCCTGCTACAAAGTACAGTGATACCCCCGGCCGCATCCTGAAAACTTCATAACTGGAGACGCTCTTCTGCGCATGCACACAGTGCAATTGAACGCTTCTGCACATGCGCACGCAGTGAAATCCTTTTTCACCTTTGATGACTGGTGGACCGCTTACACTCCAGGAACCTGCTTCTAGAAAATATTTACATGGGGGGTGGGGTCACTTCCGGGTTTGCCGCATTCGCAACCTGAAGTTTACGTATCCAGAGGGATACGTAGGCAGAGGTACGACTGCATAACTGCTGCAAATGTCTCTCGCCTCTCCCTGCTCCTCCCCGTCTTCCTTGAATTGTATTGCTGTCTTTCCTCCTCCAACTGCGGAGAGAAGTGTCCTCCACAGATATAGGAAGCAATATATATATATATATGAATATTTATACCCCACCTACCAACCAAAGTTATTGAGGCAGCTTACAATATATTTAAAACACAATAAATTAGTGCCCCCACATGATGGCAGGGTCTAAGAGGTCCATGCCAGTTATTTCAACCGCTGGCTAAGCACTCATGAGCACTTTTGCCTTGCAGGATCACAGCCCAAGTGCATGGAGCAAAACAGACTGTCAGAAACACACACTTCCATCATCCTTCTGAAGCCAGTTTCATGTGCAAGCGCCTAGTCCACACTATGCTCAAGAACGATTGTGAGAACAGCAGGTCTTCCTCTGATATAACTGAGCCATCTTAAACCCCATGAGAACAAGCTCAGGGGAAAAGCCACAGTAATACTGATTGCAGAAGGGCACAAAGTGATTGTTTGAAGTCATTTTTGAAGGGCAGTCAATCAAAGTACTCAGGCTTGATCCCTGCATTCATGAGCCCTTCACTTTGTGACCTTGGCTTTCTTGTTCACTACACTATAATGCAGTGTCCTAATTTACATGACGTTTTGATGCATGGAGGTTTAGGAAACTGGAACACTGTTGTTAGTATGGGATTGGGACCATGTCATATGAACTTCATTGTGATTCAGATTGTTAGCTGCAGTCATTGGCTTTGGAGTCACTAACCAGCACTGAAATCTTCTGAAGTGGTGATGGATGGATGAATGGATATCTTCCTCATTTCCAATCCTTGTCTGGAAATAATCATGCCTCTGGGACCTGATCAAAATCCATTTTCGACTAGACTCTGGAGTCTGGTCTTAAATGGATTCATGGGATGAGGAGAAAGAGACCTCTCTAATCCATCATCCACCACCATCCCACTCCATTTTGGACTTAGAAAATAACCCTATCATTGCATCACTAGAACTTACAACTAGGCCCCATTACCAACAAACTTACCATCGGCCACTTTGGGGTTTCCAGGGTGAGGGGTGTCTGCCTGCACAGATAGAGAGCAAATATATTCAAAATGCAAGTAACGTAAGTGCCTTACAGATTTCTCTGTGCTGCATCTTTGACGAAACTCCTAGTCCTAGTACACAAGCACAGCTCACACTGTTAGTAGCAGCCTTGCTTTATGCAAAAGGTATTGGAATATCAAAGCACTAATGCCTGAACATCAGCTGGTCAGGGTCTGTTTAGTGTCCGGTTCTTTGACATGTAGCATATATTCTTGCCATTCCGAGAAAATTCCAAATGCCAGGTTGGAACATGAGTTGCCAGCCTTTTTGTGATCATGGTATTTCCCCTGCCAGCTTTTTTGAGTCAGTGGGCACTTCTGGAATTCTGAGAAAGTGCAGTGGGTGCTGGTCTCAAACTAGCTTCTGTGGGGACATGGTAAAACACATAAATCAGCAGGAAAAGAGACAGGATCACAAAACGGTGCAGACATACTCCATGTGAATGGAAGAAAGGGAGCTACATCAGCCACCACCACACTTGTTGAGAGAGGTAAGTTTGTTGCCCTTTTCTTGGTTCATATTGGAAGAGAGGGTGCATCTCTATTCCTGACATCCAGTGAAATATGGGCAGTGTAGGAGAGGCTGAGGCAGTGCAAACAGCACCTGAGCAGGATGAGCAAAGAGTCGCTTGTGAATTGTGGATTTCTGAAGGGATATTTACTGAGATCTGTTGCGGGTACCAAAGGAGGTAGAGGCTGACATTGTTGGCAACCCAATGATGTTAGAGAAGTCCAGTTGAGCCACTATGATTACTCTGGTTTAGCATCACAGTTCAAATGAGATCAGAATGTGGATTTTAAAACAAGAGGTTGTGTCTGCACTTCTATCGCTAATTATATCAAATTGATAGATGCTTCTCTTCAAAACGCACCACCTGGCATACTTTCTCCAGTGGTGCTAGTTTCCCAATCTGAACCACTTTGGAAGATGCTACTGGCCCCAAAGGGGGAAAGATATAGGGCAGGTACCATATGGCTCCCTGAAATCCATCTTTAACTAGATTTCAGGGACAGAAGCAGGACATTCCATTTTCTTACAGTTCTTTCCTGAGATGTGACTAAGCCCCACGCACCTACAGCAAATGATATCAACAGAACTTTGATGGGCAACATAATACAGATGAGGCAGTGCATGGATTTGTTTTGCTGTACCGGGTTGCATATGTTAACATTAATGTTTCCTTTTGACAGAGTGTTTTTAAACAGACAAGTATTTAAAAGTAAAAGTAAATTATATTTTAAAATGAAGTTTGACAACAGACAACTAAAACACAAAGTATCTCCTAAATCACTGTCCTTACTCCACTGCTTTCAAGGACAATGTGCTGCCAAGACAGTGGTAAGCAACCTTTTTGGCTGTCAGGTCTGCTTAGTGGGTGTCAGGTCTGGTAGTGGGTGGTGAGTTGGTGGCTACAGTCACATACATGTGCACCTACATGTACTCTTCCAGCTCTCACTCACTCACATGCACACTTTAAACATTCCCACTCCACTCCCAGTGAAGGCACACATGTAATCTGTATGTCCTTGATACAGCTAAGATCAATGTCTGCAGCAGCCTGGGCTACATGGGGAGTACTGTACTGAGAACGCAGCTTAAACCTTAAAAAGGTTTGTTGCCATGCTGCTATTCTCTTCTTCCCCTGCCCTGCCCCCAAGGGCTCCTAGGTAAAGGTAAAGGGACCCCTGACCATTAGGTCCAGTCTTGACCAACTCTGGGGTTGCGGCGCCCATCTCGCTTTATTGGCCGAGGGAGCCGGCGTCCAGCTTCCAGGTCATGTGGCCAGCATAACTAAGCCGCTTCTGGAGAACCAGAGCAGCACACAGAAACGCCATTTACCTTCCCGCTGGAGCGGTACCTATTTATCTACTTGCACTTTGACGTGCTTTTGAACTGCTAGGTTGGCAGGAGCAGGGACTGAGCAATGGGAGCTCACCCCATTGCAGGGATTCAAACCGCCGACCTTCTGATCAGCAAGTCCTAGACTCTGTGGTTTAACCCACAGCGCCACCCACGCCCCCCAAGGGCTCCTGCTGCAGCCTAAATCACAGCACAGAAACAGGAGTCCTTTCCCCACTGTGCAGCTGATGGGGGAATCAACAGGGGAAAGGGGGTGGGGCTTCCTGGGGGCTTCACAGGCCACACCTAGAGTGCCCAAGGGTGGCTTGGAGGCTGCCGACATGTGTTTTAAGACAAGGGTATGCAGTACCGGCACCCTTTTTTCCCCTAGAAGAAAAGCACTGCACATAATTACTTCATCACCGCTATCTGTGACCTTAACCATTTGGTCCTGCCTTGAAAGCACTCATGCAGCATGCGGTGTTATTAGGGCAGGTGCTGACGAAGCAACAGACAAGGACAAAAAACATATAAAGCACATATGTTTATCCAGGGAAAATGGATAGATAGTGTAAATAACTCACTGTTGTCTTGCACTGAGGCCTGGGAGAAATTGGAAAAACTGTCTGTTCAGAAATTGGAGGAAAATAAATACAGTAACTATTTAATTATTTCTAAAAGCAATATATTAATAAAAGTGTAAGACCACGCTCCTCACCAAAGCACTTTTTTTTGGGGGGGGGGTATTTTTCTCTAAATATTTTTGGGATGGTTTTTCAGTCTGTATGTTGAAAATGTATATGCTAGGGTACTTCTAGTAATTTTTTAAAGACCAAACTACACATCAGAGGCCAAGAGAAATCCACTTGGGGAGCATTTTGGAGCAGAGAAACTGCCAATTCCCTGCTCCTGATGCTGATTCTTTGCTTATCAGTTGTTCCCTCCTGATGTGGCTTTTAATATTAAATAAACAAATCCGGTCCTTTAAAATTACACTTACTTATCCCCTATCTTATTTTCATGGAATTCAAGATGGCTACAGTTACACACATTCACCTTACATTGATCAGATGGGCAAAACTGCTAAAAACTGTCAGCATTTTAGTGTACATTTTTCCTATCCAAGTTTGCTTAATATACACATTTTTTCATGTAGTTCCCCTCCTTTTCACCAATGTATTATTATTTGTTTAAAAATGCATTTCCCGCTAATACACACATTATGTGGTTGGAAAACTGCACCACAAAGTTCTTTTGAGAAGTGAAAATTTTGAAGGAAAGCTGTGTCTCATTCTTTGTTTGTTTGGGGAGCTGAATCAGGTGGGTTCACATTCAAATGCAAACCGAATCAAATTTCCCCCCGATCTTCAGCAGTGAGCATTCTGTTGGAAATGTCAGGATGCAGCTCAGCTTGTGTTAAAGGCAGGCAAGTCTCCATGGGGATAGAATAGATAGTGGAGCCCCAAGCTTCCTATACTGTCTTTCTGAGCTCACCTTTGCTAACCTTTCCTCAGGTGTAAGTCTGATACTCTCAAGGTTGCTGACCTCCCTTCCTCCTCCTCCTCTCTCCACCTATGAATTAACTCCTATCTGACACAACTGTGTTTAAGAGGAAGTATCCAGTTGATAACAGCGGAACAGACTCTCTCAGAAGATAGTGGACTCTCCATTGGAGGCTTTTCAGCAGACACTGGATGGCCACCTGTCATGGATATTCCTGCATTGCAGGGGGGTTGGACTAGATGACCCTAAGGATCCCTTCCAACTCTACAATTCTATTATTCCGTGATACTATGATTCTTTGTCTCTTTCTCTCCTGTAGAGGTGAAGGAGAGAGTATGGCTCTTTGCATCTCTACTTTAGTTAGCTGGAACTGTGATCTTTCCTACACAACATGTATTATTTCCTGTAATAAACTTAGCTTTCTTATTTTCCATACTCGGATTGCGTCCGGGACAAAGTGTACTCCTCCAAGAGAGGATTCATTTCAAGCTTCTGCTGATGCATTTAAACTGCAAATGCCACCGCTTTCCACAACAACCTCGCAAAGATCCTCGCTTGGCTGTCTAGCAGCATTTTCAAAACAACATTCTAGCTCTGAAAAACTATCACACCAATAATTTATCACGTTGGAGTTCTTTGTGTCCAGCAGTAGCAAGCCCTTTGGAAGTTCACAACTAGAGCAAAATAAAGACAAATAACCGATGTCCCTAGCATCTGACAACTGGAGCCTCTGAAGATGGCAGCTGCATTGAAGTGTCTAAAAAAAACACCCTTAGTTTTTTCAATTTGGATAGAGCCAAATGAGATGACAAATGTGGATGTACTTACTCCTTTAATGAAAACTACATGGCCTGGGGGTCCTGGGGGCCCAGGTAACCCACGCAAACCAGGAGGCCCCTAGAAAGATAAAAGCAGGAAAAGCATCAGGGATTGTTTTCCAGCAAAGGCTAGGGCCAGCCTCACCACTGTGTGATGTATTTTAACATAGCATGTCAACACGTTTCCTGATCTTAGTGCTGACTTTTTCTTGTCTGGTGGTGCTTCTGAATATACAAGTGTTCACAGTAGGTCTTAATCTTCTGAGAAATCCCTTTAGATGTTGTCATTAAAAAGTAGGGCTGCAGATTCTGATATGTGCTCGTGATCTGATCTGAGTCATGATACACCTGGATTGAACCAGGTGGTTTTGAATGCGAATTATATGGATTCCTCCCCCATCTCTACCCAGAGGTGGAGGTAGCTGTGCACCCGGGGGCAGGGCTAGCTGTCTGCAGGGGAAGGGTGAGAGTCCCAGGGGGGCGGGGGGGCGATGTCACCCCCCTCAGGGATGACACCTGGGCGGATCACACCCACCACACTCCCTTCCTCCACCAGTGTCTCTACCAGCACCAGTTGAATCCCACTCATCTGGGTGGCAGAATAACCTGCTAAAAGCGGCTCTGTTCTGGCGCTAAAGTGAGTACCCAGGAGGACACAACTCAGACCAACTCCTCCCAGCTTTCCCACCCAAGACTCAGTTGTGCACAGACTGGTCTCCTCGTCCACTAACAAGCAATAAATGAGGAAGATTTTATTGCAACCCAACCTGACTCTAAGATATAGAGCCAGCACGCCCAAGAACTGCCTGCTAAGGCAACCACAAAGACTGGCTGGGGAGGACCAAAGCAGGGGGTATATGGGAGCTGTCTAACTGAGGCTCACCTGTACTGGCTTGTCCATCCATTCTCCAACACCATACCAACGCCTTACCTTTAATTGCATCAATTGGGGCATCCCATGCTCTCCTACACAGTTCATAAACCTCTCACCACCCCCAGCTCATAACTAAAGACACTGATAATTTGGCAGTGTTTGAAACACCCCATCAACCTTGTGATTGCTACAAGACAGGCCACACTAAAAACTAAACAAAACTAAACAAAAAACACAGCAGAACCTCAACCTTTAGGGATAAGGCCTCACCCTACATGTCAGAGAGCGTTTCCAAACAAATCATCCCTTCACCTCTATTGTGTCTCTTGTATAACCCCTGGCAGTTGGTTTCAGAAGGTTTCTGAACATGGATATCTGAACATTGGCGACCATATCTTCCAAGAATGGGTTATTATATCCCTTTCGACTAATTTGACTAATCCCCTTTAAAAGCCACCCAAGCCAGTGCCTATATAAAAAGGAATTTCCTCTTAATTAATTCATGCATGGAATAGAGCTTCCTTTTGCTTGTTATGAGTATAGTTGCATCTTCTTAAACCGTTAATAAGAACTTCATTTCTGTAGAACTTACATATAATGTTACACCACGTTCACCTTTTATGCCTTTTTTCCCATTCAGACCAGGACGTCCCTGAAAGGCAGATAACAACACATAAATGCTTTATGCCATAATAAAAAGAATTTTAAAATACCCCTCTTCCCAAAAAAGAAATGTACACACTGGCCGACCGGGGAAACCAAGTTCTCCTTTAAGTCCTGAAGGTCCAGGGGGCCCCTAAAGACAAAAAAGAAGTATTACAAACAGAGAGAAAGAAAAACAGAACAAATGCCTATATATGTGCAGTGTGCTTTATTGGCAATAAAGCCATATCTCTGCCACACACTTGCACATAATAATGTATTCATATGTGCAATATACATTAATACACTTGTACTAGTATGTTCAATATTCTTTGTATTTTATCTTTATTTTAAAGATGAATAAAGTTTCTTTTAAAAAGTTGAGAATCAGAGGCAATCCAGGAAAAGCTCTTCAAATACATTATAGGAATTACTGGCGCATTCTGCTTACATTTTTTGTAGGGTTGCTTGAATATGTTTGCTTTTAAAAGTCAGCCTACCACATTTGCACTTTCTGACTCAATATGTGAACTGAAACACAACCATCCTTTGAAATCTGTCCTTTTCAAAAAAGAACCATTTGTATTATTTTCATTAACATTGCAAACAATGAACATGACCTCACAAGGTTATTTCAAGTTATAGCTACAGCAAGAAAAGAACCCACCAGTGTACTGTTGTGAGCATTCTGCACTCATGCATGTGAAGAGTCATCTTATCGTAGGGATCCTGTGTCTCATGCATTATTCTACTTTCAGGGAGCTCTCACGTGAAGACTGGGGATGTAGAGTATATCCCAAAAAGTATGGGAAAAGATTTTTGACACCATCTCTTTCATCAGGGGCCAGAAATGGAAGCCTGTCCTGTCCTTAGCCCCATTATCCCTGGACACAAACCATGGGATTGAGGCCAATGACCTAGTGTTCTTTTTGTTGACGGTAGTGCGACTGGCTGTTGCTTGTCACTTTGAAGCCGAATTGGCTCCACTAATGGAGACATAACCATCTCTTGTATTTTAATATTTTGTTGGAAGCTGCTGAGACTGGCTAGGAAAACCTAGCCAGATAGGAGGGGTATAAATAAATTATTATTATTATTATTATTATTATTATTATTATTATTATTATTATTGGAATTTTGCAATGCAATTCTACAGCCAATTTGTGTGTACAAAAATGCATATACGAGGATAAAGGGTGTATAAATGTGTGACATTTGGTGAAAGAATGCACTACATACGGGAAAATTTATTTGCAAAATTTGTATATTGGGCAAGATTGCATAGAAAAATGTCTATTAGTTGAAATTTGCACTAAAGTGCTGACAAAAAACAGGATGATTTCAGAAGAATGCTATGTTTTCACATATATAGAAATGTATTTTTAACGGGTCTAGGTTTCTAATAGAACTTTGCTTTTTACCATTATAATTCCTTCCACAGAGTTCATTCCTTTCTTCACTTTTCTACCATCACTTTGAAATATTTCTCCCTCTCTCCAATAGCAAAAGGTGCATGAACTGATTTTTAAAAATTAATAAGCTTACCATTGGTCCAACTGGTCCTGTTACTCCAGGTTCACCCTATGAGAAAAAGGGTCCTATTATTATTATTATTATTATTATTATTATTATTATTATTATTATTAATGTATATACCACCCTATACCCACAGGTCTCAGGGCAGTTCCTTAAAGAGCACACATTCTCTTCTATGGGACAGAGAGAGCAGAAGAAGGCAAAGAAACCCCAACAAAGTTACCTTCTCTCCTGGTCTTCTTATCACTTCTGTTAATGATTCAGTTGAAGCAAAGATGGCTCCTGGCTCACCCTTTTCACCCTAGAAAAACCACATTATTCATTGCCATGATATTTCATTTTTCCTCCAAGGTTTGATGTTTACATTTATCTGGCGTACATAAATCTGTCAGATGAATTTGCTACTTTACTGACTTATACCAAGAGCTGACATGAATCTGACTTCAAATAGCCTCTTCCGAATAAGAAATAAACCAATGGTTGGATGTACAGGGATCAATCCGTAGATGTGGGTCCTAGATCTGGAAAAGTTGAAATCTAACAAGGGAACAATTCACAACGCCCCCTTGTTATCCTTGGATCCTGGAATGTGCTGCTAGATCCATGGGTACCTAAACTTGATCATAGCCCCGAATTACAATTGTGTGGTTCCACCTTTTTTCAACTCCCCAGAAGAAATTGCTTATTGGATTACCATTTTGTAAAGGGAAGCTTCATCTCCACCACATTTAAAGGAAATATGACAAACCATGAAAACCAAATTCTTGAGGCCTCAGGTTGCCAAGATGTTTTGAGCTCATCTTTGAATATACAAGAGGAAATCATCCCTAACAGTTCCAAAACATGCTGGTAACCACCTCACATTTCTAAACTGGTCTACTGCCTGCTTTCCTTTTTACCTGCTTTCCTTTCTCTCCTGGTGAACCAGGAAGTCCAATGTCTCCTTTTGGTCCCCTGGGGCCCTAGAAAAAAACACAGTAGTCTTTCTATAAACAGGCCTATTATGATTAGGTAACTTCCGCATGTTGCCAAATATGATTAACATTTTATTGTTTTTAGGACAACAGCAGACCTGTATGCAAAACTGGGTCTGCTGACAAATCTCTACAGAGCCATGGTCATGGCTGGGGAGGGGACATGGGCATCTGCTGGGACTGGGAGAGGGAGCCAGGGAAGGAACTGAGGGCATCAGCAGTGGGTGGAAAGTGGGTCTGGATGCCGTGTCCACCCACAGAGGGACAGTTAGCCAGCCTATCCAATGAGAACCAAGGGAGGGGTAGACCTGGAATGCAGGTTTCTCAGAGGCTACATCTACCCAGGTGTCATCATCATTCACAAGGTCTACCAGAAATAGTAGGTATGTTTGTAGTATTTACTTTGCCCTTCCCCTAGAAAAATTCCTGTGGATGTCCAATGGAGGGGGGTGATTTAAAGTGCAGAATGGGGGAGGTGGGAGCCAGATGCTGCCCCTGCCCTCATCACTGCCCATACTATTTCAGCCCCTTTCCATCCTCTGTCAGTGTGCTTTTTACAGGTAGCTCTAGCTGTGGTCATGGGATGCGGGTGGCGCTGTGGGTTAAACCACAGAGCCTAGGACTTGCTGATCAGAAGGTTGGCGGTTCGAATCTCCACGACGGGGTGAGCTCCCATTGCTCGGTCCCTGCTCCTGCCAACCTAGCAGTTCGAAAGTACATCAAAGTGCAAGTAGATAAATAGGTACCGCTCCAACGGGAAGGTAAACGGCGTTTCCGTGTGCTGCTCTGGTTTGCCAGAAGCGGCTTAGTCATGCTGGCCACATGACCTGGAAGCTGTATGCCGGCTCCCTCAGCCAATAAAGCGAGATGAGCGCCGCAACCCCAGAGTCGTCCACGACTGGACCTAATAGTCAGGGGTCCCTTTACCTTTTACCTAGCTGTGGTCAGGCATCCCACTGAGCACGATACATAAAATCAGGGGAAGGCTCCAGGTCTTCACTCCAGCCCCGTCCCAAGCATCCCCAGGGGTGGGGGCTGCTCTTCATACCTGTCTGCAATTAGCATGGAAGCCTGAAGTGGGTTTAAATGTGTGTGAATGAGCATACCCAGAAACTCTCCCTGTGATTCGGCTAATTGCAGAAAAGTCTGAAGAGCAAAGCCTGAGAGGTTTCGAGTGGGGCTTGCCTATATCTCTCTGCTCCCATGCCTGATTTTATGCATTGTGTGTTTGGGACATCACTACCAAGAGTGGGGAAATTCCACTCTGCTTTGGGGATATTTGAGGGATGTGATCTTGTAGGGGGGGCAGCATGAGCTTTTTACATCAGTGTTCCCTGCCTCCAGGGCATGTGATCCACTCATTCAAAAGTGATGTGGGAAAAGTTACATAACTCCCACACAAGTTATGAATCAGCCTACATAAAGACCAAATAGGTTAACAGAAACAGGTAGGCCCAGAGGTGTCGGCTTGTGAGGACATTACACCCTGAAACTGCATGTGTGTCCATAAGTCAGGCAGAAGATTCCCAGGTTTGGGGAAGGAGGCACCAGGGGAACATTTAGGGGACTAGCCTAGTCCCGCCTTGTTGGATCAGGCCTTCTCCTAGCAGCAAATACATGTCCTGCTGGAGCCAACATACCCACTGGCCATGTCAGTAAGTGAAGGAGGGCTGTGCATGCATAGCTGTACACAAGGAGGGTTCATCTGTGTGAGTGGTGGACCTGCTTGGCCAAGGTTTCCACTTGTCTGTGCATCTTCATGTGGGGAGGCCTTCTTCACACGGTTGACAAGTGCTCATCCACCTGTGGTCAGCAGGTGTGCCCATGTGGGGACCTGGGGATTGCAACATGCTCCCCATCCCTCAGCCACGTTTGCTACATCTATGGAGCAGAAGGCCTGAAGAGAGCTCAACACTTAATCTGAGCCTCTGGAAATGTTACAAAAGCAGCGTGATGGCATTAGACACCATCCCAGTTTCATTTCCCCTATGATTTATGTGAAATGCTCTTATCTGATGACTGCAAGCAATACAAAAACCATCTGACTGGAACTTGCTGAAGTCGTCATATAGAAGAATCAAAGCAGTATCACTTGGTCAGAACTGAAACTTATTCTCAAAGCCGCCACTGGAATCCTGCAGTATAATGTCTGGTTTTACTCGGATTTATGTTATTTTCTCATTTTATTATTAGGACCTTAGGACATGTTGGGCATTATACGCTTTGTGCACCATGACAAGTGCTAAAACATTAATAGCAATTACATTACATGTTTACTGTTTCAGAAACTGGGTATATGGTACTTACAGGAAATCCTGGCAGGCCGGGCTTACCGTCTGGACCCTGTAAAATGCAATGACAAAGCAGGTGAAGATGTTTCAGTGTGATTAGGTATCCCTGCTGTTTGTGGATGCCATTTCATTTTGAACTGCATTTAAAACATTGGACAACTTTCTAAATACAGCTGTCTGAGTAGCAGAATCCAAGGCTTAAGTTTCAGAAGCTAACAGTCACTGTTAATTACTTGAAAAATATTTCTGGTCTACAGAGACACACATCCTTTAGGAAACATGGCAGATTTAATTTGTTGGTTTGCAGGCGTTACTATAGTTGCTAAAAAGATTTTGCGATATTTTACATTTTGCTCTTCATCTTGCTCAGCAGGAAACTGCATCAGAACCAGCAAGTTTGCAATCATTGTTTTGATTTGTGGGAACTGTAGGTTGTGTGGAAATACTTTTCCATATGATAGAAACATATCATACAGGCCTGCAATGCTTAGTTGATGTGTAAAATAAATCAAAATCCTTTTCCTGATTTTAAAAAGTGATTCCAATTAGAGAGCAGATACAAAGTAAATTCTTTAATAATTGTAAATATATATGGTTAGATCCAGACTGAGGCTTTAGTACTATTACACACTTACCTGGGGAGAAGGCCTCATTTAAATCAGTGAGAGTTACTTCTAAGTAGCGATATACAAGTTATTTGTACTCCGAACCTGGTTGCACATCATTGTCGGTGAAATCAGTTGGACTTAGTCATTCCTCAAGCTAACTTTTCCCACTGATTTCAGTGGGACCGAAGTTCAGCTAAGTCCACCCTATAAACTCCAGGTGGACGGCAACACCTTTGAAGTGACATTTTGTCTTCCCACATACACAAAAACAAATGTTTCTCTTTAAGATGATGCTTCCTTTAACTCCTGCATGCATTATCCTAAAAGGGAAGTTGGTTTTCTCCCCAGAACTATCGCTTTACTACTGTGCAAACATATATATAGACGTGCACTCAGCTGAGTGCGACAAGGTGTTTTTAATCTCCACTGTGGTGCTGGGATGAACAGAGAGCTTTAAACCTATCTGTCCAGTTCAGTGCCAGGATGGTGATGAAAACCACCCATCAGGTCAAGGCTTAGTAAGCCGCTGGTGAAGGTTTGGTAGTCCAGATCAGGCCCACGTGCCCACTCCTGCATTATAAACTTGCTAAAAAGAGTGATATTTTGTGTGCGCGCACACAAAACAAGTGCATGTGAAACACGCCATGCATCTGCTACCACCTCCCCATTCCCGTGCTCAACAAACTGCCAGGTCAGTAAAAGAGGTGGCAGCAAGTAAATCAACACTGAAAATCAGAGCATCCATCTCTTACATAGGGGTGGGACCTAACATCCTAACATCCCCTTTGGAAAAATGATGCTTATCACATCGTTTATGCCTCTCACCTGAATAAAATCACGGGGTGGGGAGTAGCGGAAGCTGAGATGTGAGCCCCAATCCCTTCCCCGCAGGAGAGATGGATGCAATGAACATGCAGCCTGTTGATGCTTATGCAGGCAGGCTCTGACGGATTCCTCAAAAGCACAGGTGCTATCTGTTGCAAGCACACCAGCTCAGTTCCTTGAAACAGCCCTAAATTGGGAATAGTTTTCCTATTCCAGGTTTATGTTTTGTTTTTGCAGTTGATTATATAGACTAAACCATCCCCAATAATCCCCATCACCATCATATAGTACTATATTCTACATGTTCAGCTAGAAACATATTGGAGATTACTATGATTATATTCTGTTATATTGGATGGATCAAGATCTGTACTCAGGGCTGTTGTCATATAACACAGTGAAGTCCAAAGAGGTTGGTAGAAGAAGCATATTTCTATGTGAGAATCAGAGAAAAATGCTTTAGGAGTTTACTTAAACCAAGGCATGGTTTTATCTAGCACAACAGAATAGAACATACTCACTGGAGGCCCAACAAGTCCTTGGATTCTCGTAATGTTAAAACTTTCATCTGAAGCATTTAGTGACTGAAAGAGAGAGAGAGAGAGAGAGAGAGAGAGAGAGAGAGAGAGAGAGAAGCAGGCAAAATGCCAAACATTAATAGTTTTTCTAGATCATCCACTAATTTCTAGAAATATTGGAGAAAAATGAAATGTTCTACTAATTTTATCTAAGATGGAGAAAGGTAAGCAGGTCATCAAAAGCATGCACTGTTTTTCTACCCATCTCCTTCAAGCATTATTTATTTTCTTGCACTCCAGCAAGAAGTGTCAGACACAGGAGAATAAGGAGGGGGGGGGACTTTGGAGATTTGCACTAGATAGTCAGACAGAGGAAGCCACTGCAAGGCCTGCTGCTTCTGCTTATATTGCTAAACCCCTATAATATGATGTCACTCTCTTTTTTTTACTAGAGCTGGGCTGAAGAAACTCCCCAAGCAGCTGGACAGACATGGGTGTGGCAAAAAAACCCCAAACCTCCTGTGTGCTGGCAGCCTGTCATAATCCCTTATGGGGGATCCCTCATTAAAAAAAGGGGGGGGGGTTGGCCATTAGAACTCTGATCCATCACAAGAGTAAAGATTGCTTCCTGCTATCCACTACATGCCTCTGCTGTGAGCAACCACCATAATGGAAGGAGCGAAGGTGCATTTAAAAATACGCAATAAGCACCTACCAGCGAGACACATTTGACCAAGGCTCTCTGGTGTGTTCATTGTGCTTTTTCACCCATACATCTCCTTTCCAAATGCTGCATTTAGCAAAATGGAATTCATCTTTACCATAATGTCCAAAGTCTGTTTCGGGGGCCTAACCGGCCCACTGGTCTGTTTAATCCCTGTGGCAGTTTATTTCCTGGGGTAAAATCCTAAAAAAAACCCCTCAACAACTTCAACCCCCCAAAAAGCTCAAAAACTTCAATCTTAAAGAAAGCTCAACAACTGTGGGGTAAAATAATAAAAAAGCTCAACAACTTCAATCCCATCAACTTTGGTCGGCTGCTTGGTCAGCCCTCATGGCCCTTCACTTTATCAAATCTGGCCCTCTTTGAAAAAAGTTTGGACACCACTGCTTGAAAAGTGAAGTAACATCATGGGCTGGTGCAGAGAGAATGCTCCTAAAGCTCTTTAACCATTGTTCATAAGTTCCTTCCTCTACCCGCTTCCCTTTCTTTCTTTCTTTTTTATATAAATATTTATTAGAGTTTCCAATTTAATACAGACATAAATACCACAAAAAAGAAACAAATAATACACAAAAAAGAAAAATACAAAAATATCAAAAAGAAACAAATATAATTCCCATCACTTATTTCCGTCACCTTCTGTCTCGGACCTCCTCTCACCTCCCCCTTTTGTATTCCAAATCAAATCTTATTTCCGCAAATTCTTGTTATAACTTATTATAAATTGTCTTAGCTTATTACTCCACCTTTACATTACAGCTGGTAACCACTTAATTTCAATCCAACATCATTCTAACATTCATTAATTTTACAATATTTCTGTAAATAATCTTTAAATTTCCTCCAGTCCTCTTCCGCCGACTCTTTTTCCTGGTCTCGGATTCTGCCGGTCATTTCTGCCAATCCCATATAATCGATCATCTTCATCTGCCATTTTTCCAGCATGGGTAAATCTTGTGTCTTCCAATATTTTGCGATGAGAATTCTTGCTGCTGTGGTCGTATACATAAAGAAAGTTCTATCCTTCTTTGACACCAATTGGCCGACCATGCCCAGGAGGAAGGCCTCTGGTTTTTTCGGGAAGGTATACTTAAATACCTTTTTCATTTCATTATAAATCATTTCCCAGAAAGCCTTAATCCTTGGGCACGTCCACCAAAGGTGAAAGAATGTACCTTCAGTCTCCTTACATTTCCAACATTTGTTATCAGGCAAATGATATATTTTTGCAAGCTTGACTGGGGTCATGTACCCGCTTCCCTTTCTGGTGCAAACATCTACAGGATTTACCAAATACGCTTTGCTGTTCATTTTATGTTTTGAAACCTGCTTCATTAGCATTAACCACAGTAATAGGGGAATCTGTGTGTGAGATGAGGGACTGGAGCATGCAATATGGCAGGGTAATTTTCCATCAATATTGGTTAATTTCATCAGAGAAAGGCCCACTTGAACTCCATTACGGCAATGAAAAAGCTACATGGTTTTGCTTATACAGTATTTGCTGCCAAGGCAACACGCCACATTCTCTGCATCGAGCATAACAGTCACTGGTGAAGTCAAGAGATTAGGCTTTGTATTATTTATAATATTTATGAGATGTCTCAAAGTAATTTCTCTAGGTGTCTTACTTATAAAATAATAAAACATACCAATAAAACCATATTATTGCTTGGCTTCCCTCTACTTCTATGCCTCAATGGAATATAAACTCTCAATATCTGACTTCATCTCTAGATGTTGAAGCAATTTGCTTTTCATATAAGAACAAATTCCCATGGGTAATTTCAAAAAACTTTCAGGTTTCAAACTAGCTCACATGGGCTCACTGGAGAATTGAAACATAGTTCAGTCAAATGTTAGACATCTTTATTTCTGCATATATTGGTAACAAACATGCTTTCCAGAATGCTTGGGCAGGAAGCTTGAAAAAGTAGTTTGTTCTGTATTTTAGATTATGTAGCAGAACAGAAGGTAGTTAAAAAACAGGGTTCTTGTTTCTAATTTGGGGATGGGGTTTTGTTTACTTAGAGGATTATGAGGTGGTCTGAGGGCTGCCCCTTAAGAGTTTGGAGCTGCTGTTTTTTTACAATTAAAATATTTCCTTCCCTCACAGATATTAACTAGAAAGCCTGGCTGGTCAATGACAACTGAGCAGCAACTAACTGGGAGAGATGGTGCTTTTTGGAAAGGTGCTTTTGTTCTTGACAGGGCTACTGAAAGTCCAAATAGAGGTATGTGCCTATGGTGATGGTGTATAAAAGGAGTCTGGTGTGATGTAAGGCATCTGCATATATACGCAGAGTCCTTAAACCTCACAAACAATTAGGGTAAGCAAAAGAAAACGACACCACTTTTGCTTCCTCTGTTGTGCGACATAAATCTTGTTCTTTAGCTCACTCACTAGTAAACTGAATCTTTTTGAGTCAAGCTAGTAAGGCAGGCTCGCCAACTTCTGCTGGGCTGGCCATGATGGCTGAGGATAATGTGAGCTGTAGTCCAACAACATCTGGAGATCCACTATTGGAGCAGGGCAGGGCCATCTCTGAAGGTCTTACGCAATCTTGCTCTCAAGATCTGGCTGACCTGGAAGCTGCCCCATGGGGTTTGATGGAGACAGCAAGGGTGTGTGTCCAGGGTGGCATCTTTCTGCTTTGCCTCAGGCAGTCAAACAGCATGGTTCGCTCCTGCTATGAAGTCTAGCTGTGATGACAGTGAAGCAGAGCCTAGCTCTCACATCCTGCTCCCTCTCGCTTTTTACCTATCAATGTACTCCACTGCCTGCTATGGAACAGATGTGGCAAAGAACGTGAGGATTTCTGGAATGATTTCAAGATTTTTGTGAAGGCCTCACCTCCAAACTTCCACAAGTGGCAGACATTAGCAGCAGCACTACACAAATGCACAAAGGGTGGTTATAATGGTGCAGCAGAATAGCAATAAGATACCTACCCTGGGAATGGCTATGATGGGACCAGGTGGTCCAGGTGGTCCAGGTGGCCCCACAACACTGGCACCATCTTGTCCTGGTTCGCCCTATTGCAAGAGAATATGGTGGTTAGGAGCATAGGGAATGACCTTAGGTAATGAGACAAAACCAAACCATGTTAATCTTCTGATTTATATACACACATGTTCCAATTTCCGAACTCAATGCATTCTCAGAAAATTGTTTATCAGGTGAGTGTTCGCATAACCACATAACCGACCTGGCCACAGTGATCCATGCGACGGTCACCTCCAGGCTTGACTACTGTAATTTGCTCTATGCGGGGCTGCCCTTGAAGCTGTCCCAGAAACTCCAACGGGTGCAGAATGCTGCAGCGAGACTCCTCACGGGGTCTCTGCCATGGGAGCATATTCACCCAGTGCTTTTCCAGCTGCACTGGCTCCCGGTGAAGTACAGGGTCAGATTTAAGGTGCTGGTTTTAACCTTTAAAGCCCTTCACAGCCTAGGACCCTTGTACCTACGGGACCGCCTCTCCCGGTATGCCCCACGGAGAGCCTCAAGGTCCATAAATAGCAACACCCTAGAGGTCCCAGGCCCTAAGGAAGTTAGATTAGCCTCAACCAGAGCCAGGGTCTTTTCAACACTGGCCCCGGCCTGGTGGAATGCTCTGCCTCATGAGACCAGGGCCCTGCGGGATCTGATCTCTTTCCGCAGGGCCTGTAAGACAGAGTTTTTCCTCCTGGCCTTTGGCTTGGAGCCAATTTGATTTCCTTCCTCTCTTTTTTCTTTTCCTTTCTCCTCCTGCGATGAGGCTACATTTTAATATTTTAATATTGTATTTTGATGTTGTTTTTAAGTTGTAGTCATTCAACTTGTTGGCTGGGGAGGGCGGGGTATAAATAAAAATTATTATTATTATTATTATTATTATTATTATTATTATTATTATAACAAGCTGATGATTTCCATTATTTCCTATGGGAACATTTCTAATCCAATATCTTTCTCCCACCATGTTTTCTTCCTAAAATGCCCAGAGCCAAACAACAGAAGAAAGACAAAGCAAAATTGGTGTGTCCGATCTCTCCTTCTCCCTGATTGGCCCATCCCTTCCCCCCATCACCCCCTTGAATGGTTTTTGCCTGAAAAATAGCTGCAGCTCAACCAGCAAAGCACAAACAAATAAGGAAGTGGGCAAACTCCAGCTGTCTGGATATCTGAATCACCCACACATATGTGCTGGAAGCTGCCCAGAGTGGGCTGGGGAAACCCAGCCAGATGGGCAGGGTATTATTATTATTATTATTATTAATTTTTATGAAGGTTTGGGCAAAATTATTTGCGTTTGGAGAAGTGTATCTGCAGATAACAAGCGGGTGGATAGTGGGACCTGCATGTAGAAAGCTTCAGCCCTTGTAAAAGGATGGTACATGCATCACTGAGGTCCAAGTGGATATTGAATTAAATTAGAATAAATGCCACTTCTTACCTTGGGTCCTGGGTCACCCTTATCTCCTTTTGAGCCCTGCATTTAATTTAAAAGCCAGCATTAATTGCATGAAAGGAAGATGGTAAGACTGTCGCTAATAATATAGATTGTATATAATGAAACACGGCTGTCCATGAGAGAAACAATGGAGAAAACGATAGACAAAAGGTCAGAATTGCTTTTATTTATTTAATAAAATTTATACACCGCATGATTTAAAAACAAAACAAAACTCAAAGCGGTTTACAGAAGACTTAGCAGTAAAATCTAGAAAAATGTACAACCCAGCGTACAAAACTTAAAATACTAAAACAGATTAAAATTACTTCAACTTTCTAAGCAGCTAGATAGGCCTGTCTAAACAGGAATGTTTTTAGCAGGTGTTGAAAAGGGTTCGGTGAAGGCCTCTATCAAGAGGCAGAGAGTTCCAAAGTGCAGATGCCACCACATTAAACGATCAAGGACTTACAAATGCAAAACAGGTATTATGCGACACCTGAAATAGTGCCAGTTCTGCCGACAGAAGCGGTTGAGTGGGCACATGTGGGGTAGGGTGATCTTGTGGGTGAACTGATCCCATTTCCCCACGGGTAGAATTCAGTGGCACCCCCCAACCTTCTGAGTTTCAGACCACAAATGGCTCTGCTTCAGGGGCATCTAGATCACAGGCCAACTCACTGACTTTTCTTGTTGAGCGACAACTGTTAAGTAGGGCCAGTCATTCTGGCCAAGGGCACAAATCTCCTTCTCTGAGAAAAAAAGCAGGTACCTGCTACGCACAGGTTAACATTGTTGTCATTATGAGACCTAAAACAAAAAACACAATAACTGCAAACACTTGAAAAATACAAAATTACAAAACTGTTACGGTGTACCATGTGCTTTGACCTTTAAGAAGGGCCGGTAGAATGTGGGAGCATATAAATATGCAATTTAATCTTAATAAACACCCATCAGTGGGTCTTGGGATCTTGCCTTCAGTGTTGTTTGCTGCCTATTGAAATTTATTTGTCCGGCTCCCGCACCTAAACCTGAAACGAAGCCTCTGCACATCTCAGGCTGCAATTTCAAGCGATGCATAGAGAAGGAAGTCCATAGCCTACTCACTGTGTCTCCAGGTCTTCCAGCAACACCAGGAAATCCCGGCCTTCCTTCTGGGCCTTGCTCTCCCTAATGGAACACAAAAACATCCCACATTCACTTCACAGATTCATCAGCTGCTTTTAACTGAGGCCACGATCCAGAGAATTCATTCCAATGCCCCCAAAGGCTTGCTACAAATGTAAAGATCACAGGGAAAGAAAAAGTAACACAGGGCTGGGCACTCCAAGTAACAAAGCCAGACAGACATGAAGGGGGCACTCATCTCAAAGAGGCCCCCCAGAAAGAGTCCTGGCATCTCAGCAGCCATGGTCTGTCTACTGATTATACATAGTATGGTTTTCAAAAGCTTCATTGAGGTAAAAAGGTAAAGGACCCCCGGACGGTTAAGTCCCATCAAAGGTGACTATGGGGTGCGGCGCTCATCTCACTTTCAGGCCGAGGGAGCCGGCATTTGTTCACAGACAGCTTTCCGAGTCATGTGGCCAGCATGACTTAACCACTTCTGGTGCAACGGGACACTATGATGAGTGCCAGAGCGCAGAGAAATGCCATTTACCTTCCCGACGCAGCAGTACCTATTTATCTACTTGCACTGGTGTGCTTTTGAACTGCTAAATTGGCAGAAGCTGGGATGGAGTGACAGGAGCTCACCCCGTCACAGGAATTCAAACTGCCGACCTTCCAATTGGCAAGCTGAAGAGGCTCAGTGGTTTAGACCACAGCACCACCCGCGTCCCTGTCAAATTCACCCCAGATGGGACACTGAACAAATAGCAAACAACCAAAGCAAGACAAATAATAGTGTGCTAAACTACAAATATAAGTAGTCTGAGCCTTCAGCAACCATAGCAAGAAATAACAATCTGTTATTGCCCATGCAAGGCCAATGTCGTTCATAAAGTCTCTATTTCAGCTGCTTCCTACAGGTCGCATCCTCTAGTTTGAAGATGGAAGCATCCCAAAGCTGGAGTCCCATAGTATCACTTACGAGGACAACCCAGGGCTGGCCTGAGACGTTTTGCCACTGTAGGCAAAATGCCCAGATGCCACCAGCATGATGCCACTTCTTCACAGATCCTGGCCCCCCTCCCTCCCCCTGACCATTATGTCCATGTTGCCGCCGGCTCCGACACTGCAACTGCCACCATGGCAAGGGCACAGTGGCAATGGTGAGGACAACAGCACTGTGGCAGTGGCGCAGGCAAAGCCCCAGTGGGACTAGCAGTGGTGCCATGGTAGAGGTGGGAGGCAGGCCTGCAAATGGCTTCACCAAAATTTGCTCCTGTGTTTCTGAAGAAGCTTTATAGAGATTTTCCCAGTAGAAACTGGGCTGCCTAGCCTCTGCAACTGGGCCTAGAATTACTCAGTTCTGGTGTATTCCATCTTCTGTTTGGAGGATGGAAGGCAGCTAACAGATTGAGGTTGAATCCTGACAAAACAGAAGTACTGTTTTGGGGGGACAGGAGGCAGGCTGGTGTGAGGACTCCCTGGTCCTGAATGGGGCAACTGTGCCCCTGAAGGACCAGGTGCGCAGCCTGGTCGTCATTTTGGACTCACAGCTGACCATGGAGGCGCAGGTCAATTCTGTGTCCAGGGCAGCTGTTTACCAGCTCCATCTGGTACGCAGGCTAAGACCCTACCTGCCCACGGACTGTCTCGCCAGAGTGGTGCATGCTCTAGTTATCTCTCACTTGGACTACTCCAGTGCACTCTATGTGGGGCTACCTTTGAAGGTGACCCAGAAATTACAACTAATCCAGAATGCGGCAGCTAGATTGGTGACTGGGAGTGGCTGCCGAGACCATATAACACCAGTCTTGAAAGACCTACATTGGCTCACAGTATGTTTCACAATTCAAAGTCTTGGTGCTGACCTTTAAAGCCTTCAACAGCCTCGGTCCAGTATACTTGAAGGAGCGTTTCTACCCCCCATCGTTCCACCCGGACACTTAGGTCCAGCACCGAGGGCCTTCCCTCGCTGCGAGAAGCCAAGTTACAGGGAACCATGCAGAGGGCCTTCTCGGTAGTGGCACCTGCCCTGTGGAACGTCCTCCCACCAGATGTCAAAGAGAAAAACAACTACCAGACTTTTAGAAGACATCTGAAGGCAGCCCTGTTTAGGGAAGCTTTTAATGTTTGATGCACTATTGTATTTTAATATTTTGTTGGAAGCTGCCCAGAGTGGCTGGGGAAGCCCAGCCAGAAGGGCAGGCTATAAATAATTTAATATTATTATTATTAACACAAATAGCTGGACAACCGCAGTTTTCAAAGCTGCTTTCCTTGGCCGATACCAGACTGATTCATGATTATGTTGACAACATTCTAGGCAAAATGCTTTTAAAGGTTGACTGGTATTGCTTTTCACAGATTCAAAATATGTTCAACAGATGGAATTCATGGAGCAAGTCTCCACATTCTGTTGTTTTCTAAATTACAGTAAGCAAAAACTGTTTCATGATAGAACCTTTCAATAATTAAGTGATTCACTGTGGCACCATTTTCATGTTTATACTGGCATGGCTCCAGTAAATCAGTTGAGAATACTTCTAGGAAACGAAAAAATATAGTTCACTTCTTCCCCAAGGAAATCCAGTGGGCTCAATGGTATTACATGTAGAGAGGAAAAATAGAGACTTGCCTGGCCCCATGCCTGTGTATACCACTAAAAAAGGTAGTGGTGCCATGGGAGTTGAATATCATCATCATCATCATCATCATCATCATCATCATCATCAATATTTTTAAAGTACTAAAAGCCAAGGCCAGGAGAGAAATGCTCCCTGAGTAGCAGCTACGGCCCTGACAAGTCCAGCCACCCTCAGGACTCCTTACAGGGCCAGGTTACACCCCCCAACTGCCAGCCATTGTCAGGAGAAAGGGGAAGACATGGAGCCAACATCTCATTGGACCACATGATACCCCTACAGCCAATGAGCAATGGATGGCTCCATGCCTATGGGGCGGAACAGCCTCTTCTGCTGCTATCTTGGTGTGGCAACCCATCTAGTCAGAAACTAGCCAAGCACCTTTGGGACTTGTTTATTGCTTCTTTGGCTAAAATTAGTCTACTTCAGTGGTTTTCAACCAGTGTGCTGTGGCACCCTGGGGTGCCTTGAATGATGATCAGGGGTGCTGCAAGCAACACTGGCCTTCGTTCTTCTTTCCTCCCCTCCCTCCTCTGATTCCCTCTTGCATCTCTGCCTCCCAAAGGCTTGCACAGCTCTTTATTGCAGCAGCTCTGGCTACAAGCCCCCCCCCCCCCCAGGGAATGGTGCCTCTGGGGCTGGTCAGGGGTTGCTTCCCAGGCCCCTGTGTGAGGAGGCACCTCTCTTTAGGGCAGGGGGGATGAAATATACTCACAGTCGAGAGTGGATTTCATGCTCTTTATTCGGCTCATAGTGGTGAGGAGGAATGAAAGTCCCCCCAAAGTATCTGCTATATATACATTATTTACACAGTGGGCTGCATGTGATTGGCTAATTCCGGAATTCACCTGTAGGCCAATCAGGTTGTGGATTCACTTCCATCTGGAGCTGGATTGGGTGGTTCCTGTAGGCCAATCATACTGCTGCATTGTTCTAGGATCAATCAGACTGCTGCATTTTGGATCCTATTGTTCTAGGACCAATCAGACTGCTGCCTTTTGGATCCTATTGTTCTAGGACCAATCAGACTGCTGCATTTTGGATCCTATTCAACTCAGTACATAACAGGGGAGCAGCTCAGAGACCAGGGGTGGCAGTTGCGGCTGCCCAGAGGACTCCCAAGGAGAGGGGAGAGGAGAGAGACTGAGGGAACACTCCACAAGGGAGGGCGTTCGGAAAAGGGTGAGAGACTGCAAGCTCTGCAGGCAATCGGTGACCATAACTGGGCTGCTAAGCCCCATGGGGTGCCACAGAAAGAATGTAGTTGGTCAAGGGAGCCGTGGATTCAAAAAATTAAAAACCTCTGGTCTACTTACTTTACTTTGCCTCATCTCATTGCAATTCCATACATGCACCTAAATGTATGTTGTACATGAAGATGCATATTTTATAATGTGAGAAAAGAATGTCTTTGCTTCAGTCCAATGCACAAATCTGGAAATGGGACTACGGATTAGCTTCCGGGTGTATCTACCAGGGAGAAAGTAAGACATTTTCTTGGCATTTCTCACATGCCAAAATACATAGGTAAAGGTAAAGGACCCCCGGATGGTTAAGTCCAGTCAAAGGCGACTGTGGGGTGCGGCGCACATCTAGCTTCAGGGCAAGGGAACTGGCATTTGTCCACAAACAGCTTTCCAGGTCATGTGACCAGCAGGACTAAACTGCTTCCGGCGCATTGGGACACCATGACAGAAGCCAGAGTGCACGGAAAAGCTGTTTACCTTCCCGCCACAGTGGTACCTATTTATCTACTTGCACTGGGGTGCTTTCGAACTGCTAGGTTGGCAGAAGATGAGACAGAGCTCACCCCGTTGCAGGGATTTGAACCCCCAACCTTCTGTTCAGCAAGCCCAAGAGGCTCAGTGGTTTAGACCACAGCCCCACCCGCTCCCTGCCAAAATATATACATCTTCAGACAGAAGGGTAGATCAGCATGCGTGACATTAAAACACAAGAGCAAGCTCTATACTGAGATACTTGGAAAGTCTAAAATATGCGGTCACTTCAGCTAAATCTTTAATTTGTGTTAGATACAAAGTATTTGCCTTTATTTCTATAAAGTCAGTTTATAAATCATGTTTAGTTAATGTCTCACCTTTAAGCCAGGTGTACCTGGTGGTCCATTGTCACCTTTTTCTCCCTAAAACAAAAACAAAATAGTCATTTTAAAAATGGAGAACTAAAATAATTTTTTAAACAAGAAGCTTCCTTGTATACTTTGAAAGGTATAATTAATCCATGATCCTTCCTACTTTAGCCTAAAAATTATTTGTGGCATCACAGTGCATTTGAAGTTATTAGCAAAATCTCAGAAATACATTGATTTCACTGACAATTCCCTTCTGTAGAAAAAATGGATGCATGAAGGTATCAGACAGGCAAAGTTTTTTTTGTGCATAAAGACTAGTTTTAAGGAAACCTTTGGTCTAAGAGATTAGTCTTGAAAACATAATCATTATTAGCTTCACTGGCATTTGACATAAACATAGTCATAACAAGAGGTTATGCTATAATCAAAATATACAGATTTGCTGTTTGTCTGTAGGAAAGATAGGACAACTGATGCCTAAACTCCTCCCAGTCTTCCTCCAGCTTTCCTCTCCTTTCTTCCCCTTTTCTCTCTCATCTTCCACAGCCCTTTCTGCTTCAGTCTCCCATCTTCCACCTGGTCATACCTTTAGCATCCTGCTCCTTCCACCACATGCTGCCAGCAAGGCCAAATGATCAAAAGGACAGTTTCCTCCTTCTGTTTTGGGCTTTTCCCCACATACCTTTCCCCCCTTCCCACAAAGTACTGGTACTTGTGGGTGGATACCATGGATTTCCCCAGCCCAGCTGATACCTCCCTGTGTTGTGCTTGGGTGCTGCCATTTTCACTACTTAAGCACAAATGCTGTTCATCTGAAGATTGAAAATAAGGGGAATATTGTAGCTGATCAAATAATGAAATCACAAATTAGTTGGGAGTACTGCTAACATGGCAAACTGAATTCTTGCTATAACAAGTACACAAACGCTCTAGATTTTTGATAGTGTGCTGCATTGATTACCTTTGGCCCCATTGGTCCTTGCAGACCGGCCTCCCCGGCTGGACCCTATAACAAAATATAGTACTCTTTTATTTGTTAAATTTGTATACCGTTGTGTGCTACAGGTTTTGAAAAAGCTTGCCTAAAATAAGCAATAATAACCAACTTATTTGTGTATAAATGCGCAAATATTAATCCCAACTGGACCAAGTAGCAGAGCATCAATGGTAAGCATCTTGTGTGCAACTCTCCTCTGCTAGTCCTTCTTATGCACTAATACGTCAAATGTCACTTTGAATTGTGCCTCTTTAGGGCAAAACTAGACATTACACACCATAGCATTTCCCCTTAAAATTCACACAACTGGCGACCTTCCTATGTGGACTTTAAAAAGGAAATGTCGTGTCTTTCATAACTAATACAAAGTGTATGTATTGGGACCAGAGAACAAACTATCACAACAGAAGCAATTCTTGAGCAGAATATGTCTCTAGGGTGTGCTGTCACTGATCTCAAATTCCTCTCTCAATGGTCACCTTGGGAGGTTGAGGGAAGTTAAGGATTCCTGTCCCTGCTGAAACAACTTGTGGGGTTGGGCAGGGAGGAATAAGAACTGGCTTCAGAAACAGTGCAGCCTTTTACACAACATGTTCCAAAACTTGGATCGAGAAGATCTCATCGGATTGCTTCCTTTCCGGCTGAGGGAATAAGCAGCAGAGTAGCACCAACAGCATCAAGACAGCTCTTCCCATAACAGCAGGTTTTAATTAAATCCTCCTCAAAACATGCAATCTTCTTTTCAGCACTGTGACTTGAAAATACTGAGCTGAGTCACTTGAATGCGCTTGCATGAGAAAAACTATAACAATTTGCATGAGGCTGGGGGAGAGTGATGTCATTCCTAATTCTGGTCTAGAACATTTGCCTAATCCTTTCCTTTCGCCCCACCCTGCTTTCCCAGTGACTGTACTCTCTCCTGTGTGCTCAGGGAAGCCCCAAGCCACCGCATGGTGGTTTTCTCTTGGAACTACATGAACACAGGATGACTACATGGCAAAACATTTCGGGTGCTTTCAGACAGGAGTCTATTGTGAAAATGGTACTGCTCAGGCACGCAAGTTTTTCACAGTGTCCACACAATGCTGTTCGTATTAAAGTGCCAACCAAACCTTTCCCCCACTCATTTTACATTTAATCTGGCTCTTCCCTTACTGAAAAGTCAAAACCAGGGCTTGGCAACCCAAGGCCCATTAACCGGCCCATGGACCCCCCTCCCCTGCCTGCTCGGTTGACTCCCGTGCGCTGCACTAAATCGGCACAGAGCAGAGTGGAGACCGCCTTCCGCAATGCTGGCCGGCTTCCCATTGGCTGCAGCCAATGCCACAAAAACATTGCTGCCCCCTGGTCAAAACAACCCATTGTACTTTCCAATCACCACTGATGTGGATGATTGTTAGCACATCTTCTTCCCCTTCAGTGGGTGGTTTGTCACATGTGTGGCGATGTTTAGGTGGGAGGTCTCTGTCGCCACACTCCAACTTCTATTTGCTCTTCTCCTGAGCACAGTCTGGCCACTTTGTTTCCTGCAGCCCCCAATACAAGATAAAAGATGAATATTTCTTCCACGTGCTGCATGCTGAATAAATGCTGGAATTTCCAGCAACCCGATTTAGAGAAGTTATTGGGGGATTGCCTTGGAGACTGTAATTGCAGCACATACGTTGGACTTTAAAATAATAGTAATATGAAGGTCCTGCACGAGACTGCTATCCTAATTTTGGGTCTTCCATTGATGCTGTGTATTTTTAAGGAAGGGGATAATGCCTGGTTGCGATGTTAATGGTTATGGGGGCCTATAGGGCACCACTAAGGAGGGAGGGGATGCTGCGACCCACCCTCAGCAAATCAAACAGCATGGTAATATAGTTAAATATTGCTCTTTTCAAAACCTCAGTATTAAAGCAAACAAACGAAAACAGATTTGCTTACCAAAGCACAAGCTTCTATTTCATCCCCTGTGAAACATCACAACTGAATGCTGGTAACATTTGATCTTGTGCACTTCCGGTTATTTTTTTACTGCACACACAAAGGTACAGAAATACACATGTGCACGCCCTGCAGAGGGGGCCACACTAATTGAGGGACCCATTTGCAGACCATTCCTGCACATGGTGGAACAGCAACTAATGACCGAAGAAACATGGGGAAGCTCATGTGCCAGCCACCCATGTAGAAAAATCAGATATGACTGCGACAGAAAGCCTAGATTTGGACGCAATCTTAGTCAGTAACGGGAAAACACAAATAGCTGATTAAATAAAATGAGATATCCTGATAGATTATGGCCACAAGGATTTAGAACTGTGGCTTACTTACATTTCGCCCACTTGGTCTTGAGGTTCCATGTTCACGTGACAAACCAATGATGCCTGAGCCTTCCATATCCTAATGTGTTCATTTTAAAAATGGAAAGTTAGAGTTATTTTCCCTATATACTTATTGTAGGGAAAGGTTTTCTGAAGTAGGTTATTAGACATTTAAAAGCACAATTTAATATCTTTCTTTAAAACTTTCTGTCTACAATATCACACTGTTGGGTACAGCAGATATTCAGTAATCTGAATTTTTGATGTGGGAAGCTGGTAATATCAATGAAGTATAACCACAGTCCCCAAAGCACAAAAGGCTGGGAGCGGCTGGTAAACTGGCAGTTCTTGACGGATGGTCATCCTTTCCGCTACCATGAGGAAAGTGGAGGCCACTTGCCTTCTGATGGTATCATGGTGAAGATCACCCAAATTCTTGCTAAACCTTGATCTTTTTACAGTCAAAGGCCCTGGTTAGAACTAGAAGAGATTCCGCAAGTTCATTCAGATCCACCCACAACACCATTCATTTGCATGTATATTTAGTTAAAATGACAACAGCCTTTTTTGTACCTAACAAATTTAGGAGGCATTTCCTCAATTATTCATTTAAAACAAGGGGGGTTTTACCTCACTATCCCTCCAAAATGCATTATACAAATTGACCTAAGGTCTAAATATCTGAGACCTCTCTCTTTCAACTCCCCCCCCCCCCCACTATAATAGCCACCAGAAAAGCTTGGACAGCAACACAACTACAGAGCAGCCGATTATAAACCTCTGATACACTCCAGGAGCAGTTCAACAGCCACTCGCCATGAGCAGCCTGGCAATCTTTGCAACGTTAACGCAGTATTTGCACAGGCAAAATTCAGGCCAGATGCACTAAGGGCATACAAGACCTGTTCTGCGTGGCACATTCCTTGGCATTCCCCAGAAACTGAACCAATGGCTCTATTCTACAGTATGCAACACACTAAGCGCAGTCTTCAACTCAACCAGACAAAAGGGGAACTCAAAGCTGGAAACTTGCCTAATTAGATTGAGACTAATTCAACAACAACAACAACAACGACAACACACCAGCCTCTGTTGGATACCAGCACACATCTGTGGGGAAACTTCTGCCCACAGTGAGGCCTAGCTGGGATACAAATTTGGCTCATGAAGCTGATCCTCCAAGCCACACCCGCTTGCCCAAGTGACCCATGGAGGGTGGGGAAACTCAGGTTTTGGCTGGCCAGCCAGATCCCATTTTCTTTAAACACTTTGGCATTTAGGCTGTGGACAAATTCCAGAGGTGCAATAGGCCACAAGCTGGCCTGACACACCTTCTCCTGCGGGAATGTCAATTATCAAACCCTTCTGGAAGAAAAATCAAGCTAGAATTAATTCGTCTTAGATAAATCCCTGGAGATAGGAAATGTCAATGATTTAATTGGCTAAATGCCTATCCACCGGGGGCTTTCTGAATGGCAGAAAAGAACAGAACAGTTCCATCGGGCTACGCTGGCAGCCAAACAAGTAATCCTCCTGCACTGCAAATCCCAACTCACACTAAGCATCGAAGGTTTCATGCAGGACCTTTTGAAATTAGCAGCTCATGAGAGCATCCGGTTTAGCAAGCTACATAAAAACACAAACTTTCAAGAGATTTGGAGTGATTTCTTCACAAAGTAACTTCCACAGCCACGCAGAGTGGGAGGCACAGCACATAAGCAGGAACCTTACCGGCTCCCCTTCGCTCAGCTGATCACACAACACCATGTTGCTGCCTATTCACTCTGATCCCTGGTCCCTGGCACACAATGAATCAATCCATTACACAAGCAGACCATGACTGAATACTAGGAAGAGAATACAACTGTATTTTCCACACCTTTGTTTGCCTTGCCACTTTCCAATAAGGAAACCCAATCTTCAGAGCTGATTTGGAACAAATAGGGTTTTTTGAGGATTGCCATTTGCTCCGATTTAGCGCTAAAGAGTGGATTTTCCAAAAAAAAAGCAAAACTGCTCGGAGTCATGACTAGAAAGCACAGGACAAGTGGAAAATCACTCAGACCTGTGTGGATGAGCCCTAAAAGAGGTTAAAGGGGAGGAACTCATGTCTGTGGAGGAGCCAAGCCATCACTATAGAAATGCAAAAAGCTAATAAATTATCAGTAAGAAGGATTACCATTGGTCGTGTGCAGTGGCTAGACGGAGAGAGATCTTTGGGTCAGAAACATGCCTTGAAACAATCCTTAATCCAGGCCCCTTACTATTCAGATCCTGCCCAATTCCCACTTCCACACAAAATTGTGACAGAGGATTGTCAACACCTAACATGATAAAGTATTCACTGAGGGAAATTTAAAAACCCAAGAGTCCGAGTCAATTGAGATTAGGAGGAAAAATTCGTTTCCGGTTCTGTTGACCAGCTAAGCAAGTAGCCAAGTAGGCCCTAACACTAAAGGGGGTGGCTGGGTGGGGCATTTTGTGGGGCAAAATGACCCCTGGTTTTCTCAAGGCCAAGACTTTTATGTACTCAGCCCCTCCCACCCCTTCTAAAGAGATTACCTCAAATCCAAATCCATAGCCAGAGCCAGGGGGTCCTGGAGGTCCGGGGGGCCCTGGAAGTCCCGGGGTCCCTGGTTTCCCAGGCTCCCCATCAGCTCCTTTGGTGCCTGGTAAACCAATATCTCCAGGGTCTCCCTGAGGGAAAGGAAGAGATGATTTTGTAACATAAAGGAGTGAATCTGTGGAGTGAAGTGGAGGGTGGAGAGGAAACACATAGGAAGTGGGAGTGAGGGAAATCTCTTGTCAGTACCATATCTCTTAATCCTGTTAAACCAAACTGTTAAGTTGTGGGTGAACATATCAGATGACACAGCGAATCTCCAAACAGCTCTTGTTTATTCACAGGTTAGAACAGAACTGAACTGAAGGGTTCAGTCAGCCTGCTTATATAGAGCTCCAGTACAACGTAACTGTAACAAATTTCTGTAACTATCCAATCACTGAACGTCACTTTCGATCCCTTATTTGCATATGTGGACCTGAACTATCTACAGTATCCACCTGCTGGCCCAGGGTGAGAACAGGGTGAGTACATAACAGCAACAATTCACTCCCACAAGGTGGAAGTCCACCAACTTGAATGGCTTTTTAAAAGAATTAGGCGAATTCATGCAGGGCAAGGCTATCAGTGGCTACTAACCCTGATGCCTGCATTCTACCTCTACTGCGGGAGGCAGCGTGCCTCTGAAAACCAGTTGCTGGAAACCACAAGCAGGGAGAGTGCCAGGGCTGGCCCACCCATGAGGCAGATTAAGGCAGCCATCTTTGGTGGCAGAATCATACCCAACCCTGCTGCTGCCCCTGGAGAAGCGAGGAGGAAAGCTGCCACACGACCCCGGTAAAGGGAGCTTGGTGGAGAGGGGGAGTCTGAGGTGGCACCTTCCTGTTTCACAGTCCTGTTGCTCTCAGGACCTGCTTCCAGGCTTCCCATAGGCATCTGCTTGGCCCTTGTGAGAACAGGAAGTAGCCCTTTGGCCTAATCCTGCAAGGCTCCTGTTAAGTTCTTATATTCTTTTTTTATGTACCGTATTTTTCGCTCTATAGGATGGACCCGACCATAGGACACACCTTGTTTTAGAGGGGGAGAACAAGAAAAAAAAAATTCTCTCCCTCTGCGTAGCCCCTTTCATTTCTCCTCCCGCTTCGCTGAAGGGGCGCTGCACAGAGAGGGAAAGCTGTGCAGCGCCTATCCAGCGAAGCAAAGCCGGAAGAACAAGAGGGATCGATGTGCACTGACCCCATCACTCTCCGAGCTTCAGCAAAAGCAATGTGAAGCCCCCGGAGCGCAGTGGGAGCGCTTCCACTATGCTTCAGAGGCTTCATGTTGCTATCGCTGAAGCCATGGAGCCTGCATTCGCTCCATAAGATGCACACACATTTCCCCTTAATTTTTGCAGTGTGTCTCATAGAGCGAAAAATATGGTACTTATATTCTTAAACACTTCTTACATTCTGTTTTCCGTGAAAACGTTGCTAAATATTGCATTCCTTTTGCTGGCTCCGGTGAACTGGAGATAAAACTGAGCTGCCGGCATTAAAGTTGCATTAAATTGCTCCCCCCAAAAAGTGAATGGTAGTTGTGTAGTGGAAACAAATCCAGAATTAGTTCTTAAATGTTAGACCACAGGCAGAGTTCTATGCAAAATCTTGGTACTGTTGAGTCCAGTGGAGCCAAACTTTACCAATGAGATATAAGAACTATTATTAAATATTATTAAAGGTGGACCTGTTCAATTACCTTTGCTCCAGGTGACCCCCAAATACCTTGATCACCCTGTAAGATAAGACATATTACTTACTCTGTGCAGCCAGGCTGCCTACACACCCTCACATTGCTTGTTATTGATGCAAGTTATTGAATCAAATCCCATAATTATTGTCATAGTAACCATCCCGGCTCCTCCAACTCAAATTAAGCACAGAAAATATGCCAATGTTAGCCTTCAGTGAAAAACAAACGCTTGTATTCCCCTTTTAAATACATACATTACCTTAGAGATGGGCTTGTATGTACACTGTCATGTATTAGAAACTAAACCTTATCATGCACTCTGGGGGAAAGCAAGCAAAGATTCACATTTTTAGATAACCTTTTCAAAGTCTTTATGTGGGTACTATAAACAGAATACTATTTAAACTCAGATATAATTCAGTTTTACGTATGAGTGGAGTACTTAATCTATAATATATGTCTGCACTGAGCACTTGATTTATAATTTAACCTCTTATTAAACATACAGTTCATGGCAGGATTGTGAAAAAGACCTATTCTTTGTCTCCATACTTCTGGTTTAGATGTGCATGCCTTTCATGCGGACTACCTACTTAGATCAGTGGCTCTCAAAGGGTGTGATGCGCCACACCGGTGTGGCAGAAAGGGGTGGCAAGTGTGGCAGAAGATTCAAGGACTACCAAAGAAATAAACACTTCAGTATAGTATAGTATAGTATAGTATAGTATAGTATAGTATAGTATAGTATGTAGCTGCATTGTTTTATACCCCCCCCCCCAAGAATCTTGAAAACTGTAGTTTGCTAAGGGTACTGGGAATTGTAGGTCTGGGGGGAACTACAGTTCCCAAGATTCTTTGGGGGGACATCATATGCTTTAAATGTATGTTGAATGCACTTGAATTATATGGTGTGCATCTGCCTCCTATGGGACAGAGCTGTGAATCAGAAAGTCTCTCATTTGACGATCACCCTTGTCCTGCGCCATGAAGTCACGAGGGGGGTTGAAGCAAGTTGCTCATAAAATCAAAGTCATTTATATATGGTAGTTGTAAGGCTGACAACAAAATATAATGTGAGAAGAATTTTCAACGATTAAAACTTTGAGCAATCAAAACCTATTATTATTATTACAGTATTATTATTATTAGTCACACTGGAATGGTGCTACTGACAGCAGGCATATTATCAAGTATCTGTGTCTGCAAAGCAAATTATTAAATACTGAGCTTCCACCCCAAATGGAGGATGGCCTAGGTCAGTGGTTCCCCATTAGCTAAGCATAGTGGACCCCCTATTTTTTCAAAAGCCAAGCCATGGACCCCCTACTTTTTAAAATGTTCATATCTCTATGCTAGTTTTTCTTTTGTGAAAGGTGCCACGGACCCCCTGGGTGGGTTTGTGCACTCCCCCCCGGGATCCGCGGACCACCAACTGGGAACCACTGACCCAGGTCATCCCTCCCAAACCTGCTGCTTCCCCAGGGTGTTTGTTAGCATCTCTAAAACAAACTCTTGCGTTTGCAACTTACTTTTTCTCCCTTTGCTCCTGCAGAACCAGCCAATCCATCTTGACCGGGACGACCAGGGGGACCCTGAAAAATCACAAATGTGAGCTATTTGTAATGACACAAATTATAAGGCTGCTTTTCAACTTACAGTATAACACTTTTTTAAAAAAAAAGGACTACCCCTCATATGTTCAGTATGATCTTTATAATCTCTTCATTAGTTAACAGGAGTCTGGAATGTCTAGATGATTAACAACTTCTTGGCAGTCGGATGAATGAATTCAGGATAGAACTAATTACAGCGGCAGACCCATGTCTTAGAGTAGAGGTCGCAGCAAGCAGCTGTAAAAGCAACATAGAACCATAGAATCATAGAGTTGGAATAGACCACAAGGGCCATCGAGCCCAACCCCCTGCCAAGCAGGAAACACCATCAGAGCACTCCTGACATATGGTTGTCAAGCCTCTGCTTAAAGACCTCCAAAGAAGGAGACTCCACCACACTCCTTGGCAGCAAATTCCACTGTCGAACAGCTCTTACTGTCAGGAAGTTCTTCCTAATGTTTAGGTGGAATGTAGGAAGGTGTTTCAGCAAAGAACTGGCAGAAGAGGAGGCGACTGTGTCTCTCACCCACAACTCCACCCTTACATCTCCTCACTTTCAGTTGTACTCCCCACTAAGTCAGCTTATGCTGAAACCTGGCTAAGTGAAATCCAGTTGTGGGGAAGGGAAGCTATCCACCACGCTTCTCCCACCTGCAATTTCTCCACGTAAAATTGACATTTTATGTTTTGCTTTTAAGCTGTTTGGTGCAACACATGGCCCAAGATATAGGCTGCTCACATAATGCATAGCTCAGATCTTAGATTCGCTTGAAAGCATCTGGCTGGACACCTGTACTTCATACAAAGGCTGCCTCTTCTGTGTGATATTGGTCAGCTTTAAGTTCCTTGAAGAGATTCTTATCACTGCAGGTGATAACCCTGTTGAACAACTTATGTTCTGGAAATGGGGAAACAAAATGCGCAGAGCAGACAGTCTCATTTCATGGAAATTTTCAGAAACAGCAGTCATAAGATGTGTTGTGTTTGTATGAGGGAAGAGAGCTGATGCTACTTTCTTCCTGCTCCTTTGAGCATGTTGGCAGTGTAAGTAGGTGGTTAAAAACAAAACATCTTGTGCCATACTTCAAACACTACTGTGTACTTCTGACAATATATGGGAGGTAACTGATTATTAAAGGGCTGAAGTTGTAGGTGTTAAGCACACATCCTGCTAGTCAAATTCCACCCACAAACTTTTGCAATCAGACAAAACACCTGTAACTTTCAAGTTCTTAGTAAGATGAAAATTTCCAGTTGCTAAAGGCAGTTTTTACCCATGCATTTTCAGACACGCTTCCTATTAAAAAGTTGTCCAGTCAACAAGGCTGAGATCAGCACAGGGGCTGCGTTGGCAAATCTGTTCTTAGAATTATTTCCCAATTCCATGCCTCAACATCTAATTCGGTACTTAAGTGCTTAAGAAGACAGGTTTGGGGGCAAACTGAATGCTACTTGGCAGTCCCGAGTGATGAAGCCCCACCTTATACATACTTTAACCTGTGGCCCTTTAGTGCACTTTATTAAATACCATTGAGATATCTGGAATTAAATCCAAATACACAGTTTAGAAGAGAGGGAGCTTCTGAAAAGCCTTCTTTTCAATAAGGCAATAAATCATCTCACTCAAATTACCCAACTATGCTCCAGTAATCACAGATTGCGTCTGTGATAAATTCTGATTTTACAGACAAATTGTTTGCAGAAAAGAAAGTTTTGAAGGCTAATATGGTGTGCTGATTTAAAAATTGGGAATGGACAGCCGTCATAAAAAGCAGCAGCAGCAGCAGCAGCAGCAGCAGCAGCAGCAGAGGGCATGTGGAAAAGCCCAAAGGCATGAATCAAGCATTGTGGTGAGCACTGGCACACAGCCTTCTTCCCTCCTGCCCTCTTGTGTGACATCCTATGAGCCTTCTTTGGTTCAAAGCTTTTGGGGAACAGCCCTGGCCCTGGTGGAGGAAGTAGCAAGGCTTTTAGAAGCAGCTGTAGGATTTCCCCAAAAGCCCTGTCAGAATAGGGCCTCTAGCCCCTGATGGAGAGACTCCACCAGGCCTGATCCTGAGATGCCCAACTCTGGCTGGGCAAGGAGCCACGGCCATCTGCAGTGAGACAACCCAACCAGGCCAAGCTGGCATGAGGTTTCAACTCACTTCCAGCTTCCCTGGCCATCTCATCTTTCCTTAAAGGCATCTGCAGGCACGACTATGGAGAAGCTCTTGACTAGGGCTGGGTGATATCTGGTTTTCAATATATCACCAGCTAAATATTGCAATACTTCAATATATCACGGTGTTTGACAAAAGGCTCAAACTATGTAGAGGTGAATGTGGCAATGCCCTGGCAACTGCTACTACTTATGGGTCTGACAAAATTTTGATTTTTAGTGCCAGGGGAATTTGCATTTCTTTTATAAAGCAGGCCAAACCAGTAATAATGGATAAAATTTTACAGAGTAAAAAATGATTAAAGAAAATAAATATTTTTGCAAGGAAAACTTGATGCATTTAATTATATGAAAATGTTTTCAGTGTAAAAATTAAATGAAAATTAAGGGAGAGGATTTGCTGAATTAATAATTAGAAATTGGAATACAGAAAGGGGAGGTATGAGGAGGTCGGGGAAGTAAGTTATAAGAAAATAAGGGAACGAAACTTTATTTGTTTTTAAATAGTTTTTAGTTTTGTATTTTGTCTTTTTTATATCTGTTATTTTTTGTGTTTGTGTTTTGTTTTTGTTATTTCTTTTTCTTTTTCTGTATAACCTTTAAAACTTTAATAAATATCTTTTTTAAAAAAAAGAAAAAGAAAATGTTTTCAGTGATAGCATGCTTCCACTATAACATTACAGATATAAGGAGAATATATTAATGTTAATATATTAATTTGTTATTAATAATAACAAATGTGTGAGAAAGAAAGGGGAGAATTGAGAAGAGTTCTAGGTGAGGCAGAGGGTCTGGAGGAGAAAATGAGGAGCACAGAGACAACTGCACACACACAAACACACCAAGTAAGAAGCACATGCAGATGGGGAAAAGAGGGAAGGGGCCAGAGCAGTCTTTTCTTTTCTTTTCATTTGAAGCAACTATGGGGCATGTTTCTCTGCAGTTTCCTTGAGAAAAAAAAGGGGGGGGAGCTACTTTAAAGTTAAGAAGAGGAGCTGCCACCTGCCAGCAGAGAGAGGCTGGGTTAATTTAAAACTGAAATGTCACCCAGCCCTACTCTTTACCTGGTGAAAGACGGCACTGCCATGGTCACACCTGTGCCATCCTTTGCATGGCAAGTAGAGAAAGATGGACTAAGTGCTGCCATGCTGCTAATCAATATTTGATCTTGGGCAGCGTTGCTAATATATGCAGCTAAAGTTCTCGCCCAGCAAATACTCACACGAGGACCCGGATGCCCAGCGGCTCCACCTTTCCCGTTTTCTCCTGGCAACCCAGGAATTCCTGCATTTGAATCTGGTGCTGGCAGTCCTGGAGCCCCCGGTAGACCTGGAGGACCTGGAGGTCCAGGGGCACCCTAGATAAATCAGATATATTCAGATTAAGATTTTGCTCCTGTTCCCTCAGCAATGGACTCGCTGGGACACCCTGAGAAGCTGATGTCTCTCAGCTTCACACAGCACAGCACAAGAACAATAATACTTGTTTACTTCAGAGAGTTCCTACAATGACAATGGATGTGAAATGCCTTATTATAGTGCTATAAGTGCTATAATTATAGTGCTATAAGAATACACTGGATGTTCTTAATCTAGGCCATTGAATATGGTTAAACTTTCAGAAAAATCCAGAATCCCCAGAGTATAATTTTCAGGTTAAGAGTCCACAGGACTTTGTAAAATTACGCACCCCAGAACAAACTGATATCGGTGTGACAGTGAACCAATTAGTTCTCAGGCTCCTCTGTCATTTCAGGTGTCATTTAAAGGGAGGTTTAGACTAAGGTTACCAGACGTCCCTGTTTCCCAGGGACAGTCCCCGGATTTACAAATCAGTCCCCTGACAAAATCCATCTATTTAGTAGGAAGTTGAAAAGTGTCCCCAGATTCATTGAAAAAAATCTGGTAACCTTAGTTTAGACCACAGTTTAGTCCACTGGGTAGGGTTTATTTCATAGCCTATGTCGTGCTTCCATTGTTTTTTTGACTGAGGTGAGGGGATTTATGGGATTCTGGAGCAGTGTTTTGTATATTGTGGATACCATCCCCTTGCTGTTCCCTCTGCTGTCAGGAAAAGGTTTTCGAAGGAGGACACCTTCACTCTGGTGTGGTTCCCCTTTATTACACAAACAGCCCAACGACAAAACCCCACCGACAGCATACGAATCTGTTATGTACTGAAGTTCTCACCCTGGGCCAGCAGGGGGATAATAGATAGTTTTCACTCAGATCCACGTCAGTTATTTTAGGCGGGAAACCCTGGGTTGTTGTTGCTACAATGTTGACAGCTGGCTGCCTATAAAAGCAGGCCGGCTGAGCTGTTTGCTGTTCAGTTTTCTGTTCCAGCTTACAAAATAAAGAGCTGCTTTGGAGAAATCGCTGTGTCGTCCGCCATGTCTACCCACTATTCAATAGAATCAATATGGTTATTTTGACCCAACAGAGAAGAAGAAGAAGAAGAGTTTGGATTTGATATTCCGCTTTATCACTACCCTAAGGAGTCTCAGCTGCATGTGGAGGAGCGGGGACGCAGACCCGGTTCACCAGATTATGAGTCTACCACTCTTAACCACTACATCACGCTGGCTCTACCATACAGGTTTTTCTCTTATTGTGATGTTAGTGTCTTATATCTTTAAAGGTACTTTGTGATTTGGAAAGCCTTTACAATTTAGCAGTAGCCATCAGAACCTACGTACCCTTGGAAATTCCATGTCTCTCTCAGAGTCACCAGAGCCAGAGGCTTCCATTTCCACTCTTCTCTGAAACAAACAACATTAATTTTAGAAAATTGTTGGTGGGATGTGAACTCCACATCCCAGTAATTCTCTTCAACAGTCCTTAAAATTCCTCAGACATGTTCCCTGAGCGGGGATGTTCTAATTTGTCTCAAATTATATTTCAGGTGAAACTAGGAGGCTGCCTAACTCTTACTCCATGCCAGAGAATTTTTTCCAGACTCACTCCTTTGGCTTTTCTCAATAGTCATCAGATGATTTTGCCCAAGCAGGAATTTTGGGTGAAATTCAGTGGTGATAACTCTAATATTACCCTGTAGAGAGAAGACACTGGCAGAAAAGGATGGATAAATCTGTTGATGGACATAGAGCTGTGATTCAACTTCATAAAGGGCCAAAAACTTAAAACCAGGAGCTCTGTAAGCCACACCTGAGCACCTTGCTCTCTGCCTCACTGTGACAACTTGCAGCAGTGTCATTGCCTGTTGTCGGTTGTGTGTGGACTTAATAAAATCTTATTAAAAAGGAAAACCAAAACCAAATTAGATAAACACAAAGAACAGACCAAAAATCAACTCGCTTGAAGTGCCAACTGCCTGGGGAAACAAAAATATATTTGCGCTGACAATGCAGGTGCTCGGCAAACTTCCCTGGAGAGAGCATTTCACAGCCGAGGGGCAGCCACCGAAAAGGCCTGTTCTCTCACAGCCACTTTCCATGTCTGTCTTGGGGGGTGAACCACAGAGAAGGACCTCCCTTGTAGGAGGCACATGGAGCGTGAAGGCTAAGATGACACCAGACTACATTTGCTCCTCGATCTGTGGACTAATGATGTTCCTGTCTGCTGTCCCTGCCATTCCCTGCCTCGCTTCACCTTCATTCAGGCATTTTTCTTCCCAGAGAAAACAGGTGTGCCGAAGAGGAAGAATGGAGGGCCATGGTGACTGGGGTGTGTGGGTGTGTGCCGAGGGGAAAGAATCATTCATGAATCTGCCCCACTCACATACAATTCCAAGTGCTGCATGTCTTATATTGACATGAAAATCCACCATCTCCAGTGCAGTGCTCTCTCACTTTGGGCACTGCCTCCCTGGCTGGCTGGGGACAAGAGTGCCTGAACTGAGGGTAGGGAGATAAGGTGTGGGGTGGCGTTTGTGTGCGTCCGGCATTTGATGTCGGACTTAGGCATGCTTTTGCACTCTGCTTTACATGAGAATGAGGCAGGCAAATGAATAACCAAACCAAACTTCCACATCACGTTTACTTTGAGCCAGGTTTCTCTGCCCGCTCAGCTTGGCCGTGCCTATTCCCTCCAGACTCCTCTCAGCTTGTCTCCTCTCTGAGACGTGGGCTGTTTCGTGTGACGTTTCACCACCAGAAGCTCAATGCAACATAAGGCTGGAGAGACAAACAAACAGAGGAGCTGTTCCACATAACAAGCACAAGCACTCAAACTCACAAATCCCATGGATGGAGCAGGTGGCCCAGGAGGCCCTGGAAGCCCAGGGGGGCCTGGTAGTCCTATGCCAGCATCTCCCTAGAACAAGAATAAATATGGTGAAGTTGTGAGGGGTTTGGAAAACACACGTTAAGTTAGGAGATGGTCTGTTTAATGCACACCCACCTCATGAGCCTTGCTGAGAACTGGGTGGATGAGCTGAGGGGAGCTGACCCCTCTCAGCTTTGTACACCTGGGGAAGCTGTATGCAGCACCAACATAGATGAGACTTAGCAGACGTACTAGATTTTTTTCTCTAGTCTGAACTGCATTTTCATGGTACGTTTGTTGTTATTTTAATTCAACAGTTATGGAACTTTGGTGAATAGTGGTATATAAATATTCTAACTATGCAAATAAAGTAAACTCTTGAAGGCCCACTATGAAAAGTATGTGATACGTTTTCATAGAATTGTAGTAGAGTTGAAGGAACTCTTAAGGGTCATCTAGTCCAACCCCCTGCAATTCAGGAATCCCAACTAAAGAATTCCTGATAGATGACTATCCAACCTCTGCTTAGGGAGTCCATTCCACTGTCCAAGAGCTCTTACTGTCAGAAAGTTCAGTTTTATTCTGACTAAAATTGGCTGGACCAGAGTTGCCTTAGCTTCCATGAAGGTATGCAGAATAGGGTGTAGTCCAATAAAATGGGACCCATTTCAGAAGTTGTGGTCTCAGAATGTAGACAAGGTACTTGGAGTTCAGCTGACTGCCTGGGTACTCAACCCTGGTTATATGTCTTGCTTGTGTTAAAGACCATGTAGACATTTAAGCCCATTGCTACATACTGAATTTGCTTCTGTAACGCTGCTACAAGCCTTTTAAAATGCACTCATAACATCGGCATGTCATGTGACTTCCTAGGAGATGTGCAGTCATGTGTAGGACCATCACTCCCTACATGGAAGAAACTGGGTGTGCCTTCTGCCAAAAGCTTCTGTCATAGGTGAAGCCACATTAGTTCACAGGATGCATCAGTTCACATGACCCACGATTCTCATGTCAATGAAACACCACTGGTTTTTTTTAAAAAAAAATCAAAACAGTGCCTACCTTTTCTCCTTTAAGGCCAGGTTCCCCCTTTAGCCCTGGAGAGCCCTGAAGTCCTGGTTTACCCTAAAAGAGAAGGTATATTAACATCCCTTTTCCATTAGCATTATTCTTTACTGAAAGGCTGTAATTAAAGTAAGTGTGGTGCGCCAGCAATCCTCTTCCTCTTGCTTCACCATTCAGTGTGCCAAGGAATGGAATCATATTTGGTTCCTGAAGCATCCCACCTAACCTGGGCTGTGGTGGAGTCATATGGACCAGGAGCCAATAGCTCATTGACAGGCTCCAGTTCATGGACCACCATCATGAATAGCACTGATCCCAGTTCAGAACAGCTGATGGAGGTTCTGTGTAATGAGGACATTTCCTGGAACTCATATGCCTGGGAATAATATGCTGGTGAATTGACTTTTTGAATCATGGCAACAACCTGCAGGTCAATGATATTTTTTATGCAAAATTGAGCACGTTGAAGTGGTCTTGTAAACATATGCCCAGATAATTTCCTAAAAACATCTTGCAAAAATGGGTTAAATGGAGGCTTGAAAAGTTGCCAAAACATGTGGAAGGATTCAGAACACCTGTTGTTTGATATACCCACATCAATTAATAGTAATACTGCTTTATCTTGTACTTCTGCACGTAAAAATGGTTGTGCTGAATACTTGGCCTGTATTTAGAACCTCCATATATTATTAATTTATTTGATTTTCATAACTATCGTCCTTTCTTTGAGGAGGAGGAAACCTCTCTACAAGGCAGCTGTAGTGTAACTTCAAAAATTCCAATTGCCTTCTCCTCTTCCGGCCAACTCACTTCTGGGAGAGGATGGGTCAAGTGGCAGTTATGCCAGCAGAAGGAATAAATGCAAGAACTAAGTTCTCTCCCACTACGACGTGTGTCAGCAGAAATGGCACCAGCTTTCAAAAAAGATTGAGGGGGTCCAACATGGGGTCCTTACTCCTGACATCATGTGAGGAGTCAGAGGGTGGAGTTGAACATGGCCCCTAGAGGACAAAATTTGGATTTCCAAAGTACAAACTTCTGATAAAAAAACAAGATACAACATATACACTCTTGCCCATTCAACACCATACCAATAGTATATGTCATTTGCATAATCTATATAGGAAATCTTGAATTACAGTATTGTTTTAAAAATTTTCAGTGAAATTTGTAATATTAAGAAAAATACAGTATCAGAATAAAAGCAAGGATTTCCAGAGCAGTTATATCCACAGTTGCTACTTATAGAAGGAAGGGCATGATCCAGATAAAGCTAAACACCTCTACGTTCAAATTTACAAGGCCCTTAACGGCTTGGATCCAGGGCTGCCTCCTGCATTTATTTCTGCCTGCTCACTAAGGTCTTTGTGCCCCCCCCCCCTTGACTCAGATGCATGGCCCGCATCCACCAGGAGCATTTTCTGATCTTATAGCTTTAAGTGATTTCTGTTTCATCTTATTGTACACTGCTTGGAAGCTGCAGTGTTAAGTGGTATTGTTGTTGTTGTTGTTTAGTTGTTTAGTCGTGTCCGACTCTTCGTGACCCCATGGACCAGAGCACGCCAGGCACTTCTGTCCTCCACTGCCTCCCGCAGTTTGATCAAACTCAAGAACACCATCCAACCATCTCATCCTCTGTCATACTCTTCTCCTTGTGCCCTCCATCTTTCCCAACATCAGGGTCTTTTCCAGGGAGTCTTCTCTTCTCATGAGGTGGCCAAAGTATTGGAGCCTCAGCTTCAGGATCTGTCCTTCCAGTGAGCACTCAGGGCTGATTTCCTTAAGAATGGATGCGTATGATCTTCTTGCAGTCCATGGGACTCTCAAGAGTCTCCTCCAACACCATAATTCAAAAGCATCAATTCTTCGGCAATCAGCCTTCTTTATGGTCCAGCTCTCACTTCCATACATCACTACTGGGAAAACCATAGCTTTAACTATACGGACCTTTGTTGGCAAGGGGATGTCTCTACTTTTTAAGATGCTGTCTAGGTTTGTCATTGCTTTTCTCCCAAGAAGCAGGTTAAGTGGTATACGTTGTTGAAATAAGTAACTAACTGCATGCTTGACATTTTACTCATATCGGTGAAAGCAGAACACTTTGTTGGCAAGAAAGGGAGAGAAAATACCTAGCTTCCACTCAAATAATTTGCTATCATAATGTGTTGTGGCTCTAAAAGGGGATCTGTTAAATTTCATGGAGGATATGTCTTATCGATGCCTGCTATACATGAACAATAGCAACTCCCTGCTCAGGGAAAGCCTCTCTCTGGATTTTTTCTGTTACTGGGGAGTGAACAGGGGGAAGGTTTGTTTTCTTTGTCCTGCTCACAGGATTCCTGGGGGCATCTGGACAGAAGGACTTGGAAACCAAATGCTGGACTAAACTGAAACACTACGTTTTATATACACAAATGCTGGGCACTTGGATAGTGTCATACATACGTATATCTAGGTTACTTACCGGTAACCCATCTTTGCCAGAAATGCCCTGAAACAGAAACAGAAACAAACTTTACAAAACCTGTGTGAAGAGATTAAAATCAACCGATCAATACTGGCTAGCATTTTATGTAGTATCAACGATAACCTCTTCCTTGTTGCTCTGATAAAATAATTTTCTATCTTCGTCTCCTGTCTACTCTCTCTGCACCAATCCCCACTTTTGGTACCTATAAAACCTACATAACTACCACCAATTGCTGGTTCTCCCTTAAAATGGACTACTGCTTTGACAAAATTTGTCTCCAGCTTGCAGAATTGACATCTAAGTCTGGAGCATGCCTAGTCCTTTACTCAAGCAACTCAACAAAGCAAGACATAGCAACTGTATCTGATTTTAGTCAAATGCAGATGGAAGCTTATTAACTACGGTAATTCCATATTACAAATCCCAATAGCTAATTCTGTGTTCTGTCAGTAGGCAAATTCAAGATATTTTGGCACCTGAACCGAACCACAAAATGGCGCTTCCATCCTCACCAGGGAAGAAGAGGTGAGTGAAGATCTACACAGGAACAAGGGAGCATCAAAGATCTACATCATGGGTAGGCAAACTAAGGCCCGGGGGCCGGATGTGGCCCAATCACCTTCTAAATTCCGCCCATGGATGGTCCAGGAATCAGTGTGTTTTTACATGAGTAGAGTGTGTCCTTTTATTTAAAATGCATCTCTGGGTTATTTGTGGGGCATAGGAATGCATTCATATATTTTTTTCAAAATATAGTCCGGCCCCCCACAAGGTCTGAGGGACAGTGGACCGGCCCCCTCCTGAAAAAGTTTGCTGACCCCTGGTACATCAAGATCTGCTGTCCCTCTGGATCCTGCCCCTGAGGCAATCGCCTCCCCATGCCCCGTGGGTGAGCCGGTCCTGGACAAACGAGATAATCCACTGACAGATTTGCCACACATTTAGAGTGGAGTGCTTAGTGTTGCGGCTGAAGAAATAAATGGGGTCTGGCAACAGGCCTAGTAACAAACAGGCTGAGATGTGTTTGCCTCAGACCGCCTGAGAAAATGCATCCGGTTTGCACGGACTGCGTTGACATGTGGGCAGAAGGTGGAGCTGCTCCAGCCCCCAAGAATTCTGAAGCAGGAGCCAATATCAAAGGTGGCCTTCACTCGCTCCCCTGGCAGCAGCCAGTATCAAAACATGATGCTGGCCACTCGGACTTCCTCAGAACAAATTAGGAAGCTGCTCCCAGCAGTGGCTTTGGCTGCTGTTGGCACAGCTCAGGGTAAGTTTTGTAGCTACTTTTCCTTCCTGCTTACACACACCAGGAATGGGTCTAAAGTGCTGCTTTGATGGTATATTTGCTAAACGTGCTCAAGAGAAGCCAGATGTGTGCAAGAAGGCAATCTGTGTTATGTTGTTGCTGGTTGAAGGGCTTCAAGAGAGGAAACGGCTGAATAGAACAACCCCTTGTGTGCATACCTTTGGACATGGCCTCACTTGTCTAACTGCAAACCTCAAAAAAGTATCCAATTTAAGCAACACCACTTTGGTTGCCAGTTCGGCTTTTTGACTGCCACTCTTAACAACCTATTATTTTAGCTGTTTTTGTCCCATCTGGTGGGAGGAAGATGCTTTAAAGAAGGTAGGGCTGCCATATTTCAAAAGGTAAAAACTGAAAGTTGTTGATGCCAAAAACCCTGTGATTTTTTTTTGATTGACTTGTCTAAGGTCCAAGACAAAGCGCTGCCTTTTGGAAATTCCCACCAAATGTCAATTCCCCCTTTGAAGTCCCAGTAATGTCCAGGAAAATCTGGATGTAGGGCAGCTTTAAAAGAAGGGGCTTTAAGGGGAGGGTTTGGCTTTCCCTCCTGATGGTTCATGCTGGACTTTAAATCCCATGTATCCTGCTTTGTAGTGGACCAGAAAGGCCTGGGCTGGGACTTGCCGCATCAGGGATATTTGCAGCTTGAGAAATGCCTCTGAATTTTAGGGAATTTTTTTAGCTCACTTCTGAAAATCATAGTCTCACAAAGTGACAGCTGATTTATATCATACACGTGCTGAATGAGTTTAGACAAGAGAGGGCAGACAACAATATTTGAAGCCAGTAGCAGTGGAAGGAGACTGAGGCAGCAGTGCCAAGAAGAGTCAGCACCTGGGACAAATGGTACTGATGACAGCTAGCCAGGAGCAGCCCAGTTTACAGCCGGTTTACAGGCCTAGGGCCTGCCCTTAAAATCCTGGGCTTCAAGTAAGTGCAGGGAGGCTGGCTGTTCATCATCTAGAACAGTGTTTCCCAACCTTTGGCCTCCAACTGTTTTTGGACTACAACTCCCATCATCCCTAACTAGCAAGATCCAGTGGTCAGGGATGATGGGAATTGTAGTCCCTAAACAGGTGGAGACCAAAGGTTGGAAAACACTGATCTAGAAGACCTCTGGGGTCTGTTCACCAGGGGATAACAGTATGGTTTCTTTATTTCTCCTGAAGTATGATCATGAGAAACTGGTTCCATGTTTGTTTAACTGAGCTGTCAATTAAATGAAAATGCATAATGCCAAACAAAAACATTTCAGACTGAACCTTCAGGTTCTACAGGTCTCGGGCTATGAGCCCTAGAGGTCAGTACCAGCTCCCTAACCATTGTGTCACCAAAAGAACTCTACTGCTTCCTTCAAATTACTGTACTCAATTTGCTCCTGAGCACCAACCTTTCCCATTCACCCTCGGCTCCTTTGGGATGAAGGGTAGGATATAAAATAATAATAACAATATTAATAATGGAGTTAGAAACAAGAGTTTAGCTATAACTAATGCATGAAGATTAAAATGCCTCATTGCTTGGTAGGGTTCAGTTAAAATCATTTATCTCACATTGTGTCTATTTTAATTAGTGTCCAAAACACTTCCCATTTCTGCAATTTTTTTCACATCCACATTCATTTAATACAGTGGAACCTTAGTTGTCAAACATAATCTGTTCCAGAAGACTATTTGACTTCCTAAACGCTCGACAACCGAGGCGCAATTGCCGGTTGGCAAAATCCATTGAAAAATGGAGAAACATGCCTCGGAAGCTATTCGACTTCCTGGTTGTCGGCATTCGAAAGCCGAAACGTTCAACTTCTGAAGCATCAACGAGCAAAGTTCCACTATATTGTTCTTCTTCCTCTTAGAAGCATTTCACTCCTTACCTGTCCTCACTACCCTCAGCCCCTCACTGCCCTCACTGCCCTTTAATTCCACATGTTGTGGCAATCTGCATAGTGTTCTTCACAACATCACAATGTTTTGCCTGATGTGGTGACATTACAGATGCACAAAGACAAAAAATATTTTTATGTGTTTATTATTTAATGACATGGGTTGCCGCAGCCAACGGAATTTAACAACATTGTGTGGACAAATGAGACCAAAGCAAATTAGGACCAAGTATAAAAGGAAAGAGAAATGTGCTAAAAAGAAGTAGAAGAGTTTGGATTTGATATCCCACATTATCACTACCAGAAGGAGTCTCAAAGCGGCTAACATTCTCCTTTCCCTTCCTCCCCCACAACACTCTGTGAGGTGAGTGGGGCTGAGAGACTTCAGAGAAGTGTGACTGGCCCAAGGCCACCCAGCAGCTGCAGGTGGAGGAGCGGGGAAGCGAACCCGGTTCCCCAGATTACGAGTCCACCGCTCTCAACCACTACACCACACTGGCTCAGCCAAGGGAAGAGAAAAGAGTGTTGAATAACCTTGAAACAGTGCAAATGCACATCAAGGTGAGTATTTTTGTTAGCATTTTATGGCTGTATCCAGTTATGCTGCCTCACAAAACCAGAAAACATTCTGCATAGATCTAGTGTTCAGCGAGAGTGCAATACTTACAGGTTTACCATCCAGTCCAGGCTTTCCAGGAAGCCCAGGTTTTCCAACAGTCCCGGGTTCTGCTTCATCCAGGCCTGCTTTTCCTGGTGGTCCTTCCTCTCCCCTCTCACCTTTTTCACCTTTTTGGCCCTTCAGGTAGAAAATATACAGTTATGGCTATGAGCCTAAACTGATTTATTTGGAACAAATGGGTTTGCTTCTGAATAAACATGGCCAGAACTGGACAGAGAACTTTATTTTTGTACTTTAAGGCATAACTGAAATTAAAGAGACTGTGCAACCTAGGTAAGGGATGCTTTGGCGAGGGTGGGTGCAGCAGGGGCAGGGCAGGACTTCCCTATTTGCCACAAGCAGTGAAACAGGACACGCCACCCCTGATTTGGAGTTACATATATTCATGCACAATTGTGTGGAAGGAAGTTGTTAGTGTGAAACATCCCTGGCATGCTGCATTGTGTGGGAAGGGCAGCCGATTCCCCACACCAGCCCCTCCAAGGAAGGAATCCAAGGACAACTTTAGACCACAATCCGAAACATGTTTACTCAGAGGTAAGCCCCACTGAGTCCAGCAGGTCTGATTCTCAAGTAAGTGGATGACGGATTGCAGCCTTACTCCTGCATGAAACCATACTTGCCTTTTCTCTGCCTGTAACTTGCAGAAAACCATCAGGAGGCGCAGGTGCTGTTTTTAATATTTCCTGAGCCATAGTGGTAACTTCACTTTCCTCTTTTCTAATTTCTGTAGTGGTTAAACCTAAAGGGGGTGGGAGGCAGAAATTGCATGCGTCATAAAAATATGCAAGAGACTGCATAATAAAACATCATCTGTCAGGAATGACTTAATGGTGTTGATTTGGTTCATTCGGGGGGGGGGCAGGGAGCACTGAAAAAAATGACAGTAAATGACAATACCAAAAAATAAAGCAAAAGACAAATTCTAAGCTGAAAACAACTGTGGGTTGTTGTTTTATAAAGGTAGTGTTTAACTAAAATGATCATAACACTCTAAGCTACAATTAAACTGACACAAGCAAAGAGTTTAAAATTACAGTGCCTTGTTCTTGGACTTTAGTTGGTCCCAAAGTTGCTTCTAAGAGATGGTGGCCTGAAAACTCCATCTCTTCAGAATGAGGTGCTGTGGTTGGCGGGGCGCCTACAGGTCCAGCTGTTGATTCTTCAGATACATTCTGAGTCAGGAGCTAGGCAAGAATGCAAGGCAAATGTTATCTGGATATTATTACTGGGAAAACACATTGCTTTATTCTTTTTCAAGATACTTTTGGATCCATGACAATGCTATTTTCCCCCCTAAACATCACTTACTTTGTAGATAATAATCAAATAAATAATCAAAAGGGTGTGGTTGGCCCATGGAAGTACAGTAACTCTGCTGAGTTAACACACCCAGTAAGTTAGAAGTAATACCAGTGGAGGCTGGTTCATTAGGGCAATTACCAGTGGGAATTGTAAGCAAAAAGTGCAAAAGTTTCCTCCAAATTCACAAAACTCTTAAAGCCACAGGCTTTTCTGTTTCCCACACACTCCTGAGCCCTCCATTCAAACTTAGAGAGGTACGTATTTCATTCAATCTCCTGTTCAATCAGCTCTTTGCCCTGTTCAGCCAGTCCCAATCCAAAACATTGCTATGGCCAGCAGGTTCCCCTCCATCGATCTCCAAGCAGAACAATTCCTTCTAGAGGGATATTTCCCTTGCCTGAAAAAGCGGACATTTTTATGAGCTAAAAACAGCTGCGTATGAAAAACTTCATGCAATTGTGTTTGTTACAGGAGCATTTGCAAAGTGCTCTAGGCAACAGTGGCACCAATAAGCAGCTTTATCTGCCTGGCAGCTGGGTTGTGTAAAAGTATGGGCCTTCATTTGCTTCACTCTATGCTTCCAGCTTTGGACAGCTTGCTTGGTTGTTTGCAATGCTCCTGTGTGAACATTCACTTTCCAAAAGCATCTGTTGGGTGACTCTGCTGGCTATTATATACAGTCTTGAGTTCTGCTTTGGCATTTGGCAAGGAAGAACACACTGAGATCCAGTGAGCATTCTCTGCAGCCAGTATATAAATCCAGGGACTTGTTGGCATGTAGACACTTCACAGCTGGCAAAAACGTTTTAAGTTTTGTTAGCGGCAGGATAAATCTTGGGAAATTCAACGCACTGAAGTTCTCTCTAGCATGCCCTTTTAAGTCCATGGGTATTTAATATACCATTTTTTAAAAAAATGAAGCTATGAATCCTCCTCAAAGAAAAAAAAACTTTCCCATTAAATTCTTACGGCTTTAAAAAACGGATCACTTCACGAGGCTTTCTGGTTTATGATTGTTTGGCTTCAAAATCTACACGATGTAAAACATGGGGTGATTATTGCACACAAAGAGCCTTAGTGTAGCTGAAACGAGGGCTTCACACAAACTGCTCTTTGTCTGGAGGCAGAATGAGGGGCAGAAGACAGTTGCCAAAGGAGCGAGTGAAGAGGCTACATATAGGATAGTACTTGTCTTTAAGCCATGAAATCACCTCCCATCTCAGCTTCATTCCTTGGTATTGCATTAGTTCAGTGTCTGCATCTGCTGGGAAAGTATTTTATCCCTCTGAAGTATCTTAAGGGAGACCCGTCAAGATTCAGCTTGATTCCCTGATGCAATATACAAAAAAACACCTGAAGCCTAGAATCTACATGCTAGCACATTTATAAACAAGACAAATTTCCTTCCAGTAGCACCTTAAAGACCAACTAAGTTATTTCTTGGTATGAGCTTTCGTGTGCATGCACACTTCTTCAGATACACTGAAACAGAAGTTTCCAGACCCTTCTAATTCTGTTTCAGACCCTTCTAACTTCTGTTTCAGTGTATCTGAAGAAGTGTGCATGCACACGAAAGCTCATACCAAGAAATAACTTAGTTGGTCTTTAAGGTGCTACTGGAAGGAAATTTGTTTTGTTTTGACTATGGCAGACCAACACGGCTACCTATCTGTAACTAGCACATTTATAGTTCATATTAATATTACTCCCTACTTTAAATAACTATTACAGTGGTACCTCGCAAGACGAATGCCTCGTAAGACGAAAAACTCGCAAGACGAAAGAGTTTTTCGTTTTTTGAGTTCTTCGCAAGATGATTTCCTCTATGGGCTTGCTTCGCAAGACGAAAACGTCTTGCAAGTTTGTTTCCTTTTTCGTAAAACCGTTAATACGCAGGGTGCATTGCTTGAAGAGGTGCAGTTGCGACTTGAACTTCGAGGAGCAACTCATAGCAACTCATAACTTCTTTTGCACAATAAACCTGATCCTGGCTGCATACGGAATCCGTGCTTCACAAGACGAAAAATTCGCAAGACGAAAAAACTCACAGAACGAATTAATTTCGTCTTGAGAGGTACCACTGTATAAATAAGTTAGGCAGTGGACACAGAGAAAATCCTAATCTTTATGGAATCATTCACATTACTGGATAGGAAAAACACAGTGTACAAAATGCATTTCTGTATATATAAACTTTTAGACTAACATAGTCTATCTTTATTTTTGCCTAAGAAATAATTCTGATGCAATTCTGGAGCTCCCTGCTCTACGAAAAACAACTGATGAATTTTAAGGGAAGCAAAAATGGCTTGGTAAGAGTAGTAAAACTTGCCAGTGGGGGGTGGAGGTGGGATTCCACATATTCTTTTCCATTTCAAGGTTATTGGGGCAGATTGTAGTAATGGTATAACATGGAAAGAAGTCATCACCCACCATTAATTAGGGTATGTTTCCAGGTGTCATTCCAATTAGCAACAATACAGAAATTGCAACCAAAATATCTGATAGAAGAACTTCCTGCTGTAGGTTTTGAGTGTCCCTATTGCTGCGATTCTGTCTCTCATACCATTACAAGGTGATTGGAACGAGAACTTCACCCACTAGAACACTTGGATAGTGGGTCGGTGGCTGTTGGTCAGTAGCAAACCATTTTAAGTGGAAACATCCTAACTATCCCAAACTATTATTTGTAGGTACAGAGGACGGACTTTCTGGGAATGAGAAGGAACCCTTTTAATGTCATTTACTTATTTATCTATTGAATTTATATACTGCCCTATGCCCAGAGGTTTCAGGGCGGTCATGAACCATATTTACAACACAAACAACAGAAATGATGCTTTGAATTAAAGTTAAATTGGTATAATCATAAGCATATCATTTTGGCTTTGCCAGCTATGACTTTCAGTGCATAGAACTGAATTTTGCACATTAATAGGAAGCCACTACAATAAAGCCAGTGGTGCCTACTTGAATAAAATATTGGGGGAGCCCAGGTAAGTCCCGCCCTGCATAATCGTTCACATGACACGGTGCACGCACACCAATTGAACAGCAATGCTCATCAACTCCCCCTCCCCCCCGGCTCCGGCCCCCTCAAATACTTTTTTGGGAGAGCAGGCGAAGACCCCTTGGCCCCTAGGAGTTGGCTCCAATGGATCAAGCTGAACAAGATCTAAATCATTCCTCTTCTCCCAGGCCATTGGCCAATTAAAAATCTATGGCCCTTTAAATGGCGGTATTGCTTTTGGTTGTTGTTATCCACAGGAGGAGGAATGACTGCTGGGGGCAGCGCAGAGAAAAGAAACTCCATGGTGCATCTGCCCCAGCTGCAGCAAAACATGTCTCTCCCTTATCAGTCTCTACAACCACAGCAAGTGCTGTAACTCACCAATGGTTTGACTTCACCCCCAATGGCGCAATTCTCATTGTCTCCTGAGACAGACAGACGCCAACAACAAAAAGTTATGATGCCATGTATTTTTGTGGTTTTATACTGTAAATTGTCCTATGATCCTTGGATGAATGGCAGTGTAGAAATTTAATAAATAATCACTATCATAATACTTACTGGGGCTTGTGAGGGCCGAATGATTTCTTGTGTCTCAGGGACACCCTCCTGTTCTTGAATGCTGTTGTAGCCACTGCTTTCTCCTGAAGCCTATCAGAAACAGGCAGGCCACAATGAAGAATTTGGGTCATGCCCACATGAGAAATTTCATCAGTAATGAGTGTGTGCAAGCCTTAGCAATTTGCACAGACACATGTATGTTCAAAGCATTAATTACTTCATTAAGTAAGATAGAAGAATAAATCCTAGACTATCCATCTCTGGTGCAGTCAGCTGTTGCTGCATGTAGTTCCAGGTTCATACTCAATGAACACAAACCCTTGTAAAGAATCATTAAACCAAACATGCATCAAACAATTTAGCCTGTTGCAGCAAAAAGTGAGTGTGCAAGATCTTGCACAATTCATCTCACCCATAACTGGTGAAGCAGAAACAGGCACACACACACACACACACCCCCAGCTACTTTCCTACCCAGGGGGAGTGGAATTCAAGGTTTGTGACCCTCAGCTGAAGAGCTGGGCACACTGGGAGCTGTAAGCAACTTTTAATAAAAAGCGAGGACTCCTGCTTTTGTTGTGGAAACAGCTGTATCAAAACCAAGCTTCCAATCCTTGTTGTAACTGCAGAAAACGTGTGCAGGGAAGTACTCACATATGGGTCATCATCCTCACACTGGTCCTCAGTAGCTCTTGGATCCGGTTTGATTGTGAGCTGCTGGATGGAGCCCTGAAAGGAAGCAGAAGAGCCAATCAAGGGGACATTTTGTATAACGAATCCCACCAAGAGCATGGGACTAGACACTTTGGGTGGTGGTTGCTGTGTTTGAAAAGAACAGATGTAGGTTCTTTGTAGGTCCGTTAGGTCCAGTTGTGACCGACTCTGGGGTTGCGGTGCTCATCTCACTTTATTGGCCGAGGGAGCTGGCGTACAGTTTCCGGGTCATGTGGCCAGCATGACTAAGCCGCTTCTGGCGAACCAGAGCAGCGCACGGAAACGCTGTTTACCTTCCCGCTGGAGTGGTATCTATTTATCTACTTGCACTTTGATGTGCTTTCAAACTGCTAGGTTGGCAGGAGCAGGGACCACTGAGTCCAGACAGAGGTTAAAAGTGAACAAAAAAAAGTTTATTTTACAAACATTAACAAGTTTATGGTTTCTCAGATAATATTCTGGTCAGTTTCTTAACTTTAGTTTCTTTACCGGCCTATACCTTCCTAATACCTTCTGACTATCTCAACTGTTTGACTGACACCTCTTAACAAAGTCTCTCCCTCTCTCACACCAGACTAGCCCAACCCACAGACTTATCTTCTCTGCCTCTTCTAACTCCAGACTGTCTTCTCAACCACCCTAACGCTAACTCCTGCCAAAAACCCTCTGTGCTTAAAACCTTATACACAGTTAACTCTGCCCCTTGGGTTCCCATGAGTTAGTCATTTTACAATTAGTTAACCCTTTCCCCATGAACCCGGTATGATGTCACACACCTAGGAGGACAAACGCCACACTGCCTTTCCTTCAAGGAATGCATGGCAGCGTATTAAAATAGCATGGCAGTCCAGAGCACCTTTGGTGCACATGTGCTTTTGGAAGTAACAAGTCTGAGGAGCTTTTACAACTGAGAATCTGTCAAAGGGAGGCAGGGAAGGCAAAGCAGAGAACAAAGTGCACTAACATGCACCTAAATGCACTTACATGCAGGGGCGAAGGAGGGGGGGTTCGCCCCAGGTTCCATCATGGAGGGGGTGTCAAAAAGGAACAATTACTGCCCTACTAGGGCGGTTCATTAAAAACTTTTTTTGAAAATGCCTGCTCCAAAGGTCTTATCTTACTACACTAGGGATTATATAGCTGTATCTGAAATTTCATGAATATTAGTTAATATCTTGACCCTCCTCCATGAAAACAACTGTTTACTTGGCCGTTTTTCTATGTCGTGAAGGCTGAAATTTCAATTCAGTGGAGCCAAAACACAACCCATCCTGTAGATTTAAGTATCTGTCCACAGGCGCCTCCTTGTTATCAGAGGCCCATAATCCACATTCCTTTGTAGGAAAGTATGAAATAACGTAAAACTATTTTTGCAGGCAAAATAAAAAAAAGCAAAAATCAATGGGGGGGGTTGACAAGAAATTTTCTGCACCGGATACCACCTGACCTTCCTACGCCTCCACTTCCACGTACCTTTTCACATGTATTCAAATGATTCAAATGATCGACTGATTTGTATCCCAACGTTTTTAGGGAGCTTGGAGTGGCCAGTATAGTTCCCCTCTATCCCCTCTTTCCATTTTATCCTCACAACAACTCTATGAGTCATCTTACGCTGTATGTTGAATGCCCCCCTGCACATTTTTTAAAAGAGCAGGGGGGAAGGTTAGTTCAACTTTGAGTATACAGAGAAGTATTTTGTGAAGGGGCAATCAACAAACACACCCTACAAATAAATAAATAAATAAATAAATAAATAATTTCACCTGTGGTTTAAAATTCTAGAAATGTACCTGTGAGTACTGTCACACACAAAAAGCACTGTAACATAACCTACAATTCTGGCAAGGTTGGTTGTTTGGGAGCTTCAAAAGCTTTCTTCAGCGACTGCTACCAAAAGGCATTAGCACGCTTATGAACCGGCAGAGTATTGGCAGTTGGTGTAACATCTGACATCTTTCCGCAGGGCCTGCAAGACAGAGCTGTTCCACCAGGCCTTTGGTCAGGGCGCAGCCTGACTCCCTCCTCTGGCAATCTGCACAGAATTTTGCTTAACGGTTGCCATCAATTTGATTTTAATTAATTTTTATAATGAAATGTTTTTAGAATGTTGGATTATTTTATTGTTGGTAGCCGCCCTGAGCCCGGCTTCGGCAGGATATAAATAAAAGTTGTTATTGACGTTGTTATTATTATTATTATTATTATTATTATTATTATTAACAGAACTCAGTAGCACAGCGTTTTGACTAATCTACATATAATACACTCGGAGCATTCTGACTTAGTTCCTTCCTCTTTCTCTTTGCTGTCTGAACAAGGGACAATCGTCCCACTTCATAGAACACAGTAACACAAACCATCCTGTCTCCATAACTTCCCCCACTGTGAAATGAAAACATACACCGTCATATGATAGACAACAATCTCATGACTGCAAACACGGAGCAAGAATCCTAACACAGGTTTGGATGTGGGCTGGGCCAGGGGGCGCAGCTGACGGAGCAGGAAGGCTTCCCTCAGGTCCACGCCCAGGACATTTAAGCAGCCCATATTTGGGGTCCTCGCCTGGGTTTTTTCCCTCATCATGGACACAAAATTGCATATGAGTATATGCAAATTCATGTCCTCTTTTTTGAGTGGAACAGAAGACTCAATCTAGACATACATGCATTGAGCCTAGAAAATCTTGTTGGCATCTTTGTATTCTGTTCTGGTCACCACACCTCAAAAAGGATATTGCAGAGCTGGGAAAGGTGCAGAAAAAGACAAGAAACCTTGTCAAGGAACTGAAGCAAATCTTAATATTTTGGACGCTATTGGGGGGGGGGGAAGTAAAAGGGAACATGACAGAGGTCCATAAAACTATGCACAGTGTGGAGAAAATAGAGACGTTTTTCTCTTCTCACACAACACTCAGAGTCACCCAATAAAGTTGAATCCTGGAAGATTTGGGACAGACAAAAGGGAGTATTTCTTCACACAGCACATGGTTAAACAATGGAATTTGATACCACAAGATGTAGTGAGGGCTGCCAACTTGGGGATTAGATACAATTGTGGAGGATAAAGCTGTCAGTGACTACTAGTCATGAAGGCTATGCACTGCTATGGATAGGAATAACCTATTTCCAGTGCATGTCATAATTAAGTTCCATCTCATTTCTTCACTAATGTGCAACTGTTTTTTTAAAAAATAAAAGTCCATATGAAAATTTGAAAATACCTATTTTATCATAAAATATTTAAATTTCAGTATATGCCTTTCTAAACATATTTTATTTTTTAAAAAAACATTTTAAAATGCATTTGGGTGTGTTTTTGAGCAATGTTCAGGGAAGTGTGAAACAGAATGGATAATTGCCTTCTGATCCATCTATCAGGATGGTACGTGGAGATTGGGTCAGGTCGCTTAAAAATGCAGACCCTCCATCCCCTGCTAGGATTCTCTCCCCCACATAATCACTCTTAGTAACTAAGAGTTTGCCTTCCAGGTGCCAGTATCAATTCTCCTTGTCTCAAGAACCATCAGGACCAGCCCTACCATTAGGCGGAATGAGACAACTGGCTGAGGCAGCGGATGCTGAGGGTCAGGGAGCAGGCAGAGCTTTGTGTGCCAAGCTGGCTTGCTGCCTATTGGTGCAGCGGATAAAGCTGTCCCAATACCAGTGCCAGCACAGTCAGCTTCTGTACGTGGAATGGGGTGGTGGTGCCGCCATCTTGCCCTTTTCCCTGGGCATGTCTTGGGCTGGTCCTGAGAGCCATGGACCAAACCTCTTTCCTGGAGAACCGCTGCGGAATAATCCACACATTTACTACATGGTGTACTTACGGTGAATCTTTCCAGTCCTGTCGCTCCAGCGTTGCCAACAAATATTCCTGAGCTCGATTCAAAGAGCAAGGGCTGATCTGATCTCTGAAACTGCACCCTGTGATATTCCTCGCAGTCCATAAACAGTGCAATGTCATTGCCCTGGACAGCTATTGTAAAGCGATTCCATTTGTTGGTCATCACTGGGACTTTAAACGAAGCAGCTTCTCGGGATATGTGGGAACCTGGTTCAGTGTAGTACATAATTATTCTCTGGGTGCTGTCATCCACAGGCGATAGTCTGGCTCCCAAATAAATTGTCTTCTGAAAGGCATCCATTACAGCGAACAAGACACCTCCACGGTCGCTGTTTGGTTTGACGGTGACGGCGATAGCAAAATCTCTGTAGAACGGTTGAGGTATCAGAGTCCTTGTCAGACGGCCAATGTTAGCCTCTGGCCCAAAACTGTATGCGGGAAACCCCCCATAACCGGTAATGAAGGAGACAGAAGGTGGCAGTGGGACTCCTATTAGTTCAGTGAGATCAAGGTGCTCCTTTGACCCTCTTTCTGTAACACAAAACAAAAAGTATTATTAGTAAGAGCATGCAGTCAGGATTCTATCCAACTTTTCAGGAAGAGCCATAAGCTTGTTCCAACCTTGCCAAATTCTCCGGACCAGTGAGAGACGGTTAAGCAGTAGACACTTTCCCATTTTTTTATACCGTTAAATGTCACGTGTAACTTTAAACGTAGACCATCAGTACTGAGCTTCTGTTGCCTTTTGTTTCTGCATTGGTTTTCTTCCTTCCCTGGGACCTGGGCACCCACAGCTCCCCTTGCAAAATTGCAGGAGGGGGTAATGAGTAGCAGAGAACCAGCAAGTGTGTGTGCTTAACCCATTCTTTCTCTTCTCTGGGCATCAAGAGATGGGGGGGGACAGCTGATCTACAGAGCAGATCAGTCACAGAAGCACACCACCCAATTGCCATTTCTTTGCTGCACATTCCCTCTGACACATACAGTGGTACCTCGGTTTTTGAACAGCTTAGTTCACGAACCACTTGGAACCCGAACACTGCAAACCCGGAAGTAAGTGTTCCTGTTTTCAAACTTTTCAGAAGCCGAAAGTGCTCCATTTTGAGTCCCCCTGTGTTTCCTGTTGTGCTGCTAATTTGCGTCCCCCCATGGTAATTCAAGCCTTCCATTTCCAATTGCAGTGTTCTAAGGTGATATTTGTGAGGAATCCTATTCGGAATAAGGGAATTTCCCTTAAAAAAAGGGAAACGTTGCCAGCAATGATTTGGTGCTTTTGTTTTTACTATTTATTTTGCGTTTTTTGTTTTGAGGCTTTTTCAGCTAATTTGTTTTTGGGACTGTGTGGATCCCAGTTCAGCTACTGATTGATTGATTGATTGATTGATTGATTGATTGTGTGACTGCAGAAATGGATAAAAAAAGCCCCCCATCCAAACAATGACTATCATCAGCGCAGGTAAGAAAAAAAGTAATTTTAATTTTTATCATCTACAATACTGTTTTATTTATTTTATATCACAGTACCTTGATTATTGTTTTCGTTTTATGGATCAATGGTCTCGTTAGATAGCAAAATTCACGTTAAATTGCTGTTTTAGGGGTTGTTTTTAAAAGTCTGGAACGGATTGATCTGTTTTGCATTACTTTCTATGGGAAAGCGTGCCTTGGTTTTGGAACGCTTTGGTTTTGGAATGGACTTCCAGAACGGATTAAGTTTGAGAACCAAGGGACCACTGTAGTTCCACCCTTGCTGAATTGCACTGTGCACCAAGCATTGAACACAGTCTGAAAACCGTGCTCCAAGGCAAGTAGTTCTGCTGTGAAGTTACAACATTTCTGGCACATAGCTTGGTGCACTGATCTCTTTCCTCAGACCGCAGGCTCTCCCTCATTTCCCTTCATTCAACAGAGAGGTGGTAGAACCGCTGGCTCCCAATGCTCTCAGGCTGCCCCTTCCAAAAACTGGGGAAACCTGATCGCATGTTGCATTTGTGTTTTTCAAAGAACTCTTTGGCACTGACAAATCTAGTACAAAATCAGGGCGACCAGGAGATTTGGGGTTATCTGGAATGACTCAAAGAGCAGAAATGAAACACAGGCTCAACTGGTGTGAGGGAAGGGCTAGCCAAAATCTGCTGCTAATACGTTTGAATGTATGGCTGGCAGCGCAATCTTTACAAGGTTTCCTTTTGTTTAAATTACACAGAGCAGAGTACAGGAAAGTGCAGTCTAATCCCCTCCATTATAGAACAGCTTTATATTAATCCTTTGGAACACATAATCCAGCTTGTCTACATAGTTTGAAATGAAGCAAGAAAAGAAAAATTCAAGCATAGACTGTAAGGGAAAAGACAAAATGGAAAGATTTCATCCTTGGAGTGTATGCAGTTTCTGGAATTCTCTTCATAAATCCCACTAATGTCTGTATGGAGTAACTTACCTGCAGTTTTCCGAAGGTTTCCCAGTGATACCAATAACATGTCATTATAATGCCATAAATTAATAAATATGAATCTGATAAGGTCATGGAGAATATCAGCATTTCTCTCAAATAAATTAATATAACAACGAAAGAGAAGTCTTGCCTTCACTGGCACATAAGCATAGACGGTACGGTGCCTCCTCAGCAGAACGTAAGATTAGGGCAGGTTGGTATATGGAAAGACTTTCCATCAGGTATTCTGGTCCCAAGCTGAATTATTGACACATGCTGCTGTGGTACTGCAATCCCCGTAATTAAATAATGTGGAATTTTTCATTAGTGTGTCATTTTTCCTGAATGAGAAGATGGTGGTGATTGTTTTAATGTATTTGATACACTGAGAACCAGGGCCTTATTGTGGTTCCCTCATTGTAAGAGGCAAGGTTACAGGGAACCAGGCAGAGGGCCTTCTCGGTAGTAGCACCCTCCCTGTGGAATGCCATCCTGTCAGATGTCAAGGAAATGAACGACTATTTGACTTTTAGAAGACCTCAGAAGGCAGCCCTGTACCGGGAAGCTTTCACTGTTTGATGTTCTACTGTGCTTAATGTTTTTAATTTGTTGGAAGCCACCCAGAACAGCTGGGGCAGCCCTGTCAAATGGGTGGCATATAAATAATAATTTATTATTATCAAAGTTTATATACTGCTCACTCAACAGAAAACCTCTAAGAGGTTTATAAACAAAATGCTCTAAACAGAATCATTATAGCCATCACACAAATTATGCAGAGAAACCAATAATTAATCTTCCAACTTTTAAACAAACAAAATGAAGCCATAGGAACATGAAGACATACTAAATTTAATTGTGGGAGTGGCAAGCCCCCCCCCCCCATGAAGTTAGAAGTTATCCACTTTGTCCTCTGTGCCATTTTTCATCATTTAAATCATTGGTAGGCAAAACTAAGGCCCGGGGCCAGATCCGGCCCAATCGCCTTCTCAATCTGGCCCGCAGACGGTCTAGGAATCAGCATGTTTTTTCATGAGTAGAATGTGTCCTTTTATTTAAAATGCATCTCTGGGTTATTTGTGGGGCATAGGAATTCGTTCGTCTTTCCCCCAAAAAATATAGTCCAGCCCACCACAAGGTCTGAGGGACAGTGGACCGGCCCCCTGCTGAAAACGTTTGCTGACCCTTAAATCAATCCTTCAAAGCTGCTGACTGCTCCATAATAGAAAAATTAAGTCTTCTGAAAGGAGAGCTTTTGAATTTGGGTGTAGGGAAAAGGTCATCTGAAACTACCTCCCTTGGCCCCCAGAGCTTTATTTCAAGGGGGAAAATGTGCTGGCACTCACCATGAAGTTGTTACAGTAAGTGCCACACTTTTCATGTTCAGGGGAAAGGTGCCAGTACTGAGTACCCTTGAGTACCCCCAGAAAAGCACTGCCGTTTTCCCTCCAGAAGTCTCTTGGGAACTGTGCTACATGGTGTCATTGCACCAGGCACACACGGCAGACACCAAGAGCAAGACCGCCACTGGTAAATTAGTCTCCCCACCTCCGAAAAGTTAACCGCCTTAAAAGCTCTGCTAAAATAGCTTCCCAAATTTTGCCACTTACAAATGATTGGCAAAATTGTAAGTACGTTTTGCCTCATTGCTAAGCTAAACCCCAATCAAATTAGCATCATCCACCACAGCTGCGTTTGTGTGGGGAGGCGGGAATGAAGACAAACTGTGGACCTCTCAGCATAATACATAGTTTGGCCTACTGCGCCAGTCTTTTCTGAGCCGTGAGTGGTCCTAACCAGCCTCGTCCCGTCCACAATTGCACCCATGCTTTGTATAAGGAAACACATAAGGACCCTGTAGCCTGCCAATATGGCTGGCAACAATTTCTATGACCAGAGCTGTTTGCCATGCCTGGGCAGTCCTTGCTGAGCACTAATGCAACATCAGTGAGGGATGGGGCACATGGCCTGTGGTTTCAGCACACCAAGCATTACTGGAGAGAGGGATGCTACAATGGCTTCCACTATACTGAGTGTTAAGTTGTGGGCGAACATATCAGACGACACAGCGATTCTTCCAAAGCAGCTCTTTACTTGTAAGCTGGAACAGAACTGAACTGAGGAGCTCAGTCAGCCTGCTTATATCGAGCTCCACTAGAATGCAACAGTAACCATTTTCTGTAACTAGCCAATCACTGAATGTCACTTTCGATCCTTCATTTGAATACAAACTATCCAATCACTGAACGTCACTTTCGATCCTTCATTTGCATAACTATCTACAGTATCCCCTTGCTGGCCCAGGGTGAGAACTTCAGAACATAACACTGAGGTTTTGAGGTTTTGAATTATGGTGCTGGAGGAGACTCTTGAGAGACCCATGGACTGCAAGAAGAACAAACTCTATCCATTCTTAAGGAAACCAGCCCTGAGTGCTCACGGAAGGACAGATCCTGAAGCTGAGGCTCCAAGACTTTGGCCACCTCATGAGAAGAGAAGACTCCCTGGAAAAGACCCTGATGTTGGGAAAGATGGAGGGCACAAGGAGAAGGGGACGACAGAGGACGAGATGGTTGGATAGTGTTCTCGAAGCTACCAGCATGAGTTTGACCAAACTGCGGGAGGCAGTGGAAGACAGGAGTGCCTGGCGTGCTCTGGTCCATGGGGTCACGAAGAGTTGGACACGACTAAACGACTAAACAACAACATACTGAGGTTACAGCAGGTAATAGCAAAAAAGCCCTTTAATGTGGGGGGGGGAGAGAGAGAGAGAGTCAGAGTGGGGTGCGTGTGTCTTTTGATACGACCCTATCCCCACGGCTTAAGGTAGGTAACAACATTCATTGCAATTTATTTGCATAATAAACCTGCTGAATAGAAAGGCAACTACTTATTCCAGTCTTACAAAAGAGCAACTGAGGGTGAGGGCTTGCCCATAATTCCATTTCTCCTGTCCCTAGAAAGCATGGGTCAGAGTGGTTTTCCATTTGTCCTGCCACTCCCCCCAGGAAAAATTGAAGAACAAGAAGAGATTGGATTTGATATCCCGCTTTATCACCACCTGAAGGAGTCTCAAAGTGGCTAACATTCTCCTTTCCCTTCCTCCCCCACAACAAACACTCTGTGAGGTGAGTGGGGCTGAGAGACTTCAGAGAAGTGTGACTGGCCCAAGGTCACCCAGCAGCTGCATGTGGAGGAGCGGGGAAGCGAACCCGGTTCACCAGATTACGAGACTACCACTCTTAACCACTACACCACACTGGCTCTCCAAAACTGCTCTTTAGTGCTGAATCGGAACAAACGTCAACCTGCAGAAAAAACCAATGGATGTTTATTTTGATTTAGTGTTAAATAAGCAGCGTGTTTCTCTGGGAGGGGGAGATCAGTGGGGCAAGCAGAGCCCTGAGAAATAATGACCGACACAAGACCACCCAACAACTGATCAGAAATTGGAATCAAGGTCTCTCTCTGCTGATCACAAGAAAACCAGCAGCCCACTTTGCTGGGGCAATCTCTTATTTTACAGCTAATGTACCTGCTTTCTTCTGTTTCCACATATTTATTTTCTCCGCTGTTCTGTACTCCAGATCCAATTCCATAGGTGTTTTCCTGGGAAAATGCACGGCTATTTTTCCAGTAGCTAAGGTAGGTTTGGAAGGTACACCAGCAACACGTGACGCCGTGCCAGGGGTATCCCATGCTGCCGGAACTGCTGAGCGGGCCCCAGTCTCCCTCAATGCCCAGCCACTGGTTGAATATATCCTTGGCGTGGGAGAAGTAACAGGACTGGCAGTCACTGGCAAAGGTGAAATAGCTGTCCCAGGAGAGCCCCACAGCCGTTGCCACCACCACTGTCCTTGTACCAGGCCAGATGGCATTAGGAGAAATAGCCAGGCAAGTTTAGCAAGCATCTTCCTTTTCAAAGCTGGCACACAAAGGGTCAAAATTCCTTTCTGCTTCAACATCTACAACTGGCCTGTCAGAGTGAAAAGAAGCAACTTCATCCTTCTGCCTGTTTTAAAAGAAGCTCCATCTCCATATTATTCTCCGTGTATCAGCTTTTTGATGGAAGGACGGTGGGAGGCGAGGGCTTGCCCTTCGCAAAATCCAACTGGTCCTCTTAAATGGTTCTAACAAGCCTCCATCCTTCTGCAAAGCCTGTTAGTTAGCAATTTCCTTTCTCATGGAAATGAAGGGTTTGCCAGCCAGTATTGGGAGGAGTCTTTTGTGTTTCCCAATCGCAGTGAAGGGGGCTAGTCTGCCTCCCTCCCTGATCCCAAATCTTTGCCTCCTAAGCAGTTTCAGAGAATTCCATCACGTGTTAAGTCTCCCCATGGTGGGTTTCAGACACACACAGGGAATTAGGAAGTAATGTTCTCATTAAACTCAGAGGAACCAGGGGTGTAATCTTTATCAGGTGCATTTGATAAGGGCTTCTGTGAGACATGAATATATGGATATGGATTTATTTTTGTGACTCCTATCACAGCAGTGTTAAGGCGTGAGTAAGATTCTGTTCTAACCCTGCCATGCATTCTTCTTTCTTCCCACCCGTAATAATTCATAGTTTTGGGGAAAGCAGGAAAAGGCATCCAAATGAGCATGCTATTTGTTTCAAATATATATCGAGAGAGACTTATTTATTGATACTTATTCAAAGATATACAGAAATACAGACCGATTACAAAGTATCTTTTTATAATATACTGAAATAAAACAGCTGCCTAATATAGAAACGAACAGGGGCAGAAAGAAAAGAAGAAAAGAAAAAGAAAGACCTAAGGAGAGTGAAAGCCAAAGAGCAAAGGGGGGGAGGGACCTGAAGAAAAATACGGTAAATGAAGATAAAAGGCGTTCGCTCATTAAGATCCAACCATTCTGTCTTCTATAAAACAGTATTTTATTCATTCTTCAAATCCAGATACTACAAGTTCATTTTCTCTTTCACACAAAACGTCCGTAAGAAATTTCCAGTGCTTAATAAATGCCAGTAATGATTTTTCTCTAATTAAACACGTTAACTTTGCTATCTCAGTCAAGTCCAATAGTTTAATCAGCTGTATCTTTCCATCTTCATGCATATAGCAGTCTCACCGCTGTGATCATATATTGGGGTAATCTCCCGTAATCCTTTTTCAATTGTGTATCCATTAACCCTAAAAGAAAGCATTCTGGCTTCAATTGAATATTAACCTTTAAAATCTGCTGTATCAAAGTATGTATTTGTATCCAATATTTATTTATTTATTAGTCTTTTCACATGTCCACCAAGCACGATAAAATGTTGTTTTATGGTTGCAGATCAAGACACTGCCAAAAATCTCCCTGAAAGCTTCAGTTTTGAAGTCTGTGCAGGACAAGATTTGGAGCCCAATGGCACACAATAGCAGGGGACCCAAGTTGAAACACTATGGGGGTTTAAACACCTGGACCTGCCCCAATCGCATAGAAAACGCGGGGGGTGGGATATGGGAATGCCTAAAGAGCAAATAGTGGAAGTACCTGTGGCTTACTCTCCCCCCCCCCATCCTCCCAAGTTCACCTTCCCCTCAGGCGAAAGTGCTAGGGGAGAGATGGTGGCCCCAAGGTGGCTTTATAGGCCTCTTCAGCAGCTTGCCACGTTGCTCTTATTTTATTTATTTGTTTCATAACATTTATAAGCTGCTTGAATGTAAAAAACCTCAAAGCAGTTTACAAAACATAGAACAGTAAAATCAAGAGAAAACCACAATCCTACTTTAAGACATAGAAAAGTTAAAATACTGAAAATGGGTTGAAATTACTTCCGCTTTCAAAGGATCCGGATAGGCTTGTCTTAAACAAGAATGTTTTAAGCAGGTGCCAAAAGGAGCACATACAGGGAGCCGGCTGCTTGATCTCAATAGGCAAGGAATTCCATAGTGCCACACAAAACGATGGAGTCCGTACAAAGGCATAACGGGCATTATGTGGCACCTGTAGTAGTGCCAATTCCACCGAATGAAGCAGTCAAGTGGGCACCTGTGAAGCAATGCGATCTTGTAGGCAAACTGGTCCCCGGTTGTTAAGGGCTTTATATACTAATAGAAACACCATGAACCTGGCTCAATAGCAAGTCAGCAACCGGTGCAGATCTCTGAGCACAGGTGCTATAAGCTGACAAGGGCTGGATCTACACACACCTTTTAAACGTTAAACGTTATTATGTCAAGGTGTTTAGTTTCCTTTTCGTTTCCTTTTTCACAATGTCTATCTGGGTTTTGGATGGGGGTAGCTCTGCAGTGCCCTCTGGTGTCACATTTTATCAACGCATAATTAACGTTTAAAAAGAACTCATTTTTAGTGTTAAAAACCATGAGTGTAGATTCGCCCAAGGCCTCCCTCCTGTCTGCAATCGTGCTGTCGCATTCTGCACTGTCTGCAGTTTCTGGTCAAGCACAAAGGATGCCCCACATAGAGAGCACATTGCAGTAATCCAGTCTTGCAGCAAGCATTGCATGAACTGCAGTGGAACTTTTAATGTCACCCTTGCGTACTTACCCCTTCCCCTCTTGGGAGATCAGGGCAGCTGCTTTCACCTTAATTAGGTGGCTGGTGAGGCTGCAACTTGCCGCTATAGGATTATGACTTGAAGAAAGAGATGTAAGAGGAAGCGTGGTTTATTTATTTTTATTACCTTCCCTTCACCATAAGGTCCCAGGATAGGTTACAACAGTTAAAAATACCATATTAAAAACAATTTTAAGGAAACAGTTGGAGGAAATGTTAATAGAACAAGTAGTTGTTGCCTTTCCAGCTTCCAAGGGAGCTGCCTAATATTTATTTACTTACTTATTACATGTATATGCCGCTTTTCCCACAAAAGTGACTCAAAACAACATACAATGAAATAAACAATCACTGGAGCCAAATATAAGAACAAGAACTCACAAGGGCATATTTTAAAGGTCTAACAGCTTTGCTGCATGTTTTATGATTTAAAATTTCTTCTTGGGTTCTCTCATCAAAGAATACTTGCCCCAACCTGGATCTTGGATCATTTTATAGCTATTCCCCCCCACCTTGAACCAACACCTGCCACCTTCAGCAGGCTGATGACATGTTGGGACAGCTCCATATCTGTCATGGTGGTGGCTGTGAAGTCCTGAGCTTGCCCCAGGTGTGGTGGAAATCCCCCCAGAAGCAGCAGTCTAGGAGTCTTCAACAGGACATCTGAGCCCACCTTTGCCAGCTCAGACAGGGGGGCTCCTGGGCAATGAACCAGCAGAATTCCTTGCCTGCTCTGATTACCCAATGATAGTTATGGGGACTTGAAGCCTCGTGTGAGAGAGGGAAAGCCTAGAGAGAGCAACACACACACCCTGACCCTCAACTCTGCTCAGATGCTGGACCGTCTACCCAGGGCACCCAGTGGACGACTGACTACTGCTGAATCAGACCAACCCTACCTTGCTTGCCTACCAGGTCTCAGTAATCCAAACCATGTCACCTCCTCATCCACAATCAGGTCATGGATGAGGGAGGTCTTACTTGAAGCTGGCTTGGGCAACCCCAATTCTTCTGCCTGGAAAGGGGCTCTTGCCCTGCACAGCCACCTACTGTCTGCACCACGGGCCCTTCACCAGGCTTGCCCCCACCCACACTAAACCTCCTCTTACCCATAATGCTCTCCCAAGGACAGCACGGCAGAAGTCTGCTTACTTTTTCTGGTGGGCAGCGTTGCAGCCGGGCAACCGGGACCCAACAGTGATCTGGCTTGGGGGGCAGAGAGTTGACACCCCCTTCTGTGTCATCCTGGCCACATCAGGGCCACACCGACCAGTCAGCACTGAGAGAGGGCATGGCCATGGATGATTTAACCGCAGCGTGGCCGGCCAGGACCCTCTCTCTCACTCTCCCAACCCACCTACCCTCTTTTCATGCTTTGCTCTGATATGACCTTGCTATGGACACTTGTCGGCCGCCATATTGCACTTGGCAAATTGGCACCAGCCATTTGGTTTTCGGCTATCTGGTAGCAATCGTCATAACTTTGAGTGAGGCCTTGGCACACAGACACTAGGCTATGAATTCCTAATTGGGCAAGAGCCATCCCTCAAAGAGAGAAAGAAAAAATGCTTCTTTTGGTAGAGTTGTTCATTTCAAGGGCACAAGACCTTTAAAATGACTAGGAAGTGTGCGAGAACATGGTGTGGGAGAATGCAAGTAAAGATCATTCACATCTCTTTCTCCAAATTACTCTGCAGGCTGCCAAGTTCCTCATCTATGGCTTCAATGCTCTCGTCAGAGCACTCCTTCAGATTGCAGATGTGACCTACTTTTTAAAAAGTGAAGTTTTCCCATAATCTGTGGAAGTAATTCCACGCCAAGTGTCCTGAAACATTCCAAGTAGAGGAAGGGCTGATTTACAGAGCTTTCTGGAATGACTTTGCTAACCAATGACTGTTAGCAAACTGTACAAATCAGGAACATTAGGTTAATAATAAAAGCCAAGCTGCTAGCCAGAATTTTCAGGGCTTCTGTACATTTTCAGTACAGCATGAAAGTAGAAGTAGATGTTCCCTCAGAGGCAGATATAGGCCAGGGCAACCAGTTCAGTGACTCTGGGCACAGAGCTTCGGGGGCACCTCAGGGGGCGCCACAACTATGATTTAGAATGGAGCATGAGAACCTGGGGTGCCAAATTTTGGTGTTGCACAGGGTGCCGCTGAAAGTTTAGACCCCAAGGTCTACCACTGACCCCCTGTAGGAAAGAACTGAGTTCTGCAAAGACAAGAGAAACGTCTTCCAAAAGGTCACAATTCAGGAACCATACAATTTCTGGCTGCAGGTGTACCTGGAACTGCTTTTGAATGCTGAGGTGCAAACCTTGAACACGTGGTGTAATAATAAAGAAGATAATGCTTAGGGATATCAGCAGTTAATTCTAAAAATCTGGTATCTGGCAGAGCCTGGGAATAGAGGGCTGAGGGCTGAGCCAGAGCGGAGACCCCAGTGATTTGTAGCAAGTGTGCAGGCAGAGACCAGCATGATATAACTGGGATGGGAGAAAATGTCAATTTTGGTTTCTCTCATTTCTTCCCATCTTAACATCAGTTCTCCACATTTCCACACCAATTTGCAACTTATTAAAAAGAGTTCTCATGAAACTTTATTAGCATTGTAGTGCAATTTTCTTCTAATATACACTTTTTATATGCAATTTTCCTTCCAAACATTTCTTTTGCAAAGCATTTCCCCCTAAAATAATGCTTTTTTGATAGTTAGTTGCACTAATATAAGCACTTTATGGGACACTTTACCTCATTATATGATTTTTTTTGTACCCAATACTTGGCTGGAGAACTGTACTGCTAAATTTGGAGAAGTGTAAGTTTGGGAATATTGCTGTGCTTTGGTTCTCAGAAGTGTGAATTTGGGAAGTTCACATTTAAAATGCAAATTCAATTGACATCCTAGATAACTAATTACAAAGAATTAGTTGGACATAGAGGACTTTTCTGGCAACTGACTCCAAACCAAACCAAAAGCCAGTTATTTTGTTCTTTTTCTGGTCCGCTGCTTACCGTAAGAGTGCCTCAGTAGAGGCTTCAGCCGCAAAGGGCCTTCACATCGGTTGGGAATGGCTTATGTATAGTCAAAGCTTTAACTGATGTTGCTACCTGGCTTGTTTTAAATTTAGCCTGACCTTTTCTAACACCCACACCGGTTAATCTTTTAGCACTGCTTCAGAGCTCGGTCATCTATATTTCAAATATGTATGTATTTCAGTGAATTTACGTATGCAACCATTCCCCTTCACAGACAACCACAGCTTTTACTCATATCAATCATACATTAATCATACATCTAACCCATATATTCTGCAAAAAAACAACAACCCAACACCTGGTGTTTCTGCTACTAGTGCCTGTGATGCTCTAGTATCACAATGCAATGGAAATCTCAAGAAGCACCGTAAAAATTACTTAGTATAGCAAAATATGGGACATTGTCCCTGCAGGACACCTTTTGCAGCAGCATCAAGTGAGCAGGGGAGAAACTAAGACTTCTAATTTGCTTTATGGTTTATGATTTTAATGAAGGGTGTGGCTTCAGTTGTACTCCTACATCTCATTCCTCTCTATGGCTTAGTTATCTAAATATAATTTGATATGTTTTGTGGTTTGGTCCTGTTTTCTAGACAGGATACGTGCTGTCTATCTACTCCTTCAGGTCTGTATTGTTACTTTCATTATTCAGTTGTTTTGATTCTATGCCACATCAGGTTTTTTTAAAAAATGGAAACAACAATATATTAATATTAATAATTTTATTATTTATTCCTCCCCAAAATCTATAGTCTTTACTTTGCCACCCCCTCCTCACACCTCTCAGAGATTTAATTTCTGGAAATCCCAGGGAACAGAAATTGAAATCTGATGAATGGGAATTCCGGTAACTCATTGCACCAAACCGCTTAAAAGAGGAAGCTGCATCACTAAAAAAAAAAAAAAAGAGGTCAAAAGATCACATGGATTTGCATAAAATTTGTGTGTGTCAATTTATATGCATAGATGCAAGTTTTAAAACAAATACCGTAATTTGAATGGAAAAAGTATGTCACATCATGGTAAAGGGACTGTGGCCAGGTGACCTTCTGTGGTATGTACCTGCTGAGACTGTTGCACAGGTGCTCTCCACTGATGGCCAACACCAGGGCCCCCTTTCCCATCTCCGGGCTATCTTTAAACTGGGCTTGGCTAGCTCAATAAAGAGAGGATTCCTTCAAATATAGAACTGTCCTCTGGCCTCCCTTCCAATATAGGTCTGCCCTCTTTAAAGTGGAGCACGCAGCCACTCTAAGGGACAAAGAGGCTTTTCTAGCCTGCGGAAATGGATATTGCTGAAGGATTTCAATAGCACAAAACCCTTTTAATGATTAAGTAGCAGACTGCAGGGTGAGATCATCTTTGGGTCAACCCTTCCTTGATTATCTCCTGTACTTCCTAACATTTGTTGCTTAAGGCATCTCTCATTCTTCTTCTGTCCTCTGCTGGACAGAAAAATAGTTTACACAGCAAAATTGCGGCTCTTTTAACTACAAAAAAATTCCTTCCAGTAGCACCTTAAAGACCAACTAAGTTAGTTCTTGGTATGAGCTTTCGTGTGCATGCACACTTCTTCAGATATCACTTCTTCAGATATCTGAAGAAGTGTGCATGCACACGAAAGCTCATACCAAGAACTAACTTAGTTGGTCTTTAAGGTGCTACTGGAAGGAATTTTTTTGTTTTGACTATGGCAGACCAACATGGCTACCTATCTGTAACTGGATCTTTTAACTACGTTGTTCAAAACCTCCTTCCTTATTTGAAAGTCTCGTGGTGACGAAATGCATACCCTCCAACATTCCTCAGATGAAAATAGGGACATTTTCTCACTTCCCCTCCTGAGACACCCCCTCCCCCATTTTTTGTCCCTCCTCCGTAGAGAAGGCTACACCAATGAGACACAGCACACACATCTTCCGCCATCCTGAAAAAACATCTTAATCCTGATTTAATTAAGATGCTTAATTTTTATATCAATCTCATTCCAGAAGTATCAGCAGCAACCATTTTGAAGTAAATACTTTTTCAGAGATCAGCTGATTCTCTGACACCCATTATAAAAAGGTATGGGACAAAAATCAGGAAATACTCTTTAGAAAAAATCAAGTAGTCGTGAAAACGTGCATCTGGAAACTATTCCATTAGCTATATAAACAGCTCAATGAAACAAAATTTAATGGAAAATTAATTTTGCAAAACAGGAGACAGTGGAATGGGGAAAATGAATTCAGAAAGCTATTAGCCTAACCATTAAACAAAGAGCAAAAATATAAATTCCTTTCATAAGGAATGGAACAGATTTAGCCAAGTCCCCAGAAGAGCTATCTCAAGTATTTTTAAATTGCTAATTAAAAGTATATAAACTAGACAACCCCAGCACAGACAAGTACTTTCCCATCTAGGATACCAGACTCTAAAATTATCTTGTGACGTTCATATTGCATTAGCTGAACTGGTTTTGTTAGAAGACACAGCTGACGCGGAGCTAGCTAGCCCCAATGGAAGCTGTTTTGCTCTCTGGATCCCCCACAGCAAAGACGCCATTGTCCTTGGAATAGAGGGGATGGATCTGAGGTTTAGCTGCAGGGAAACTTTAGGGCAGACTGGGACCCAGTGAGCTGCCTGAGTAAAACCAGCGAGCCACTGGGGAAGAGCTGGGATGGGAGCTAGCTGGAGGAAGCTTGGGTCCACACCCCCAGTCCCCCATGGAAGTCCTTTGGATCCTCTGCAACAAGGATGTGCCTGGAATAAGCTGCTTCCCCCACTGGAAGGACGAGGAAAAGGGGGGGGGGCAAAGCTATAATGCTTGGGGCTTTCCAAGCAGCCCCACTGATCACACCGGTTCCAATAGCAGTGGCAGTCTAGGTAAGATGCCCCCCCCCCAATACAATAGAGAAGATTTTTAATTTTTAAAGAGAAGCACGGGAACTTAAGGTGAAGGGCTGTAGCTCAGGTGTAGAGCACCTGAGTGCGTCACCTAACTGGTCACCTCTGGTCACCTAACTGGCCAATTTGAAATTCTAGGGGATGGTGAACTATCTTGTTTTCCTTTGTGGCCGGCCGGGGGAATTCCCCAACTGCTGGCCACACAATGGGGAGGCTTTTGCTCTGTGGAGCTGTGGCCCTGCCATGACATGCCACAACTGCCACCTATCCAGTCACTAGGTAAGTGGCCATTTTCGCCCACCCTGGGCGATTACAGGGAAAATATCCGTGCCAAAAAGCTGCTCTGTAAATGCCCTTCCATAGTTCCTTGTGTTTAGGATGCTGGGCAGAGGATAAAACCTGGCTGTGATTCAGCCCAGGAAAGTCCACATATTTATCTCGAGATCCTTGGACAAGGGATGAGATAAAAGCAAAGTACAGAAGGCAGCCACAAGAAAAAGAACGATCCATCCCATGAAGTCCAACCCCATTTCCTTCCCAAGGGACTTCTCTTCTTATTGGCCTCGTCTGTCATGCTATGAAAAGTCAGTTCCTCCTTGATGGGAATGCCCACGGATTAAAAACTCTGGGTTACAGATATTTCAGGAAATGGAACAAATTACATCTCAGTCAATTACTTTAGATCCCAAAATGACACTACTTTCAATATTTACAGATGAAGTACAAGATTTTAGGGACAGAGACTTAATTATGCATCTTATATCTGCAGCACCCCTTCCTGCTGTTACGCACTGGAGGGCATTGAATACGAACTTATATGACGTTTGTTATGCCGCTTATGTTTGGGACTTGTTCTTGATGGGAAAGTTGACAGAAAAGGCATGAGAAAGACAATGTAAGCATCTACAAAACTTTTACAAAACACGGCCCACGTTTATTTCATTTGCAGCAAAGAAAGAACATGTCGTGTAATCCAGCCGAGACACACAGGAAACTGTGGAACGACACTTTTTAAATTGGCAGCTATTGAATTAATGATTTATTTTAGACAGCAGGACATAGTTGGGGTTGCTGGGGGGCTGAGCACAGGGGGGAAACTGCAACTGATTGTATGTTGGTTCCTATGTGCAAAATTAAAAAAGAAAGAAAGAAAAGATTTCCCTCCTTCCCCAGCTTGCCGACATCAAAGATTTAACTGCTAGTTGACTTTGGCATGGGATTTTTCATCTTGTTTCCCTGAATGTGTGTTCTGAGCAGCCACTCTGACTTCTTCAAGAAGCCGGCTTCGCTCCAAACAGACTGAGCTGTGAGCTTCCCTGCCCCCCTCCGCTGCCTCACTTAGCTGACAGATGCGGCCAGGCAGTCCACAGCTGTGCATCATGTGCTATCTCTTGTCTGCAGAATGAGCAATAGCCAGCAGGAGCCCCAGTGCCAACAGCAGGAGGTTGCCAGCTGATTAAGTTATAGGAACGTTTCTGTTAGCCAGAGCTACATCTTGTGACAGCCGTGTTCAAAGATAAAGCTTGCAAAAATTTCCTACTGCAAAGAGAACATTTTATCAGTATATCTACTATTTAGCTATTCAGTGCAGCTATTTTTATAATGTCATCTAATAAAAGTAATCCCCAGGTGGTTTACATAAGAAAGAAAGAAATACAAAAATACACACACACAAAATGACGTACAGATCTAAACAATCACAACCAAAACAAGAACCCAGGTTCACCTCCACCCTGGTCTGGTCTGACTTTAGCTGACCTCAGGTGGGCAGCCATAAGTGAGGGGTGCCTGGAGCTTGGAGGGCTTAGTCTATTGTGTGAGTGGGAGAAGAGAAACGGGGTGCTTAACCCTTTCCCAACTGCTGTTCTCCACTCCAAATCCCCACTCACAGAGCCCCAATCCATGGCGGTGGTGACACATTCTCCTCACCCTAAATCTGCTTTTAAAATATAGGGAGCATCAGCCTAGAGATATATGGTGCATCGTTTGGCCCTAACAAATGTTACAGTCTAACCCTTCCAACTGGCAGCAATAGTAATCTTGTTGCAGAATGCCTGATGGAAAATGCATCGCTGGGATGGAATCTTAGCTTGAAAGAAGAGGATGCCACCACTGTTACCGTGACAACAGACATAGGACTAAAGTACCATGGAAATGGACAAAGTGATCACTGAGATGATGCAACCAAATTGGATAATGTCTGCTGGAACAAACTTGTATTTGTGTGTGTGTGTGTGTGTTTCTTCTGAGTTAGAAAATACGTTGTGAGCAACTTTTCTTGCTGATTCAAGGTAGGTAGCCATGTTGGTCTGACGCAGTCGAAATATATAAAAAAATTGTCCAGTAGCACCTTAGAGACCAACTAAGCTTGTTCTTGGTATAAGCTTTTGTGTGCATGCACACTTCAAGCCTTCTTGCTGATTTTAGTTATAGCTTGCTTAATTAAAATATTGCAAAACTGGGTTTTAATAGACAAAGCATGATTTGGGTCATGTGGTGTACAAGTGTTGTACTGACCATTCAGTATCTGGCCAGGCTGATTCTTCTTTTGCGACTTTCAGGCTACGCGTCACAGTGGACTTGCAAGATGATATCTATTCACACAAATTTCCACCCACACTGTTCCCACTCATGCCTTTTCCAGCTGACAGCTGGGAAAGGAGGATACACTGAAGTCCAACAAACACATCAGCTAAGATAGCCTCCGGCGCAAGCCAGAGATCTGACAAGAGCACAGATACGCTCCTCTGTTGACTGCGCCAGCTTTGGTGGGACAGGGACACAAGAAAGGAAGTCATGCAGTTATGAGAGTGTAACAAAGCAGAATGAAAATGTAATTAAAGGCAATAACTAAATAAGAAGCAGACAGGATACAGTTGTCTGTAATTGAAAAGAAAGTACCATTGAATCGGGGTGTTTACACTTTTCAGAGCTGTTGCTGGTACTGCAGTCATGCATCTTTACAGACAGATTTTTATGGTGCTATAAGCATCCAACCTGTGTGGTCATGAAGTGCTTTTTCCAAGACAGGAGAATTATGAGGGAGATTCATGTGGCATTATAATACGATTATCATCAGCTACTCTCTAGGGTTGCCATATTTCAAACAGTGAAAATCCGGACAAAAAAATTGTTGCGCTGACCTGGGTTGCCATACGTCCGGATTTTCCCAGACATTTTAAGAGATTTTTGCCTGGAAACTGCTTCCGACTGTAGTACAGTAGTATCTTGGTTTGCATACATCTTGGATGACAAACACATTAAACCTGGAAGTGTGTGTCCCGGTTTGCAACCTTTTTTGGATTACAACCCTTTTTTCTTTTCTTTTCTTTTCTTTTGGATTATGAACACATTTTTTTTTTTGGAGGCCCCTTTGGCGAAAGCGCACCTTGGGTTACAACCTGTTTTGGTTAACAAACGGACCTCTGGAACAGATTATGGTTGTAAACCAAGGTACCACTGTATTCCATATGTCTGGGAAATTCCGGGCGTATGGTCTTTAAAGTGTTATTTTGTTTACATCTCTCTGTCCGAACAAACCAACCACAGACTATAGAGGAACAAAACATCAATTTTTGTTGAATCAATCTTAATTTTAAATGTGAATAAGCCCTTCGTGCTGGATGCTAAAGCAACTTTCCATGGACTGAACAGAATGGAACCCGTTTGGTTCTGGGTGTTCTGTTGCCATTACATGCCCTCAATTTTTCAGCAGCTGGAGTTTTGCACAAAACCAGATAGCAGGAATTTACACAAACAGCAGGAGGGAGGAAAAGCCAAAAATGAAAATGCAACCCTGACAAAAATGATTTTATTTATTGCATTTACAGTATATCCCATACCTTATCTAAGCAGGCACACCCACACTTATGCCCTCACAAAAATCCAGTGAGGAAGGTCAGGTTGAGAAATAGTGAATGACCCAAAGTCATCCAGCCAGCTTCATGGTGGAGTGTGGATTGGAACTCTAGCCACTGCCTTTGTGTATCAAAAATCCAGTCTTCCTTCTCTCTGTCCCTTTCATAGAATTTAAATGCCCCATAAACTTTTTACACCATTAACTAGGAGACAGCAAGTCATGGCCAAAGTATCTCCCACACAGGAAAGCTCTCAGCTTACAGGAGATGCCAGGAGGAGATTGGCTCCATTCCCATCTCTTGTTGCAGTTTTGCTGGGTTGCTGGCAAATGTGGCTGGTCAAATCCCCCTCTGTGTAGAGGATAAATCTCAAGGATGTGATGCCCAAGGGATATGGCCAGCTCTTACCTGGCCAGCCCCCCACCTTTCAGTTCACAGAGATGAAAAAAGATTTACGTTTTCTGGGTTCTGGCTCTCTCCCTTGAATTGCCTTGGATGACCCAGGATGCTTTGGAGATCCGCTGAAGATAATTTGTAAATTGCTTAGATGGGGAACATGTGTTTTCTTTCTTTTCAAGCCACTTCCACTTTCTTCCACTCTTATGCAAATTTAAATAAATACGTTCTTGTAATTTGGACTCTGCAATTGGTTACATGCTGCCTAGCAACCAGAACTAGTCTGTTTACATTGCCCAGTCCACTTGCTCGTGCTCTGAGATTTCAAGGAGAGGTTCCGGGAAATGCAGTTTGCACTCCGCCTGCCTGGCCCCTGGCAGGAGTCTGGAAAATAACCCTGCCCCCTCTCAGATCACTTTAAGGACTGCAGGTCTAGACAGTGGAACCGTCTCCCTTGGGAGGAAGTAGGAACCAATTGGTGGTTTTGCAGCAGAGGTTGGATGGCCATCCGTCCGGGTTTCTTTAGCTGAGATTCCTGCATTGCAGGGGGTTGGACTAGATGACTCTCGGGGTCCCAACTCTACAATTCTATGATTCTACGATCTCGTTTCCATCCAGACCTAGGGAGGTTACAGTGGCAGGTGGTGACCACTGGACCTGGTGGGTGTCCTGAACGCACCTGGACCTACAAGGAGAAGCTGCTAGAACTTTAATTCTTTATTGGCAAAGCTCTCAGTTACATTGGTTCCTAAAGTCCAAGTGATATACAATGACATTCCCCACTAACTAGCTCTCTAGGCAGCCTATGGCTGCAGACCTCTGCCCCCCTTTCAGACAGCTGGAGCAACAGCATAGAGCCCCACCCCCTGCCTCTTTAACCCCCCACCCCTTGTCTGATGCATCCAGGCACCCAACTCCTCCTCAGTGGCAGCCCCCCCTTGAGTGTGGAAAGAATTGGGGGGGGGACATGACCCAGGGGATTCCATAGGTGGGTGGGTGGGTGGGCTCCTAGCCACTCCAAGCCAGAGTGGAGAGGCAGGATATTGTGCCCCCCAATACATTATGAAAACCTATATTCCCATACATAATGGCACATCTATAAAGCACGTTCTAATTCAGTGATCTGCAGGTTATCCTAAACCTTTGGAACTTGCGTTTTTGTGAATGAAATAAAGTTCCACTTTCCTTCATGAAAGGTGTCTTTGCACTTCGCTTCGCTTGTCAGTCTCAATTAGTGCATCAATTTTGGGTATTCCTAGACAATGCTTAAACAAGACTGCCCACTTAGCCTGTCTCACAGGGTAGTAGTAAATATGGAAAGTGATTTAATTAACAATATTTTTTTAAAAAAAAAACAACTTGTGGGGACACACAATATTGTTTAGTAGTCAGCATGAGAAATCTACTATGGGAAGGAGGTGGACTGCGGCATTACAGTCATTGGCCAATCGGCATTGAGCCCCTCCAGCTTCTGCTGTGAAAATCCATGGAAACAGATTAACTGTAAAAAGGAAGAGGCAGCCTAATCAGAAGGCAGTGAGCGATGTTCCAGCATGGAACAACTGTTGTATTTTTGTCTGTATTATATCTGCACAAGGATTTTTTGATTTATTTTTTTTTAATTCTCATTGAAGTAATTCCTTTACCCTTTGGAATAAACAGCATGTTTATTATCTTTTACGCTTTGCTTCAGAATACAGTAAAGGTTTTGTTAGTGTCTGTTTGTGACAACTATTGATTTCTCTCGCATACACACGAGTGCTTGGTTATAACCATCAATGCAAAGGGCTGAAAGTTTGCAAGCTTGAACATCCTTATACAGTAACATGGTTTTTAGGATTATGGAGCTTTTAATATTGGCTCCGCAGGCAGAAGTTCAGTGGCTGCATTTCCCCCCACCATAAATGTATGGCGATGGGAGAACGTAACACCTTCTGAATCCCTGCATGTTATGCAATTGTTAGAGGAACAAAACCGGAACCCCTGTAACACTGTTCTCTCCATTCCCATCCCAGAGAGCCAGCCAAGGAGGATACCACATCGTTGAAGAAGAAGAGAAGTTTGGATTTGATATCCCGCTTTATCACTACCCAAAGGAGTCTCAAAGCGGCTAACATTCTCCTTTCCCTTCCTCACTAACAACAAACACTCTGTGAGGTGAGTGAGGCTGAGAGACTTCAGAGAAGTGTGACTAGCGCATGGTCACCCAGCAGCTGCATGTGGAGGAGCGGAGACGCGAACCCGGTTCCCCAAATTACAAGTCTACCGCTCTTAACCACTACACCACACTGGCTCTCACACTGGTATCAAAAGCTGTCCAAAGGTCAAGAAGTAGGCACAAGGGGACTTCCAGGGGAGGGCAGACCAGCGGCAGAGCTAGCTGCTCGGGCACCTAGAGTGGCACACATGCCGTGTGATCTGCCAGGGGGCAGGTCAATCCGCCCAGGGGTGCCGATCGGCACGCCGGCGATCCATCGGGGGGGGGGGGAGCAATCAGCGCACGTAGCAGCGATTTGCCCAAGGGGACTTTTGTCACTCACCCTCAGGGATGACACCCGGGGCAAACTGCCCCCACCGCCCCGCATTCCTACGCCCCTGGGACAGACTGCCTTGGTGGGGGTTATTAATGGTAGTCAGACAGAAGGTTTGGCTATCAAATCACTCTGGGATGACGCGTGATCAAGGGAATAACCTGAAATGCTCTGATCAAAGCTGTTTTCTGCCGCCTGCGCCTGGGGCCAGCTAAAACGAGGAACTGACTCTGTCCAGGGTTGAGTCCAGATGGGAATGTGACTAGATGTCATCTAAGAATGCCGGCAGCTACCCCACCACAACCCTCCCCAGGACCTTCCCTATGAAGGAAGTTTATTTGGTTGAGAGGTATTCTGAACCAAAGGGTTCAGGGCCAGTTTCTGTAGAAGTCGTGGTACCACAGGGACTCCCCCCTCACACGATGAAGCATAGCGTTGTAAGCACCTTGTCCACAGCTGCATGAACTGAAACCGAGTCCGCAGCACGTCCCAGACTGTGGCAATGGGTGCTTGGACTCCAACAAATGTGGAGTAGAGCTCCCTCCAAAGTCAAACAACTTTATTTTCAAAATGTCCAGCCAGCTGGTCACATCAGGTTCTCCCGCAATGGGAACCCATAACCTTTGGACCATCCAAATTAACTGTGCTCACAGGCTACTAGAGGATGCAATGCCTACTGCAAAATGCTGTTGGTTCTGCCACTAGGTCAGCACATACACTAGCGAGCATCTGGTCAGCTTCAGAAACCCTTGTGCCACTTAAGCTCTAGCCCTCAGCTGGCTGGCTTCCTGGCACACAGCTCTCCAGAATAGCAAGAAGCTACTCAGACTCTGCAACCCTGGAGAGGACGTTTGGCAGTGCTCATGTCAACCACCCATCTCCTCTCTGATGACACTGAGCTCTGTTTCTCTATCACACCTGAATCAGGTGTGCCGTGAAAGACCTAAAACTGTTTCTTGGACTGGGAGAGGGATGGAACAATAAGCTGAAGCTAGATTCCAACAAGACCCTAGCCCTGTGAGTGAGTGAGTGAGTGAGTGAGTGAGTGAGTGAGTGGCTGGGTCCAGGAATTGGAACGGCGAAATGTCCCTGCTTTTAAGGGAGATGCAGCAAGGCCTCACTCAGTTTTAATTATTCACGGAAGCAAAGGGCTGTTTCTTTTTGTACTAGCTTTGACCTCCTTTTAAATAGTACTTGAAAATAATATCAAATTACACCTTTATAATGCTAAGATAATAAAAGCTTTCCTGAAAGGCTTCCTAACAAAAGCCTTGAAAGTCTGCAAAGGAAGCCAGCAAGCCAACTTCCTAAATGGTTATTTGTTAAATAGACAGACAAAGAATCTTTGTATAAAGGGTTACTGGGTGAAAGACCCTTCTTGAAGACTGGTCTGTCTAGTCCTGCAATAATAATCAGAACAGCTAACAATTTCTTACAGACATTTTTTTGTCTGGAGTCATTGTGCTTCAACACAGAGTCCACTATTTCCGCTCTAAACGCTGCACATGCATTGTTGCGGGAGCTCATCCATTACAGAATGCTACATTATCATCGCCAGTGTTGTGATATCATGTCTAACAAGCAAAAGGTTTAAGGTTTTGGATTTGACTCACAAGGCTGTAAACAACTCGGGTCTAAGTCACCTGAGGGAATATCTGCTCAATCACCAGGGTACTCCAAGGAGGCCCTACTGGTTGTGTTGCCCATAATCTGTGGAGACCTGTTTGGCAGCAACTGGGGGGGGGGAGACCCTTTTGACAGCAGGAATCACCTTTCCTCTGACTTAAGGCAGGCACCAGTATTGATGGCTTTGGGGCATCTGCTGAAAACTCTCATTCTCTCAGTCTGTTGCTGAAGAATTTTACTGTAATAAGTTGATATTTCTGTTGTGACCCCCTGTTGGGTGCTACTTTAATGTAGTCTTTAATGTGGTGCCTTCATGAAAACTTTTTTATGGAATGCAAGGGATATTTGGAAAGGAAACTCTCCTCTTTGTACATATGTTCCTGCAGCCTGGAGAGTGACTCTTGTACATGCAGTTTCAGAGCCAGAAATGGGAAAGAAAGAAAGAAAGAAAGAAAGAAAGAAAGAAAGAAAGAAAGAAAGAAAGAAAGACTGCAAGGTCTGTGCCTTTCTGACACAGAGGTAATGGCGTGGTTGAACTAGATGAGAATTTGGGAATTTATTTATTTATATCTTCCATAACTCCAGGCAACAGAGAATCTCCTCCTGCCTTTGAAAAAGAGCTGCAGTTTTGAATCGTGTATCTTGGAAGAACATATGTCTTCAAAATAAGATGGTAGCCTCCTTCAACTTGAACTTCCGACTAGAAGAACTTACTGCACTTATGCTTACAAAGCAGTTTCTTTTTTTTCTTATCGGATTTTCCTTGTGCATGTGTATCTAGAGTGATGAAAGCCAGGGCATGATCTTCTGGGAAGTTTGCCTGTGCAAGCGCCAAGTGGAGCACAGCTGCCACTCAAATCAATGGGCTGTGCGTGTGGAGAAGAACCTTCTAGAGGGTTGTCCTCTGTCCTCATCTCTTCAGTGAGTTTAAACAAATAATTCAGTTTTTCCACAATGATTTTAGCCTTCTTACTGACACCTCTAAATATCTTGCTGACGTTTCCTTAATGTCCTCGAGGAACTGTAGAATCATCCTGTATCTTCCTTTCCACAAGACAGACTTGCAGTTCAAGACAAGAGGCAAAAGCAAGTGGTTTATCAAACCACCATACATGACTGGCAGGAGGCACTGGGCATGTTGAGTTCACAAACTGTGCAGGGTGTCATTATAGGCTTCTGAGCTCAATTCAAAATGCCAGTTATTAGTATAACTGGAAGTAATAGGGCTAAGGGATGCGGGTGGCGCTGTGGGTTAAACCACAGAGCCTAGGACTTGCTGATCAGTTTGAATCCCCACGACAGAGTGAGCTCCCGTTGCTCGGTCCCTGCTCCTACCAACCTAGCAGTTCGAAAGCACGTAAAAGTGCAAGTAGATAAATAGGTACCGCTCCAGCGGGAAGGTACACAGCATTTCCGTGCATTGCTCTGTTTTACCAGAAGCGGCTTAGTCATGCTGGCCACATGACCCAGAAACTGTACACCGGCTCCCTCGGCCAATAAAGTGAGATGAACGCCGCAACCCCAGAGTCATTCGTGACTGGACTTAACTGTCAGGGGTCCCTTTACCTTTACCTTAATAGGGCTAAACAATTTGGTCCTGGGCTGTTGGAAGGAACAACTTCTCCCCTGTGAGCCTGCCCATGCACCATATTCCATGTCCTGCTCTCATTGGTGTTTGTTTGTTTGTTTGTTTGTTTGTTTGTTTGTTTGTGGTGCTAGATGATTTTTCAGTATATTGTAAAGTTTTTATTTTTCCAGGTCCTTGCCTTGATTTGATCTGTTAATTCCCTTTCAATGAGTGGTTTTAGATGGCACCACTGCTAGCTCTCTTTTACTATTTTATTATGTTTTTAGAGCTAGAGTTTTGTTTTTATGTTTCAAGTAAAATATGTTGCCCTGAAGTCTAAAAGGCAGGCTAATTATTTTTTTTTATAAATAATAAATTGGTAAGCTCCCAATCTTGAGATGCTTCAAAACTTTCCCTCCTGCCAGTAGAAATAAAAATACACAATTCAAAATTTAGAAGCTGAGTTCAGAAGAAATCTTGGTTTTAATTATTTGTAACCATCTCACCAGCATTGACATAGGTCAAAAGCATAGAATGAGAAGTCAATAACATGAGAAATTAGTTTGCATAATGGTTGCACTGGAGGGTGGGAGTTGAAATATCATTTTTTGCTGCCTGGATCTGCAGAAATGAGAGCATTTCAACACTTACCCAGCAGTTCCCAGGCATCAGCGGGGCTTTGTGAAGGCCTAGTAACATTGCTGCAATAAAATGAAATAAATTCCAGGCTTGGAAACTGCAAGTATGGTTAGGTTTTGTCAAGATAGTTATTTTCTCCTGCTGTGCCAATCTCTTATGCAGCAAAAAATAGGATGAAAAAGAAGCCATTTGTTAAACTACATTTACAAAACTAGAAAGCAGAATCCCTGAAATAACTTTGGACTTCGCTAAAAGTTGCCAAAAGTCCTTCTTAAAACACACACACACACACACACACACACACACACACACACACTTTTCCATATATCTCTTTTGTGTTTGTTTGTTTTTTAAATCAGGACTTCCAGCTGTGAGCAGAGGGACTGTGATCCAGTGAGGGAAGCTGATGCAATGGAATTCCTCGCCTTAATTAGATTCAAACTGTACGCTGAAAATCTCACAAGAAAAGCCTCTTTTGGAAAGTGCCCCCCGCCCCCAGCTCAGTCTTATGACACAGAAAACAGCTAGCTGGGGCGATGTGAACAGAAATTAGTTCCATATTTCTTGGGAAGGGTTCATGCATCAAAGGGGAAACGATTCCTCTGGGAGAGGCAGGGGAAAGCACTCAAAACGACAAATCCTTAGTTCAGCATTGCCCCAACTTATTTGTCATTTGGCCGTTTGGGAAGAACAGCGTTGTTTGGAAGACACAGAAATATGGCTCATTTCTTGCAGATGTGGATTTACTAATCTGAGCCTTGACAACCTTCTCAGGGGCCTTGTATGAACTAGATATTTATATATGTGATGCCCGTTAATTTTGCATTTCAGTGTTTGCCTTCACCATTATGTTTCCAATTCCACATGCCAAACAATCCAAATAAATATTGTATCTTCTTCTTGAATCCCATGCAGAAGACAAGGGAATAAATTCTATCAAATGTATATTATGTGCAATACTGATGCATACATAGTGGACGCACAACTAGAGGGGAGGCGTAGCTCATCCATTATATATTTTGGAAAGTTGTTTGTCTGCTATGCATTTGGATACCAGATCCAAATTCTACCTGATGGTTCCTGAAATCAAGGAGCAGATTTTCATGTATGTTGGGATACAACTGGACACCATTTTGAATCAAGATGGCAAACTGCACTGATTTTTTTGTTTTCTTGGAATTTCTGAGCAATGCAGGGTACAGGATGGCTGGAATTCTCAGACTGAGATCTTCCGAAAACAGGACAGCTTTTTCATTGTTCTGGTATGCCACAAGCTTCAGGAACATGATTATGAAAATGCTGATTCAGTATCATTTGGAAGCACAGAATAAAGGAAACATAATACTGAAAATATAATCTGGCAGAACATAAGATATCTAGAAATCTCTCTGCTCTGACATTATGGTGCAGAGATAAATGCTTATATGCTACAAGCACTTTTGAATCCCAACCATTTTTGTATAGGTATATAGATGGCTAAAAGTTGTCTTGTAAGCCTCCTTCCGGACCTCCTGCAGCCAAACTGGTGCCAAATGTATCACTCTGTTTTCCTTTGGACAACATCAGCAAGACTGAGAGGTGGGTCTTGTTGTCTGGGCAGCCCAGGACCTCCAGACACGCTGCTGAGGCCTGTGCTCCAGAGAGGTCACTTCAGCAAAAAGCAAAGAGGGAGTCAGCAGCTACGAGTTACCATTCTCTGCAGCCACAGCAGACGCTGTGATTCTTCACTTCGGTTTCACTTCACCTCTCGAGGTGAACTCCATTGTCTCTTGAGACAGATGAAGGTCAACAACAAATGTTGTATAGCAGAGAAAAGTTTAGCCCTACATTTACTAGCTGATGATTTTGTTATTTCTTTGGTGCTGATATTTAGAAAAGGCTCCAGAGATGCTACAGTTTGTTTACAGATGTCTATTCCAGTATTTACCAGACTTGGGAAGAAAGTACAAGCTTATGATTAATCACCTTATATATTAAAACAATCCAAAGAGAGGAACAAAAGAGATTTCAAGATAAAAGCTCAAAAGAGCTTTGGTAAATATTGGAAATGTTTAAAATGTTGTACAAGCAAGACAACTAACCGGCAAACAATCTTCATCTCTAAGTGCCAGCTTTGCTTGCTTGTCTCCTTCCTCTGTTAATTCAGTTCCCAACATTCAATCCTATGTCAAAATACAGATAATCTAGTTGCAATGCAGCAAGGCAATGGTGATGAAACCTCTGGCACTGAATTGTTCAATTGTCAATCTCTTGTGGAGGGGCTAGGTTGTCAGAAAGACCTCCGCCTGCCCCTGGCAGATCTGTTCCTTTTCCAAGAGAGAGTAGTCTCTTGAAGCTAAGCAAATTTGGCCCTGGAAGCTGCCTGAATGGACACCATTTGTGCCTGGGTACCATATGCAGGGCCGGATTTATGTATAGGCTAAGTAGGCTGAAGCCTAGGGCCTCTAGATCTAGGGGGGCTCACCAGCCTGCCTGCTCCCCAGCACTGCAGACAGTCTCCCCTCTCCCAAAATTGCAAAGACTTCATGTGAAGGCATTTCTCCCCCATTTCAATGACATTTTGCTTCAAAAGGAAAGGTGGACTTGGACATCGTCTTCCTCGATAATCCTCTAAAGGAGAGGTAATGTACTCAACTTGGATACCACCCTCCCCCATGATCCTTGGGATATACAGTCAAGTACACAGCACCCCTCCCTTGAGGGGAACAATGAACATCCATTGATGGGTTTCCTGAGGTTGGTGTTCCCACAGCCCATCCTTGGGAAGGCCAGAAGGCAAGGGTATGTGATCCACTTTGAGGTTCTTAGAGGAAGGGTGATTTACCAGTATGAAAGACAGAGAGAAACAGACAAGGTCAACAGGAAAAAAGGGACGGGGTCCTGCTTTACATTGGCTAAGCTGCTGTCATCCTAAATCCTACCTACCATTGCTAGAGCTCAACAGATCCTGAAAGGGATGGGATGGGAGGAAGCTATGCAAGGAGGACTGGAATAAGGTCAGAAAGAATTACAAGGAATCTGAGGTGAGGGTGGGAGAGAGAAAACTAGGACAGAGCAGGGGGCAGGGAGGACAGATGAACATGTTGATAAGAAAAAAGCAGGCAAACCAAGGCTGTAGGCCTTTAGTCTCAGTATCAATAAATATTATTGATATTTATCACCAGAGGTATTCTTATTCTGAGACAGCCAAGGATTCATGCCAGGTTTCCTCATGGTGTACATATTATTTACCCATTAAGGGAGTTAGGTTGGCAAGTCAAGCTTCTCTGAAGTGAAAGCTTTGCAAACTAATGAAGTTACCTGACCCACCATCTTCCTTCTCTTGCAACTAACTTGAGAACTTGAAGCCAGCTATCTGCATAATTGAGGGCAGGGTTGGCTAACGTGTGGCCCTCCAGGTGTTGCTTGGCTGCAACTCCCATCAGCCCCAGTCCCCATGGACCCTGGTCATGGAGGAGGAGAGCTCTGGTCCAGCAACATCTCAAGGGGGTTTACCTCGCTTGGCTTAGGGGAACACGTCCCTAAGGTCACACGTCCATTGGAATATAATGAATCTCACTAAATCTGCCAAGCAGAGAGCAAAGCCATGCATGACTCATTGTATTAAGTCCAAAGGATTGCTGACTAGTGGGATATTTTTCAACTCAAATGCCTGGAAACTAAGTAGAACTCATCCTACGCTTTAGGACAGGGGTAGGCAACCTAAGGCCAGATGTGGTCCAATCGCCTTCTAAATCCGGTCCGTGGACAGTCCAGGAATCAGCGTGTTTTTACATGAGTAGAATGTGTGCTTTTACTTAAAATGCATCTCTGGGTTAATTGTGGGGCATAGGAATTTGTTCATTTTTTTTCTTTTCAAAATATAGTCCGGCCCTCCACATGGATGAAGGGTCAGTGGACCAGCCCCCTGCTGAAAGTTTGCTGACCCCTGCTTTAGGAGAGCTGAAACTGAGTTTTCGATATTCCCCAGCCTGGCAGTCAAGAATTACACCTGTGCTTGTGTATATATCAAGCTAGTCAAAACTAGAAGAGCACTGCCACAAACAGTGTGTAAAAAGCATATCCAGTGTGTTTCTACCTCATACATTCAGAGGTCGCAATCTTAAACTGTTGCAAGAAAGACAACTGAGCCCTCCTAGGGACAATATTATTATGAGTTGTTGTTGTTGTTGTTTACCCACCCTTTACCCTAAACTTCCATTGTGGATTGCAACTTTAAAAACAATGTTAGATACAGTTAAAAACAATTTACAATCACAAAAATAAGATGAGTCATAAAAATATATAGATTGCACCCTAACAGATGCATTGTAGCATAAGCTTTTGAGGGTGAGAGTCTGCTTTGTCAAATGAATGAAATGGTAACCTCAGTAGTTTATGTGCTTGAGCCTGCAGATAAGAAAGAGATTTACTTATTTTTTTAAAGTGGGGCCACAAGGCAAGCAATGCAAAAAACAACTATGCAGAAAAGGAATAGAAAACGACGGCACCAGTTCCAATGAGATTGGATGTGACTATGATCCACCACCAGCAGATGATGAGCAATATTAGTTAGTTAGTTAGTTAGTTAGTTAGTTAGTTAGTTAGTTAGTTAGCTTGCAGCCTGCCTTCCCATCAAGTGAAGCAATAATGGAAATGCAGTTGAAGAGGTGAAGATCACTTTCAGCGGAGGACTAGATTTGAACATTGCCGACCTTTTGAGGCTGCATTCCAGTGGTGGGTGTCACCAAATGTAAAAGTAGGTTGGGCCAATGATAATGAAATGAAATGAAATGAAATGAAATGAAATGAAATGAAATGCTTATGAGTGGGGGATTCTCCTCCAAAACACCCACCATTTAACTCCCAAGTCTATTGGGATAGACTTGGCTATCCCAATACAGGAATGTCTCAAACTCATGACCCAGTCAGAGTTGTGCATAGGTTGTCCCTGCCCACTTGGGCCTCCTGCTGCAACTTGAGATAAGTGAGCAACCCAAGATAGGCACCTGCTCCCTCAGGGGGAGTGCTCACCCATCCAGAACATCTCCTTAATTCCTGCACCTGAGAACCATGAAATCACACCAGCGCCATCTTCTAAATTCAGCTGCAGTTTATTGGCCTTAATCCAGCCCACTGCCAGCTCCAGACCCTGGTCCAACACCTGCCCAGCCTCTCTAGAGGGCAGTTCCAGAGTGAGGTCACTGGCAGGGGATGAGGAGTGGGGGGGGAGCGCACTGCCCCTGGCAGCACAATCCCGGTAGCGCAATCCCATTGTGGCTGCCTGCCCGCCTGCGCTGGGCACCACACCTCCAGGATGCGTGCCAGCCTGCCCCCGCCTGCTCTCTGCCCCCCTCCCCCGGTGCTGGAGCATGAAGCTCCGCCACTGAGTGAGGTGACTTCGACTTCACCTATCAGCTCCAGTCCGTATGGCCTGTGGTCAAGGATTTTAAGAACTGGACTCCAGCAGCATATTGGAGAGGGGTGCATACTCTGCACTGCTGAGAAACGATTTTCAAATGTTCTAGCCCCATGGAACCATTTCAACATGTTCTTCTCTGCAAGAGACCCCAGCTCACAGCTTATGATCCTGAAGCATGTACATGGGGGCACCCTGCATGAACGGAGAGCTCACGCTGTAGAATGCAGTTGCATCTGCAAATTACAGGGAAAGGTCAGCAGTGGTGGGCAGGGAATGGTCTGCCATTACTGATCTTCTCACTGAAGAGCCCCTGATAAGACATCTGCAGGCCCCAGAGTTCCCTGGAATACAGTTTCCACTCATACAGTGCACCCGCCAAATCCATGGAGACTATTGAAAAAATAATACACTCCAGATCAGATCTTTTAAATTATTTGTGCTACACTTTTCTCCTCCTGGCAGATATCGTTCTCAACTGTGATAGCATTTTTAATACTGTACACATACTCTCACACACATTGCTTTTAAAATATTTCCTTTGGAGAAGCTTCAAAAAAGGTCCCAAGAGTCATTTGCAGTTCAGCTGAGGAACTTAGCAAATACATTTTGTTTGTGTGCTTCAAGCATTGCTACACAAAGGCCAGCACGCAAATACAATCGATTTTGAAAACAGTATGTAATACGTTGAGTCTGCTTTACTAAATTTGTTCCACAGGTGTTATCAGAAACCCTCTGTTGCCCCCGATGCAGATTACACTTGGACCCTTTTCACCCCCCAGATAATTGGCTCTCCTTTGATTAAGGGAAAGCATTTTAACGGCTATAAAGCCAGGACAGGCTGTACAAGAACAAGCAGCCAGCACAGCTGGGAACACCCTTGAAGATGTTCTGTAAAGATACAAAGGCCCTTGTTTTAATGTGGATGGCTGGGCACAAGTACAATATTCTATACGGAAAGGCAGCGGAATTAAAGGGCTTATCCCGTGCTTTTTAGTGTCAAAACATAATTGTACTCATTGTTTACTTTCTTGGAGCAGAACTGGAGATACTGGGCCCTTCCTTTCCACATCTGCTTCAACATATTTATGGATGGATGCCTGTTCACATTCAGAAAACGACGGCTTGAGTGCATTCTTATTTACACCCACTGCATTGGCACTTTGAAGCAAAAAAAATAAATAAAACGGCTCCTCAATCAATCTGCTGCTCACCCACAGAATTCCATGAAGGTGACCAACGGATGTCAAGGCGCAGAGAGGCAGGCTCCCTTTGGAGCAACTGCTGCTTCTGTCAGATAACTGAAGGAATGAGGCTGTAAAGATAATGTGCTATCGGCAGAACAAGCCAGGATCTGGCTGGGAGAAGAAAGGGGGGTCTGGAAGAGCAGGTGGGTGAGTGGTCAGAGCGTTCTGCGGGGGGAAAAACAAAATAGCTTTGAGGAACTCTTAGGACAGAGACTATTCTAATGCCATTCTGGTTCCTTCCCTTCAAGCGCAGGCCTCAGCAGTGCAAAGTTTAAGTCAACACTCTACTGACCATTGCTGCATGTGCGCTTAGAAAAGACAAATATTTACTCTCCAAGACTCTTGGTGAGCTCTTTATTTACAGCAGGCTGCACAGGTTTGCTAATAATACAGCACAGATGTTAATGGGAAAGGATTTAAGGTCTTTGAAGAGAAAAGGGATTCATCTTATGGTGTGACACATCCTACAAATTAATACTTAGCCGTCTTTTATTCTGAGCTGTGGAAGTGTATTAGCTTTGCAAGTGTGACTGTTTAGCATTGTTAAAGAAAATTCTGGGTTGAGAGACCACTCAACAGCCCAGCTCATCAGGTATAAGTCCCCCGCGGGTCCATGCAGTCAGTAAAAGAAAATTCCAGCCAAGACATTTGGAACAAAACAGCAGTCAGTAGACTTAGATCCTTTATTGTTGCGCAACAGGTTCAAACAGTAGTAAGTGAACCCAGAGCATGGGGCGACATTGACTTTTAAAACTTCTCACAATATCCCAGAATACAGTTTGTACAGCATTATTGTTACATCATTTTTACATCACTGACATGTCACAGAAGGGGAGGAGTAGACAGGAGTTACACAAGTTCAACCTTGGACAACATGTCCAGACAAGTCCTTGGTACAAGATTAAAAGGGAAAGGGAAAGGGAACCTTACCATTAAGTCCTGACACGGACAACTCTGGGGTTGCGGCGCTCATCTCGCTTTACTGGCTGAGGGAGCCGGCATTTGTCTGGACAGTTTTTCTGGGTCATGTGGCTAGCATGACTAAGCCACTTCTGGTGAACCAGAGCAGCGCACGGAAACGCCGTTTACCTTCCCACTGGAGCGGTACCTATTTATCTACTTCCACTTTGCCGTGCTTTCGAACTGCTAGTTTGGCAGGAGCAGGGACCGAGCAACGGGAGCTCACCCTGTTGCGGGGATTCAAACCGCCGACCTTCTGATCGGCAAGCCCGAAAGGCTCAGTGGTTTAGAGCACAGCGCCACCCACATCCCTTTTTGGTACAAGATTAGCATAGGCAAAACATGTCCAGGCACCTCTCAAGTACCCACCATAGAGCTCCCTTTGCACATCCATAACCTGGGGCAGGTCCAGTGATGGTCTTTTGGAAACTAGCGGCTCAGCAATTGTCACCCCTGGGCACTTCCCTGGGTGGGGCGGGTGTAGATGTGGCAGGGAAGAGTCCTTTTTCCATGGGCAAAACGGCGTTGGAATGGAGGAACTTGGCAAAGGGGTTGATTTTATATGATTTATAAAGCTAGGTATCTTCCCTGAGCTGTCAATTCAAAAGGATACATTCAGGCATAATATTTGTAGCATTTAACAACTTTAAAGATGTGTCACACCCCCGTAATTTCCGTAACAGCATGTACTTGGTTTTTTGATGGAGACTGAGGCCAAAAAAACTGTCTTTCCCATTTACTCATGTTCACAGTCCAATGTTTCAGATTCGACTGTGAGGCCAAGTAATAGATCTGTCCAACATTATGTTCTCTGTTTTTATTTTATTTTAAGCTATGAGAAACTGCACATCTTACAAGTTTACTTACTATTTCAGCACTAATCAAAACACAAAATACAACAAGTCTATTGAAAAGTGGGCTTCATTTATAAACACTTAGAATGATAAGATTCAATATAATATGCAATTGCATATTCTTTAAATAACCCATTATGAATTCACCTTCCTTCATCAATTAAATTCCACCCTTAACAGATAATCATCAACCTTCTGAATAACCATAATGTTATGATTATATCAGATAGACCAAGGAAATGACCCTTATTTTGGATTATTTGAATTTCATTCAATATATTGAAGCTATCACTCTACATATACTTTATGATTTTAGGCTTTATACATTGTTTTAAACTTACTGTTGTGCTTATATTTTATAAATTTATATTTTAAAGAAGGCAATTAAAAGACATCCCAAAAGAGAACTGGAAGAAAACATGTTTTCACTGACCCCCCCGAAAGGCAAACAGAAGTGGAGCCTGGTGGACCTCTTTCAAGAGAGCAGTACAATTTTGGTGCCAAAGAAGAAAAGTATTTAATGTACAGTAGTTCTGTTGATGGAAGAACACAGAGCAGGGTCCTCAATGATTGCTTCAGCACTGAGCAGAGTCAAGGCAAACTATCCTGACCCAGGCTATCTGAGGTGCAGGCAGGAAGCCTGAACCCTCCAGGTGATGCTGGACTTCCAACTGCCCTCAGCTCCAGCCAGCAGGATCAGTGGTCAGAGGTGGAAGGAGTCCAGTAATGTATGGAGGTACTGATAGTCAAAGAAGGCAGCGTGTTTATTTATCGAAATATTTATATTTTGCTTTTTCAGATGCTCAGAGTGGTTTACAATTCAGTAATAAAAATACAATAAATAAATGAACATAAAAACCAATATGAGTTAAATCCAGTAATCAGCTGCCCGCAAAGATTTAACCAAAAGGCAAACTAAATAAAAAAGAAGCCTTCCATCCTTTCTGAAAAGGAAACAATATGCTTTGGATTTTGCTTGTGCCGTCCAAGATCTGTCAAAAAGCTCATAGCAACACTCTGCACCAAGTGAATCTTTCAAGGCATCTTTGAAGGCAGCCCCACATAAAACATTTGCTATTTTACTGCCCATTCACTCAGTATTGAGAGGTCCTTTTGGAACTCTTTGCAGTCTATTTTTGTTTTAACGATCCTGAAAAAAATGGTATCACAGACAAACTTGGCCACCTCACCGCTCACTCCCAACTCTAGATAGTTTATGAACAAGTTAAACAGCACAGGTCCCAATACTGATCCTTAGGAGACGCCATTTATCTCTATTTGGAGAACTTCTGTTTCAGGGGTAGTCAACCTTTTCATACCTACTGCCCACTAATGCATCTTTCTTGATGGTAAAATTTCCCTACCGCCCACCAGTGCTCTATGGAAGGAGGATTCAGCTTGTGCCGTAGAACCCCCTACCGCCCACCCAGAATCCTGAAACACCCACTAGTGGGCGGTAGGGACCAGACTGACAACCCCTGGTCTATTTAATCCTACTATTTGCTTCCTGCAAACAATTCCTGATCCACAAGAGGACCTCTCCTCTTACTCCTTGATGGCTAAGCTTACTCAGGAGTCTTTGGTGAGGTACTTTGTCACAAGTTTTTCAAAGTCCAACTTGTTGTTGTTGTTTAGTCGTTTAGTCGTGTCCGACTCTACGTGACCCCCTGGACCAGAGCGCGCCAGGCACTCCTGTCTTCCACTTCCTCCCGCACTTTGGTCAAACTCCTGCTGGTAGCTTCGAGAACACTATCCAACCATCTCGTCTTCTGTCGTCCGCTTCTCCTTGTGCCCTCCATCTTTCCCAACATCAGGGTCTTTTCCCAGGAAGTCTTCTCTTCTCATGAGGTGGCCAAAGTATTGGAGCCTCAGCTTCAGGATCTGTCCTTCCAATGAGCACTCAGGGCTGATTTCCTTAAGAATGGATAGGTTTGATCTTCTTGCAGTCCATGGGACTCTCAAGAGTCTCCTCCAGCCCCATAATTCAAAAGCATCAATTCTTCGGTGATCAGCCTTCTTTATGGTCCAGCTTTCACTTCCATACATCACTACTGGGAAAACCATAGCTTTAACTATATGGACCTTTGTCGGTAAGGTGATGTCTCTACTGCAGTATGCCAATGACTCTGCCTGCTTCTTAAAAGGAGTGTAGGATCCAGGGTTGGCACTCACTACCAATAGAGCTCCTATCCTGCCCAATTGCACTTTTAACCTCTTCTCGCTCACCCACCTGACCCCTGACTATGACAAGCAAATCCTAATGAAGGACTGAGATAGCTGCTCCTGTATTAAAGATATGTAGAACTTATTTTCAAATGAAAAAAGTGATCTCCTTTGGTACCTGTGGGTTTCATCTGTGCTCCTCAGTTAAAGCCCTAGCATCTATGTTACAGTGAGGAGAACCAGCTTTTGGAAAGACCTGGACTTAACTATCAGGGGTCCTTTACCTTTTTAAATTTTTTTTAATAAAGAGAACTTGACCTCCAATGGCTCCTTAACTGTGGGGCACAGTCACTGAGAGTAGAAGGAATGGCTCTGAGTGAGAACCAAGGAACTGCTCCAGAGTTCAAGGATTCAACACTGGAAGTCCTCCTGTTTTCCCAGAGCCTGAACATGTCAAAGACTGTGCACATTGCCTCTTGCTGGTCTGGATCCATTCCTGGTAGAGAGTCAGCTTGGCAGCTGGTGGGCTGGAGCATCTGACTGAAAAGGCCTAGTAGTCTGTAAAGAAGTGCTTGTAGTTTCACCAAAACATTTTCACATAGGTTGAAAATTAACTTATTTTAGACTTGATGAAGGTTAGTTACTCTGTAATGCTGTGGGGGATTTTGCAACAGTCATGAAGCCTCTCAACCGACAGGTTGAGCAATGCTGATGTCATAAAGTCAAAGCAGCAGTGATGTCACAGACAGACGGAACACCAGAGATGCTGAGGAAGGCCAGACTCAAGGTTGCTAATGGAAGAGAGCAGACTGGTGTATAGGCTGAGGATCAGGGCCTGGGTGAAAGAAGTGGGAGGAGGAATGGAACAAAAAGGGAGCACTTAGGGAGGGGGCAGGTGAAGCAAGACGCCCTACAAAAGTAGCTGAAGACAAAAAGAAGGGGCAGAGATAGGAAAGGAAGACTGGAGCAGGTCGAGGAGAAGAGAGGAAGATTGGAAATGTAAAGAAAAAGAAGGTACCTTTTATCATATGTGGTGGACCTGCCCCAAGGTGAAAGACTTCTGGGAGAAGATTTATAATGAATTGGGGGGAAATGTTGAAATATACATTTATTAAGAAACCAGAGGCCTTCCTTCTTGGAATAATAGATGCTGGATTGTTTTTGTATGCCACAACAGCTGCTAGGATTTTGTTAGCTAAGAAATGGAAAACACAAGAAGTGCCAACAGTGGAGGAATGGCAGATGAAGATGATGGACTTTTGGGAGCTAGCCAATCTGACTGGAAGAGTCCACGACCAGAAGGAGGAGGAGTACCAGGAGGAATGGATGAATTTCAAAGACTATTTAGCTAAATATGCTAAGATAACTTAAATAGAAATACTTGCAAGTACCAGATTGGCTTAGGATTTAAATATGTGATGTTATAGAACAACATGTTTAAAGTTAATATGAAAAGAAAGATGTTACGCAACTAAGTAAATTTTATGAGAAATTAGTTTTGGAAATCCGTTACAATGATATACATTGAAACTCAGCCAGGGGATTTAAGGAAGTCACCTAACAATGTTAATAATAGTGGAGTAATTACAGTTAGGATTTGTGTCTGTGTGTTTGTTTATAAATTTGGAAAATCAATTAAAAAAAATTAAGGAAAAATAGAGAAGAAGAGAGCAAGGAAGAAGGCGGCTTCAGAAAGGAGGCTTAGAACATGGTAAAGGAGATTTTCTGGATGCCAGGATCCAAGTTTGAGGCAAGTACTCTTTTGTGAGAGAACTCCAGCAGAGATTTAAAATCACAAAATGTGCAACAAAGTAAAACATGGAAATATAGGCTTTTAGACCTTTAAAATAGACCAAGTTCCTTCCAAAACTTCCCTCTTCCCCTAGCATAGAAAAAGAACACATTTAGTAAATTTTAAAATGGATTACTTACAAATTCTCCAAAGGTCAGATTCATGTGTTTTCCATATAGCATTCAGAAAAAGTTGCACAGGCAGTAAAACTTGACTTAGTTACAGTGCTGAAAGTTCCTAAATCACTGGTACTGGAACTCAAAGAGTGGCTTGTTAAGCCATGCGGCTAAGCTGTAGCAACCAGCTTAACCCCTTCACACACTGAGCTCAGGTGGACTAAAGGTAAAGGTACCCCTGCCCATACGGGCCAGTCGTGTCCAACTCTAGGGTTGTGCGCCCATCTCACTTAAGAGGCCGGAGGCCAGCGCTGTCCGCATACACTTCCGGGTCACGTGGCCAGCGTGACAAGCTGCATCTGGCGAGCCAGCTCAGCACACGGAAACACCATTTACCTTCCCGCTAGTAAGCGGTCCCTATTTATCTACTTGCACCCGGGGGTGCTTTCGAACTGCTAGGTTGGCAAGCGCTGGACCGAGCAACGGGAGTGCACCCTGCCGCGGGAATTCGAACCGCGGACCTGACGATCGGCAAGTCCTAGGCGCTGGGCTTTACCCACAGCGCCACCCGCGTCCCTCTCAGGTGGACTAAAGGGGAACAAAGACTTGATTACCTAGTTGCTCCCAAGGTGAGTTAAGCCAGGCAGGCAGCTTACTCTATGGTCTTAATCCTTTCATGCAGTAATTAGACTTAAGCATGTTGGTTATGAGAGGCTGATTATCCCACAGTAATTAAGGTAAGCAAGAGAGAAGGAAAGGGGAAATCAGTTTGAAAAGGTGTATTTAGATCAGCTTCCATAAAAAGGTAAAGGGCCCCTGACAGTTAAATCCAGTCACAGATGACTCTGGGGTTGCGGCGCTCATCTCGCTTTCCAGTTTTCCATGTGCCTCACTAAATATAAAATGTTAGTTATTAGCCATGATTACTTAATCTGACTGTTAAATTGATAAATTCAAGCTAGACTTTAAAAGGCAAGAGGTTTTCCTACTACCAGCTGCCCAGAGGAGGACAGCATTTTGGTGGTTTACCTTATCCAGTTGCTTGAAAGTTTGTGGTACTGAAGCCTCTACAAGCTATTTTTATTTTGATGCTCAACCTTCCACAGACAACATCCTTAGCTACTGCTACTTAGCACCTTGCAAAACCTTGCTACTGTTTTACTGTATGGCTCTCACAAGTTATCCTCATTGCCAAAACCAACACAGAACTATTGGTTGAGCTAAGTGTTACGAACCATCATAACCAACTCCACCCCCCTATTTTTCCCCACTCAGGCATCCTCATGATGGGTGGAGATCTTTTGAGCCAATAACCACCCAAGTTTTGTCTCTAGTTAAGAGCTCTTTATTAACCTCCCTATACATCAAACCATTTTGTATTTATTATCTCAATAACCCTTACAGCAACACCATAAAGAAGGTCTGCATGAGAGTTCCGTCTATTTCAGATGTGGGAATGAGAGACTCCTGCATGCCCAAGGCCATCCACTGAGTTCACAGCTTAAGTGGGGTTCACCTCACCTGATTCTCTTAACTACTATGTTCTAATGCTATTTTGGGTGTGCAATTAAGCAAGCCAGGCTATCTCTATTAAGAGGCGGTTTCCAGAAACTCATAGCAAAACACGTTTAACAAAAGTCTTGATGATGAATAAAAATGCAACAAGTGTTTAGCACAAATTAAAAAGAACATATAACTAACATTTCTATTTTCTGAATCTGACTTGCTGAGGTGGCAAGATGGCCAAAGAGGTGAAAACCTAGAAGATGCTAAGAAAATGTTTATTAGGAAGAACTGCATGTGACTTTAACATATGAGAGTGCTGGAGGTGAAATAGTTAAATGGGTTACCCATTCAGGACCCAGGGGGGTGGAGTCAGAGGAATTATAAAACCAGCTGGGGGGGGGAAGGGAGGTGTTCGTTGGGAGGTTGGTTGGAGTGGGAGTGAATTGGGATAGAGTTTGTGGGTAGGTTGAGTTAGTGTGGCGAAATAAGCTGAGCCAGGAATAGTTAGGAACTAGGAAGACAAGGAAATATCTGAGAGGTGGTTTAGTGAGTGAGAGCAGGTAGCAGAAGTTACAGGTCTGGATAGGCACCCCATGATTGTAATTGACCGATACCGTTTATGAAACCACACGCTTGTTAAATTGCCATAATAAACAAAAGTTTATGTTCCAATTTAACCCTGACAGGACTCAGTATTGTACCAGGTAGGGCCGGGGTGGTGGCAGCGAGAAATAAAGTGGAGGCACAGGGATCAATAGACGGTGAAACGTCTGGGGATCCTGTGTGATCGCCACACTGCATACAGTGGTACCTCTGGTTACGTACTTAATTCATTCCGGAGGTCCGTTCTTAACCTGAAACTGTTCTTAACCTGAAGCACCACTTTAGCAAATGGGCCCTCCCGCTGTCGCCACGCAATTTCTGTTCTCATCCTGAAGCAAAGTTCTTAACCCGAGGTACTATTTCTGGGTTAGCGGAGTCTGTAACCTGAAGCATATGTAACCTGAAGTGTATGTAACCCGAGGTACCACTGTATGTAGAAGTTCAATGCCTAATTTTTTTGTGTGGGGTTTTTTTTTGCCCCTCAAAGGCAATGTGGAGAAGAGGTGAATCTCTGACAACTGGTCATGGCAGCTAAATGGACCTTACATGATAACAGGCCATGTACCTCTCTGAGCACCACTTGGTGATGGACAAACAGAAGGGCATGGCAAAAGATTCCATGTTCTGCTTCCAGAAACTTCTGGCTCTGGCTCTGGCTTGCACCAAAATAATGGACTACATGAACCCTTGGTCTGATCCAACAAATCAATTCTTAAGTCAATTCTTTATGCTTTCCATGTAAGTGACCCAATCTAGTCCCATATAAAATACTCAACTGCAGCCCAACACAAGGAATCATTTCATTTGTTTCATGCTTCATATTTTTACTCCTCTTTTGCAGCAGTGTGCCTTTTCTATGGCATGCAACATGCATTGAAACATTCAGCTGCCAGGGAGGCCATCTCTGTTATGATGTAGCTGACAAGGTGAAGGATTGTCCTTCACAAAACACTTTCTCTTGGGCCCGCAACTCCTGGCTCAAGGGAACCATAGAACCACACCCTATCCATCACTCATCCACTTCAATAAATACAGAATTAGCAAGGTTGTCACCTGGAAAAAATGAACTATGTGAAATAGAATTTATACAGGAGTGACTAATCCCATGCTTTGGCTGACAAAAGAAAATAAACTCTTATATTCTCGGCTGTTTTAAAAATAGTCTGTAGAATATTGGGATACAGACCTTTAGGAAGGGTGTAGCATAAGAACATTCTTCTATAGCAATGCTGTACAGAGTTCCATGGATTCAAAATAAAAAGAATGTTGCATTACCCTGGGCATTCAGCACGTTCCTTTTCTGAGGCCATCAGAATCTGCTAGCTAATGCATTTGAAGGATTTTAATTCCCAGTGTTTATGGCATGCCCTATAGTAGGGGTCAGCAAACTTTTTCAGCAGGAGGCAGGTCCACTGTCCCTCAGACCTTGTGGGGGGCCGGACTATATTTTGAAGAAAAAAATGAATGCATTTCTATGCCTCACAAATAACCCAGAGATGCATTTTAAATAAAAGAAAACATTCTACTCATGTAAAAATACACTGATTCCTGGACTGGATTTAGAAGGTGATTGGGCCAGATCTGGACCCCAGGCCTTAGTTTGCCTACCCATGCCCTATAGGGTGTCTCCACCAACTGGCCAATGGGATTCTAATTTTGTTCTACAGCAGGTTGGGGAAAAGGTCAGAAAGGATATGACCATGGCAGGAAAAGGAGGTGATGTTCAAGCACAAATCAGGGCAATCTACTCTAAAACCACCTTTGTCCTTTGCTTATTCCATAGACTTATTCTCCATGTAAATTATCTGAACAGTGTAAGTGATGTGCATAATAGAATTGGCACAATAAAAAAAAATATTCCCCTGCAAAGGTATCTAAAGATGGCATCGTTTACCCAATATACCAATGCTATGTGAAGCTTGGTGGACTAAAAAATACAAGAGTATCCATGTTTTTGCAGAAAATTGCACAAACATTATCTTGCAGCTCAAACAATTAGCAGGATCAAGCAATACCATTACAATTTTTGTACCAGTTGTGTTCATTGCGGACATTAATGTTTAGTATTTGTCTTGTGGTCGTAAGCAAATGTTCAATGCTACAGCCAGTCACAAGCTCTGCCATTTGTAAAGGTAAAGGACCCCTGACAGTTAAGTCCAGTCACGAACGACTCTGGGGTTGCGACGCTCATCTCACTTTACTGACCAAGGGAGCCGACCTTTGTCCACAGACAGTTTTTCCGGGTCATGTGGCCAGCATGACTAAGCTGCTTCTGGCGAACCAGAGCAGCGCACAGAAACACCGTTTACCTTCCCGCTGGAGCTGTACCTATTTATCTACTTGCACTTTGACGTGCTTTCAAACTGCTAGGTTGGCAGGAGCTGGGACTGAACAACGGGAGCTCACCCCATCATGAGGATTCGAACCGCCAACCTTCCGATTGGCAAGCCTAAGTCTCAGTGGTTTACACCACAGCGCCACCCGTGTCCCATATCTGTAAAGTTAGATGTAATGAAAAAGAAAGCACATAAACAAGAGTTCCTAGGAATTATGGAACCACACAGGGAAACGAGCGAGGAGACCTTCAGCGCAATAACAGAGAAGTGCAAGAAACTGGCAGATGAAGGGGATGTAGAACTTAAAGCATGTAGAGAAACCATTCAACAGAAATACCATGCCAATCATCACAACTAATCCACAAAAGAGCTCAACCAGTGGTCCATCTACAGTCCCTACCTGGATGTACTTATTACCTCACTGAATATAAAACCAACCTGCTAACAGTTTGTTGAGACTACCATCCCACACTGAAGAAAAATGCTTTAACACCCCTGTCAGCGCCATTCAGGTACTTTTCAAATCTGAAAACTTTGTGGATGAATCAGTTTAGTATGAGCTGCGAGCAAAAAGATATACCAAATAAATAACCCCATCTCTGTGCATTATTTACAACTTGAGCCTTACTGAACTATGGGAACCTGCTATTAAAATGGTCATCCTTTTAGTACTCCCCCCCCCCCCCCGTTACAACATGCACATCTGAATAATCCTTTAACACTTTGTGTAGGATGAAGAGTACTGCTGGAAGGGAGAGCGCTCTCTGCTGCAAGGCCCATTTCGACCTGGCCTAGGGGGCGGAGCCTAGACTCACCTGGAACAGCTAAAAGAGGCTCCTCGGAGGCCAGAGGGACATTGCTGGAACAACTCTTGGGTTGGGGCAACTGGCTAAAAAGTTTTAAAATCTTTTAAAGGGTTCTAATTTTGGTTCCCCTGTTTCATTTTTGTCAGGTTGGTGTTGGTTAAATGTTTAGCTGGGGTTGGCGGTTCTTTTAATTTGGGTATAACTGTAAACTGTTTGTTATTGTTATTATTGTTGTGGTGGCTATTGTTATTATTATTATTGGTTTCTATTGATTTATTGGTTTGTTTATTGCTTGTATAGGTTATTTTGTTTTTTAACGTTTGATGTTTCATTGTGTTTTTATATATGTTGTAAGCCACCAAGAGGGGCTGGGGAAACCCAGCCAGATGGGCAGGATATAATTTTTTTAAAAAAATATTATTATTACATTATGAAGACATGAGTGAAGTTCAACAATGAGTGAAGATAGTTGGTCTGACTTAGGTTTGTTTGGTCTCTGCCCCCCCCCCCCCCGCCAACCCTAACCCTGACCTGTGTTTGTTGAGTGTCTATATAAAAAGTTCATATAGAAGTTACTGACCATTTTGGCCAGGGTTCATTTTTTTTTTTCAATGAATGATCCACTTTGCATTACAGTGGTACCTTGCTTCTCAAACACCTTGGTACTCAAACAATTTGGAACCCAAACACTTCAAGCCCGGAAGTGTTCCAGTTTGCGGACTTTTTTCGGAAGCCGAACATGCTCTGTTTTGAGTGTTACGCTTCCGTTTTGAGTGTTACACTGAGTTCTGTCTTTGCTATTTATTTTGCGTTTTGTTTTTGCGGCTCTTTTTTTGTGACTGTGTGGAACCCAGTTCAGCTACTGATTGATTGAGTGGCTGCAGTACATTGTTTATTGCTTTCATTTTATGGATCAATGGTCTCGTTAAAATTCATGTTCAACTGATGTTTTAGGGGTTGTTTTTAAAAGTCTGGAACAGATTAATCCATTTTGCAGAACTTTCCATGGGAAAGTGTGCCTTTGTTTTGGAACGCTTTGGTTTTAGAACAGACTTCTGGAACAGATTAAGTTTGAGAACCAAGGTACCGCTGTGTATGTTTCTTTATGGTATAGGCAGACCAACCAAAAAAAAAGAGTATTGGACCGTATGTCTGGTATTTAGAACAGCAAAGGCAACTTCTGTGTAAACGGTGTGAAATTCAGCCTTAGCAGGTATAAGTGTAGAGTCCTAGAGTATTGTTCAATGGAGAGGTTGAAACTGTATATCTTTTGAGTGCCTTGCCCTGTTATTGTAAAATGGACACAAAAAAAACCATATAAAGAATGCAAATAGTAAAGTCAGCAATCTGTAGCCACAAGTTATAGACCTTTGCCTTCCACGAATTATTTTTGTGGACACTCACGCTTGCCTCACTGAGAAGGCCCAAGTCCACAGATGACTCACATTTGCAGCTTAGTACACAACTTGTGTCAATTACTTTTGTGAAATACCTGGTTAATTAAACCTTGAATGTGACCTAATTTGGTTTGGGCTAGTCAGGGTGGCCAGGGTGGCGCTGTGGGTTAAACCACAGAGCCTAGAACTTGCCGATCAGAAGGTCGGTGGTTTGAATCCCCGCAGCGGGGTAAGCTCCCGTTGCTCGGTCCCTGCTCCTGCCAACCTAGCAGTTCGAAAACATGTCAAAGTGCAAGTAGATAAATAGGTACTGCTCTGGTGGGAAGGTAAACGGCGTTTCCGTGTGCTGCTCTGGTTCGCCAGAAGTGGCTTAGTCATGCTGGCCACATGACCCGGAAGCTGCACGCTGGCTCCCTCGGCCAATAATGCGAGATGAGCACAGCAACCCCAGAGTCGGCCACTACTGGACCCAATGGTCAGGCGTCCCTTTACCTTTACTAGTCAGGGTGGTCAACCTGTGGTTCTCCAGATGTTGCTGGAGCCCAATGCCCTGCCAAGGGGTGGGGATGATGGGAGGTGCAGCCCACATCTGGAGGGCCACAGGTTTCCTAGACTTGCTCTAAGACTTAGTTCACTGCCTGTGAAATGGGAACAGTGACTTCACTTAAAAAGTTGTTGCAAGAATGGATAAGAATTGTAAAGAGCCTGTGACAGGTAGCAGTTTAATGGGGACTGGGAATAGGGAGAGCCAGATTTAAATCTTTTATCGGCAGTGAAACAGCTGGCAATGTTGAGGCAGTTTCTCTTTCTTTTTGTCCGGCCTACCTCAATCACTGTGAGGATGAAGAGAAATAACCTTCCCTCTTCTCCATATGCTTCCCTAACTAGGGAAAAGTCCAAATGATATGCACAGTAATTTTTTTAAGGTGATTAGAGAGCAAATGAAGGGCACATTCTGCCTGCCTACCCTTATTTATTTAGTAGGATGACAGCCTGCCCCATCCCAAAATGCTGGGTTTGGCACACACACAGGAAAGAAAATACCCATTAAGTATTTAAAACGCCACATCACCATGCCCCTAAAGGTCACTGACACTTTGAGAAATTCCTTACACCAAAGTGTTATACCATTTCAGGCATACATTTGGAATGTTCTGCATTCTCTGAGCCATGCAGAGCAACCCTTCCTGCTTTTCTGACACCAGAATGAAGGTTAAAAGAGTTTTTTTCTGTTTAGTGAGCAGTTCTGCTGTAATCCTTCAAGTGCCAGAATGAATGACAGCTGTAAGTTTCTGACATTCCAAAGACTTGATAAAGTTCTCTGGCAGAAGCCCTCAGCATCCCGTTTCCAAGCCTATCTCACATTCCTGCTCACATCGCTGGTAAAAAGACAGATTTCAGATTGTCCCCTCTCCCCAGAACTAGGAAAGGGAAAAGAGGAGGTTCTTACCTTCTATGACCTGAGCTGGTAGACCGGCAGGGAGCAATGAACCCAAAAGCAGCAGGAGCAAATTCCAGGGCACCCGGGAGTGACTGGAGAAAATTGGGAAAGAGGGAGAGGAAGGAAGCCAGAGGTGAGGTGAAACAATTCAGTGCCTCCATGTGAGGGTGGCGAGGGTGAAGGTGGTGGTTCTTACCTGGGAAGCATTTTGCAAAAGCCCTTCTTCAGCCAAAGACAGGTTCAGCTGCTTGCATGGAGTTGGGGAAGAGAGAGGCGGCTGCTGAGCTGCTTTCTTCCCCACCAGCGCTCAGCCCAAGTGGAACAAAGGCAGCTCTCTCTCAGGCTGGCTCTCAGTGAGTCACTGCAAGCCTCCAAGCCCGGCTCCCAGCACTGAAATCCGACTCCTTCTGCTATGTTTTCCTTACAGAACCCACCATCTTCCAGCTCCTCTTCTTCTACCTCACAGCTAAGTCCAGGACCTCATGCTCCTCCTATATTTTTGTCTGTCCTCAGATTTCCCATCAAATGACAGCAATACAATCACAACGGCCCGGGAAGCTTCCTCAGCAACTTATTCTCCCTCTGAGGGCTGCATTCCCTTTGTGGTTAACATCCTCTGATAAAAAGCAATGTTTCTTTTTAATGTTCACGGCTGTTTTGGGAAATTGCGGCAGCTCCTGTCTCAGCGGGGCTGACACGCTAGGAACTTCCACAGGGCTGGTCCCAAAAGGAATAGCAGTTTCACAAAAGAGCATTAAATCAAGTGTTTAAGTTGGGCTGACATGAGGGAGAGCTTTCCCACAGGATCAGACTCTTCATTCTCACTTGTATTTCTTGGTTTTAAGGATGCCTTCTGGTTTACTGAACATTGTCTAAAGATGGGTATATTAACAGGCAAATCACAAATGGTTTTCTAAAAATTAAGTAAAGACCTCCAATAAATGTTCCTCATCACACCTCCGATATGTTCCACCTAGTTTGATGCAGCTAAACTGAAACAGAATAAATCAAACTTCTGATTGTTCTCAAAAAACCAAAGTCTCATTTGTTATTTTTTACACAGTATCATATTATTATACTTTGTTTCCTTAATTTCCTTCAGAAAAATATTCTTTAGTTTATTGACTATACATTACAAGAATCATTTAAGGTCTGCCAGGAGGTTTTTGCTATCATAATAGGTTTTCAAATATTCTTTAAATACTATCCATTCTTTATTCACCTTCTGCATTGAGTACCTTCTAACTCTCCCCGTCATTATTGCCAATTGGATGTACAGTGGTACCTCAGGTTACATACGCTTCAGGTTACAGACTCCGTTAACCCAGAAATAGTGCTTCAGGTTAATCATGCTCCAGCGGTGCAGCAGCAGCAGGAAGCCCCATTAGCTAAAGTGGTGCTTCAGGTTAAGAACAGTTTCAGGTTAAGAATGGACCTCCGGAATGAATTAAGTACTTAACCCAAGGTATCACTGTATTCTGTCATTTTTACCTGCCATTCTGACTTTGTAGGTGTAATTTCACTCTTGCAATTCATTGCGACCAGAATCCTGGCAGCAGATGTTGCATACATAAAAAGTGGTCTTACTTCTTTCTTGATTTCAGTTGACATTATCCCTATTAAAAAGGCCTCTGGTCACAGTTTGGGTGCTCCTGTCCTTCACCCACATTTGAATTTGAATTTCCCCCTCAGCATGCTGCAAGGCTGTAGAATTCTTTCTAAGGTGTCCTTGTACTCCCAATTTTCACAGATACTTTTTTCATCCCTTTGTGACAATCTGCACCCATCAAAACTCTCATTTTTATCTCTTACATTTATGTCCCATTCTTCCTCCAATAAGCTTCTCTCTCTCTTTTTTTTAATCCATGCAGCAATGCAGTGATGCAGGTAAGGCTGAGAAATAGTGACTACCCCAGCTACTGAACTGAATGGATAAATTGGGATTTGAACTCAGGATTCCCCAAGCCTAATCCCACCTTCTAACCATTATACTATGCTGACTCTCAACACATTTAAAGTATCTTGTTCTGCTGCTCTAATCTAGGGGGTAGATATTCAGGGAAGTGGCATTCCTCGTTGGCTTTGGCAATATCCCATTCTCCAACAATTTTCTGCCTCCTATTCATTTCCAGTCACAATTAAATTGTTGCTATGGTAGGCTTGGGCAGCATTTGAGAGGTATTAAAACAGAAAATGAACCTAATGCATGCATAAAAGGGTTAATCTAAGCCCTTGAATCCTGCAATCTTTGGGTTAGCCTGCATCTTGGCTAACCCAAAGATTGCATGATCCAAGTTATTTCTTTTTAAGACATTAGGATCCTTTTTCTTCTTTGTCTTACTGCCAGCAGATGGAGACTTGTTTGCTGTAATTTCTGGGGGGGGGGGGGACATTCTCTCTCTCTCTCTCTCTTGGCAAAGCTAAGTGTTGTGATTTATTCTAGCCTAAGTATTTTTGTGGGTAACGCTAGTTAAAGGTGGATGAGGGCAGATGCAAAATCTAACCAAGTTTTAATGTACTTGAAGCAATTGCCAACTCTGCTATGAGAGTAAGACTCTCTCTTCCAAATCTTTCTCTCCAACACCACACCACCACCACCCCAGGGGGTCTTTTGCTGTTGTATAAGGGGAAAGTATTCTAAAGGTGAAGCACCTCATGCTTCATCACAGTACCATACCACAAAAAGTTTCATCTACTAAATTTATAGTTGAACATTGAGATTGAAAGCATAGAAATACAGTGGTACCTCGGGTTAAGTACTTAATTCGTTCTGGAGGTCTGTACTTAACCTGAAACTGTTCTTAACCTGAAGCACCACTTTAGCTAATGGGGCCTCCTGCTGCTGCCGCGCCACCAGAGCACGATTTCTGTTCTCATCCTGAAGCAATGTTCTTAACCCAAGGTACTATTTCTGGGTTAGCGGAGTCTGTAACCTGAAGTGTATGTAACCTGAAGCGTATGTAACCCGAGGTACCACTATATTACTACCCTCCAAAGATGTCAACCCAAGTCGCTTCTGGATATCACACTGAAATTGCACTTGATGCTCAGAACAACCGCCCAACTTTAAATTCACAAACATGGCTAAGTGGTATTAGCAGAATTATACACTTGCTGCTGGCGAGTTCTCTCAGGCTACTTCTGCTTCTTCCCCTCCCTCAATGAATTGTCTTGATCTGGCTGAACTGTGTGTATATGTCAGAGTCTATGCATGTTTTAAATATCACTGCAACAGTGGCACCATTGATAAGCCTCAGAATTGTTTCCATGAGAAATATGGTTTTTTTACCCCACCCTAAAGCATTCTGAATAGAGCTTTTTCCTCCCCCATCTCCCCCACATATAGCTGATTGTGTGCAACCCCTGCTCAAAATAAGTTGTTTTTAAAGTCTGGACCTAATCTGACGTCTTTGCTACATGTACATGACTTTGTACGAAAGGTATGTACCCACCCCCATTTTTGGAAAGAGGAGAAGGAGAAGGAGCTGACACGCTGAGCACCGAAGAGAGTGAAAGGGGTCTGGGGCAGAGAGAGGGGCTGGTTCTTCAAGTGCAGAATGATGCTGTGACCCTGCAGAGTGAAAATATGAGCTTTTCAATATATAAAAAGGTAAAGGGACCCCTGACCGTTAAGTCCAGTCACAGACGACTCTGGGGTTGCGGTTCTCATCTCGCTTTAGTGGCTGAGGGAGCCGGCGTACAGCTTCCGGGTCATGTGACCAGCATGACTAAGCCACTTCTGGCAAACCAGAGCAGCACACGGAAACGTCGTTTACCTTCCCGCCGGAGCAGTACCTATTTATCTACTTGCACTTTGATGTGCTTTCGAACTGCTAGGTTGGCAGGAGCAGGGACCGAGCAACGGGAGCTCACCCCATCGCGGGGATTTGAACCACCAACCTTATGACCGGCAAGCCCTAGGCTCTGTGGTTTAGACCACAGCACCACCTGCGTCCCAGATATAGTTGGGTACAATTCTATACTCAAGGGGTGGCATTCAAATAAGTCTTGGAGTAGATCCATTGAAATGATCAAACCTGTTAGTCGTGCTAATCTATTTCAATGTCTACTCTTGAGCAGAACTGGTGTTCTAGGGTAGGCACGTCCAACTTCCAAGAGACTGCGATCTACTCCCACTATAAATAAACTAGCAGTGATCTACCCATTGGACTGACCAGAGTTTTTGAGCTTTTTGAGGGGAGGATGAGCCAAAGTTGTTGAACTTTTTTGCGGGGGGGAATAAGCTTAGTTGTTGACCTTTGGGGGGGGGAGACGATTGATCAGGATGACGCAATCGACCACAGACACCCATAGACATCGACCAGTTGGACATGCCTGGTCTAGGGGTTGTTGGGCCCGCAGAGCAGGGGATGGCTTGGGTTACAGTTGACCGGCAACCTGGACTTTCAAAACATGCAAAAGTTTATTGATAGGGATAATCTACAACTTATCAGTCAACTTCTCAGGGAGTGTCTAGATGACTCAATTTTGGAGGGCACACACAGTTATCAAGAAACTAAAAGGGGGCAAAGCTCCATGTCTTCAGAGTGAGTTTTGTAAAACATGCTCACTGGTCCCACAATTTACTAAGCATTTAATTAATGTTATCATGGAAGGAGAACAGACACCACCTTCGTGGAAAGACGCAAGACTGGTGGTTTTGGCCCAACTGGGGAAAAATCCTTGCCAGCTGGGATCTCAACACCCCAAGTTGCAAAGATATTGTCAGCCCTCCTGGCAGCTCGCTTGAACAACTTTGTAGGCCAGTATATTCAAAATGAGCTTTGAATGTTATACATAATAATATTTTAAAAATTAAAAAAAATAAGTCACACCGATCTCATTGACTATTTTGAAGATGGTTTAACCATGTTCATTTCTGCTGAATGTATTGAGGAAATTTAATTAATTTGAAAATTTATTAACTGTGATATGCCTATTCATTCATTCATTCATTCATTTAATCTAGCAAAAGCAATTACAAGAAATAAAATAAATAAAGCAGAATAAAATACTGTTGTGAGTTGGGAGGGTGTTAGGCTTTATTACCGAGCCCAGTGCTTTTTTTCTTTAAAAAATGTGTTTAGGGGTACTCTCATTTTGACTCAAGAAAATCACCATTTTATAGTTCAAATCAGGGAAAATAAATACAGTAAATGGACAAAAGTACAAAGATTCACAAAATTTTTAGGGATATGCATACCCCAGGAAAAAAGCACTGACTGAGACCCTTCTAGTTCCTGGATCCAGCAAGGATTCAATTGCTAGTCTAGCCAGAACAGCTTCTTGGTAATGGCCCTCAACAGGCTGGTAGTTAAAAGGACAAAGACATGAGCTGAAGTGTGTGAGAGCTGGGCTAGACGCAGACTGCAGGCAGAAGCCTGGGGGGGGGGGGGGAGATGTGCTTGATTTCTGCTGGAATTCAAGATGACTGTCAGGAATGAGCCAGCTCCAAGCGAAGGTTTGCAAACAACTGCAGAAAGCAGCCAGGAACAGAGAGGCTTAGATGTTAGTCAGGCAGGGGAGAGCAGGCAGCTGCAGACTTCCACTCTTCCTTACCTTGACGGGCAGGCTGATATGGCAGTAGCTGAGAGCAGGCTAGAACACAACAAAACCTCGCAGGAAGCACAAAAAGGCACAAACAGTTTCAGAGACAGCCTCTCAGAACAGAAAGAGGTTGGAGCGGATCCACTAAGTCTGAAGAGTCAGCGAATGGGAGGGGTGCTAAATAGGAAGCAAAACAAGAGACATAAGGGTTGTAAGTTCAATAACTTCTGTCAACCCCGGAAGGAGTCTTCAGTAGGGTCATCTTGACTCCTGACAGAACCTGACAACAACGCCCCATGTAGTATGGATGGGACCTGAGAACAAAAGTTACATTCCTCTTTGGAAAGAGTGACTTAGGGCCAACCCAGACTTCCTTTTGTGCTGCCCTTTCCATGCACAGATGTGATGGCCTGTGAATCCGATTCAGAGGCTGAACCGGAGCAATCCCAGCCTGCACAGGAGTCCCCGCCTCCAGGGCCGGCTGAACTGGGGCAGGGCCTTGATTCTGAAGTACCAGCACCTGTGCCAGATCCTCAGGAGCAGGCACCAGGTGAATCCACTCTGGCTCCAGAGGTGGTTGAGGACTCAGTGCCTACAGGTGAGTCTCCCCCTGGGCCCAGTAACCCTTCAGCCTCTCCTGAACTGCAGAGGCTCAGGGCAGAGAGGCGAAGGGAACTGGTTTCTCCCAGAAGGAGTGCTCGCCTTAAGGCCAGGAGAGGCGGGTCTCCTGGAGGCCGGGACCGCCCCTGGCCTCAGAGAAGATAAAGGCCAGTCAGCCCGGTCCCAGGTTGCAGGAGCAACATCGTTGATGAGCTGTTTCGGCCAGCATCCAGTCCTGTTTCCCCAGAGTTCCTGTCCTTGCCCAGCTTCCCGCTGTGGACCCCGCTTCGCCCGAGGAGGACTGTCTGCTGACCCTCAACTCAGGTCCTGGACCTCGCCCCACGGTAACCTCCCCCCTGGACCAGCACAACAGATCTGTACTTTAAATCGGTCTTGGTTTTTTTTTGTCCCAGCGCTTTTCCCAGGAAAACCCATGTCTTACCACTGAATCAGAGCAAACAGCAATCTGGGGAGAGCAGTGGTAAAATGCGGGTTTTCCTGGGGAAAGCGCCAGGACCGAAAGAGCAACATGCTTGGAGATGGAGCTTTAAAACCTGGACCTGTGCCTAGAAGCATGGTTCAAAAGGAAGTTTGGGATTTGGCTATAATGGCAAAAAGAACAAGAATGGCAAGTGAATATTGATATAAATTCTGGAGCAACCACTTGCCCTGTATAAAGGTAAAGGTAAAGGTACCCCTGCCCGTACGGGCCAGTCTTGCCAGACTCTGGGGTTGTGCGCCCATCTCACTCAAGAGGCCGGGGGCCAGCGCTGTCCGGAGACACTTCCGGGTCACGTGGCCAGCGTGACATCGCTGCTCTGGCGAGCCAGAGCCGCACACGGAAACGCCGTTTACCTTCCCGCTGGTAAGCGGTCCCTATTTATCTACTTGCACCTGGAGGTGCTTTCGAACTGCTAGGTTGGCAGGCGCTGGGACCGAGCAGCGGGAGCGCACCCCGCCGCAGGGATTCGAACCGCCGACCTTTCGATCGGCAAGTCCTAGGCGCTGAGGCTTTAACCCCCAGCGCCACCTGCGTCCCTTCTTGCCCTGTATACATTGCTGTAAAGAAAATAATTCATCCTGCAAAAGCATATTAAAGTAGGTTTAGAATTTTTTAGCAGAAATATTGGAATTTTACATTAATTTACATTGATTTTTATGTTTCTGAGACATGAAGTAATTTTTCCAGAGCAGAGGATTGTGTTTAACCTTAAAGCTGAAGTAACTATGCAGACTGTAAACAAGAACCTGGGCTTACAGAGTTTTGTGGCATAAATTTCAAATGCTTAAAAAGTTCTTGCAAATACTTTTCTTGTGAAAGTGTTAAGATCATCTTTCTCTTCTCTTCTCTTTTTCTTGCCACGTGGTATTATTACATAGGTTTGTTTAGTTGGAGAGTGAAAGACTAAACTAGGATAAAAACACATTTTTTAAAAACCTGCTGAAACACATTTTCATTTCATTGCCATGATTCTAACTGTAGCATTTGAAGATTGGGGGCTTTTTAACTGTTTACAAATAGAGTGTGATTGTTAAATGTACAGTTTCTCCAGATATTAATAAATCAAGACATTTTTGGGCTGCTTTCCATAAAAAGATTGTTATATGGTTTTTAAAAAATTAAATGCATGTGCATGCACAAAATTTCCCAAATTTATTTAGGAGAAGTCATGGCTGTTAAAGTGATCTTATTAACTAGCAACATTTAAAAATACATTTGGCAATAGATGTTGACTATTATAAGGCCATATATTTCATTGAAAGGCTCCATTCAGATTAAATGTCACATATACATTCCAACAGACCAAATAAAATGGGAGAGGACTATGAACGCCAAACATTGTTCTGCATACTTGAAGAAATAAGGGATCTCCTTGTTTGCAAATGTGACACTGGCCACTTTTAGGAGTGGCTTTGCTATGGCTTTCCTCCTGAAAAAGCGAAGTCTATTGTCAGCCCGACAGCCTGGGCTGGACTTCCCTCTCCTACCCAGTCATTGAAGGTGCAACAGCCCTGCCCTCCTGCACAGATGGCAGATGTTGTTGGTGCAACTCACAAACTCTGAACGGAGTGCCTGAAAGCTGCCTCTGCCCAGTGCTGTGTCTCTTTTTCAGCCACAGTGGCAAAAATAACTTTTCCTTTTTTATGTTCCAACAATTATTTTTTTTTAGTGCTCCTCCCTTCCTTTCTATGCAATGTTCTCCTGCCAAACTTCAGGCTCCCTCCCTAGTTTTTGTTCCATCCCCTCCACTCAGTTTCCAGGTGAGGCTGGAATGCCTCTCCCTGAGGAATCTAGTGCAGGAAACTAAAGAAACGTACAGCAAAATACGGTCAACAAAGCAACCCCAGTAACTTTGGTCAATGGTTTCTCATAGAATCATAGAGTTGGAAGAGACCACAAGGGCCATCGAGTCCAACCCCCTGCCAACAATTCCATTGTTTTACTGTTTTCTTATTTATTAAATTTGTATACCTCCCATCATCCGTAGATCTCAGGGTGGTTCACAAAATTCACGAGAACAAACTATTTGCAAATCATCTGGAGTCTTACCTGTCTGCTACCAGACAAAATATCTGTTTTGTAACAACCTTTCGCCAGCAGGAGAATGAAACGGCAGTTAATATTAATAAGTGGACAGTGGCTCAGGCAAAACACAATAGGCAGTTTTGTTTTTGTTTTTATTTTTTTTAAGTAATATTTATTAAGGTTTTAAGGGTTACAAAAAACAAAAGTAAAAACACCATATTAAACAAAAGCAAAACAACACATCACAATAAGTAGAAGAAGAAAAAGAAAAGAAGAAAAGAAAAATAATACAAACAATTAAAGAAAAAACACAGCAAATCTTCCCATAACTTATCTTTCATTTGCTTGTTTCCTTGACCTCCTCACACCTCCCTTTTTTGTATTCTAGTTCGGTTAGCTATTTCAGCAAATCCTTTCCATCTTTTCCAATTTTTGTCCTGTAATTTGTCTTAATATTAATGTAACTTTACTTTCCCTCCTTTCACCAATTAACAGTCTATTTTTCCTAAACCTTTATAACATTTCTGCTAAAACCACATAACTTCATTCCAACATCCTTCTACCATTCATTAATTTTACAATGTTTCTGTAAATAGTATTTAAATTTCTTCCAGTCTCACAATAGGCAGTTTTGGAGCAATAGACCTCCTAAGGAGGTTTCTTGGTCAAGTCACACTTAGATTCCACTGAGCCTGCAATACATTCTGTGGAAACTAGAAATCACTGCTTCCATTGCAGCAGGAGAGAAAAAAATAGTTGTGGAAAACCGAAGTGTCCAGCTCATAGGTGCCAGTCAGTCTCTAGTTCAAACTATTAAAATGCTCATCATCAGAATAAAGAGCCGGCCTATCCATGAGGCAGATTGAGGCAGCAGCTGCCTCAGGCAATGGAGTCCAAGGGGCCCCTCTGCAGGCGCCCCCAATGCCACAGTCGCTGGAGAAGCAAAAAGTGGCTGTGGCTGCTTCTGGGTTTGGACAAGATCTTGAGAGCACCCCGTGAGGTCGGGAGGGGGGGCCAGGAGATTGCATGGAGGGCTGTGCGCAAGTTCTTGTAGGGTTCTAGTCAGATCTTGCCAGATCCTGGAAGTCACAGCTGCGCGATCCCAGTAAGTGAGGCTTCGGCAGGGATGACAAGGGTTGACGGACGGGGAGGCACTTTCCCATTTTGCCGCCCCTGTTAGAATGCATGCTTTGTGGTCAGGCTTGTGTGCTGCACAGACCACTTGGGTGCAAATCCAGCCTCAGGGACAACAGCAGGCTTTGCTCTCATCACTAAGTGCAGCACTGGTTTTTCTTACATAGGAGACTTACTTCTTTGACTTGCTTCTTTGGAGGAAAGTCCAGACATGTTCTGGAGGACATCAATGGGGAAGTGGGATCAAGGGGGTCCCTGAGCCTGGGACCTCCAGTGGTAGAGACTCAGACATTACATACTCTTACCTCTGTGGCCTCATTCTGGAGGGATGTGCTCTCATTATTTTTTAGTTTTAATCTAGTGTAATTCTGGATATTTGTCTACTGTACAGGAGGTCTCTGGTGCGTAGATGCAGCACTTTGTCCTGAAAGAAACTGGAATGTTTCCTTTGCTATGGCATTTGTGGTTAGACAACACACCCGTCCCTGATCTCAGACTTCCCACAACAGCAACAGCTCATGAAAAAGCAAAAGCATATTGCATATTGGAACCACAGAGATGGACAAATCCTAAACGACAATTTCTAACTACATGAGATAAATATATTCATGTACAAGCTATGATTTCTGAGGCACCAGTAGCAGATGAACAAACATGATTTTTATGAGCTTGCAGGGAGTCGATCAGGTTTCCACTTCAGGCCTACCAGTTTTCTGAATTTCAGCTGGAACATATAAAACACTGGCTTCCGTTAATTTTACAGTCATTACTACCTGGTGAGGGATGCTGGAGCCACTTCTTCTTGGCATTTTGTTTTTTAAAAAATAACAGCGATTCCATGTAAAAAGTAAAGGTAAAAGACCCCTGGACAGTTAAGTCCAGTCACATGTGACCATGGTGTACAGCACTCATCCCCCTTTTCAGGCCAAGGGAGCCGCCGTTTGTTCAGAGACAGATTCCTGGGTCATGTGGTCAGCATGAGCACATTTTTAGTGTATCATGTGGCTGTCTGGGAATGAAGAATTTATTTTTCAGGCTGGAGTTACTGTTGTGGAATCATCTAATTTCTGAAATTAGTACCATTGTTGATAATGTAAGCTACCCTGAGACATTAGGGTGAAGTGCAGGTTAATAATAATAATAATAATAATAATAATAATAATAATAATATGCAAGTGGAGCCAGCTTTATGTTTCTTGTCTATATTTAAAGGGCCAACTTCGGTTGTTTTGAGGCCTCTTGTCGGTGTTCGACTTGCAATTGCCCAAAATTGGAAATATATGTTAAATGTCACAGAGGACAATTGGCTTAAGAAAGTGCTACCCTTTGCTATCCTGGAAAAACTCACCTGCCCCTTGAAAGCATTAAGTGAAAACACAGATCTGACCTAAGAACCTTTCAGCCATTATGACACATATGAAATAAAATACTTAATTACTTATCTAGAATTTAAACATGGTTATATATGGTATTTAGGGACGCAGGTGGCGCTGTGGGTTAAACCACAGAGCGTAGGACTTGCCGATCAGAAGGTCGGCGGTTCGAATCCCCGTGACGGGGTGAGCTCCCGTTGCTCGGTCCCTGCTCCTGCCAACCTAGCAGTTCGAAAGCACATCAAAGTGCAAGTAGATAAATAGGTACCGCTCCGGCGGGAAGGTAAACGGCATTTCCGTGTGCTGCGCTAGTTCACCAGAAGTGGCTTAGTCATGCTGGCCGCATGATCCGGAAGCTGTCTGCGGACAAACACCGGCTCCCTCAGCCTATAGAGCAAGATGAGCCCGCAACCCCAGAGTCGGTCATGACTGGACCTAATGGTCAGGGGTACCTTTACCTTTACCTATATATGGTATTTACAAATTGCTGCTGCACATTGTTAAACATCCCTGCAGAGACCATGCCCCTTTTTTACCAAGTACAGTGGTACATCTGGTTACGAACTTAATTCTTTCCAGAGGTCCGTTCTTAACCTGAAACTGTTCTTAACCTGAGGTACCACTTTAGCTAATGGGACCTCCCGCTGCCGCCACACCGCCACCACACAATTTCTGTTCTCATCTTGAAGCAAAGTTCTTAACCCGAGGTACTATTTCTGGGTTAGCGGAGTCTGTAATCCAAAGTGTTTGTAACCTGAAGCATCTGTAACCCAAGGTACCACTGTACTTATATTCCACCCAAGTCAAGCAGCATTTTCTCCGTGATGGATTTACACTTTTTTTTCATTTAAATTTATGTGTTTTCTTTCTTGTTTTAAGACGCAAAACTATATTCTATGCATGTCAGTGAATTACTCTAAGTGAGCTCTCAGCCTTTGTACAGCATAAGACTTCTAAACTGAATAAAACTTAAAAACTGAAATAAATGAAGCTTTCTGCCAGTTCTCCTGGTTAGACGTTAAGCTAACCACTCTGTAATTTCCAGAATCTCTTTTTCAAAAAAACGATGTTATGTTGGCCACCTTCCAGCCCTCGGCTATGGACACTGACCTTAGGGATGTGTATTTTTGTTGGGAGACCAGCAGTTTCTCACTTCTTTGTGAACTCTCAGGTGGAGGCTACCTGTACCTGCTGTTTGATTCATTTGCCTCAGTTCCTCAGACCCCCTTCCTGAGAAAGTTGGATCAGGCACAAAGATTCATTCCCTACATTTTCTGCAATGAAGACCAATGCAAATAATTCATTCAGCTGCTAGTTTGAATAGTGTTCAACATCAGAATTATTTTAACCATTATTTTATCCAATTATTTTAACCATCACCTAGAGGGGGAAAATTTAGCTACATTTGAATGTTTGTTTTCAACCCAGAATCTTTATTCTACCACTCTAAAATATCAGTCTTTTGAAAGGAATACAACCAAGCGGAGAGATAATGAATGTCTGAGAAAATATTGTTGACAAAAGGAAGTGCTCAAAACAAAGTTGGAAAGAGCAGGAGGAAAATAATAAAGAGAAACATCTGTATAAGATTATGATACCACAGGGAAGAAGAAAGCACAAGAACTGCTATGCCTCTAAAGCTCAATGCTTTGCTTCCTGCAAGAATCACACCCTTCTCTGTCTCTCCTAATGACTGCTCCAGAAGCCAGTGAGATTGTCTAGGCCAATGGTTCCAACTGTGGTCACAGATCTGGTGAATTAGGATAGTACCTGCGTCAAGAACCCAAAATAACACTCCTTTCCCCTGTATGGAACTTTCTCTCTGGTTTGGTTTTGCTGCTGCAGTGCTTGGGCAATTGATTTGATTTGCCCCTCTTAAATCTGAGATTATTGCAGCCTATGGGAAGACAAAACCTCGAATGCATTTTGGCATTTCTTTCCCATGAAGCCACCACAGCCTGCTTCCCTTCCCCATTATCCTCGTGTAATAAGACTAAATAATAAGCACTCAGATTTCCCTTTGCGCAGCACCACAAATTCCAAAATAATGTGGTCTGATTTACCCAAAATATGCATTGCCTCACGTCATCAACCAGCAAAGTAAAGCATGGATAATATAGGTTGTTAGATCTTTAAAATATGCCCTTCTACGTTCCTTCCAGAGTTTCCCTCATCCCCAAGCATAGAAAAAGACCACATTTGGTAAGTTAAAAATGGTTTACGTACAAACTCTCCAAAGGTCAAATTCATGTGCTTTTCCATGCAGTTTCAGAAACAGTTGCACAGGCAGTAAAACTCGGCTGCATTACAAAGTAGTGAAAGTTCCAAAATTATTGGTATAGGAAGTCAAGCGAGGTTTGTGAGAGCCATGTAGCTAAGCTGCAGCAACCAGCACAGCTTCTTCAAACGCTGAGCTTCTCAGGTAGACGGAAGGGGTAGCAAAGGGTTGATTACCTAGTCCCTCCCAAGGTGAGCTGGTCCTCTGGTAACTTCTTCCACCTTCTGGGAGATGAAATTGCAGGTTTCCCACAGGCACCTGGTTGATCACTGTGAGAACAGAAGCTAGATTATATGGGCTTGATCCAGCAGGCTCTTCTTGTGTTTTTATAAAATAGCAGGGCAAGAACATAAGGAGCATAAGAACAGCCTGTTGGATCAAGCCAATGGCCCGTCTGGTCCAGCATCCTGTTCTCACAGTGGCCAACTAGATGCCTGTGGGAAACCAGCGAGCAGAACACGAGCACAAAAGCACTCTCACCTCCCATCGTTTCCCACAACTGGTTTTTACTGCCTCCAGCTGCAGGCATCACTAGCCTCTCCTCCTCTTTTAAATCCTCTTTAATCCTCTTTTAAAGACATCCAAGTTGGTTACCATCATGGTGAAGGAGCACTTTTTTAAAAATCTGTCTTGAATCTTCCAACATTCAGCTTCCTTGGCTGCCCATGAGTTCAAGTGTTGCAACAGAGTTCTTATATTCTAGACATGAATTTCTCCCCACCATGTTTCAGTTATGCCTCTTAAATCATGCTTGCCTTCTTGCATAAGTCAAGATATCATCTTCTTCCTGTTTATTTCCCATTCTCTGCACATTGGTGTAGAGACAATGGGATTTACATCCTGACTTCTCCTTTATTGGTTTTTCCATGCATACTGTAATGTTAGAGTTGCCATATGACTTGCCTAAGATCCAGGACAAAGCGCCACCTTTCAAATGCTCTCCCCTGGACATCAATTCCCCCTTTGAAATCCTGGACATATGGCAGCCATAGTAGTGCACTCTCATAGTTCTCCTGCCTTCACTCACTGGCCCCTGTATATATGGTATCATTCTCTCTTCTAGGATTTCATGGGTCTCCCCCTGCAGGATTTAATTTAAAGGCCTCCCATCCAGGAGTGCAAAACACCTGCCAAGCATATTCCTCCTAGTCCTTGTGAGATGCATCCAATCTCTTGCTGGATGCCCGGCATCACAGCAGTGCAGAACTTGCTTCAAGACACATGCCGGCATATTTTGGCGATGAGAAAACTTACCTGTTCAACTGAAGTAAGCAGAGGAAAAATTACTCCAGCTGATTAATGATTTTGTCAGCTTTCCTGGAATACACTGAAGTTCCCAATATGCCAGGTTTGGCATGCTTCTGATCTGCATTTCTGTACATATATTTTTTATCATGTTATTTGAAAGGGAATCATTATTGTGTTAAAGTATATGTTTTGCCCTTTATAATATTTTATTACTGTGCAATATTGGTTGTTTGTTGTGAGATGAATTCTCCTCATGCAGGCATGGGTTTACTTCTTTTTGTAGCATCCACATGATGTGTTAAAAAAACCTGTTGCCAACAGCCTGTTTGTGTCTTTTTAAAAAACCCTTTGCAATATTAAGCCCCATCTAGAAGCATCTTTATCAAATCCACACACCCAGACCCGAAAAGGCTAAATCCAGATTAAATTGGGGGGAGAGGGCGGAAGTAAGAGCTGGCATTTTGATGCCAACTTTGTTGTGTGGGCACCATGAGAAGCGTGCACGAGGAGCACACATCCCACAACAAATGGGTCTGGAAGCAGCCTTTGTTATTTTGTATTTGAAAAATAAAAATAAAGTTTTAAAAATACACAACTGTTTCACAGGAGGAAAACGGATGCCTGGGTAATTGCAGCAGTCTCTAACCTTTAATTTGAGCACTGACCACTTTGGGAAAGGCCACTCTCTGAAGCAACTAATTTAGAACCATTTAGAACCACCCTTTCCCTATCTACAAGCAAGAACTAGCTACTTACCATGCTGCCAGCTGAAAATTTCCCGACTGCTGGTTGCAGTGGCATAGTGTGGGGGGTGCAGGGGGGCCGGCTGCACCTTGCGCAACATCTGGGGGTTACGGTTAGGGGGCGCAAATCCACGGGTTAGGGGGCGCAAATCCACAGGTTAGGGGGTGCAAATTACTTGCCTTGCCCCGGGTGCTGACAACCCACGCTATGCCACTGTCTGGTTGCAAGAGATTTCTAAGAGCATTCAACCAAACACAGGTAGAATAGATAAACAAGAAATAAAGGGCAATATCCAATGTTAGATATACACAGATCCATTGACAGCAATGAACATACTTCCATTAATCCCAATGGCTGTTGTTGTGTGTAATATCTGGACAAAATGTTTTCCAGAAATAAACTTTTTGTTTAGGAAATGTCTGCAGGGTTCTTCAATTCCAAGAATATCATTACTAAAAATGCAAGTACAAATTAAAGAAGGAGGATTTGGTATTTTGAATTTGGAACTACATTACCAAGTTTATTTAATGCCACATGCTAAATATTTGAAACCAAAATCTGGGGTAAACTTTCTGACCTGGGCAATCTTAAAATATACATATATAGCTCCCCTCCTCTCCAGTGAAGAAAGGATAGGTGAGGATCTACATAAGGAACAAAGGGGGAATAAAGATCTACACTGGGATCTGCTGCCCCTCACCTTGCCTCACAGGTGGGCTGGCTCTGTATGAATCGAACTTTTATTCAGCCGAGCTTATTCAACTGTTCACAGTGGAATGATTCCTAACTAAGAAGTGATTCTATGCCTGTAGCCACTGGCATGGGGGACTGTGGAAAACGGAGTGAATTGCTTTCATTTTTAAAATTAATGATTATTTTTTACTTCTTTTACTTTCACAGGTCAAATAGTGATGAAATGTTTGCAGTTAGCGTCTTTCCTAAGTGAAAAATAAAACCAACAGCAAAATCACAGAGGTAATTAACAGGGTTTTAAAATGTTATAGAATTATTTTATCCATAATAATTTTGTTGTGTTAAAATTGATTTTATAACCCTATTTCATTTTATAGAATAACACATCTCCAGCTAATGTCCATATTTTATACCAAACTTAGGTTCCTCTGGCTGTAAGAAAACTCAAACAGCTGCATTAACTTCAAGCTCCCAAAAGTGAATTGTTTGTGCGTGTGAAAGCTTTGTTTAGTGAGTGTTAAATTTCAGAGGTATTAATGCATATCACACATAATTTGTGCATCTGCAAACAAAAACCCAGTAATAACTGGCAACAGGTTAAGGCTGCCGGCTGTCTTTTGGGGGCATGGCTGCTGCCGTGGTTCTCATGGGCACTAACCCAACATTTCAAAGTTTTGCATCCCTGAGAGAGCAGAGGGAGGCAGAACAAATGTTACCACTCCTACACAAAGCCCCTTGGAGTAATAAACATCATCCCTCTATTAAGTCCCTACCCCTCTTGCCAGGCTAGATTTCCTAACACTTTTTTTTTCATCCAAAAAGTGTTCTCATCATCAAAGAATTAACTCATATTCTTGTTCATCAGACCAATTAACTGGATACTTGCTGCTCACCGAAAAAGCTTTTGGCATTTGAATTCCTAGATGTGGAATCAGAAATTGCTATCTCTACTCTCAAAGAATATGCTTGCAGCCACAACAGTAGCATTTTGGGGTGCCATTCTCATACCCTCCAACATTTCTCCGATGGAAATAGGGACATCTCATTCCACAATGATAATTTTACTATTTATACCCCACACATCTTACTGGGTTGCCCCAGCCACTCTGGGCAGCTTCCAACATATAAAATAAAAAATAAAACACTGAACATTTAAAAAAACACCTTTCCTTCAGATGGCTCAGGAATTGAATAACTCCATACCCTCCCACATTTCTCCAATGAAAATAGGGACATCCGGGTGGCGCTGGGGGTTAAACTACTGAGCCTAGGGTTTGCCGATCAGAAGGTCGGCGGTTCGAATCCCCATGACGGGGTGAGCTCCCGTTGCTCCGTCCCAGCTCCTGCCAACCTTGCAGTTTGAAAGCACGTCAAAGTGCAAGTAGATAAATAGGTACCGCTCCGGCGGGAAGGTAAACGCCGTTTCCGTGCGCTGCTCTGGTTCGCCAGAAGCGGCTTAGTCCTGCTGGCCACATGACCTGGAAGCTGTACGCCGGCTCCCTCGGCCAGTAAAGCGAGATGAGCGCCGCAATCCCAGAGTCGGCCATGACTGGACCTAATGGTCAGGGGTCCCTTAACCTTTACCTTTAAGGAAAAGCGGGACATTCTGGGATCAAATCAGAAACTATAGGGACACTTGCATTCTAAGAGTGTTCAGAAAGTGTTTCATGCTCATTCTCTTAGTCGCCATAAGCAGAGCCCGGCTGGATCAGACTAAGGAACCTTCTTGCAAACCCTGACCAGACATTCAGAGGCATAATGCCCCAGGGTTCAAGGTCTATTGGGCTGTTGTGGCTAATAGCTATTGAGGGATCTACTCTGTGAAGTTGTTTAATACACGAATACATCTATGTTGGTGGGCAATTAGGACATCCTATAGCAGAGAATTCCACAACCGCAGTTCAAAGAGGCTCCGTGGTGAATTTGCATTGACCCAGTTAGAGCTTCTTCGTATTTTCAGTTCTGCAACGTTAGATGGAAATATTTACTTTTATAGTTTCCACTTCTTACAGCTGAATCTTTTTTTTTTAATGCAGTACAAATGTAAGAAGCAAACAGTACTCCCTTTGTACCCCTACCCAAAGAAGAAAAAAATCTGTTAACTGGAAAGAAGCATTTTAAAACTAGGGGTGTGAGCCAACCCCAAGAATTGGTTCAGACCCCTCTTCAGAATTTCAGAAAAGTGCAAGATTCAGTCTGAGTTCAGTTCAGGGTTCAAATCTACACCCTGTTTTGGAAAAATGAAGAGTGATTTCATTTCAGCTCAGACAAGCCCACAATCTCTTAAAGTGACCCACATTGGGGGTTTTCATTCCAGGATTTGTCCAAATCTGTGACACACCCCTAATTAAAATGTTCAGCGTTGCTTTACTTATTCCCTTCATCCCCCTCCCAACCGCCAGGAAAAAAATCGCATATACAAATCTAAACAAAAATGTAGTGAGGGGAGAAGAACTTTGCTGACTAGGAATGGAGGAATTATGACTACAATACACAGGGGAGAAGGTTTTCAGGAAGTCCAGGGTCAAAGGTCAGGAAAAGAGATTAAAAAAAATAAAGATCCTAACATATCTTCAATGCAGAGAAAGAGCCAACTTAATTTTTTATTTTCCTGTTTCAAGCACTGAATATTTTTTTTGGACAGAAGAGTTGCCAAGTTGTAACCCAGAAAGAGTTTCTTCATGTTTAAATTCTCCTAGTGGAAAAGGGAAATTTTACATTATACAATTCCTTTAAACACCGAGAGGCATTTGACACCCTTGACGGTTATTTAACAAAATGCATCTGTTTTTAATTTGCTATTTAACAGAATTAATCTGGAGGTCTGATCAGAGCTTGGGTTGTGCTGAGAGTTGAAATGCACATTCACACACAATTACTTTATATATCACCTTTTCCTTGAAGGAGCTCAAGATGGCATGTACATGGTCCTTCTCCTCCTCATTTAATCCCCACAACAACCCTGTGAGGTAGGTCAGGCTGAGAACCAAATTCCTGAGTTTCAGGGGGTTGGACTAGATGACTCTCAGGGTCCCTTCCAACTCTACAATTCCATGATTCAATGACTGGCCCAAGGTCACCCAGGGAGCTTCATGGCAGCAGAGTGGGAATTTGAACCCTGGTCTCCCAGGTCCTAATCCAGCACTTTTAACCACTACACCACAGCGGCTCTCAACACAGAGAACATGGTCCCAAGCAAATCCTCCTATGGATCATGGCCCCAGAAGAGGGTTCCCACAGTAGCCTCTCTCTTGGGACAAATATCTATCACTTGGCATGTGCGTGGTGAGAGGTGAGGTGGAGTCCTGGGCGAGGAGACTGCAAGGTGCTGAATGGGGAAGTGTGTCAGAAGAAGGGATTCATATTAGCATTGATTAATAACGTGCATGAATGGCTGTATTGTATTTCTGCTCACATTTGTTGTTTTACTTTGCTAAGCAACACTTAAAGAGATCTTTCTTTATCTTAAGCAGTATAGAAATTGCCTAAATAACAAGAGGCAGGAAAGTAGTAGAGAGGGTCAGCTCAGTGGAACTGAATAATTGTGCCACCCACAATGCTAACCCAAATCACCAATTTGAGCAGAGCAGAAGATGTCCGGATGACGTCAATTTCAGCTGTTCCCTTCAGTTTTTAGGGTTGTCCTGAGTTGATATTATTATCCAAAGCATTTCTGCCCCCCCCCCCGCCTCCCCTTATCCTGCAGAGGCTCAAACTTTGCATAGGCCGACATTAATCAATTATTTTGGCTCAAGCAGCTGGTGGAGTTCACTTTCCAAACTTTCACTGAGTCCATAGTACTTGTTGAAGCAACAACCGACCGCATCCTGCAGCCTGCTTCTTCACAACCCGAAAAGGCAAATGCTTCTCTTGTTATCATTCTGTCTATCCACTATAGTATTGAAAACGTGGGCACATAAATCAACCTCAGCCAGCACAGACAATATTCAGGAACGGGGCTGGGGGCTGGATCCCAACATCTGGAAGACAATGCACCTTCTGCATTGTGGGGGGTTGGACTAGATGTCCCTCAGAGTCCCTTCCAAGTCTATGATTCTGTCTTCTCCTAGGGTCCCACCCAGCAATATTGCTAGTGGGTTCAACATGAATTTCAAGGGGTGTTGCCCTTGCACTGCTCTCACTCTCGGGCTTTTTCGGTGGGAATGCAGAGACTTCCGATGTTCTGCCTTGTCCCATCTTTTAAAGGAAATCCTTCCATTCTTAACTTTGGTTTTTACTGCTTCTTGTGGCTTATCTTTCTGGGTTCTTCTTCTAAGTAGTGATGTTTTAGTCTTGACTGTATCTTTATTGTGTTTTTATCCATCTTGCAGTTATAGCTTTTACTGATGCTTTTAGCTGCCTCCTATTAGAAAGGCAGGCTGGACACATTTTAATGAAATAAATATAGCTAGTTTTCAGCAGGTCAGCGGTATGAAGAAGGATAAGGTGTGTTTGTAAAAACGAGGCTTTGCATAATGAGGAGTGCTTTGCTTTTTAAAAGTGTGAAGCGGGTTTCTTGAACCCCTAATAATGAAACATTAAGTGCATCTTGGCCAGACAGACAGTGTTCAAAATGTCGAAGGAATGAGTGGTGCAGTGCAATAACTGAGTCACTTCACAGCAGACAGGAAAAAACAAAGCCTCAACATTCTCAGTTTCCAACAGACTTCACATTCTCTGGCAATTGTCTCTTATTCAGTGGGCACCTGCCACCTAGTGGCTACAAGCAGGAAAAAATATTTTTCCATAAGTGGAAAATAAGTGAGCAATGTGTTTGGGCTGCCAACGCTTCAGCCTCCCTTACTGCGTGGATGGAAAAAACAGGTTTAACTATTAATGTGCTGTGTACTCTTTGGTAGCAGAGGAATCTGGAAATTACCTAAGTGTGTCTGAACATTTACAGCGGGCAGGGGACAGCTGCCTTGTACAACGGAAGGCTATAAATTGTGACAATAAAAGGAGAATTCAGGAACTTTGGGTTTGTGTATATTAGGGTTATAACTTTTTGACTCTTTTTAAAAAAGATTTCCTGTATCATAAAGGGATGAACTTTTGCTTAGAAAAAGGGGACTAATACTTCTCAGTTGTGAAGAAAGAACACTGCGAAATGAAAAGTTGGAATCACTGTATATGTAATGTTACTACTCATAAGTATTAGCACTTTTAAAAACTTTATGGAACTGTTTAGAACTTTTACAGCTGTCAGGAACTTCATAAATCTGTTTAGAATGTTCTAGAAGAATCCAAATATTGGTCTATAGAAAAAATGTGCAATCAAAGCGATGCGGGAACTTTATGGTGCTTGCAGCAGAAACAAAGGCAAACTGCAACCTCAATTTATTCTAAGCAATAAGAAGTGATGGACAATGTACAAAACATTATTCAAGTACTGTATTAGAAAATTTGCAATATCTATTATAATGCATACTGTACTGTGCATATTACATTATACAGTTACATATACAAAAATTGATTTATTGATTTTGGGGTGACTTTTTCGAAAGCTTTGGAAATGACAATTCATTCCTTTGTTTTTAGGAAAAAGTTCGTCTAACTAAGCTACAGGAACATGAGGTTGAAAAGTTAGAACCCTAGTGTATAGACCAAATTTCAGCACACACGAACTCAGTTACCACATTCTTCATAGACAAAATCAGCTCATTATTTAAAGTTTGTTGGATCTTTACCCAATAGTTGTCCTCTTAATCAGTGCTTTTTTCTAAAAAAATGTTTAGGGGTACTCTCATTCCATCTGAGACTCAGGAAACACCATGACAGGAAATGAGGCCGCCATTGTGGGTAGCAAAGGAACTGACGATTCACCGTGCTAGAGAAGAAACTAAACAAAAATTAAATTTTTAGTTTCTTCTCCCGTTAGATTCACAAAATATTTAGGGGCATGTGTACCCCTGCGTCCATCCCCCCCCCAAAAGCGCTGCTCTTAATCATATCATGACCATGGTTTTAAAAACTAGGTCACACCCTCTTTTTGTGAGTTGTCTCTTGTGTCCCCCCCCCTTTCTCTCTTGTATTTAAACTGTAATCATTTGGGTCCAGGCGGGCTGGTTGGGGTGGCACCTCAGATTACCCAAAAAACAACTGAGAGGTAAGGAGCCAAGCTGGCTGTTCTCAAGGGTACCATGCCAAACGACTGGAACATAGAATAACAGTCCAGACCACCCACCCTCCCCAATTTTGAGGGATAACTATCAAGAAGTTGTTGGAAAAGCAGCCATTTGGGAAAGGTTTGTTCTGGAGACATCTCTTTATTAAAGGTTTTCCAGGGGGACCTGAACTGCAGCACTCATGTTGCAGAGATGATAGTTAAGAGAAAGTGACTCATCTATAACAAATAGAGTTTATCACTTAGATTCCAATTTTGAAAGGGCAAGCTTTATATCTCTGCAGGCCAGTGCTATTTTTCTAGAAATAGAGGTGCTGGAACTCACCACAAATACCTCCCTTGTTCTCTTATCATGGCAATGGAGCCCACCTGAGGTTTTTTCAGTTCCTGCTTTAAAAAAGCCCTGCTGCAGGTGAGGTTATGTTGCCCTCAGAAAACTCACAATCAGGAGCAAATGACTCAGATAACACTCGTCTCTTCAGCGCATTTGAACTAAGTCCTTTGATAGACCTCCTTGAAGGAAACGTAATGTACTTTTGATTTGCTGGAATAAAAACATATAGAGCTGACATCATGCCACAGACATTATCCACACACTTGTTGGCATCTGTCTGTCTCGAGAGACAATGGAGTGCACCTTCGGGGGTGAAGGCAAACTGCTGTGCTAATAGCACAGAACTGTCCTCCTTGGGGTGCAAGCCTGGCAGTGTGTGTGGAGGTCCCTGGGCTGCCCAGACATCAAGACCTCCCTCTCAGCCTCGCTAATGTGGTCCAAAGGAAAGCAGAGCAATACATTTGGCCCCAGCTTGGCTGTGGGAGTTGAGGGAAGGTGTACAAGGCGCCATCCCACCATCTTAGGGACTCCGCTCTGTTTTTGTGTCGGGTTTACTCCTGAGCCTTTTCTTCTCCCGAAGTTATCCCACAAGGCAGGGGAGGATGAGGGTGGTTTTCCTTCTCTTAGATGGGCTCCCTGTTGCAACATACCCTTCATAAACTTCCAGGATACATTGTTAAAGGCTTTCTCCGCGTCCACTGCCATTAAAACAGCCAGCTTATCTATTCTTAAATCCAGGTATTCCAGCAGATTTATAACATTTCTTGTATTACCCTGAATATGTCTACTGGGGATGTAATATGACAATGTTTACGGATGTAATATAAGAATGTTAACAAATAAATAAAATGCAAATTCAAAAAAAATTAAATAGAGGGGCTCCTTTCCCAGGTAGATGAACCTCACCTTCCCTTTATTTCCCTCTACAGCACGTACAGAAATCGTCTTCTTGACCATTGGACCCTGAATTAGTCTCTTCCACTCCATCCACTGGAGTTTGTCTTCGCATCCCAGGGAACTCACCTAACTCCACACACTATAGCACATCTTATTCTACCTACTGGGTAGTTATGATTGTTCCTGAATTACGTAAATGAGCACACCGCCTATTCTGATTCCTTAACACCACATAGTCATGACTCAGAAAGTGTGGATTGAGATAGAGGATCAGGCCTTGTGATGGAGTTTCTACTTGTGGAGCAATGTGAAGGGGACCAGGAGCCTCGAGAAGGGTAGCTGCACGTGATTATTACAAAGCTGTTGGGATGAGCTGTGCTTCTTCTGCCTCAATGCTAAGAAACTCATACAGGATTGGAAGATGGGAGAAGGGACAAGCCCTAAGCCTAAGGCTAAAGGGTCTGTGTCTGACAGGGTGGATGAAAGTCAGATTTAAATTGGATTTTTCTAAAAATAAATAAATCAGAATTTAATTTCTTTTAAAATGTAAATAGTAAGGTTTCCTGTAAACACCAACTAGATTGGCATTAATATTATGTGAATACAAATACATGCTAGCCCTCCTGTTATTCTCTAAACCAAATCCCTGCCTGTACCAGATACACTGGGTTAAATATGTAAATGAAGAACCAATGTGATCATTTTTCCAAAATGAACATTTACACTCTGCCTATCGGACACAGGCATTTCATTTTCACCTGATGAAAGATAAAGGGCTCCAAGTCTGCCCAGTAATTATACTAGTATAAAAGTATACTTTTATATCAATCATTGTTAAATTGTGCCAGACTGAATAGCCACAATTATATCCATTTCACAAGGCTTCTTTGTTTGCTCAAGGACAATTGTTGCTCAGCACCAGAGAGCGACTATTTGAGCCTAATATGGAAGCCTTAGGGCTGGTGACATCCAAAGATGCTTGCCCATTAGCACGTCACCCCCAGTTTCTCTTCTCCCCCCCTCAGCCCGACCACACAGGCCCAGAATCTGCTCCAGGGTTCTTGTTTTTTGGGGGGAGGGGGGATGCAGCTGGGAGAAGTCCCGTTGTGCAGGCAGATTCCCACTCAGACTAAGCTGGATCAGTTGCCAATTATCATAGACTTTTACTAAGACTTAATGTGTTTCCCGCTGAAATGCTGTGAGGTAGATTTGCTGGTGTCCCGTATTTTGCATGTGCTAAACAGGAAGCAGAATGCATGAAGAACATTCTCCTGTCCTGTAGACTATAGAACCAGGCCCAGCAACATCTGATTAATCCACTAATGGCAAATCTACCAAGTAAATCTGCCCAATTCTGTGCCAAGTTCCTACTAGACGATAAGATTCCCAGTGTGACTTTGGCCGTTGCCAAGGTTCTGTCTGAGGTGGTCAGGATCAGAGATCAATTTGTATTAGACAAAAGTCAGAAACATGCCTAGTCTTATGATCTGTCCTATTACTCTCTGTGCTTTTAATGTACTTTACTTGCACTGAATTTCATCTTGTGGGTCAAAAGAATAGACTGAAAGACTAAGCTGGATCTCACCCATAATCAGCACATCTGTTTCGGCAGTATTGTTTTTTTTTGTTGTTGTTGTTGACAATATTCTAGTTCAGAAAAATACCAGAAAATGATACAAATTACAGGTACACAAAGTGCAGAATTTCCGATACAGCTTTAAAAAATGTACATGAACAGTGACAAAGATAGTTATTTTTAGGAATTAATCAGGTTTACAGCTCAAATGAAATAAAGCTCTTCAATGTATATAACGTCTCTATGCCTAAACTGCATTTGGAAACATATCATTGAAAAAACTATACATTTCCCTACTTCTTCTTATTCAGGTTTTTACAGGTTCCTTAATAAGTCCTAACAATCATGCAGAAAGACAATACAACAGAGTAACTAATGGAAGTCAAGCACTGGAGGAGGAAGGAGAATGTCAAACGCAGTCTGCAAGTTTTGCTCTTTCTTCAAATTGCTTGTCCACCACAAGTGACAAGGCTTGAAGGAAAGCTGTCGTTGTGACGTTAGGTGACTAGAATAAAAAAATATAAGTAAAACCAGTGTCAAGGTAAGTGTATCCACCACATAAGAGAGGGAGGGACTGGCCCCATGGCACCAGCATTTTACAAGCAGAAGGTGAATTGCTAAATTTCATCAAAACTGGGGGAAAGCCCATGGGCAATAAATACATTAGAGCAAGTTCCAAAAGGCATATACAGAAGCCTGAAATGGGTCAACAAAGAGTAGGTGCTGTTGGCACCAAGTACCTGGGTCAGGGACGCAGGTGGCGCTGTGGGTTAAAGCCTCAGCGCCTAGGACTTGCCGATCGAAAGGTCGGCGGTTCGAATCCCTGTGGTGGGGTGCGCTCCCGCTGCTTGGTCCCAGCGCCTGCCAACCTAGCAGTTCGAAAGCACCTCCGGGTGCAAGTAGATAAATAGGGACCGCTCACCAGCGGGAAGGTAAACGGCGTTTCCGTGTGCAGCTCTGGCTCGCCAGAGCAGCGATGTCACGCTGGCCACGTGACCCGGAAGTGTCTCCGGACAGCGCTGGCCCCTGGCCTCTTGAGTGAGATGGGCGCACAACCCCAGAGTCTGGCAAGACTGGCCCGTACGGGCAGGGGTACCTTTACCTTTACCTTTTACCTGGGTCAGAGGAAGCCAGCAAACGACCACAGCCCACCCCTGCAGTAACAAGAACAAGGAGCAGGGCCTTACCTGAATGTAAAGTGCATGTGCCAGAAAGGGAAGTTTCCTTAAAACACGGCCGCTCAGTCCTTCACTTTTCCTGTATTAATACAGAAGCAGGAGAGGCGTCGGGCTCACGTTCACAAATACAAGCACCTAAGGAAGTGCTAAGTGTGCTATGAATAGCAAAATTAGGATACGAGACTGGTAATTTCTACAGCATCTCTTGTTGTTGGTAGTCAGCAGCTGTGGTGTTCAGAATTGAGTCTCCCTTAGACCTAGTTCTCACAAAGAGCGGGTGAGGTAAGTAAGACTGTACTTGTTCAGATTGCAGGTGGGAACTCAGTTTTCCTACAGAAATTTCCCTGTATGCTGATATTTAGATGTTGGGAGTGGGGAGGAGTTCTAAGCCTTGTCCAGAACCAGGATGACTTCTTCCATTGCTTTTTTTGTAGGTATATGCCTTGATGTATTTGACATGAAAAGCTGGTATACTTTTTAAAGAGAAAAAATGTCTTCCTTTTGTTATTCTTGTAATTTACTTTGTGACAAGGAAAGGCATTTTGCAGATAAAGCTCAGCAACTCTTGCTCACTATTGAACGTTTATTAATTATTTCAGAAAGTTATTCAAACACCACAAAACAAATCTACTTTCCCTGAGAAAGAGAGTGATGAAATATCAAGAAAAAGGACAGAACTAGCCTTAGATCACAGAAGCTCCTAGACCAGGCTTCCTCAGCCTCGGCCCTCCAGATGTTTTGAGACTACAATTCCCATCATCCCTGAGCACTGGTCCTGCTAGCTAGGGATCATGGGAGTTGTAGGCCAAAAACATCTGGAGGGCCGAGGTTGAGGAAGCCTGTCCTAGACCATAAAATGCAGTGGCCCACATACCTATGTTGACCACAGGTGTAAGAAGACGACCAGTTAATTTCCCTTTGGAAAGGCTTCCCCCTTCTGGTTCACCTGGACACAATTCATACTTGCCATAAGGACTTGCATTTTCAGTGCTGCACTAAGTTATAATAGTTTTCCTCTAGCAAAAAGCTCATTAAAAATCAGGGAATTTTATTACCCTATTAGAAGCAACATTATTTGCTTAATTTACCCCCCACCAAAAGTACTAAACCTGCATAGATCCATCAAGAAACAGCAGAGGAGAATTTCTCATGGCCTGTATTCTGAAAACACAAGCATTTGATTTCATGGGAGAGTAAGTGAAGAACCACAACCTTCACTTTATATGTGAGGGTAAAATTAAAAGACAGATTAAATGAAACCAGGAATCCTACCTTGAAATTTCTCTCAATATGAGACTCAGTTTTGACACATCACTGTCTAAATAACCAATCACCTCCAGCTCACGGAGTGTCAGCAGCTGCTGTCGAGGATATATTATCTGGCACTTGGGAGAAAAAAGATCTTATCTGTAAGAAATGTATAAATCTCACAAGCGCATTACTACTCAAAGCATAACAAAGGTTGGGGGGAACACACAGCATCACTCCCAACTGTGAAACTCCCTCCCAAGGGAGGTGAGACTGGCCTCACCCGGGTTCACCTTCAGGTGGGAAGTAAAAACCATGTCTATTCCACAGCTCTTAATGATTTGCAGATTGTGGAGGTTATTCCACTCTTCAGAGTTTTGCTTACACACACACACACACACACACACACACACACACACACTTCTTTTCTCAATCTGGTTTGTTTGAATGTTTTGTATACCACCTTGGGGGCCCTGGTTACAACCAAAAAACAAATTCTATTTTTTATTTTAAAAAACTCCCCACATGCTGTCTGCTAGTAGCTCACCAATATCTAGTGCAGGTAAGTAACATAATGAGCATTCAGAGGTAAATGACGGAACAACGATAAACATCTGTAAGCAGAAAAGCAACAACAGGAACAAACATACTCAAGGTATGCAAACACCAAGGTATGGAGAAACAGGGTTTTTTTAAACCCTGAAAAGTGGCAGAAACGAACTGCTCATGCCTCCCTCCCTCTGCTGTGAAACAGATGCTCTGGGCTCCTGTGGGGTGGAGAGAAGAGAAGGAATGTGTTCCATTTCCTTTAAGGGTCAGGTTGCTCATTCAAAAGGAACAATGAATTCCCTATTCCAGGACTGAGAAAAAGGGAGAGAGTTGAGGTGCCCCATGGATTTTCCTCTTGGCTCTGCTGAGCTTCAGCAGCTGCCCAGTCCTTTTCTCCTCCTTTCCTCAGAAGGTGGCAGGTGACCACAAGATAGCCCTCCCTTTATAGCTGGATGGGAGGTGGAGAAAGCCTGGGCACCCAAGCGGACAGCTCAGCAAACCCCACCTTCTCTCACAGCCAAGCAGAGCCAGCCTGACCACACTGTCACTTGCTAGAGGAGGCAGGCCTCACCGACACCCCCCCCTGCACTGACTTGGGGCTGCCTCCTGCTTAAGCAAAGAGGGCATCTCTTTTGGGCTGCATCCAGGGAGACGGGGGCATTTGGCAGGCCCCCAGCTGGCTCCAGCCGCCGGCCAGCAGCCGGGCGAACTCCGGTTCTCAGAACAGCATCTATCAGCGACTCGAGCCTCAAAAGCCTTCAGAGACTGAGAACGCTCTAATCAGCAGAGTGAATAACTTTTCACAATGGAAGTGGCGGACGGTGGCATATGTAAGCATAAGTAAAAGTAAAGGGACCCCTGACCATTAAGTCCAGGCGTGGCCGACTCTGGGGTTGCGGCACTCATCTCACTGTATTGGCCGAGGGAGCCGGCATACAGCTTCCGGGTCATGTGGCCAGCAGGACTAAGCCACTTCTGGCAAACCAGAGCAGCGCACGGAAATGCAATTTACCTTCCTGCCGGTGTGGTACCTATATATCTACTTGCAATTCGAAGTGCTTCCGAACTGCTAGGTGGGCAGGAGCAGGGACCGAGCAACGGGAGTTCACCCCGTTGCGGGGATTCGAACTGCCAACCTTGTGACTGGCAAGTCCTAGGCTCTGTGGTTTAACCCACAGCGCCACCCGTGTCCCATATGTAAGCATATTTACAGGCATTTATTCAGCATCAGGAACAAAGGAGAAACATGTCTGCTTCCCCTGGAAGCCACAGATACAGTATTTACTGAACAAAGGGAAAACAATACTTTACACTCTACTCCAATTTTTTGCGGTCGACGGAGCCTCCCACATCCCTTCTGCATTGAAGGTGTACCACGCAAAAGTGGTTTCCACCCTCTGTTATGCTGCCCCACTCTGGGCCCCAGGGTCCAATTTAACATCGCTGGGGACATTGCAGAATCAGTTTCTCCGTCGCCTCCTGAAACTCCCTATGTGTGTGAGCAATGCAGCCATACATCTGGAGCTAAGGACTGCATCATTGGAGACTGTCATCTGGAAGCGAGTCTTTGGCTACTGGCTGTCCAGCTGGCATAGGCTTCCCGACCATTACCTCTTTCAGTGCCTCTGGCGGGATGACTTTGTTAATCCGTGGGTAGGAAAAATCCATGCCAAACTTCTGAGCATCGGAATTTCCCCAGCAGACTCCTTAAAGATGAACCTACGCTCAGCCAAAAGCCTTATCGAGCAAAGATTAGCAGACATTGAAAATCAACACAACCTCTCCAGGGGTGGGGGTGTCTGCTCCCCCAGGTATCATGGAATAACCCCACCACTTGGCCTTCCATCATATATGTCATCTCTTTCATCTGTACCACACCGACTTGCATTTATTCGTGCAAGGTTCAATGTTTTTCCATCGAACCTGCTGAGCCACAGATTTTCCAAGGGTTTGGTGTCTCCGCTATGCGAGTGTGACGGGAAAACAGTTGAATCTCTTCCACATATAATGTTCAACTGTCCCTTACATAGCATAGCCAGGACTAAATTCCTGGGTCCTGCTTTACTGCGCTTGGTTGGCAGGCCTGTTGAGTCACATGCCGCACTGCTTTTGCAGGATACAGATCCTTCTGTAACTCTGCAGGTGGCGAGATTCCTGAATGCGGTTATCTCACACACAAAAACCACCAAAAAACAACATCAACAACAAAAACTAATCGGACAGTTATGATGAGAGTGCATGACGGATCTCGTCTCCAGTTCTCCTTTTTCTGTGAACCGTCCCTTGGATTTTTCCGGGCCCCAAGCTGTTATTTGTCACTGCTCAATGACCCACCCTTGCATCGTGGTGTTCCCCTTCTGTTGTTAGATGTATTGGTTTTTATGTTTCTGTGCTTTTAGGTTTGTACATATTTTATGGGCTAATAGCCGTAAATAAATAAATTTGATTTGATAAATTTGTCTGCTTCCCTTTGTGTCCAAGCAAACAGCAGCATAGCAAAAGCAATATACAACGGAAGTTCCCAGCAGACTGTGCTGGAAGTAAACAGACGTGTGACATACAACAATCCACACATCTGTTCTAAAGGTGGACTGGAACTATATCCTAACACACATCCACAGCGTTCTACTGTGAGGGCCCACGTTCTAACATATTGTTGGAATTCTAGGATGCCAGTCGTGCCTCTAAGGATTTGATACAATGTGGATGATAAGAGCTTCTGAGAGTTTACCTTCATTAGTTCCTCCAAGCAAGAAAGATATATTTTGAACACTGCTTCAGCAGAAGGTGGGCCAATGTATTGCTTGATATCTGCTCTGTCCACAAAGGCCATATCAATTTTCTCCGTGATATTTGAAGTCGTCAAGATAACTACATTAGGATACCTTTAAGAAACACACACAGATGTTGTAACACTCATTTCATAGGTTCAACACTTGAAAGTTTCCACTGTCAGTTACATTTGCATTGATAGCCTCCTGGGTACATGGCTGGTGACTGCACCTGAAGGATTTAATCTGAAATTTTTGCCGTGCCACTCTGCGACTACAATAGCTAAGAACATGCTTTGAATCTAAAAGGTGAAAGTTGAGATTTAGAGGATTCCAAAGGACACTGGGACTGCAGTGTTGTAGGGATACCTACTGCCTCAACAACTAAAGGGACCCACTCAGAACTGGACAAATGAATCTGGACGCTTTCCAATGAAACCTGGATGGGGCAATTATCCTGTAAGAATGGCAAATATCATCTGATCATATTTTATGCCAGATGGGAGGATATAAACATTGCCTTATTAGGATCTACTAATCAGATCTTGTAAAGTAGCTCCTTTGCTTTTGTGCCTTTCAGTTGCTCCTAGGCAATTTATACCCTTCCAGAAAAAGTTATAAATGTAGTTTGTTACCTTTTGATCTGATCAATTTGTGTCAAGACTGCATTTACAACCCGGATGGCATCAGAAGGTTCTGTCCCTGCCCGAAAAGCACTACGTGCTGCTGTGAGACTTTCCACCTTAAACAAAAACAAACAAACAAAACTAGCTCTCTCACAGATTTTTAGGAACAGTAATCACTGTAGCACATGTATTTAATGTGTGTACAGCTACTCTGTCCTACATTCAGGAGGCATCCATGCAAAACAACTCAGTCAGTCACATTTAGGACTTTCCTAAACTAAGTTGCCATCTACAGCAACTCTCAAACACCATTATCATAAATGTAAAAAGGGACTAAAAATAGTTATGCTAAAATAATATGATAATCTTCTTTCCAATCAAAATTGCCCCTTCTGTCATTTTATCTCCCACCATGACCCAGAAATGTAATGCAGCCAATGTTTTAACATTTAAAATGATGCTGTGGTCATACCTCATCGATCAGTACAAATACAAGGGCATCTTTATCATCAATTAATTCTTGAATCTTCTGGAACATTTTGGTAACCAGTTTGCCACTCTGAGAAAAAAAATGGATGTGTATAAAATAATGCATTTCTTTCTGCTCTCCCAGTCTTGCCATTTGGCACTTTCCCAATCCCCTCTGGTGACCAAACATGGGCAACAGCTACACCGGCAGCAGAAAGAGAACTGTTCTTGACCTGTGGGCTCGACCTCCCTTGGTGGGGATGATGGAGAACCTGAAAAGGGATGTTAACATTCTAGCAGGGTGCAGGGCCACGTGGCAGATGGGGCCTTCCTCCTCCAAGAAGCCTAGGCGGCAGAGGATACTCATGGAATTTGCAGGTGAGACTGTACACACAGTGTTCCCCATCTGGCTTAGAATGAACAAACATTTTTTTGCTAACAGGGAGCATCAGGCAGAATTGCTGATTTGTTCCCATTGTAGTTCCTTCTCTGTGGTTTTAGGAGAAGGTAAGATAGGTTTCCTGCTTTGTTCCTCTTCTAGCACCACAATCCACTGTGTTCAGTTGGACTCATTCCCAGGTAAGCAAGTACAGAATTGCAGTCTTAGACAATATGCTAAATCAGCCATAAAACCTCTCCCTCACCAGATATAAGGTGGTGAAGGCTGTTAACTTTTTCTTCCTGGAAAAGAACATAGCACCAAAGGAAGCTGGAAGGCGGACACTCTTTCCCACTTCCTTTTTCAGCTCTATGTGCTTTTCAGGATTCTGAGTAGTTCTATTGGTTCCAGGCTTTACACAGATCCCTTGTATTTACGGAAATACCTTTGATTACAAGGCAGAGAGTCCCCCTGACTAGCACTACTGAACTTGTAGAACCACAAAATGTTGCAAATTAGAACAACGAACTCATAATACATCTATTAACCACTGCAAGAACAATTATTGTCAGGACATGGAAATCGTTACAGTTGTTACTCATGGACCAGCAATTTGCCAAACAGTGTTACTGGAAAAATTGTCGCAAAAATTAAAGAAGCAAGAGGTCAAAAGAAACATGAGAATTTTTATGTAGCCCAATGTGTCTTTATTGATTACACAAATAATGAGGTATATGGTAGAACAGAACCCAAAGCTTACAGCACAGTTGGCGTGCATGAAGTACACATTTTATTTTCTTCCTTCTTCTCCTCCTCACCCCCTTCCTAAAAATTCCTATAAATACTTATTGTTACTGATACAAAATACATTTTACTCATGGTCACCAATCTAAGTAATGCACAATCATTGCATATCTGTTATAATTAATAATTTTGCTTTATATACTTTGACACAACTTTGTCAATATATTTAGAAATGTGGTTTTTTAAATAAAATGTTGTGTGTGCATGTTTTCTGTCTCTCAGAGAGGCCTGATCCAAGCGAGGGAAGGGGAAGAGCAGCGACTAGAGGGAGTAGTATCCATGGCACTTTCTCAGAAATCCAAATGTGACCTAAAAGGTTGTCAATTGCTGCCATAGACCAAGTACATGTTGCAGAGATATCCTGGTGGTGCAAGAAGCAGAAGGCTGGAGAAAGAATAGGGTTCCCGTGCTAATAGGAGGGTTAGCCATTCACTCCACTTATTAAGCCTCTGCAATTTTTCTTACTGTGCATTGTCGCGTGAGGTCGCTCTCTTTTTGTACAATCTCCACAATCCACTTCATTTTGTCTAAAGGGCTGTACTGGAGAACATTATTTTCATGGAGACAGTATTTACTTTTACACCAAAAAGTAAAAAGAACCATGTGCTAAAACACAGCATAAGAACCCTAGCTACTGGACAAATTCGACAGCATCTTTAAACCACTTCATAGGCAGGAAACATTCTCCGAATCACAAAACTGCTAAGAATGTTGCATAAATACTTACCTCAGAAAACCACTTGGAGAAGAGGCTATGGCTGTTTATCTCTATCAGCTGTCCATAGCGATATCTAAAATTTAAGTGACAAATCACCTCAGTAAAAGCAGGAGAATCATTAATGCTGCTGGTGCTCATATAGCTCAAAGGGAAAAGTCCAGAAGTGCAGTCATAACCGTGCAGAAAGTGAAATTAAGTCGAGGGCAAGGGCTGCAGCCTGATGCTCCACTTGCAAACAGTCCCTGGGTCAGTCCTCAGTGGCATCTGTAGGCAGAGCGGGGAGTCTGCAATGCTGGGGAGTCACTGTCAACAATGCTGAGTGAGGCGAACAAATGCTCTGACAGCACAGGACAACTTCCTATGTTTCCACCTTATCCGTAAGGGCATTTCCCCAAGGACCCTGGTGAAATCTAAGTTCACGCAGCATGATCCAGCCCGTTAACTTTCCCATTAAAGCTGCAAGCACCTAGGTATGTTCTTAGATCCCCACTGAAAACGTGCCCAACTTGTCATTATAAAAAGTGCTCAACCTATCATTATTTGTTAAATAATTTAGAATTTCAATAGCTAAGTTATTTCAATTACTTTGGGGCATAATATTTTATTTTCTCACTTTCTAATACAAAAGTATAGCATTGCTTTTAATTTCTTCCATCCAAGAGTTCATCTTGCCGGTGAAGAGGCACAAAACAGAAGGAAGATGTCCGAGGAACAATCTGCTGGAAAATTCTCTCCTGCAAGTCACAGGAAAATGGAAAGGAGCTGCATAGCACAGGAATAGTCTACTTTTGAAAAGCAGAGCTCTTAGACTAGGTACTATTTTAATTTTTAAGATACCAACTAGTTATCTGAATTACCTATGAGAAAGTCTAATAGACAACTTCTGGGCCAGTGCTTTACATAGCGAAGTTTTACCAGTTCCTGGAGGACCTGCAATTAAAGTACAGAAAACTTAAGTATTGAACACATACCTAATTTTGAGTTACTTTTTGCCCCCCCCCCCCAAAAGCAGGGGCTAACAAGTTTAATCATCATCTCCAACTAAAGTGAGGTATTGGCCTTTGCATGCTTCACATGTTTGATGAAACTGAAGCAATTTACTTCTGTCTAGTATTTTAAGACTCGTTTCGTACATTAAAATATACACTAACTTGTGATTTGGTTCAACAACCACAAACCATGGTTAAAGTAAACCATGGCTATGTGTCACATACGAATGAAGCCAAGACAGGTGAAGTACTTTCAACACTTTAAGGGTGCTATATAAAGGTTATAAGTACTTCAGCCCTGTATAAAACAGTAAAATTTAAACTTTACCATGCAGCAGAACAACTCTATTCCACGATATCAAGTTGCTGTTGACATTTCTGTCAGAGAACAGTAATGTTGTAGTCACATAATCTAATAGCTAATTGAGCAGAGAGAGAGAAAGGGGTGGGGGGGGAGAAATAAAATTCCACATTATAACTAAATTAGTCAGTTGTTTTTTAAAAATGAAGCACTCTCTTTTTCTCAATGATGGCAAAAAGGAGGTGTGAACAGTAACCACCACATTGGAACATCAGAACTCAGTATTGTATTTGTAGGCAAATAACAAAAGACTTTCAAGATCAGTAGGCAATAAAAACTAACACCTATAGCTGTGAAATTTGTCAGATATCCTGCTACCTCTGGAATTTCCAATATATTTACATGACGCTTGCACAAACATTCATTTCCACTATTTGTTTTGTTTTTTGTTTGCTGTTAATGTCTTGTGTCTTTTCTGGAAGACATTCCTAAAACAGTCTGTTGAAATATTAATGTAATATTGCATCCCTTTCGGAAAACAATCGTGTTCAGAAGACTTTGTTCCTTGGAAGAGTCACAGACAATTCTCATTTACCATGATTAACTGTGTAAGGATCTTGCAAGACTTTTTCCTGCACACCAGCAAACAAGTTGGACACTTTGAACCAATATACCTAATCAATTAACTTGTGCATAACAAAAATATTGTTCAATTGCTATGTTAATGCAGTGGGATCCATGCCCAGCTATGTAGGAGTCTAAACAGCGGACAGGCTAGTAAGAAGATAGAGATTCCATACTCAAGTCTCGTTTTCCAGCCAGTAAAAAGTTGCTAGCCTGCAAAGTTTTATACTAGTCAACTTATGGATAGCACAGAATTTAAAACAAAAGCATAACTTATTAAGTTGCTCAGCATCCCCAGTGCCGCCTGGACTTCCTACTTTTCTTTTTTTTTTTTTAATAAATTTTTATTAGGGGTTTTTACAAAATAAAGTACAAAGATAAACAACCTTTCTTTTATCTCAACAGAGTTTCATGACTTCTTTGGACTTCCTCACATCTCCCGCTGCCATTTTCATCATCATAAATTTTTCCCAGCAATTTATCATCTAATTTGCAAATTTTATAACCACTTATTTAAATATAATCCTCTGTAAATTAATTTCTCTTAATCTCACTTTACATCCCATTTCAATCCGATTTTGTGGTGGCCAATTATTTATGATCAAACATCCTACTTAACATTCCACCAAGTCACAATATTTTTGTAAATAAGTCTTAAATTTCCTCCAATCTTCTTCAACCCTCTCTTCTCCCAGGTCTCGAATTCTGCCAGTCATCTCAGCCAGTTGCATATAGTCCATCAGCTGCATCTGCCATTCTTCCAGAGTGGGTAGATCTTGAGTTTTCCACTTCTTGGCGATAAGTATCCTTGCTGCTGCTGTTGCGTACAAAAAGAATGTTCGGTCCTTCTTTGGCACCATCTGGCCGACAATGCCCAGGAGGAAGGCCTCTGGTTTCTTAAGGAAGGTATACTTAAATACCTTTTTCAGCTCATTATATATCATTTCCCAGAAGACCTTCACCCTGGGACAAGTCCACCAGAGGTGAAAGAATGTTCCTTCATTTTCCTTACATTTCCAACATTTATTGTCTGGCACATGGCATATTTTGGCTAGTTTAACTGGGGTCATGTACCACCTATATATCATTTTCATTACATTTTCCTTCAGAGCATTACATGCCGTGAAGTTCATCCCCGTGGTCCACAACCTTTCCCAATCCTCAAACATAATATTATGCCCAATATCCTGTGCCCACTTTATCATGGCCGACTTAACCATTTCATCTTGTGTATTCCATTTCAACAGCAAGTTATACATTCTTGAGAGTACTTTAGTCTTAGGTTCTAACAATTCTGTTTCCAACTTCGATTTCTCCACCTGGAATCCTAACTTTTTATCCTTTTTAAAAATTTCTTGAATCTGAGCGTAATGTAACCAGTCTCGCACTTTGTCTTTCATTTTTTCCAAACTCTGCAATTTCCAATTGTTGCCCTCTTTCTCTATTATTTCCCAATATTTCGGCCATTTGGCCTCCATATTGGGTCTTTTTCGGGCCTTAGCCTCCAGAGGTGATAGCCATCTTGGAGTTTTATTTTCCAATAGGTCTTTGTATTTTGTCCAGACATTAAACACTGCTTTCCTGACAATATGGTTCTTAAAGGCCTTATTGATCTTAACTTTGTCATACCATAAGTATGCATGCCAGCCAAATGCATTGTTAAAACCTTCTAAATCTAACACGTCAGTGTCCTCTAGAAGTAGCCAGTCTTTTAGCCAGCAGAAAGCTGCGGCTTCGTAGTACAACCTTAAGTCTGGCAGGGCAAAGCCCCCTCTTTCTTTCGCATCAGTTAATATCTTAAACTTAATTCTGGGCTTTTTGCCCTGCCAGACAAATTTAGAAATATCTCTCTGCCACTTCCTGAAGCACTCCGTCTTATCCACAATTTGCAATGTTTGAAACAAAAACAACATCTTAGGCAATACATTCATCTTAATAGCAGCAATTCGGCCTAACAAAGAAAGCTTCAATTTTGACCAACTGTCCAAGTCTCTCTTAATTTCAGACCAACATTTTTCATAATTATCCTTAAATAGACTCAGATTTTTTGCTGTTATGTTTACCCCTAGGTACTTTACTTTTTTAACCACAGTTAGTTCTGTTTCTCTCTGAAACCGTTCTGACTCTGCATCTGTCAAGTTTTTTCCCAACACCTTAGTTTTCTGTTTGTTTAGTTTAAAGCCCGCTACCCGACCAAAGTCCTGAATCAATTGTAACACTCTTTTTGTACTAGATTCTGGCTCTTGCAATGTCAAAGCAAGGTCATCTGCAAAAGCTTTAAGCTTATATTGTTTCGCTCCGATCTGAATCCCTTGCACCAACCGGTCCCCTCTAATCAAGTTCAAGAGCACCTCCAGGACAGAAATAAACAGCAAGGGGGAAATCGGGCAGCCTTGTCGTGTCCCTTTTTCAATCTTAAACTCTTCTGTAACCACATTGTTGACTATCAGTTTTGCCTTTTGTTCTGAATAAATCGCGTCAATCCCATTTTCAAAACCCCGCCCCACTCCCATTTCTTTTAAATTCCCCTTCATAAATTTCCAAGAAATATTATCGAAGGCCTTCTCCGCATCTATAAAAATTAGAACTGCTTTAGTGTTAATATTTGTTTGCAAAAGTTCCAAAATGTCAATAATGTTCCTTGTATTAGCAAATAAATGTCTTCCTGGGAGAAAGCCTGCCTGGTCTTTATGAATTATCTCATTTAAAACTCTTTTGAGTCTTCCTGCCAAAACGTCAGCAAATATTTTGTAGTCCACATTTAAAAGGGAGATGGGACGGTAGTTCTTAAGTTGTGTCTTTTCAGTTTCTGACTTTGGTATCAATGTGATAAAGGCTTCCTTCCACGATTCAGGCGCCTTCTTTCCCTCCATAATTTCATTGCTGACCTCCATCAGTGGTTGAATCAAATAGTCACTTAATGTCTTATAGTACTTGGAGGTCAAGCCATCTGGCCCTGGAGACTTGCCCAACTTCATATTCTGAATGGCCTGTTCTATCTCTAGTCGTGTTATTTTACTATTCAGGAGTGATCTATTTTCTTGTGATAGTTTTTTAAGTCCATTTTTCTCCAAAAATTTTGCAATCTCTTCCTCCTTTTGTGGCCCTTGAGTGTATAATTTCTTAAAATATTTCTGGAAACATTTTCTGATTTCCGCCGGGTTCTGAATATTCCTTCCTTCTATTTCCAAATTTGTTACTATATTCAGCTTTTGTCTCTTCTTCAACTGCCAAGCCAGCAGTTTCCCACATTTATTAGCCGATTCAAATGTTTTTTGTTTCATTGATTTAATCTTCCATTCTATTTCCTGATTTATCAGTTTGGAATATTGTGCCTGATGAAGTTTAATTTCTCTCAAAATCGGCTGTGACTTCGGGTTTACTCTTAGTTTCTTCTCTAACTCTTTAATTTTCCCCAAAATCTTGTCCTTTTTCTCATTTTGTAGTCTTTTCTTTATGGCGTTCTGTTGTATCAAGAACCCTCTCATCACAGCTTTGCTTGCGTCCCAGATTGTTCTTTTTTCCACAGCAGTGTTCAAGTTTATCTCAAAATAGTCCTTTATTGTTTTTTTGGCCTTCTTAATAATCTCCTGATCTCTAAACAAGTTGTCATTCATCTTCCATCTAAAGGAGCCGGTTGGTAATAATGTCATGTCCATTTTCAACGCGTTATGATCGGAGCAGGTCTTTGGGCAGATTTCCACTTTCTTCACCTTAGGAGCCAGACCTCTAGAAATCCATATTTGGTCAATTCTTGTCCAAGTCAGTTGGGCTTCAGAGAAAAATGTTCCTTCTTTCCCTAAGGGGTTCTTTGTCCTCCATATATCAATCCAGTCCATGTTGTCTGTCATTTCAAAAAAGGTCTTTGGTAGTCTGCCTTCTTTAGTAACCTTTTGGCTTTGTGACCTATCCATGTTTGTAGAAACGATCCCATTCATATCTCCCATCATAATGATGTTATCATAGTCCAGATAATCCAGCATAATCTCATGCAACTTCTTGTAGAATTCTGATTTCCCTTCATTTGGAGCGTAGATTCCTAATATCAAAATTTTCTCTCCTTGGTGCTGTATTTCAATTGCCAAAATTCTTCCATGTTCATCTTTAAATAGAAATTTTGGTGAGAGGCTCTCCTTTGCATATATCACCACTCCTCTCTTCTTAACTAAGTCCGAAGATATAAATTCTTGGCCTAACCTTTTATTTACCAATATTTTTCTGTGGAGCCTAGTCACATGTGTTTCTTGTAAACAAGTAATGTCTAGTTGCTCCTTTTTTAATATGTGAAAGATTTTCTTCCTTTTTTCCGGGCTGTTGCAGCCATTTATATTCCAACTTAAAAGTTGCAGAGACATCCTGGATAGATCTGTTTAGTTTCCTTGGGATGGTATTTTGTTCTGTGAGTCTTCAGGGTTCTGAGGTACAGGCACCTGTGGTGGTTCAGGCCCTGAGGGTAGTTCAAGTCCTTTATGAAGGTCCTCTCCGTAGGCAGTCAAAAACTTGTCCCTATCTTCCAAAGTTCTAATTTTAATCTTCTTCCCTCTAAAGGTAAAAGATAGTCCTTGGGGAAAATCCCACCTAAAGATGATTGAGTTGCTTCTCAGCAGTTTTACTAAGTCCAAATATTCAGATCTAAGATCCAACAGCTGTTTAGGAATGTCCTTAAAAATCTCAATTCTTTTGTCCGAAATGTTCAAGGAGCTTCCGTAGTGCAGGCCCAAAATCTTGTCCCTTTCCTCCTTTGATCTCAACGTAATCAAACAGTCTCTGGGCCTTTCTCTCTTTGTAAGTCTTCCAAGTCTGAAGGCTGACACAATTTTAAAGTCTTCCTCCTCTAGACCCCAGAACTTGGAGAATTCTTTGGTCAGAAACTCAGCTAGATTACCTTCTTCCACTTCTGGTATCGATCTTATCCTTAAATTAATCTCCCTGTTCCGAAGTTCCAACATGGAGAGATAGGTCTGGTGTTCCCCAACCTGCTTACTGAGCGGCCTTACTTCTTTTTCCAACTCTCCCACTCTTTGGCTGGTCTCTTCGGCCAGTTTCTGATTTTCACCTGCAGCCTCCTTCAGTTGTCCGATTGCTTGTGCATTCTGTGCAACTTGCCCAGATAATTTGTTTAAAGTTTCTGTATTAAGGTCAATTTTCGCAGTTTGTTGGTCAACTTTCCTCTCCAGAGACTCCAATTTCTCAAGAATTCTCTCTAATACAGAACCAGATCCTCCTGAGGCCATCTCCTCTAGTTGTAAATCCTCAGTTTCTTCCTCCCCTGCCTGTGACAGGGAGGTAGCTTTTTCCTCCGAGGGCAAAGTGGGCACAGATGATCTGCGTGCTTGTGAGGCTGCAGTTACGGTTGTCAGAGTTGTTTGTCTGGTTCTTAATCCCTTTCTTTTTGCGCCACTCATTCCAAAGTTATCTAGCAGTCAAGGTCAAGCTGAGTCGTTCCCATGGGAAAGCTACGGCCCAGGTGGTAGCAATCAAACAGAGGGCCGGGAAATAGAAAGTAAAACAATGTTTTTGTTGTAAATCCTCAATCCTCTAGGGGGAGCATAAAATGTCCTAGGAAGAAGAGTCCATTCCACGTACGAAATCTGAACCAATACTTAGGGATCTTCACAAGAGTAGTTTTAGCAGAGTTGGTTTTAGGTTTGCCACAATATTTCAAGTTGTGCTTACTGGAGTTCCAAAATGCAAGAACGTAACCATTCTGAGCTCCCTCAGACTGTCTCAAAGTTTAAATAGAATGTATCCAAATTTGCAGTCTGACAGTTCTGCTGCTCAGGCAGTTCTGACACCTGGGCTTCTTAAACAGAATTGTAATCCACAAAGAAAGGAGTATATAAGTCCTAATAAAAGTCCAAAAATCAATTGCTTACAGTCTTTAAAGGGAAAAGTAATTTCTGCGGGTGCTCAATCTGAGCTGTCAAAAGTTCTCTCTATGCCTCCACTCCTCCTGCTCTTTGCTTTAAAAGTCAATGGCTGCGGAGGACGGACTTCCTTTTCCTCGTCTCTCCGCTTTCAGCTTATTTTCAATATTTTTAGTCCCGAAATTTAGTAAAGTCCTCAATTACTCACGGGTTGTTGCGTTTTAGAATCTTGTGTTGAAGGAAGAAAGGTCGGCGCTCACCGGCAACGGCAGCGCGGCTTCGCTCCGCTGAATGCGCATAGACCCACAGCGCCGCTACCCCCTCTGCGATCCGGAGCCCCTTACGGGGTTCCCTCAACGTTTCGGGGGTAGCTCCTGGCGCCCGCCGGGTCCCGAGACCGCAGGCTTCCGCTGCCTGCGGTTTTCCAGAATGGGTCTCCGCTTCGCCGTAGCGGACGACCCTTTTCCAGCGTAGCTTCCCTCTCCCGGTTAGGAAAGGGCAGCCATTACCGTTCGCGCCGCCTCCGGAATGGACTTCCTACTTTTCACACTTCCCATCAATAGTGCAACTTTAAACTGTGATCCTATACCTGCATATATAGAGAGAGCATTGCACTGTTAGCTACTCCAGTCCTCAAGATGAAAGATCAACATATGGAGACCAAGGGGCTATTTCCAAGTGGTACAGGAACACTGACTATTACAGCAGAGAAGGAGAGGGGACAGAACAGGACAGGTGAGGATCCTTTTGGAAACTCATTAAATGCAATCTACAGGTGTTTAAAACTAATGGGGACCCTAAAGGAAGCATAAATCCTCAACAAACAGCGAGAATGTTTAAGAATTATGCAAAACTACTTATATTTCTCATTTGCATAAACCTATGCAGAGCGATCTGTACATAAATAGCCCCACTACAAGCAGCTTGGAGAAATTTAAAATCCATAGAATCAGAAGGGAAAGAAACAAGGAGAGGAAATGCAACTAAATAACAAAACTGGTCCAGTAACAGAAGCAGTTTTTCCAGGAGCGGGGGGCCACTAGGGGGCGCATCGGAAGATGGCTGACAATAACATCTCTCCGACCCACACGAGGTAATTTGGGGGCTATGATGGGAGTAATTAGCCTCCCTAACCCCCCCCCCCAGGATGGTGGGGGGGGACTGCCCTTGCCTGCTGTGCCCTTGCCTGATTCGCACCACTAGCTGCAAGAACTTCAAAAGAAACAATTTGGATGGAGCGAATGCACATATTTCAAAGAAGAAGGGGGAGTAAAGACTGCTGACAGAAGAGATCTCTAATAAAACAAGAAAAGAATAAAACATGAGAAGATACGCCAAGACACGGTATGGCAAATGACTGGTGGGGGAGGGGGGGAAAACTTTCCTTTCTTTCCTTATATGATTAAACAAGAATGCCCTCCCTTCACGAGTCAGAAATGTCAGAAATGTCGTTTTAAGGACTTAAGCTGTGGATTTAAGGCTGTGTGGAGATAAACCTTCGAACCAAAGCATGTTTTAAGAAGAGTGTGGAATGTATAAGAGCTTTGGAATGACACAGTTAAAAATGCCGTCGCCATATTGGGAAGTTCTGTCGGAGGTCTTGAGTCTGGGAGGACAAAGAGAGAAATAGAGCTGTTTATATATTGTGGTTTAAACTCCTCAGAGGGGCTTAAGAGTGACAGTTTTGCGAGATTATGATGGAAAGAGTGATGTTATCTATGAAGGAGATGATATATGGAAACCATCTCGATTTGAGGATTGGAAGAACGGAAAATTCACACAGGATTATTATTATTATTGGTGTTTATCGGCTTAAGGAGACTATCAGAAGAGATCATAAGGAAAAAAAAGAAAATATATGAACAAGACGTGAAGTGGAAACAGCAAGATAAGATTGGATAGAATTATGAACTTTGTTTGGACTGATTTGGACATTAACACAGCAGCAAGAAGATGATCAGAATCCCCCTTCGGATCTTGAAATATGGGTCCCCCCAACGAAAATTTAAAATTCGGCTTTGTAATTCGGAATTTATGTGATGTGATTTAATTTTTTTTTTTTTTTTTTTAAAGCAGTTTTTCCAGGAGCAGCCCTTAAAGCTGTATTTTCCAATCACATTTTTTGTTTTTTAAATGGGTGGATTATCTGTCACATGCAGGTGTGATAAACTCATTTTCTATGGTGGTAGGGAAATTTCTGTCCTGGTTTGGATGAAATGACAAGCTGCAGTTAACAAAAAATGGCACTGAAAGCTGCAAAACTCCTTGTGGTCACTCCTTGCAGTCCAAACCAAACCAATCTAAACTGCTTCTGAACCACTCTGCCTTAATGGAGGCAGCCTCCATGACAGTGGGAGATTGTTGGCAAAGAAAAAAAAGGGATTATTGAGGGTAATAGTCCTTACAAATTCCCTCCAGGGAATAGGCTTCACTCGCAATTCATCTCGGTACCTGGCTCTCGCTCCAGCATTGGATGCCCAGTGCAAAAGCACTTTGCCTGCTGAAAACCCTCTGACACCTCCATTAAGAAGCAGAGGTTCTCCTATTAATTAGAGCTTAATTGAACTAAAGTACAGGGGCATGCTATAAGAGATGAGATCACAAACTGCACAAACCAACTGCAAGAACTTTAAGGTTTGAACTTGAGATAAGACCTCATTTGGTGCAAAAGGTGTGGGAGTGGAGCCTACGGTTTCTTTATTTAAAGTTTTATTCTCTACATTTATGATTAGGCAACGCTCCTCTGAATGTTAGTTCAGATTATATTTGTACAAGCAAGGATGGAAGAAATTGGATTATAAATATGTAATATAGCATCAAACGGAACTGTATGTGTAAGAAAAGGAAAAATGGAGGGAGCTGTATTTTGCAAAAGGTTTACGATGAAAACTTCAAGCTGACTCTTCCCCATCTTTTATTATTTACGGAGTGAACTGAGTAATGCTAAAAGGACTTGGAATTTAATTTAATTGCAAGTATAATTGCTCATATATCTTCACTTGGAAGGAAGGATGAAAGGAGTCTGTGAACTGCAAAGGAACGGATAAGGTTCTTTACTGAGTCATCTACAGTTCGACAGACCGCTCTTCTTCCCAGGCTGAGAGGAAAAATGGTGAAAAACATTATCTACTGGGATAGAGTGACTTTTGCAGCTGTTAGAGTAGCAAAACAACGAAGCATGGGATGGAGCGATGGAGACATTTCTGGAACAACAATAGGATATCAGCACTGCCTAGGGCATGACGGATAACAGCAACAATCGGTGGAAAGAAAGATATAACATCTTACAAGGACACGAAGAAACACCACAGAAAGAATAATTGCCACACAGGAAGAACAAGGATATAGTCTGAGTTCCTAACTTGTAGTTTTATAAATCATTTAATGTGTCAACACAAATAGAAATTATGACTATTACAGTTGTTGTCTAAGGGATTATTATTATGACCAGAATGTAACTGAAATTAATAAGATTTTGGAATGCAGAAATAAAGAAAATCATCAAATCTATCATGCAGGGGGACACTTTATCTAAATTATATAACTGGGTATTTGAACGATTGGTATCAATAATTGTATTATAAATTGGTACTGTTATAATGAGACTATTATTGGACTGTAATTGAAAACTAATAATTTTTTTATAAAAAACAAACTGCTTCTGAACTTGACACAAGCCTGAGTAAGAATGGACAACTCATCTAGTGCAGTGAAAGTTTACAATGAAGAACCGTTTATATCCCAGATAAAAACTTAATACTTTCAACTTACATCTGATTTTATCTCAGCATCATAAATAAGGCTCTCCCATAGACCATGGAATTCAACTGAAACATAGAACAATTATACATCATTTCCAATGTGTGGTTTTGCTAATCAAAATATCATTTTGAAACCCAACAACCCATTTGCTACTTAATGAATTACACCAACTTAGCTGGGAACTTAATAAGATAGTGCTGTATTCTTTGCACTGAACATAATGAACACATACATAGGATCACATATTTCTTATTCCAGTTAAGACAACATGATGCATTTCATCCTTGGTGTGGGACCTGTTCCCTTCCAAATGTTGCTGGACTCCAGCTCCCATCAGCCCCAGCCAGCATGACCAATGGGTAGTGATGACAGGAGTTGTGGTCCAGCAACATCCAGAGGGTCAAAGATTCCCCATCTGCAATCTAATCACGTGGTGATTTGGGTCAAGTCATGGAAAGAACTTTCTGAGCCCTCCACTTTGCTTATTGGGCTCTGGGAAGTTTGTGTGAGATCTAGGACTCCTCTCGCTCTTCATTTATTTTCATACATAGCTGCAATCGTGGAATCATAAAGTTGGAAGGGACCACTAGGATAATCTAGTCCAGGGGTAGGCAACCTAAGGCATGGGCCACAAGCAGCCTGAGGGGGTCGTTTAACTGGACCACGAGCTGCCCCCGAACTGAGTCCCTGGCGCAGCATGGCACAGGGACTCATTTCCGCAATGCTGGAAATTGTGTCTACGCATGCGCAGACGCCAGAAATCGTGGGTTTGCATACTCACACGCGCCCGCAATCCGGCCCACGGAGGGATCTCCGCTGGAGTGAACCAGCCCAAGCGAGGGAAACCTTGCCAACCCCTGATCTAGTCCAACCCCCATAATGCAGGAATCTTTTACCCAACATGGGGCTCAAACCCCCATTACAAGTAAGTGGCAGGACCAGTGTGCTCTAATTTAGTGTTCTATGCTGTTTTCAATGTCTTGCTTGCTCTCACAGTTTTAATCTAAATCTGTCCCTGCCCACATAAATAATCAAACCATCCTTTTACTTCCCCTTGACTACTACATTCTAATCCTATGCTGTTCCAACCCCATCAGGACAATCTTAAAAACTATAAATAATTTTAAAATACCTGCTGGTAACACCCAATGATTAGCTGCAACAATATTCTCATCCTCTGCCTCCAGATTTTCAGCACTGGGCCCTTCTTCACCGAGATGAAAAATGTGGATGGAAAGGCTGCACTTACTCAGATTTATTGCCTGTTATGAAGAGGAAAAACCACATGAGAACTCTCTGGCAAGCAACCTGGATACATCTTTTAAGATAACTTTTGTTAAAGCAAGGTAAAGTGTCCAGTTTCTCAAGTGGTGGTAAAAATTGTCTGAGGTGGTTTTCAAAGGAGTCTGGCCTAGTCTAACTAAACTTGCCATGAATTATAGCAAATAAGCCCTCATCTATACATGCAAGTAGCAGTTGGAAAAGGGGAAACAACAATACGGGGCAATTTGGATTGCAGAAAGCATTCATGATCCAAACAAATGCACTTAACAGCAATTGTAGTGGATGTTACTTCCACTTTCATGATTGTATTTAATAGTAACAAGCTGCAGCCTTCCACCTCCCCCAATAAGTTTTGAATAAGGTAAGCCATAAGGTAATACCTGTCTTTCCTTCAACTTTAGCTCTGTGTCCACAACTGCAATGGACTGCACATTATTTGTCAGGAAATAATCATCAAACTCAGTCCATTTGTAATCACCAAAGACAACAGGATGCCTTTCTAGTAGTTTTAAGACACCAAGTTTGATATCCTCTTTCTTTGCAGTGCTGGGTAAAAGAGAAAAACATCATAACTTCAGGGATAACCATTACAGCTAGAAAAGACCCGGTGCAAGGAGACCCCACCCACTCGGAGGCTGTGAAAAGTATGCCCAGCAGCGAACCCTCACACTCTTGATTATGGTATCCTACAAGGGATTGAGCAAGCTGCTCTCAGCTGAAGGGCCTGCAGAAAGATGAAAAAATAAAACAAAATCTACCTGCCTAAACCTCATGCACTAAGCTTCACTGTAACTGTACAGAGGAAAGGTCCCCTGCCATCAGCCAAATGGGCACAGGTGAAAATACGCTTTTTAGCCACAAGTATACAAAAGTAAGAAAAGTTACCAACGTAACTGATTCTCCTCCTGAAAATACAATTTCCTTAATATTTAGAATGTGGGAGATAGCAAAGTTCTGTGGCAGAACATTGACGTTGCATGAAGGTCCTATGTGCAATTTTCAGTATCTCTGAAAGTTATCTTGAAGTGTTGGGGGATAGAGGGACCAATGATCTGTATAAGGCAACTCACAGAACTTGCAACAACTTCATTAAGAAATAAGGCTGTTTTTTTTCTAAACCTTTTATACAGTGTGGATGAGATCTACACATGGTTTTGAGCCCCACCATGTCTAGTCAGCTTCTGGGACTTATTGTTTGTGTCCCCCCCCCCCCTGCTGCAGCACATGACATTCTGCTGTGAGGATGAAATGGAAATTTTTACACCAACCTGTTTGATTTTTGATGAACTTCTACATGTATCTGCAAGGATTCGCATCCATTGTGAAGATCCAGTTTTAAGTCACCTGCAGCTTTGTCCATTTCATAGAAACCTAACTGAAAAAAATAAATAGACATTATACTATGTCTAAGATCTGGGAGATCCTCATTGTCAGCTGTAAAAATATTGGTTTAGTGTAGTGCTCATTTTCCCCTTCTACCCTAGTGTCAATTCTATCAAATTTATATCATTCACGTCAAAGCAACTGTGATAATAAATATGTAGAAAATGATGGTAGAATTGCAATGTTCAATCTGAGGAATATGTCTGCAAGGTAGTAAATAACTGATCACACTCCCCTGCCCTCCGTTTCCTCTTGTATGTGATTCATGAGATGTAATTTTTGCACGCAAAGGTACAACACCCCCCCAAAAATGTGATTGAGGAGTAGTCTAGAAGTAGCAAAGCAACCTGAATACCAATGGCATCGTTATGAAAAATTTAGGCTGGCTGCGTTCAGGCAATACATGTACAGTAATGTGACTTTCCCCACAAGAAAGAAGTGTGCATGCACACGAAAGCTCATACCAAGAACTGACTTAGTTGGTCTTTAAGGTGCTACTGGAAGGAATTTTTTTTGTTTTTCCCCACAATAATACAGATACTATCATCTATATTAACAAAATATCGCTTGTGTTAAGACAATAACGTTAAGCTTTCTGGGTTAATTTGTTAGACAAGTAATTTGAACTGCTTGGGGTGGGGAGGAAATCCTCGCCTTCATTGATGCTTTTTTTTATATATTCTGTGTTTTCATGTTGTGAGCCGCCCTGTCATCTTTGGGTCAATGGAGGCATGCAAATTTAGTGATGAAATAGATAGATAGATAGATAGATAGATAGATAGATAGATAAAACAAAGCAACCACCAGCTTCCGACATCAACGTTATATTATTATTATTATTATTATTATTATTGTGATTATTACTGGTCACTTATTATTTATTTCCATTTATATGGTGGGGGGGCTCACCTCGACCGAGAGAGAGGCCGGGGCTTCTCGGGGCTTCTCTCGCCACTTCCTTCCGCCTTCCAGCCTCCAAAGTCGAAATTCCCGCCCTTCTCATCCCCAGCCGCGTCGCCTCCCAGTTCCGTCACTTCCGGCCACGCCCCTTTCGGCCTGGGTCGAGAAGAGGCGGGCGGGGAAAGTGCTTCCTCTTTCCTCGCCGGGGCCCCTCCGTCACTTCCGGCCCCGCCCCCTTTCCCCTGAGCGCGGAGCCTCCGCCTCCTGCCTGGCCTCTTGCCCTCGAGTCGCGGCGATTATGGGGAAGAAGCACAAGAAGCACAAGGCGGAGAAGGCCGAGTGGAGGTCCGCGCCCGCCCCGGCCGTCGTCGCCGCCACCGGAGGGGGAGGAAGCGGCGGCGCCGCCTATGACGGTGGGTGGGAGGAGGGAGGAGGGCGGGTTTATTCATGTGTTTATTCATTGCCTTTCTCCCCCCCCCCCCAGTTCCTCAGTCCCCACAACAACCCTGTGAGGGAGGCCAGAAGCTGCCTGCAGGGAAGCTGCCCATTCCCTTCTCCCCCCTCCATTTATTTATGCATTTGTTGCATTTCCAGCCCAGGTTTTCTCCCCCCCCCCCCACCCCGCTGCAGGGCTGGGGCAGCGTGTCGGGTTTTCCATTGGGGGGAGGGGCTGTTGCTGTTGGTTTTTTGGCATCTTTATTTCATATTTTGTTGTGTTTTATGTGGCAATCGCTCAACCTGGTTTTGCGTATTTTAATGTTCAATTTATTGTTTATGCCGTAGTTACGTGTGTTTTTTCCGAACTCCGTAAAGGTGGCGTACAAATAAATGACGGGGTGAGCTCCCGTTGCTCGGTCCCTGCTCCTGCCAACCTAGCAGTTCAAAAGCACGCCAGTGCAAGTAGATAAATAGGTACCGCTCCGGCGGGAAGGTAAACGGCGTTTCCGTGCGCTGCTCTGGTTCGCCAGAAGTCATGCAGGCCACATGACCCGGAAAAACTGTCTCCGGACAAACACTGGCTCTCTCAGCCTGTAAAGCGAGATGAGCGCACAACTCCAGAGTCATCTGCAGCTGGACTTAACTGTCAGGGGTCCTTTACCTTTTACCTTTTTATGTATGTAACACAAAACCATATATGCTATAATAAATTAATAAACTTTATCTTGCTTTTAGCCACTTTGGCTAAAACAGTCACATACTGTTGTTTTTCTCTCACACGCTTGTTGAGGGGGGTAGGTGCCACCTTCCTGACAGAGGATATCGGTGCACATTCTCTTCAGACCTGCTTTTAGCATCATAATCTGCTCTTAAGGCTTATGTGATCAGCATTCCTGCTGAACGTTTGGTGCACTAGTTTGATACTGTTTATTTATTTATTGTTTTTCACTTATTTGCTGTTGTTGTCACCTTCTTAGATTATGTGGATAAGCCCTTGGAGAAGCCATTGAAGTTGGTGTTGAAAGTTGGTGGAAGTGAAGTGACAGAACTTTCAGGATCAGGCCACGATTCCAGTTATTATGATGATAGATCAGACCATGAGAGAGAGCGACATAAGGAGAAGAAAAAGAAGAAGAAGAAGAAATCTGACAAAGAGAAAGAAAAGCATCTTGATGATGAGGAGAGACGGAAGAGAAAGGTAATGAGTCATTGACTTATTTTCAGAGATACTGGTCAAAGCTTTAAAACATTACCTTGTGAAAACTGTATCAGTTTGAATAAATGCATTTATTTTTTTGTGACAATTCCAGAGCTTTTTAAGCTATTCCTTACAACTGTTGTGAAGCAATGGCAGAGGATGAGAATTTTTAAGTCCAGAATACAGAGTAAACTCCATTGTAACGCCTAATTACTTTTATAATTTAAATATTCCATCGCATCGCTGAGTTTTTATGCAAGCTCATCGAAATGCATTCACCTCATCTGTTTTGTTCAGAAGGTTTCAAAATCCCCTTCCAGAACAAATTCTGCTCCTGTAATAAGAAACCACCAGATATAATATATCACACCCTTCGCAGAGATCACCTAGTGATTCCCTCGCATCTTAAAATATTAATATACAAAGAGTCTGTAATCTAATATTTGTTGAGGGATGATACTACTGAAATTACCAAGATTGTTTCAGGGTATTTAGACGAGATCTTTAAAGCTAGAGCTAAAGTTTCCTGATTTATTTAGTGGTGGCTATCTAGTCTTTTGGGGGACGCAGGTGGCGCTGTGGGTTAAAGCCTCAGCACCTAGGACTTGCCGTTCGAAAGGTCGGCGGTTCGAATCCCTGCAGCGGGGTGCGCTCCCGCTGCTCGGTCCCAGCGCCTGCCAACCTAGCAGTTCGAAAGCACCTCCGGGTGCAAGTAGATAAATAGGGACCGCTTACCAGCGGGAAGGTAAACGGCGTTTCCGTGTGCAGCTCTGGCTCGCCAGAGAAGCGATGTCACGCTGGCCACGTGACCCGGAAGTGTCTCCGGACAGCGCTGGCCCCTGGCCTCTTAAGTGAGATGGGCGCACAACCCCAGAGTCTGTCAAGACTGGCCCGTACGGGCAGGGGTACCTTTACCTTTTTACCTTTATCTAGTCTTTTATATATTGTATGTGTTTGGATTAATGTATTTGGATGACTTTGGATGATTTTATTATTTTATTGTTTAAATTTATGCCAATAAAAGCCAATTGGATTATTGCAAGGTATGCTGTGTGAGACTGCTCTTTTAAGACAACTTGGCATATTCAAGTGGTCCAAATGCAGCAACCAGATTACTGCCTGGGGTTTCCTTTAGAATTCTTATAACCCCTGTTTCAAAACCATTGCATCGGTTACTAGGTTGTCTCTGGACCCAATTCCAGGTGCTCCCATTAGCGTTTAAAGCTCTAAATGACTTAGTAGTAGTGCTACTACTTTATGTAGTTTGCTTGTTTCTTCAGCAGCTCTTCGAATTTTGAATAACCATTTTCCAACACAATCTTGAAAACCCACAGCAAAACAAATAATAATTTTACTATTTATACCCTGTCCATCTGTCTGGGTTTCCCCGGCCACTCTGGGCTGCTTGCAGTACATACAAAAACAGTAAGCTAAATAAAATAGCTAAATAAAAGCAGGATGACAAATGCAAATGGAAATAACTTTTTTTAAAGATCCTGTTTTCCTAAGCATTTGGAATCTGTTTTCCCATTGCTAAGTATCCTGCATTTTTAATGTCACAAAAGACTAATTTCAGTGATGATTTTGCGTGAATATGTTATTCTTTCATTTGTACTTGAAGAAGTTATATGGACTGTCTTTTTTACATTTCTGTTTCTTTGGTATCAGGAAGAGAAGAAAAGAAAAAGGGAGAAAGAACAATGTGATACGGAGGGTGAAACAGATGACTTTGATCCTGGAAAGAAGGTAGAGGTTGAGCCGCCGTCTGATCGCCCAGTCCGAGCCTGTAGAACACAGCCAGGTGCGTTGTCTGTGACATCTGAAAGTGATGTGCTGACATCTGAAACTGATAAAAAGATTTGTTTGCTCTCAGCCCCTTCTTTGGTTAAGGATGCAGTTTATTCATGTGGATAGAAATTCATATGATTCTTGTGTTATCCTTAATATTCCTCTATCATTTTCAGAAAGGCCAACCACAGAATATAATGTGTGTTTTACTGTCTTGTGCCAAAAACCAGGATTAATAGTGGTTATATTATTTTGTAGCGATAGCATCTCTATCATTTTAGAGCTGTGATATGCAGGTGGCAGGAACTTTCAAAGGAGTGATCATTTGATTTTCTTTACATTGAATTATAGCAGAAAGCGAGAGCACACCTATTCAGCAATTGTTGGAACATTTTCTTCGCCAGTTACAGAGGTAAGAATGATGCGCAATGACCTGGAACTCAACCCCCATGCAAATGGGGAGTTGTATGTGTTTCAAAGTTTTCTGGAAAACCAACCTCACTGCTTAATAATATCTAATTAGTTTAAGATTGGTACTCAATAATGTAAGATGTGTAGATAGATGTGCTAAAGCGCTGGAGTGCTGGATCTGTATGCCCCCTCACTTTTAGCACCAGCTCATGTTGGTATATACAGATGTTTCTATACAGCTTATCCTGGTGATTACTTGCTAATACAGAAAGTCCTGAAGTCACATGCATTTCAGCTGTATACAAATAGGCTGATTATTATTATTTTATTATGATTACGTTTCTATACTGCCCTTCATTGCTTTGAATACATATTTTGCCAAATGCGGAAAAAACATAATGAAGCAAGACAGGTGGTGGCATTTGTTTTACATAGGTGCTTGGGGTGTGTATATACACACTACATGTATAACATTCCCTATATGTATGTGTTTCCCTTTTATAGGAAAGATCCTCACGGGTTTTTTGCTTTTCCAGTCACGGATGCCATTGCTCCTGGATATTCCATGATAATAAAGCATCCTATGGATTTTGGCACTATGAAAGAAAAAATTGCAGCAAACGAGTACAAGTCAGTAACAGAATTCAAGGTGAATTAATGGAGATTTGATAAAACTTTTCACAGTGTGAATTGCTAATTATTATGTTCGGTCAATAGAGGTGGTAGATCATGTAAATAGCTCCAGAAAAGGTTCTATCATATTTGTGCATTTCGTATGAGTGGGCAGCAATCCCATTATTCCAGTGTGAAAGTCACATAATTTTTATGTGATACCCCCAGAGCAGGTTGTGCACAACAAAAGTCTGTGGGTTTCAAATGCAGGTTTTGGGGGGGGGGGGAGGTTGCCCATTGATCCCTGCATAACATGCAGAGGCCTGTGGAAGCTACTAAGTCAACCACAGCCCAGTACACATATATGATGGTGCAGCAGGGGCTCAGTAAATCTCCTGTTTTTATTGCCTGCCTCAGACAACAAAAGCAGAATTTACCAAGCACATGAAAGGCCATAGAACATTACTGGCTGTACTTGTTTTAGCAGATCACAGATTGTGACGGCTTGCCCTGTAATAGATTTGCAGTTCGATGGTGTAGTCCTTGCAAGCAGCCAGTGAAGAGGGGGAGCCTGTGTCTTACTTACACCAAATTACGTGTGGGCATTCATATAAACAAGCGCTGTTCCATGTAAATGAATTTCTGGCCTATAGAAAATTAGTATGCATGCAACACGCTAGTTTTCTCTGTGGATGAATTCTACCTCCCTCTTGCAGCCTGAAGAGGAATATTCCTAATGCAGGCTTAAAATTTCATGTGAGAACCAGGTTTTAAAAGTCCTGAGAGAGAACATCAGTGAACCAGCCAGCTCCTTGTGTTAACAGCAAAGCGTTCTGCAAAGTTTGGCATAAATGTTAAAGCCCTGATCAGTTAAATCAGTTGAAAGTCCTAGAGCAGCAACATTGTGATCTAATCTTTTCTGGTTTCACTGTTCTCCCTAGGAAACCGAAAGGGACCAGGGCCCCTTACAAGTCACCTGAGAAATAGTTGGTTGATATTCACCAACTGTACTATTCATTTTAACATTCTGTTGAATTTGGCCTGGCCTGGCTGTGACTGCACAACTGCAAAATATGGTAATGCCCATGTTCATGTTTTTCAGGCAGATTTTAAGCTGATGTGTGACAACGCAATGACATACAACAGACCAGACACTGTGTACTACAAATTGGCCAAGAAGATCCTCCATACAGGATTTAAGATGATGAGCAAAGTAAGACAGCTATGGAAGTGAACATGATGAGACCAAATGTGCACGTTAAACTAGTATAGTGGGTCAAAGTGAAGGATTATTTCATCTGTATAACATGGCAGCTGTATTCTTATGCCCTGGGCTTAAAAAAAAACAACCCAGTAAATCTGCACTTTTATACAAATAAAGCACTGTTAGGGGAAAATACATAATATATTCTGCTTCTAGGTATGGAGAGAGAGAAGTTGCTGTGTAGGATATTGAAGCACCACCCTGTCGCCACTAGATACTGCATGGGTTTCTAGGAATCTCCAGACATTGGCCACACACTTTTGCATAAATGCTTACAATCACATTGCTCTTTTAAAAAAGAAAGACACGAAAAGCTGAAATTATGAGGAAGCTGAATTCTGTGCCCAGTACCACATTCTGCACTCCTACAGAAATATGACATTCCCATAGCATAGCATGTTATATAGAAGGACATTTCCATTTTAAATCGCTCACCTTTTAAGGTAGATAACACTGGTAAGATTTGGATTCAGGTTGGAGACTTTGAACAGAAGCTTCCAGCATGGAAGCAAATTTTTCCGTATTACCTTTTAAGTTCATTGGACTTGCTTAAGTTGTTTACAAGTGAGAAATAAATAAATTCTGAAGCTTCTTTTGGAAAGCCAAGCATGTTAAACATCAAGGTGATGTATAGAAACATGCTTTCCTTTAAAACATTGTTGAAATGTTTTATGCTTATGAATTACAATTCATAAATCCTCTTAGCCCCCTTCTTAGCAGAAAGCAGGCCCTCCCCTCACCTAAAATGTAAGAAATAAACACATTAAAAGGGAAATACTTAAGGTAGGAGATGGATTTATGTATACTTTACATTAAGGTGTACTAGTACCATATTAAAAGCAGTCAAACAACTGATTTATCACATGAGCTACTGCTTCTAGCCTGTTCTGCAGGAAGATTGTGGTAAGTTCCACTTTTCAGGTAGGTGGTGGTCTTTTTTTCCCTAGGTTGCAGATATTCTGGTGTCGTGCTGCCATGACTGAATCATGTTGCATCATCATTGAAGATGTAGCTCTTAGGCACAAAGCCATGGCCATTCCCATCCCATCCCATCATCATAGCACCTTGGCTATGAGGGAAAGGTGTAAAGTCCCTGCTGCTCTGTCCTTTCTAATTCTAGGAACGGCTGTTAGCTTTGAAGCGCAGCATGTCGTTTATGCAGGACATGGATTTTTCTCAGCAGGCAGCTCTTTTGGGCGACGAAGACCCAGCTGTTGAGGAACCTGTGCCCGAAGTTGTTCCTGTTCACGTAGAGACTACCAAGAAATCCAAAAAGCCAAGTAAAGAAGTCATTAGGTAATGATACAGATGGAATGCTTTTCTCTTTTGTGTATCTTAATTACAAATTTGAATTGTGCTGATATGAAGCAGACTTGAGTTTCCTGAGATTTCAGCGTACTTAGGCAGTCACAGATTTTTTCCCCATTGCAGCCACACATTTTCCAAGGTATGTCAGGCAGCTGTTGAGCTATTTAGGTATCAAATTAGTTTTGGATAAACCAATTCCAAACTGTTGATGAATCTGTTTGAAAATCTCTTAGTTTGGCATTTTACTGTGACCCAAACAAGATGTGTTTTGATTTTCATTTGTAAGGCAACCGTACAAGTTGCAGTATAAGTTGCACTTCTTTAAGGATTGTAGAACAGTGCAAAAAGTACAATAAAGATAGTATATGTGCTCATTTTTTTTTCTTTTGAGGCACTTAATAATTTCATTGTGCCCTGCCTCAGCCTTAACACAGCTGAGGCCATTTCTGTGATGTTGTCTTCTCAGATCCCAATACCCTCCAGTTGCCCCTCCAAGAGCACCATTAATTCCCATAATGTTTCTGAGTGCACGGTGATGCTGGCTACATTGCAGATTCTTCCCTGAGCTTGAACTTTCCCTCAGGCTGTCTTGTAGCTGCTGCTGACCTGACTGCTGTTGGAGGCAGTGGTACCATTTCCCCTGAAGCCAGCAGTGGCCTCCTCTTTACTGCACTCCCTGGGCTTATAAAAGGGTGTAAGATCCTATTTTTTGTGTTATGGGGTCTGATACAAAGCATATTTTGCGACCCACTGCTTTCCTTCTACAGCTCAAAGGGGGTAAAGTTTTTTGGCCCATCAGAGCAATATTTTTAAATGACCATCATGTTCCGGAACCATGCCCTCCCCACTCCCAGCGCAAGCCAAAGTTATTGTTTATATAGGAGAATAAAGAATAAAGCATGGACTTCACTCCCTTTCTCTCCTCCTCTCTGAAGCTATCAAGACTTTAAATTGCTGAACTTGTGTCCAGTAGTAGTAGTAAAATAATAGATACAATATTTGCCTATATAGGGAACAGAACAATAAATACGGCATCTATTGTACCATATATTTAATGCTTGCCTACATGGTTCTTTTACATAGAAAATCTTTATTTGAGTTGGTGTTTGATAAGATGGTCATGGATTCTGTTTTAAAAGCTGAAGTACTATATTCATTTAAGCATATTAACTTGTAACTTCTGGTGGAGTACAGGATCAGGTTTAAGGTGCTGGTTTTAACATTTAAATCCCTATATGGCCTAGGACCTACGGGCTGTACCTACGGGATAGCCTCTCCTGGTATGTCCCACAGAGGAACTTAAGGTCTTCAAATAAAAACATCCTGAAGGTCCTGGGCCAAAGGGAGGTTAGGCTGGCCTCAACTGGCCTCAACTAGAGCCAGGGCTTTTTCGGCTGCGGCTCCAATCAGGTGGAACGCTCTGTCACAAGAGAATAGGGCCCTACGGGACTTGACATCTTTCCACAGGGCCTGCAAGACAATAAGAGCTGTTCCACCAGGCTTTTGGTCAGGGCGCAGCCTGACTCCCTCCTTTGGCAATCTCCACAGAATTTTAGCTTAATGGTTGCCAACAATTTGATTTTAATTAATTCTTATAATGAAATGTTTTTAGAATATTGTACTATTTTATTGTTGTTAGCCGCCCTGAGCCCGGCTTCGGCTGGGGAGGGCGGGATATAAATAAAATTTATTATTATTATTTGAAGTCAGATTACTTACACCTTAAACAAAATTATTTTTCTAACTGAAGGCTGAAGAAAAATTGATTTTTGTAAACAACACAACTGATTTTTATTGACCTTGCAGTTGTGAGAAATGTGTATCTCCAATCACCCCATAAGACAAAAGCAGGGAAGGGGGTGGCTGGGGAGTATACACAAGGTATCTGACAGAGTGGGCAGTTTATGCCACAGCAAATCTGCTAAATGAGACATAATTCTCATTAGGATAGAATGGGGTCCAGGCTCAAATTTGGCTCGTAAGCAAAAGTGAGATCTGCTTTTTAGAGAATTAGGAGTAGAATATGGACATCTCCTTCATCCTATGCTTGTTTTCCCAGGGACATCAGGCTGGTCCTTGTGGGAAACTGAAAGTTAGACTAGTTGGAGCTTCTGGTTCAGCAATGCAATTCTTAGGTTCTTAAGCTGAAACAAAAAGCTGTGCACTGGCTAATGATGTACATTGCATAATCCCTTGCATGCCTATTAAAAACGTACATAAATGACATTGTACACATAGGTCTCACTATCAGCCTGCTTGCTATTTACAAATTCACGTATCGGAACACAATTATGCCCAGACCTCACTACACATGCACAGTTGATTCAGGCATCTGAACAGCCAGAGTTTGCCCCCTTCTGTACTTGTTTGTGTACAGTGGTACACATTTGGGGGCAGAAACCATGGAGTGTGGGGGCGGGGGGAGAGATTGAACAAGTCAGTTTCTCCTTTATGTCTGTCTTGGTTGGCTGCAAAAGAAACCATGGAAGAAACCATTATGGGAGCAGGGAGAGAGATCATGAATTAGAATTTTTACCGTAGGAATCCGTGGAAACTGAACTTATTAAGCGAACCCTCACCTAACAAATGATTTCTTGGGAACACACTGTATTTGGTAAGCGGAGCCTGTGTCTAATACACATAATAATAAGAAAGTTCTGATTAACCCTGGAGAACGCCCACAATTAATTCACCGTCATAATTTGTTGCCTAGAAATTACTTGGAGAAAAGTAGACATGATTTCATATTTATTGCACAACTTGTAACTTGTTTGTAGCTGCATATTTGAACCAGAAGGCAATGCATGCAGCCTGACTGACAGCACTGCTGAAGAGCACGTTCTGGCTTTGGTGGAACATGCAGCAGATGAAGCTCGGGACCGGATCAGTCGATGTCTCCCAAACAGCAAGGTCGTGCCGCTTGATCCAAGTTTCCATTTTTTCGTTGCTTAACATTGCCGGAAACAATGTCCTCATCAGATTGAATAAGCATTTTTTGTGTGGCATCTGATACCTTAATTATATTTTAAGGACTGCCTCTTCCCGTGTGAAGTGACCCAGACCTGGCACTCATCCTATGCCTGCCTCCTCCGTGAGAGGTCTGGAGGGTGGCAACATGGGGACAGACCTTTTCTGCACTCAGTGGCTCCCCATATGTGGAAGACTCACCTGGCTGGCTCCATCATTACATCTCTTTAGGCACCAAGTGAAAACATTCCTCTTCACCCAGGCCTTTGGCTGATTAAACCATCTCTGGCCTTTTAAACTGTGTTTTGGATTTTTACACTGTGATCCTCGGATGAAGGGCAGTATATAAATTTAATAATTAAGTTTCACATGTGATTGCTTTATGGCTGTTAAATTTCCAGAGCACAGTTTCCAGACCCCACTTGTTCCTCGGTATCTACCTTGGTGAACCCCACCACCACCCCACGCTTTTAATAAGTTAACAGTGGTAATAAGTTAATAATATTAGTTATTTAAACTAATGGATCCAGAGTGCTGTCAGGATAGGACCTGGGGGGTGAGGGTTCAGAGCTTCATCAATGGGCCTATCACAATCTCTCATAATAGCCTACTTCATGAGATCATTGTGGAGATAAAATAAGTGAAGGGGAAGTATGCACCTTGAGCTTCTTGGAAGAAAAGGACAATATAAAAGTAATAATACACTAAATAGCTTCATGTAATACTCCAGATTGGGGCAACCAAAAGTTGATAAGGTTCTCCATTTTGGCACTATGGGAAGATAAAAATAAAAGATTGTAGCCTTCTGATGAATCAGATCTAGCCTATTAAACAATTCAGCACAAATGCTCTGAACACACTTATGAAAACAGGCTTAAGATGATGCAGTTTTTTCAAAGGTGCTTATACTGGATTATGTACCTGTAAACTCCCTTTCCAGCATGTGAGTGCCGAGTGGCCCAGGGGGAGGCTGTACTCTGTCTTAAGCACCACGGCTGTGCATAGGCTCTGCACAGCAACCATAGGTGAATAAAGTGGAGAATAAAGGTGTTAAGGAAATAAGGTTCAGTTGTCACCAGAGCTCTGGAACATGCTATCAAAAGAGGCAGTGCTAATGTTGTAGATCTCAGTAGCGCAGACAAACTGTTAGGATCTGACGTTTTAAAATCTGGATAGGTGCTTGCTTTTGATTGGTGAATGTAAAAATAATTTCTATTTCTGCCATATTTTTTAAGTACAGATAGGCTACCTGAAAAAGAATGGTGATGGGTCTTTGGTCTTCAGCGTACTCAATCCATCGGATCCAGAAGCAGAAGGTAATGGTTGTGCTAACTTTTGCAAGCTTTGTTTAAAGTTGAAGGTATGCTTTTATTGCTGCATGGCTAGGTTCTCTTTTTAAATTTGCTCTGAAGTGCTTTCATCTCAGATTGAACAACCCAAACAAATATGAAGCAGTAATGATATGCGTTGAAATGTTTGCAACAGTACAGTAAGATGTGTATTCTGAAATACATTTTGCAACTCATCCTAAGCTAAAATGGATGTTTAATACAGACACGGTTGAAGGTTTATGGCTAATACTACAAATAGCTTCAAAATGAAGCTTCATTTGTCAGTAGTGTCTAAAAAAAGACTAAGGAATCTTATTGTTGACTGGATACCTGTGATGTTCCTCTAAACTCTTATTTGAATTAGCATAAATGCATCTTCTGCTTTTTTTGACCTGATCTTCATCTGCTTAATTAAAACATGAATTGCCAGTCTGTGATACAACAGTGTGGGCTGTAAGACATTCTTGGACAGAAGGAAAAAGACCCAATGGTCTGGGCAGTGGTGTTGAAAAAGATCTGTATTCCTCTTTGCCTCTTCCTGTTTGCTGGTGCCTGCTCCACAGCCAAATAAACTAGAGGCTGAAATTGCAATAAAGTCTAGAGGGCTGCATGTGTTGTCGTGGAATGATGCCATCTCACGCCTTACTCAGTTGAAGAAAAAAATGCACATCAGTGAGGAAATTGACTTGTGCTTGTCTGCTTATACAGTGTATGGACTAAAATACATAATAACTGCTGAGTGTGATAAAAAAAAATTCCATACTCAGGAATATTATCTATATGTGTTCCTCGTGTTGATTTTAGAGGTTTGTAAAATGTGTTGAAGGGACTTTAAGATGCATGCCAAATCAGCCATGTAGTTCATGATGCCTTGGTCTTTGTGGCAACCATGGGCATGTCTCATATAATAAAATGGATTGTTATCTTAATTATAATTATTATTTTGTGTTTTTCATTGCCTTTTGAACATAGTGTCCAAAAAAGCAGGATAGAAATTAATTACATAAATAAATGTAATGCACATTTCCTTTTAATACAGAGGAAGAAACCCATCCAGTGGATCTGAGTTCTTTGTCAAGCAAGTTATTACCTGGTTTCACAGCCCTGGGCTTCAAAGATGAAAGAAGGCACAAAGGTAGTTAAGGCAACTAAATATCGTGTCTTCAGGATTAAACAATTTGTCCTCATATTAAACCATTCATTCAGAACTGAATAGTATTAAGAAGGTGATTTCAGTTAACTAGTTGTTTTCAGAACTTGATTAGTTGACTGTATATCTAAACCAAACAAGTAAAAAAAAAAAAATCATGTTGGGAGAAGTAATTGGCCATGTTTGGACACTCATACTTCGGTTTAACCAGAAGTCTCTAATTAATGTAGTTCCTTGTTTTCTCTGAACCAGGAGAATATTAAACCACTTTTTTCCCCTAAGATCTTGGCTTGTTCTGAAGCTGGAAACCATAGTTTTTCAGCTGAGGCTTAATAGAAATTTAGAGGCTTCCTGGTTTGCCTCCTCACACTGCAAAGGGAAGAGTGAAGACAAACAAGTTTGTTTGTATCTCAATTTAATACGCCAATATATGATTGTCAAAGCTGGGTGATTATTACAATTCTGTTTGTGGTGTCTGACTTACGATAGCTGATTCACACGTGCATTATCAAGAGATGTACATGGATCTGTAAACAAATCCTAAGAAATGCAGTTGGGTTTGGAAGGGGACGAGGTTGAGAAGAGGATTTCAAACACATTTTTCTTATATTTCCAGTCACGTTCCTTTCAAGTGCTAATACAGCACTTTCGATGCAGCACCATTCTATCTTTCATGATCTGAAAGCAGATGAAATGGAACTGCTGTATTCAGCATATGGAGATGAAACTGGGATCCAGTGTGCCCTAAGGTAAAGAAGTTGTCGTGCACATTGAACACTTATATAATTATATTAATTGCTTGTTTACTTTTGTCTGTCATTCATATCATACTCTCCTTCCATCTTGGTGCAACAGACGACTGCATCACCCCAGAAGCTTAAGATTAGGATATACAAAGAAGAACAATAGTTCACACGGAAGCGAGAATAAATGGCATACAAAAATTTGTAGCTTCAAATTCCATCAGGGTGACAACCACGGAAGACAGCTTTTCAAAACCAAAATGTGTTTTGCTTTTTGCAGTGCTTATGTTTAATTTACAAATATATATGCAGCTGACTGAATTGCTGGTCTCATGTCACAAATCTTCTAGTTTGCAGGAATTTGTGAAGGATTCTGGAATCTACAGCAAAAAAATAGTGGATGACTTGTTGGATCAAATCACTGGTGGAGATCATTCCAGAATTATTTATCAGCTAAAGCAGGTAGGTCTGCATTATGCAGAGATGTAACCAGTTTTAACACAGTTAGTGTGGGATCAGTAGTTCAAATTATGTACAGTAGAATTGGTCAGTGGCAGCACCTGAAACCCATAAAACTTTTTCTGGAAGTCATGAATATGGCTACACTGTTTGAACACCTTACACTAATCCTTGTCTTGACAAACAATCCCCTTCAGATCTAGCATACAGAGGCTCAGGGTGACAAAGCTGTGCAGAAGAGATTGTCTGCAGAGGCTGCTTCTTATGAGAAAAGCTGCACATGTATGTTTCAGTCAGAATTAAAGTTGCATAATATTACATGTTTGTAAAACTAATCCTTTGCGGGGGTAGAGAAGCATGCTTTCTCAATCAAGCTACTCAGAAGTACCATATTTTTCCGTTTATAAGATGAGGTTTTTTGCTTAAAGAAATAAGAAGTAAAAAATTGGGGGTCGTCTTGTACACGGAACATTGATGTCCAGGGGGATTTTAAAAATATTTAAGCATATGTCCGGGATTTGGGCTGAGGTGGTCCCTCCTGCTGTCTCTCTCCCCCCCCCCCCCCCCCCGGGCTGCATGCTGGCGACTGGCTCACCTCCTGAAGCCTCTGCTGGTTCGACCACCGGAGCAAGAGCAGCTGCTGCCGCTGAGAACTGCCTCAGCTCCCTCTCCTTGCCCTTCTTTCCCTTTTTTCCCCCTCTTCCCCCTCAAACTCTCACCCTGCCTCCAGCCTGCTCACCACCTTCCTCAGCTTAGTTGGCTCGATGGCATGGCCTGGCGCAGAGCGGGCGCTGCCTTCCCCCCAGCTCCTGCTTGGGAGCCTGCTTCCCCACAGCAGCAGCAGCTGCCACCAAGGGGCTGCCCCAGTCGCTGCTTTTGCTTCTGCACCATGCTAGAAACTTCGAAGGCAATTGCCCAAATAACGATAAACTTGCCACTGCAGATCATCCATATTTTCACTTCTATTTTAGGGTATTGTTTCCTTAATTTTGGGTTCAAAAAAATAAGGTTGGTTTAAACATGGGGCTGTCTTATACATGGAAAAATATGGTAAATCTTAAATTCAGGCTTGTCTTTAACACTAGTCTGCTCATAGTAGACCTATTGAAGTTAATGGAGCTGACTAACTTAGACTTGGAAGGAAAGAGAGAAAAGACGACTATCTTATCATAAAACAGACCTTTAATTGGTAAAAAAATTGCAACCATATATATTGTCTACAAACTCCACAGGTTCAGCAGGCCTCTCCCTGTTCAGAATGCCTTTCTTAATTCCTGGCTAACAGTGATACATACCTTTTCTACAGTAACCAAGGCATCACAAGCAAATGTGACTTGCATATTAGTTTTGTTGCTTAGCTTTAATAATGGGATAATCCTGTCTTTTCAGTTGGTGCTGGGCTTAGAGCAGTCCTTCACTCCCTTGGATTTGGTCTAGTTCTGACATGTCCATTCCAGTTTCCCCTTTTTTTCCCTTTGTGTCTCTCTGTTTCTCAGAGGCTCATGGGATAATAGAAACCATATGGTGAACATCAGCAAAACGTGTTTGATATTATTTATTAAAAAATACTTCTTCACCTTGCTGACTTAGCCTACTGCATTCTTCTTGAGCTGATGCAAGTTCCAGCACCTTAATTCAACAAGCTCATAATGGAGCAGAATGATCTGCAGAGCAATCTAAACAATGAAACTCTGCCATTTTGTGCTGGGAGCAGTCCCCAAACGCTGCTTGGCAGTGTATGAGAGGGGCTCTGGCTGGTAGAAAACTCCTGAGCCCAGCAGAGCCTACAAGCACTGTCTCTGCCAGACAGTCCCAAAACACTTCCCACCATGGTTGGGGAACCTCCAGAACAGATTGGGGGGTTGGGAAGTAGCAGAAACAGAATTTCCCTTGCATATGCTGGCATGACACTGGATCTCACCAATAACTACTTCTTGACAGACACTGATCACTGGAAAGGAGGAGTATAAACACTTCAAATAAACTAAAGAACAATAACTCCGCTCTCTGTTTTGTTTGAAGATCCTCAAAGCTTGTTGTGTTTTTAAAAAAAGTTGGTCTGTATTAGTCCAGACTCTTCTTTCCTATCTTCTTTCTTCACTGTCCCATATTTCTGGTTTGAAAGTAAATCCAAATTATGATTGATTCAATAGAAACACTGTTTATTCTGCAGGTATCTCTCTCATTGGCCTGGTTTGCACATTGCATTAAACCACTGTTTACAGTGCTGGTGTACACAGTTCAGAAGTTCCCATGCCACTTCCTTCTTGCTTCTTCAAAATCACAGACAAAACAAGCCAGAATCTGGTTTGTTGGGTTGAACAAACGCCAAAGCTCAGGGTTTATTTTATGCGAAAAAACCCGCCAGCGGTAACCAAGGTTTGTTCTTCAGTTCTCGTGGTTTGTTTGAATAAAACAAACCTGGGTGCAGGCAGCACAGCAAGGCAGACTCTGGCTTGTTTTGTCCACAGTGTGGCAACAAGATTGTTGTAGAAGAGTCATGGGAACTTTTGAGCATCATGCACCAGCTCACTGCTTGTTCACATAAAACCATTAGTGTGCTTTACTCAAAAAAAGAAACAGGAAAAATGAACCATTTTAATGTTCTGGTTTTCAGAGGAGAAACATTCCAGGGAAGCCACCAGATGAAGTCAAAGTAAGTCCTAATACATTTTATTTTTAACCAGCCTTCTTGTTCATATGTGTCAGGACTGCCTCTAGGTGCCAGCTCACAGAGGACCAACGCCCGGTTGATGTAATGTACAAAAGTCTTTATTGAAGTTTAGTTTCCATTTCAAACCCCAGAGCGCGCAGCCCTACGTCTTGACTCTAGATCGGCGAAGTCCCCTCTGAGTCACTATCCCTTCCGCACCAGTTTAAGATCCTAGCCCGGCTCCACCTCCTGCGCTGTTCCTTCCTCCTCTGGGTCCTTCTGCCCCCTGGGGTTTCCTCCTTCCTGGACTCTTCTGATGCTGACCCCCCTGAGTCTTGCCCTTCCTTCCGGCGGGCTTTAGGACCTGGCTCCCTATCCGGGCTCCCTGCTGTGCCGCTCGCCTGTACATTTGAACTTGGCGCGCGCGCCCAGCCGGTAACCTTCCTCCTGACCGTTTCCCCGCTCTCCGATGTGGGCGTGGTCAAACCTGACTCATCTCCTCTCGCTGGTGGTGAGAACACTGGTCCCGATTCCTGGGACTCCCCCTCCCTACTGCGCTCTGGTGGGGAAGCTGGTCCTGATTTCCAACTGCTGCTCAGGGAGTCCCCGCTGGCCCCTTCCTCCTGGGGTTTTCCCCCTGGAGCCCCCCTTGCCCTGGCCATCGGCGCTCCCTTCTGTGAATCTTCCAATTCGCTGGAGAGGCTCGTGGAACGACTCTGGCCACTGTCACTGCCTCCACCCCACTCGGATTCCTCCTCCTCGCTCTCCATTTGCTCCCCCTCCTGTGTCTCTGCTCCTGAACCCCTGACAATATGTAATAGTGTGCTTTTTCTTGGAAACCACCCTGGGAATATGATTGAAATATGCTTTAGTTGATATTCCTGCGTTGCATGGGATTAGACTGGGTGCATTACTATTCTCTGATTCTACAGTAAATACAGAAATAGGAATTGCAATCAGTGTGTTCCATAAATCGTAGAATCACTATAATTTAGATATTTCGGAAACCTCAAGATTTGTTTAAATTGGGTTTTTTAAACTATTTTCTGTTTCCTTTCATTTTGTATTTATTTAAGTACCAAGGGAAAAAATAATCCATATTGAAAGCTGACATTTTCTTCTTGTTACTTCATTGGCGGTGTAAAATAAAAGATGTCAAATGGAAAATGAATACAGATTGTAAATTGCCAACAATCTGGATGTGCTTTGATGTTTAAGGTTCCACCAGTCCTCATAAAAGAAGAACACAAATTGCGCAATACTTGCCCAGATGCCTCCAAGCAGAGTATGGTAAGATTTCTTGTTTAGTCTGTGCCTTGTAAATGGCCTAATGAACCACCAGACCACAGGCCTAATCCAGTCCCTGCCCCCCCCCAAAGCTTTTTTATGGCTTTACCAAATTTGGCAGTGTGGAATCTGCAGGGACACGTGGTTGGAGAAGTTGATCAGATGAAGGTGGCAGGCCGGCTGCAGCCGCATCAGAGTGGTGGTGTCCCTGTCTGCTGCAACTTCTGCCTCTGTCCTGCTGCGCCCTTGCTCCTTTTTGGCAGATTAAGGTTTCATTGGAAAACTCTGGTAACACCGTAAGGGCTTGCGTTTGATCAAAGCCATACTTCTCCTGCCTCTCCCCTTATTGCTTCCTGTAAGTTAGCTGAACAGCCTGAAATGTTCACATCCAAATCTTGGAGAGCATTCAAAACAAAAAAATTCCTTCCAGTAGCACCTTAAAGACCAACTAAGTCAGTTCGTGTGCATGCACACGAAAGCTCATACCAAGAACTGACTTAGTTGGTCTTTAAGGTGCTACTGGAAGGAATTTTTTTGTTTTGACTATGGCAGACCAACACGGCTACCTATCTGTAATTGGAGAGCATTGTTAGATCTTCACATCAGTTTGTGGGTGATCTTTAAAAAGCCACTTGACGTGGTTGTTGCTGTCACGATTAAGTAATTGTTTATTTCAGTTTATCGTATTACAAATATCGCAAAAAGGCATTAGTAAATCATGGTGGGAGAGGGTGCTCTGTTTATTAACTTATTTGATCTTTATCACAATGAAATTAATTTTCATTCATTATGGTGACTGCTAACTGGAGGATAGGGGTGGCAGGTAACATCCAGAATACACAGGTGCCTACTAAATTAAGCTAAGTGGCAAAAATATAACCTCACCTGCTTTTTGGGCTTGCACACTTTTGGCATTTGAGTTTGTAATGAGGAAATGCAACCTTGAACTGAAGAATGTTGGCCATTGTGAATTGTGCTTAGTTTTGCTTCAAGCAAACCACCATGGTAAGCCGATGTTCATTCTTGGGTTTCCAATTATGTTTTGTTTAAGCAAAACAAAGCACAATCCCTCATTCAAATCTAACGCTAAGCCCAGGGATCATAGTTGGTTTCCTCCTAGCTCTTGAAAGGTAAAGGGACCCCTGACCATTAGGTCCAGTTGTGGCTGACTCTGGGGTTGCGGTGCTCATCTCGCTTTATTGGCCAAGGGAGCCGGCGTACAGCTTCCGGGTCATGTGGCCAGCATGACTAAGCCGCTTCTGGCGAACCAGAGCAGCCACGGAAATGCCGTTTACCTTCCCGCCGGAGCGGTACCTATTTATCTACTTGCACTTTGATGTGCTTTCAAACTGCTAGGTTGGCAGCTCACAAACAGGACTGAGCAGAACCACCACTCTCTCCACCTGTGATTCCCAGCCATCAGCATTCAGAAGCAGACTTATTTGCATCCTCTTGTCTAATCCTCTTTCAAAGCCATCCAAGATGGTGGCCATCACTATGTCTTGTGGGAGGAAACCCCATAGTTTAACTATGCGCTGTCTGAGCACTTTCTTTTGTCTGTCTTGAATCTTTCAGTATTCAGCTTCCTTGCATGTTAACAAACTCTAGTGTCGTGAGAGAGGAAGAAACACTTTCCCCTCTTTCTCTAAACTAAAAAGCCCCCAATGTTATAACGGTTCATCATAGATGAGACGTTCCATCCCCTTCATCATTTTAGTTGTCCTTTTCTGAACTTTTCCCAGTTCCACAACCTCCTCTTTGATGTGAGGATAATCCTAGGAGTTCCTTCTTAAACCAGCAAACAATGGTATTGGGTGATAGCAGTGAATCCTTTTTTGGAATGTTTCCAGGATTAGATGTAAAAAGTAAGATTTTCTCCTCCATGCAGTACACGTTTTCAACATGGTCACCAGTGTTTGCCCATTTGACTTCCCAGTGAAAGTCATGAAGGGTGCACTTAGCCTTGCTTGATAATGTGCTTCTACTGGAGAGGGGAGTCATGTCTGTAGCTGCCATTTTTCTCCTCTTTTCTCAGGTTGGGGAAGCCATTGGAGACAATACTAGTTCCGTTTTGGATTTTTTGTCTATGAAGCCATATTCAGACGTGTCCCTTGATATATCCATGTTGAGTTCATTGGGTAAGCATGTTCTTAGAGTCGTTCAGTGTTGAAAGTATGATTCAGTAGTGTATTATATGTAGTTTGGTCCACCAACCAAATTTTATTCCAAGCCTAGTCTAACATGGTTTTGCCACAGGTTGCCACCCTTTTGTTAAATCATTTATTCAAAAATCTAGCGTGCACTGAATGATGCGTTGTTTTTCTCAGGTAAAGTAAAGAAGGAGCTTGATCATGAGGACAATCATTTACACTTGGATGAAACCACCAAATTACTGCAGGACCTTCATGAGGCTCAGGCTGACAGGGTAGGATCCAGACCGTCCTCCAACCTCAGCTCCCTCTCCAATGCTTCTGAAAGGGATCAACACCACCTAGGTAAACCTGGTTGAACAACATGAGCTCCTGAGCCTTCTCAGTCCCACTTAAAATTGAATAGTTTGTGAGATGCATTGACAGTATTCACAATCACATAATTACAGTGGTGATGAGATTGGCCCTTGGGAGGGCAGGGTGCAAATACAAATAGGTTGCTAGATAGGACCATTACTGTGATTTATTTCTACTTAAAATTGCAAATTTAAAATCCTTTGTTTGAATGTATTTGACCTTTCAATGACTATTAGAAAACATGGCAAGAAATTAAACAGCCGTAAAAACTATTTGCAGTATAAAACAGCCCAAAAGCAATTTTACAAAGATTGATTTCATGTTATGAGAACATGACATTCACAAGTTTTCATTCCACATCTCAGGGCCACCGCAGGAAGTGTCTGCTCATACCCAACATCAATCACACTTCTGATAGAAGGGACTAAGTAGATAGGCCGGGTGCGGGGTTTTGCCACAAATGGAATGAAAAGTTGACGTTTCTAAAATCATTGATGGAGAATATGATTAAAAACCACCAACTATAATCCTTTACCTATTTAACTGAACTCTGTTAACTTGCATAAAATGGCACTGTGAATATATTTCTTGAGTGTATGGAACTGTTCAAACATGTTAATTTATCCTTTCTGGCCCTCTTCTTGTTTTCCACAGGAAGCCCTTCTCACTTAAGTGTCGGAGAACAACAAGATATGGTCCATGACCCTTATGAATTTCTTCAGTCTCCAGAACCTACAAATGCCAATAATTAATCTTGCATATATTGTATTTATTTTGTGCTTTTTATACTGTGTAAACAATTTATGTAGTTTTGTCGAATAGCATGCATTTCTATTTGCCCTTTTTATTTTGTATGAAGATTGCTAAATAATAATGCTCGTGCATATTTGTAAATATTACTTGGGTTTATATATCATGGTATTTGGACCATCTCATACGGTATTTTAGGTGTGTACAATAGATCTGAAGAAGCAATCTCAAATTACGTATTTAAGATACCTTATTTATATTTTAAAAAATGCTAACCAGCTGTTTATCATGCTGTCAATCGTTTAAATGTTTTTTATTTAGTGTGCCGCTATGGCTGTATAGGAGGAGCATTTTTTCCAGTGGTGATACAGTGTTAGTCAAAGAGACCTATTAATACCAAGGTGGCTCTGCTGTATGACTGACTTTAGACATCACCCAGACATTTCAGAACCGTGGTTGTCCTCCTTCTCTTTCTCCAGTTGCTCACTGCAAAGGTGGCCAGATTAAAAGTTATATACAGCCCAGATCCTCAATAGTAATATTGAAGATTTATAGCTTAAAAAGTTCAGCCCTTGCCAAATTATCCAGATTTTTAACACGTTTTAAATTTTAAATGAAGAATTTGAAATTTGACACTAAATGACTTTTTAAAAACAATTTATATTATGCATAAACTAGAATCATTTTGTTGTTCATTGACAATATTGTAAATATGAATAAAACTCATCAATGCAATTGTGCTCTGGTGTTCTTGGTACTTAGTTCTCTAGTTCTTCATTAACTTGAAATTTGGTGTACCAGAAACAGACCTGCCTATAGCTCTCTTTACACTTTACACTTTACACATAGAAAATATAGTGTGGTGAAAGTTGTGGACTATGTGGGGAGAAAGTCTCTCCACTGCAGCAGTTCTGTCCAGTGCACCAACAGCAGCGAGAAAAGGAGCAGCAAAACTTTGGGATGGGGCTAAATATACAGCCCTGCAGTCCCTTTCACTGCTTGTCCTCTACACATGAGTAATGAGTGAAGAGAACTAAAGATTAAAAATTGCTTTAAAACTTGGACCATGTGAAGTCCTATAGCAAATCTGTTTTCTGCTTGTGGTGATCCCAATTTTCTAGGCTAATGCTGTGTCACAAAATGTTCCCAAACAATTACCAAGCTCAGGGGAGCACCAACAACAGAACTTGTTAGTTTAGCATTTGACTAGGCTTGACTACATCGAACAGCTCTATCTGAGAGCTAATCCAAGACTTCCTTCTGTGATGTGATTCTAGGCATAGTTCTGGGCTTTAAAGGTCTCTAAGCAAGTTTTCTGCAGATTGCTGTTTGTTCAAATTCAGAAGTAAAATGTGGGTTTTCTGGGAAAAAGTACTGGAACCAAAACAAAAACAAAACCCTGCTCAGAAACAGCTTTTAAAGCATGGACCTGTGCCTGGAAAACATGGTACAAAAGGAAGTCTTGATAAGGCCTGAGTGATGAAATTCCGGCTTGAGGGCAGGCTGAGGAAGAAGCTGTCAGAGAAAACAGAACCAATATGGTTAAAAGAGGCAGGGTAGCATTAAGGGTGAAGATAAGCAAAGGGAAAGGAAACGACTCCAGGAAATCTTGGTGCACAGGAAACAGAAATAAGAATGCAGGGGATGGGGAGGGTGGGATCACAATGCCAAGAGGACTTTGCTAGGGCCTGAATTTCACATATTTATTTGAAGTAACCTACCAGTAAGGAACTGTTACTTTTCTTTTGGTGGCACCACAACTACTCAGTGCAGAATTGGAAAGTGACGCCTACACATCACACAATGGCAACAGAATGCATGGACAATTGCTTCAGTTGAAAAGTTGACCAAAAGACTGCACGCTTTGGACTGCACATGTGACATGGATGGCTTTATTGAAATATGATAACCTTTTACTATATATTATTTTTTAAAATGCATTTATTATTATTTTTATGAAAAGTAAAGCGGCTATAAGCCTGAACTTTATTACAAAACAAGGACTGTTGGCAACAGGGTTCCCACTCACATAACAAACAGGCGACGGAGGAGAACCCAGAACAAAAGAAAATTCTTAAATTTATACCTTTTAATTTCCACACAGAACAATGAAAACGAGACGTAAGACGAGGGATTAAACAGGTAAGTGGTAAGTCAGAAGAGGCAAATCCCTGATAATCGATGTTTGACATTTAGTTCTTGTTATTGTTTGGCAGGCAGTGTACACCAAGGTGGAGTAAGCAGGGGCAGAGCAAGGTGGGTGTGGCGGGCGCGGGCCGCCCCATGCGCCATCATGGGGGGGTGTGACAGAGCGCCTGGTGGGAAGCACAGCCCGTCCCCTGGAGGTCCCGCCCCCTCCCCAAAACAACACCCCCAATGCGGACCGGCGCTACAGGGCCCCCCTCCCTCTCCCCCCCAAGCAGCCCACCCTCTTAACACTCCCCACTGCTGCCCCAAATCGCAGATGACTTCGTGTCAGCATCCCCAAGCCCTCACTCCCAGTGGCGTAGTAAGGTCAGGTGGTACAACAGCAGGGAATGCAAGAGAATGGGCTGCTGGGGGGGGGGGGGGAGAGAAGCCCCACAGCGCCAAGCCGCACCAAAGGTGCCACTCTGGGGAGGGGAGCCGTCGACCCCTCCCCCCCCAGCTCCGGCGCCCGCCTGCTTCACCTTGCCCAGTCCATGCAGAGGCGGCCAGCTGCAAGCGCCCCTGGATCACTCCCAGCTCCGCCGGCCGGCACCCACCGCACCCACCATCCCTGTCCTGGGGGCACCCAGAGGGCTAGTGGCAGGGGAAGTAGAGGCGTTTCCTCATCCTCAAAGTGCCTCTGGATGCACGCAGCTGCTGTGTTGGCGAATCCTCAGCCGCATGCCGAACAGCCTCCTCTCTGCTTGCACCTCGCTGGTGCTGGGTTCTGGTGGAGGTGCAGGTGGTGGCACTTTTTTGAAGACCTTCCAGACTCGGGAGACGAGGGAATGGAGGCCAAGGCACAAGGGGTTCTTCTGAATATTCTTTTTCACACTGGCCTCATTCACTCTGGGCTCCAGGTCTTCTTTGTTGTCGCCAGACGGGGGCCACAGACCCTTTGCAGCATCTGCAAGTGAATTATTGTGGGGTGGCCTTTGGCTGCTATTATCTTCTGGGATACCAGGCTGCTCTTGTGGAGACCCCATTTCCTCTTTCTTTTCCTGCAGCTGCTTCGCCTCCTGGGTCGTGGGGCAGAGAGCTCTGGTCTTGTTCATCTGCCCATTGAAGGTGTTTTTTTCTCTTTTTTTGCACTTCCATGCTTGGAGGGCTGCTGGGGGGTACTTCTCCTGGCATCCCCAGCAGCCTCCATGCTGCCAGTGTCACAAGCGTGGATGGCTGGGCAGAGTGGGCTGGTTCTGGTTCTGGTTCTGCAGCTGGGACTTCAGCTCCCCTCCTGCGGCCGCCTCCTTCTCCAAGCCCCCTCAATTTTCCCTCTTTGGGGGCCACTTCCGGCCCACGTTGGCTGCTGTGAGAGGCGACGGAGGCCTGTGGTGGGGTTCCTGCCCCTTTGTGGGGGGATCTTCTTCTTGCCTGGTTGGGGGTCCCCACTCTCTCTGTCCTCCGGGCACCCGGGGGGCTAGTAGCAGGGGAACCCCTCATCGGTCCCATTGCAGGGGCAGTAGCCCATGGAGGTGCCTGAGCCACTCAGGGGTGTTTCCTCATCATGGGCATCGCCCAGGGAGTAAGCCTTGTGATCTGCTGTGGTGATCTGGCTCGGTAGTGTCAGAAGGGAGGCCCTCATTCACTCTGGGCTCCGGGTCTTCTTCGTTGTTGTCGCCAGACGGGGGCCACAGCCCCTCCGCAGGTGAATTATTGTGGGACGGCCCTTGGCTGCTATTATCATCTGGGATGGTGCCAGGCTGCTCTTGATGCGCAGCGTAAATTAATAAGGAGCTGTCAACTGAGGCAGACTGAGAACACAGAGAGAAAATGGCTGCCACTTATAAGGAGAATGAGTCACATGTCAGAGCGACTCCGCAGTTAGGCCTGAATAACTTTACTAGGCCCAAATGACTGTGCAGTCCCAGCACCTCCCAGCCTGCTTGGCTGCTTCGGCTGTCATGTGTCTTTGTCACATGACAGCTCTTGTAGAGACCCCTCTTCCTCTTCCTCTTCCTCTTCCTGCAGCCATGCAGGACTTAGTAGATCTGTACAACGTGGTCTCCTTCTTGCTTTCCGCCTTCCTCCAGGGGCTGCCTGTTGGTCCTCTCGCCATTTCCCCAGCCATTAATCTTCAGACTTTGCTGATTGTCACTCCCGCTTTCTCGCTGTCTAATATGTCGTGATTTTTAAAATAAATTCACCAGTTTTCCCGATTCTGTCGCAGCTAAGCCACCCAGGGGCTCTTGAGCCAAGGCTGGGCCTCAACTGCCAAGGGAGCCTGGGATTGTGAGCTGATGTCACAGACTGGTTCCAATCGGCCCATTTCCTCTAAGCGGGGGACCTGTTTCCCCTCAGGGTGACTGCTGAACACACCACCCAAGAGAAAAAGGAGAAAAGCAGAGAAATCTTTTAGTTCTGTAGCAAGAAGGAACGAGTGCCAGGAGTTTTATTTCCCCTGCCCTCCTCCACTGCAACACCTTTTCTTCTTCATCATTATTATTATATTATTATTATTATAGTTTTTTTTCAAGTTACATTTTCCATAGGTCATTTTCATTTGTTGAGACATTAGGGTTACATTAGGAAGAAGAGGGGGGAAGAGGTGGAGGGGGCCGGGGGGGTGGGGTCAGGAGGCGAGGTTTCTATTTTGCTTCATGTATGTGTGGGGTTTTGTGTCAGCATCACTTGTGTGGGTTCTCTACTATTTGTGTTCCTTTGGTGGTGAGAGAAATTGGGGTTGGCCTAGGGTGCGGTTGCTTGTTTGTGATTGGCTGTGGTGAACTTTGTTTTCGTGTGTGAGTGGGGCGGGTGGGTGTTTTTCAATTGGGTTAAGCCATGTTGATTCGCATGCTGTTGGCGCTGTGGCACTTGCCCAATCTTTGGGGATACCTTTGTATTGGGGGAGAGAAAGGGATAACAGGTTAACCAGTAAGAGAGCCTGAAGGCGGAGCCTACCTGATTTTGCGGCTCAGCCTAGTTCGTTGGTTCTTTTGTGGTGGGGGGAGATAGAGGAGTCAGTTAGAGACTGGGACAAGACTGAGAGGGAATAGAGTGACAGCGTTTCGAATATATTTTAAAACTTGTTTGTGTTTGAAATAAACTTTAATCTTCATTGTTAACTAACTGACTGAAACTCAATACTTCACTGGGGAACCCTGGGTTTTTCCCCACAAAATTGGTGTAAGCGGAAGGATAAAGTAGTAGTAGTAATAATAATAATAATAATAATAATAATAATAATAATAATAATTTATTATTTGTACCCCGCCCAACTGGCTGGGTTTCCCCAGCCACTCTGGGCAGCTTCCAACAAAAACCAAAAATACACTAGGATGTCACACATTAAAAACCTCCTTGAACAGGGCTGCCTTCAGATGTCTTCTGAATGTCAGGTAGTTGTTTATCTCTTTGACATCTGCTGGGAGGGCATTCCACAGGGCAGGGGCCACTACCAAGAAGGCCCTCTGCCTGGTTCCCCATAACTTGGCTTCTCGCAATGAGGGAACCACCAGAAGGCCCTCGGCGCTGGAGTGGTGTACAGGTCAATAGTCCATGAAACAACCGGGGGTGTCTGTACGAACGCCACAGGCGGGTTCTTGTCATTGTCTTGTTGGGCTATGTATGTGATAAAGGGGAGCCATACAGGGGTGAAGATATCTTCGTCTATTTGTCCCCGTGTCAGTTTCAGTTTATTGGTTAATTTTTTTAGTAGGGCTGTTTCCCATACTATTTAGTTCATGCTTACTCCCGACAGTGTCTGGCTATGATGTTTCTGGCTGCTGAGAGTAGGTGAGTTGTGAGTTCTTTGTGATATGAGTGGGCATTATTCTCTTGGAATATGTTTAATAGGGCCAGTTCTGGCATGGTTCCTAATACTTGCTTAGTTATTTGACACATTTCTTGTAATAATATAATTTATTATTTATACGCCGCCCATCTGGCTGGGCCTCCCCAGCCACTCTGGGCGGCTTCCAACAAAACATTAAAATCCAGTAATCCATCAAACATTAAAAGCATCCCTAAACAGGGCTGCCTTCAGATGCTTTCTAAAAGTCTGGTAGTAGTTGTTCTCTTTGACATCTGGTGGGAGGACGTTCCACAGGGTGGGTGCCACTACCGAGAAGGCCCTCTGCCTGGTTCTCTGTAATTTGGCTTCTCGCATGACTGTTGTCCAGAATAGTTGGATTTTGGGGCATTCCCACCACATGTGGAGGTATGTGCCTGTGGAGGTGCACCCTCTCCAGCATTTTGGTGAGGTTCCTGGGCGTATTAGCGCTAATTTCCTTGGTGTTAGTTACCACCTGTAGGTGAGTTTCAGAGTGAGTTCTCTCCTTCTCATTGATATGGATTTAAAGGAGGGTTTAGACCACATTCTGGTCCACTGAGTGGAGTTAATCTCATAGCCCATGTTATTTTCCCATTTTTTATTATGGCTGGGGGGTATGGGGTTTTGGAGTAATATTTTTTATATTGCGGATACCATCCCTTTGCCGTGTTCCTTTGTTGTTTCAAAGGTTGTCAGGGGCCTAGTTGCTGCTGATTTTACTACTGGATTGTTTAAGAGGGCATGTAATTGGTGATGTGTTAACCAGGGCAATTGGGTGTCCTCTAGTTTGTCTTGTATTTCTTGTGTTGACAAGGGTTTGTTATTTTTATAAAAGTCTGTTAGGCGATATAGGCCCTTGGAGGTTTTGTGCTGCGTGATGGAATAGTGGGTGGTGTGCCAGGGGAATTAGTGGGGATGGTGTTGGGCACAGTTAGTCTATTTCTGTTTTCCATGCTTTGAGCGTGGTCTGTGTGTACCTGGTGAGTGTTGTGGGAATTTTCCTTAGTTTGTTTTGAAGGAATGGGTATGCTGTGGTACAGATATTTTCAATTGTGTCCCTCTCTGGGTGTATCCATTGTTTTGTCTTATCTTCTAGTATATATGGGATTATGTGGCGTATTTGGTTGGCGAAGTAATATGCTTCTGTGTTGGAGATTCCCCATCCTCCCTCTGAGGAGGAGAGGTGCAGAATATTTGGGGCTTAGTCTTGGTTTTTTAAAGATAAATCTGTAGTTTTTTCTGCCATTTTTCGAGTTGGGTTGGGGATCCAGAATGGGAGGGTTTGGAATAGGTAGGTTAGTTTTGGAAGGGTGATCATTTTGATCATGGCTATTTTGTCTGAGAGAGTGAAGTTCATGTTGTTCCATCTCTTTAGGTCTTTGTTAATTTGCCGCCACAAGGGGTTGCAGTTGTTCTCTAGAGCTTCCACTTTGGAGGTTAGATTGTTGATTAATATCTGCAGGGGAGCCGCTGTGGCCTTCAGTATTTCTGCTAATCTCATTTCCATTTCCCTCAGATCTCGTTTCGTTGTTGGGTGGTCATCATCTTGAAGGGCTGCTGTGGTCTCAGCGCTGTTTGCCATCTCCCTGGTTGGTGTCATCTCGCTCTCCCATATGGTTTTGGTTGGGATCTGCTTGGCGTCCTTTTGGAGTGGGTGTGTTATGGTTGGGAGTTGTGGTGATGATGGTTCATGGGTGTTGTTGGGTTGCTGAGCTGGACAGGCGTTCTTGACTGATGGCTTTTACAGAGTGTTGGAATTAGGCGGTCATTTTTGTTGCATCTGGGCTGTGTTTTAAGGGCTTCTCTGGGGTTTTCCTAGATGCCTCAGTGGCGTTATTGAAGCAGGGAATAGACAAGTAGACAAGTGGACTAACATACAATCAGTTAATATAAAAGGGGTAACAGGGTGAGATGTAAGAGACCGGGGGTGGGGCCAGGGGGAAGATGAGGGGGTTATTTGTGGATATCCCTGTGATGTATATGATTTTCTAAAGGACTTTCTAATTATTAGCACCCGCCAAATTCACAAATTATAAACTGATCATCTGTTCTGGGAGGAAGGGAGAAGGGAAGGGGAACAGGAGAAGTTATGTGCTATGTTTATAATTTGCTGAAAACCAATAAAAGTTAACACACACAGTATAGACGTGACATTTTAAATGCAACCTGGTACTGTACATACTAAGCTGTCTTCAGTACAGAATTGCATGAAGGATTATTAGATGGGGGGGTGGGGAGTCCTGGATCTGCAGTTGTTGACATGGGAATTATTTATTACTTTTTTGTAAATTATCTTTATTGAGTTTTCTTACACTTACCCTGTCACACATTGAGTAGCCGTGCAAGCAATTATAAATTACAATAACTGATTCCAAAATATAACCATAGGGCTATGAGTTTGTAGAGGCACCTACCTTTTAGCAACAGGTTGTGGAAAGTGAGCCTCTTTCTATTCCTGGAAAAGTGGAAGGGCACATGTTTTAAGCGTTGCGCTGTTAAGGTTTGTGTAGTTTGCTGCCTTCCCAGCTGTGTGATGTCATTTAGCCCAAAGTCAAACATTATGAAGTCAGCAGTGAGGTCAATGCACTCTCCGTGGGTGGCGACCCTTCCGGTGCCTTTGATTTCCATTTCATTTTTGTGGGACACAGCAAAGTAATTGTGATATTGGCGGGAAAAGGAACAAAGGCATAATGGAGAGAAAAGCAACCCAAGAGAACATAGCGGAAGAGAATGATATAACCAAAGCTCCGATAGATATCTTAAAATGGCATTTTGTGATTAACTTGTGGAGCTCAGTGAAAAATACCGCCTGTCTGTGTTTGAGGAAGGGAATCTCTCTAAATAAAAGTGAAGGAAATTAGTATTTCTAATTTCTAAATTCTATTAGTATGGCTGGGGATCAGAGGACTGGCGGTTCTCGTCTTTGCCATAAAGTGGTAAGAAGCACAGTTAAAAGTGCTACTTTTCCTGTAGGCCCTTTTTATTATGAAGGTAACTGTAGAGATTTTCGAAAGAGCAAGTGGTTTATAAAAGCTTGTAAGTAAAAACAAATATATTCCTCAATCTAATTTTGAAAGATCTTAGTTTTTATTAATGCAAAATAACTGCCATGCAGGTCAACGTGCCCCAAGTGCCGCACTCCTTCACTTTGAAAAATACCAGTCTTACCAAGTTACGAGGAAACAGCAAGGTTTGCAGGACTAGGTGGGGTGTAGAGATTGAGGAGGTTTTTTTAATAGGTCACAAAATGTCCTGACCTTAACACCTTAAGTTCTTCAGGTAAGTCCCTTGTCAGTTGGTTGCCATGACGACTGCTCCAGTTTTCACAGCTCCAACATTCCAAAAAGAGGCAGACACGGCCCTTCCGGACCAGATGGAGGTCTTCCAGCCACAGGTTGTTTTTATTCCACATTCAGTAAATTTTGGATACCTGGGGAGAGGAAGATTAGCTGTAGAGGTAGTATATCGGAGTTGCCTGGTACTAATACAGCTGGTGGGAGGATTAATTATGTCTAGAGACTTTTTTGGATCACTATTTGACACCTGCATTTCTTTCAGTGCACTTAGAACATCATACATGTATAGAGGTTTATTATCATGTATCACTAACAGATGCCTCCAGTCCCAGAGTTAAAAGTACATAAAGTGTCAAAGAAAATAAAGGTTTTATTCATTCAGGAGGCACAAACTGTTACACGCTTCCAAATGCTCATTAAATTAAAATTCACTTAATGGAAGGCAAGGAATTAGTACCGAAGCCTTGCTATAGTCGCTGCAGATTCAGATATCCAAACAGGTGGACCTGCATATAGTAATTGTAAACAATTACAGTAAGCAGCCTTAAACCAGCCTTACTTGTTTTGTGCTTTGCTGGTCTGCCAGAAGCAATGGTGGGAGGGAGGGAAGGAGGGGAAAGAGATTGGACAAATAAGAGCATTTATTCCTTCCTTGTTTGCCTTTTGCAAGGTTTCAGAGGATTTTCCAAGGTCTGCTCACCAGACAAATTTCCAGTCCATGTGTTGTCACCAGATATTCCTGATATGTTACTGTGAAGCCAATATGATCGTCCTATAAACCTCATTTTATTAAAGTGAGCAGCTTCAAGAATCATTTTAGCTGAAAAGTAATACCCCAGTATTTTTACTGGGCTGATTCTGGATGAAACCCACAGGAATTGGGAAAGGTCATAGCTCAGTGGTGGAGCAAGTGCTTTGCATGCAGAAGGTTCCAGGTCCAAACCATAGCTGTCAATTTTTCCCTTTTCTTGCGAGGAATCCTATTCGGAATAAAGGAATTTCCCTTTAAAAAAGGGAAACGTTGACGGCTATGGTCCAACCCATAGTATCTCCAGGCAGAGGCTGGGAAAGATTTCTGCCTGAAATACTTAGGAGCTGCTGAGCAAGGTGATCCAAGGGTCTGGCTGGATAGAAGGCAGCTTCCTATGTCCCTGAACTACTTTTGGGGCAGCTAACTGTTGACAGGATGTGAATCACAAATGTTTAAGTGGCCCTGTTAATACCGCAGTTCACAACCTGTGTACACCGAGGTAGTTCTATTAACTATAATACAACTACTCTAGAATAATATGAATTATGGGTTTCACCTCAAGATTCCAAACATTTCTCAGAGTTACTTAGGTTGGAACCCTAACTATGTAAGCCCTATTGAATTCAATGGGGCTCACTCATAAATAAGTGGGGTTGGAAAATTGAGATGGTCATAGTCCCTCAGCAGAATTAATAGGACTGAGGCTGTGATCCCATTCACAAGTACTGGGAAGCGCTGGACTGCAAATCATGCCATGGCACAAATCTTTAGCAAATACTTGCAGAAGTCAGCAATGTATATTATTTTAAAGAACGCCAAAACAAATATTTAAAATGGTTAAAGGCTTTAAGGCCCCACAGCTCACCTGTCGTTGCTTGAGTGGAAAACTGGTGAGGAAAACTTCTGTGCCTTTAACAAAAGCTTGATCTTGGGGGGAAATCAGGTAAAGGTCTTCATAGCACTCTCTTCTAATATCTGCATAGCATGCTGTTGTTAAAGAAGTACAGCCTGGTAAAAACAAAAGAAAAAGCTAGCAGGTCTCCCTGCCTCCAGTCGTAGGTCTCCTGCTTGGAGAAGTTCATTCTGAAAATCTTGCGTCAACTAATGTTTGTCTGATTTCATATCAGAGAAGCACTCAGTAACCGGACTTTGGTGATGTGGGTATATTCTGCTATTTTGTATTAGGCAGTTCCTCTATGGTCGTGGTGGTGGCTGGCTTTTGGTTGCTCAGAAATTTTATTAAAAGTTTGCTTTTCTGACAATTACCTCTAATAGGAAATGGGTGGGTTTCTGTCATAATCTTGACAAACCAAAGTTTTGCAGGTAGATGACAGCTGCTTGAACCACGTCCTCTGTAGGACCCAGGAGAACCACTGCCTTGCCAAGAAGTGGAGTGGAAACGGTTTCCATAACTACAAAGGGAGTTGCTCTGTTAAAAAGAAACTAAGCAAGTCTTTCTAAAAGTTGTGAAAGGCCATGCTGACAGAGACAGATCCTTGAAATGCCCAACTTTCAGGTAATAAATACTACATGACATTTTGACCCACAGGGGGAAAGATCCCACCGCAGTTGCAGAGCTCATCCAAACCTCTTTCTGCACGGCCCTGGGAAGCGAGGGAGCAGTGGCCTGGCCAGGAGAACATGCTGAACATCGCAGACGTAAGTCGCAAGGGAGAAATTATCCTGAACTTTGGGCTTTTCGCTGAATTACTGGCACTGTATACTGAGGGCTCTCTTAGGACAGAAGCAGAAGAATTAGCATTGTACCAATTATTTCTGCAAGTAAGCAAGGGAGACGGAAGGCAGAAAGTTGGGGAAATCCTGCTTTACTTCATCAACAAATGTGTTTCACTCAGTAGCTGCTCGCTTATAAACCTTATAAACTGCTCACTTATAAACTTAGTTACTCTGAAACATTACCATCTGTTTGTGGGCAGATACTGACATTTCCCAGCTTTTCCGTATATTTCAACCATCAAGGAATACTCTCACATCAACTTGCTTGCTAGGAAACAGAAGCTGCACATTTACAGAGGATTCTGGGAACAGATATACAAGGAGGGGTTAATATGCTGAAATAGCTGCCTTTTCAGTTACATACATTTTGTTTTTAATTTGTGAGCTTCCATCACAAATATCTGAGGAGCACCTGCACTTTCCTTAATGGTTTACCATGCTAAACTGCAGATAACCTTTCTGCCATATCAAGTTACTAGCAAAGGTTATGCAACTGACGCTGGGATACTTTTAAAGGTAAGAAGGTGCCTATTGGTAAGATTCCACAAAGAACTAGAGAAAATTCTCCCAAAACTCCCAGGGTTTTCTTTTCCTTTCATTCTCTCAACAGTGAAAAAATCCCTTTTCTGGAAAATAACACCTTCCCTCCAGAAAGACGAGTTCCCAGGGCAGCTTACAGAGTCAGAATACAATAAGTATGCAACAAAACGTACAAAAAGTAGACTAGAAAAATAGCACAGAAAGCTTCAGAAAAGGTACAAACAAGCTAAGATACAAAGGGCTGTGGAAATAAAAGTGTGTTTGAAAAGCAAGTCGGTGTCAGGCAAACCTCCAGAACAGAGGTGCAGGATTACGTTTCAGTTTTTAAAAGCAATTAGTGAGTGTTGTAGTCGCTGTAGTTAAGAAACAAAAATGAAGTGCCTTGGAGAGCGGGCTTTGTATTGAAACTGTCATTCAAGAGGACAAAACACTTCCTTGCATTTGGCTGTAGCAACAATCAATAACTTCCTCCATGCTCTTAAGAGAAAGACATAAGCTAAATGATCATCATATTTGACTACTTTTATGAGTTTGAAAGAGCTCTTAATTGGGGCAGAGCTGATGGCTTAATCTTCCCATAACTGAGGAATGTATGACTGACCCTTTCTAAGATTCTGTAGTGTTCTCATCTCTTGTGTTCAACTCTGGATCTTTTTTTTTTGGGTGGGGGGGATAAATCATGCGTCATCAGCATTTGTGCAACTGCCTGCCAGATTCTTGTATACGGAAACTGAAATGGCATCTTGGGGTGGAAGTGGAATTGCGTGTTGGACTCCCTAAAATGCCTGGTGCTTATTGCACACTAACAGTCATCTGCCAAGTTCCAGTTAAAACACTTTACTCAGAACTGGCCTGTTACCTGTTTCAGTGCTGACCACAGTCAAAGTATTTCACCTTTCCTGATGTTTAACAATGCTGTGAGGGCATTTTCCACCTCTGAACACTGCATGTTTGGGCACTGCTACGTGGTGTCAGTTAATGTGAGGCATCAAGACTACAGTGGTACCTCTGGTTAAGAACTTATTTCATTCCAGATGTCCGTTCTTAACCTGAAACTGTTCTCAACCTGAGGTACCACTTTAGCTAATGGGGCCTCCCGCTGTCACTGTGCTGCCGCTGCACGATTTCTGTTCTCATCCTGAAGCAAAGTTCTTAACCTGAGGTACTATTTCTGGGTTTGTGGAGTCTGTAACCTGAAGCGTCTGTAACCCGAGGTACCACTGTATTAAAAACTATTCTTTCTTTAAAATCTGATCCTGTGGTCGACATAATTTACCAAGGATGAAGGAAAATTTCTGCCCCTTAAACAACTTATTAAAAATTGTTTTCAGATAGAGTCAAATGCCAGGTAGGGTTTTTTTGGTATTTCCGTTTTTTAACCAGACACCTTTTAAACCTATTGATTATAGGACAATAAAGGCTCACTATGTCAGGTTCCTATTGGAAGACCAGACAAACGCTAGAACATTAGCAGTGGCAAAGTTTTTATTGATGGTTGCAAGAACCAATGATCCCTATCTTTTGAACAAAATGCTTGTTTAGCCTGGAGGTAGGCTGTCTGAATTGTGCATTGCTTTGTAACGATTTGTTGGGTCTCTGGACCGTAATAAAGATTGATTTGATTTGATAAATGCTAACCAGAGTGTGAGAGAAAGAGGTGAGAGGCACGGGCTTGTGAGACCAAGACTTGTCCGTGTGTAGTGCTCAGTCATAGTTTAACATTGTGTGTGAACCAGCCCAGTGACTATTAGGGAAGTTTTAGGTATTTCACTTGGAGTGTTGAGACCCACAGTCTGGTTTGGGGAAGCTTTGATGACAAGTAGAACTCTCTTCTGTCACAAGAGACTACAGAAACCATAGTGGTATTAAAGCATGCATTTTATGGAGAAGAAGTTTTAACTTCTGCATTTTCATCTCTGTGTAACACGTGATATCTGTCTTGCAAAAGTTCACGCAGCTCACCATTAGAGGTCACTAGCTCACACAATTTACAGTTGTATGAATAGATCTCTTCTGCATTTTTGCAAGTGCTTTTCTGAAAGCTGGAACAAAACCAGTATCACAGGGATTATTTAATATGAGAACAATCTATTATTTTTACATACTTGATTACCAAGCTGGGTTGTACAAAAATTACTTTTCATTAAAGATTTTTTTTAACATTTTCACAATAAGATAAAAGACACACAAAGAATATTGAAATAGGATAAAGGAAAGAAAAGAAGATACAAGATTCTCTCTCACAAGTATATTCCAACTTTTGTCCCATGCAGAAAAAGATGTGTGTCCCCAGCTCTCACCTGGGACCATCTCCCACCCTAATTACAACAGATGTAATTAGCCACCTGACTATTCCTAGTAAATTACTGTGGTATAACACTATAATTAAGCATTCAATGGAACTCTTCTTTTCTAAAATCAGATATGTATATGGACTACAATACGTCTGAGGTATAAGGGAATTTTGTTGGTAGGAAGTTACTTTATTTTATTTTCATTCCATACCCTCCCAAGAGTCTTTATTTTCCAGGGATGTCCCAGATTTTGAGAAGCTGTTCCGGTTTCTGATTTGATCCAGAATGTCCCACTTTTCCTTAGGATGTCCCTATTTTTATTGGAGAAATGTTGGAGGGTATGGAGTTATACGGCCTCTGAGCTCTCTGAAGGCAATCCTGTATAAGGATTTAAATATATATATATTTTAATGTTATATTATGGTTTTTTATATGTTGGAAGCTGCCCAGAGTGGCTGGGGCAACCCAGTAAGAGGTGTGGGGTATAAATAGAAAAATTATCATTATGAAATGGAACGTCCCTATGTTCACTGAAGAAATGTTGGAGGGTATGTGATTCTTGTTCTCTTATTTGTATTAAAAAGGGGAAAATGTATTTATGAGAATAATAGCTGATAATCAGGTAATGTTGTGTATTGTAAACAATAGAAAAGACAGTGAATGTATGTTTGGGCAATGCTTTAAATAAGAGAATTTTTGATAACCAAAAGTAAAAGAGAAAACCCACCACACCACCAGGGGGACATTTGCTGCATTCTTGACTGCAGGTTCGTTATGGTGAGGGAAATTGGCTTTTGAAGACATAGTGCAGGATTCAATCAGCGTAGGGAGAGGAGTGTTGCAAATGCTCGTTCTTTATTGTGCAGTACCGTAATTGCATCGGAGACGCATCTCTTGTGCCGTGGGGAGACTTCCAGCAAATGGGAATAACGTCATGTCTTATTGAACACAGAACAATGTAGGTATAGGTTTTAAAAGCACTGATGAGTCCTTTGGTCACTTCCTTGCATTATGCACCCCAAAAAATCTTTGTTCCCTAGAGCTACCTAGGCATGCTTTCTCGTAGATTGTCTAATGCCATTATGTAAACGGGAGAGAGCGACTCTCAAAGGCTTGCTGGTGTTCATTGATGAATGGTGGCAGGAAAATGTAGGACTAAGAACGAGGCTAAGAATCCCGCACTGCTTGTTTAAAACAGGCTTGGGTTGCATGAGATGCTAGGCTCTTTACTACACTTCTAAAAAATGATTGATTATGTTCTGAAAAAAGCATTTGGTTACCATTTTTGTAGTAGCATGCACAAGGAAAAATATATTTATTGCAGGAGAGCAGAGGTAGTCCGTGTGGTGCCTCCCAGAAATTGCAGGACTACATTGCCCATCATCCATGACTATGATTGGCCATGCAGGATGATGGGAGTTGTAGTCCACATCTGGAGGGCATACACTGGCTGTCCCTGCAGGAGATAATACAATGATTTATGTAACGTTTGAAATATCTTGTGACGGTGAGTGAATTTCTTTGACAATTCTTGATGAAAAATGTGCTGCCTTGATGGAGTTAGCACAGGAGTGAGAGAGACTAGGGAGGAATAAAGCAGCTGCAGGTTCCCTTCTGGAAGCCTGTCCCCGTAAGTCCTAGTTCACCCTACCAAGACATGTGAACCAGGCCTCTTGGTCAACTTCCTGGGCCATCTCTAAATTCAAGAGCTTCACCAAGGTTAGCTGGAAAAGAGGCATCAGAAAACCATGCAGATTCATTAGCCTCTAGGGGTGGACCATGCTAACCAGAGACACCACCCTGCACCTAAGATTGTGGGGCCCTGGCATGCGTTTCACTTTTGTGACGTTAAGCACACACACCGTCATGTGCCCGATGTGCATGTGTGACATCATGCATGCGACGTCACATCATCGGGAGGAGGCCGATGGCAGAGCCTAGTCCTTTCTCATGCTTAAGAGGAGTCACCCACTGAATTGCTCCACCCTTGGCTCCATGCTTGGCCTTCTCCATGCCCTCAGCATTGAGGGGGCCCAGCCCCCTGCCAGACGATACTGGGGGGGGGGGCGAAGACATTTCTACCCCTAGCACTTGGCACACCTAATCCTAACTGAGCTTCCACAGCCAGATATGACCTAAACCTAATCAGGAAGTAAATCTGATCAGGAGAAGGGCAGAGTTGACCTTGAATTAATGTGTGACTTGAGATGAGTAATGTGCAAACCACAATTAAACTTTTTATTCCATAGTCTTGAATTTATATTCTTACACTCGTCTTGGGAAGGAGCACTGCTTAGCTCTATTTTGCCATCTGCTTTAGGAAAGCAGATTTTTTCCCCTTCTGGATTATCAAAACCACAAGGAAATAATTAACTTTTAATTGCCATATCTCTAAAGTTTTGCACTTACTAGAGATTTGAAAGCTTGAAAAATGATGCGCCTTTTGCCCTAAGGGTTCCTGCCACATCAATAAGAGCATTTTGTGTGTCTCTTGGTGCAAGTGATTTATTTCTTAAAATTTGTATACCACTTGGTTGTGTAGGGAAACCTCCAAGCAGTGGTGGGACATGTGTGGGTGATGTAACATTCTTGCAGAATTGTGAACGAGCAAGATGCAGTGTCTGAGATCTATTTCCCGTCCCACAGTGTGCCCTGTGTGTCACTGTTGTTTCTTTCTTTCTCTGCCTAGAAAGCACACTGGCTATTTTTAACAGGTGATTCTGGGTTCTGTCTTGCAGATGACCTGCTATGACAAGAAGCTGAGGCAGACAAGTCCTGAGCAGCTGAATGACCACATGGTGGTTCCACTGCACTCCAGAGTGAACGGCTGGTCTTTACCACTCCACTCATTCCAGTTGATCACCCTGGTGCTTTATTCATACTTGGCCATAGTGGGCTTTGGTATCTACATTCCTCTTCTCCCAAATGAATGGAAATTGGTCGCCTATGCTGTATCCTTTCCCCTTCTGTTTAAAATCCTGTGGTAAAACTAACAGTGCACATGAACTGCATATGCCATGTGTGGCGAGAGGAATAACCAGTGATTCGCCTAAGCCGCAATTCTGGATCCAGTTACTTCTGAGTAAGCTCCATTTAATGCAAGGAGACGTAGGCTGCAATTCTCAGCAAGCTTACTCCAAAGTAACTCCCTCTGGAATCAGAGGCACTTACTTCCAGGTAAGTAGGGTTACAATTGCAGCCTGCATAGGATTGCACTCTCACTCTCTCATTGTATTCTGAAAACAGGGGCAAGTTGTGAGTTGTTTTGAAATGTGACTGATCTTTTTTGCTATCCAGACCACATGTTGGGGGCGAGCAGGGCTGTTCTGTTTTCACTCTCTTCTCCACCTCTACCTTTTCCACTTCCCCCTTCCCTCTCCTTCTGGGTTTCCCACCCTCATAAAATTAGGCCACGCTCATGGGCCACGTTTTGCCCACCCTTTTCAAGCACAGAACCAGGACATAAATTAGGTGGTTTATGTCCTTAAGGGAAATGTCAAAATGTTCATCTCTCAAGCTACTAAACATTTTCATGGGCAACTAATGTCGGCAAACCTGCAGTGAACAGCAATGTTCAGTAGTATTATTACAGCATTATTACAAACAATGGGCCTTTCCCCCCAGTTAAGTGTGTGCATAGGATTGCAGCCTTATTTGAAACTTGTGGGGTTTTGACTTTCAGAGGAGTAGGGTCTTGTATGGACTGAACTTTTCGGGGGACCAAAATGTATTATCTTCTGTTTAAACTTTTAAAACTTGATTGTGATCATTCAGTAATGTATTTTAAACCAACAGTCATTTGTAGTGTGCTTTGTGTAATGTGGATCGGCTGCTTCATTTAGCTGCTCTTTTTAAAAGGCTCAGTAAAGTTTTTTTCCCTCTTCCTCTGTACAGGATGAGGAGTCCAGGGGTCAAGAAGGACACTAACATTGTGAATAGGAAACTCATAAATCCTGTAATTGATACACTGTTTGTGTACCAAACACATGATTGTTGCTAGGAAGACTTAATGGTGCCCTCAATTATTCTTGCACATGATGATCCAGTTTAAAGTGAGAATATAATTGTCAAGTTAGAACAAGTGTTCACGTATGGGTGCCAGATGCAGTTTTTGGCCCTTCTGCTCCATTTGAGCATCAACTAGAAAAAGAATTATTTTAGTAATAAAACTTTAAATCACAAATGAGAAATGAGAACCATTTTCCTGAACTTGAAATATCCTGTTCAAACAGATTTAAACATGACTGCCAGTTGATTTAATGGATTGATTAGTGAATTATAGAGCCATAAGATTGTAGCGTTGGAAGGGACCCAAGGGTCATCTAGTCCAACCCCACGAAATGCAGGAATCTCAACTAAAGCACCCGTGACAGATGGCCATCCAAGCTCTGCTTTAAAACCTCCAAATTGCTTGAAGATGAAGTTGTTGTAATGCTTTCTGATAGATGATCTGCTTCTAGGGTTGGCATCTTGTTGATTTTGCTTGATCAGGGTGAGGGTGCTCCCCTGATGTTGGAATAAAACTTCCATCATCTCTGACTGTCAGCCAAGCTAGCTGGGGCTGATGGCCACATAGAAAGGAATTAAAACATTTGGTGATAGTTGGTTGTTATTGTATGAGTGGGAGCACTTTTAGATCTGTTGGTTCAAGAAGCTGAAAGATAATGGGTAGATTTTTTTTTCATATCATGCATGGCTATTGAAGGACCTTGTCTTTCCTTTGTAAAAATGTTCATATATGGAACTAGTAAACTTTTAAATAAAAACAACTACAGTATATAAGCAGGAATTTTCCTATTCTGGGGAGAGTAAGGAGGGCATCTGAGATTGTTTGGGATTGCCTTTCCTAAAAGCAAGGGAGTCTCAAGACGTGTTGTCCAGGTGTGGCACCTTCTCAGAACAAATTGTTGTACTGTTTTGATGTCTTCAAGACATTCAGTTCTATTTGTATAGAACTGTGGTGCATGGGAAATTCCTTTTCCTGACATCACTGGAGGAGGAAGAGGGGGCGGGGGGAGCGCACAGGTGGCACCCCCAGCACAGGCACCAGCCCCACCCTGCCTGCTTTCCGCCCCCAGTGCCGGAGCATGAAGCTCTGCCACTGCCTGACATGTCCTGGTTTTCAGGTGTAAAAATGGTGTCAAGGGGGAATTTTGCTGAATCTGCGAAATGTCAAGGAAATGTCAGGTCTCCCCAAAGAAAGCTCAACGGCTTTGTGGGTGTCAGGAATTTTACTTTTTGAAATATGGCAAAAATGGTGACGGTGCAATACTGAATCTATGACAATCAGACAGAAACTAGTATTTTGCTCTTCCAGAGTCCCACAAACAAATCCACTAAAACTAGTAGCCTTTCTTTGTGGCATAAGAGAAAAGAATACCAGTGACATAGCTTTCTACCTGGCCATTTGAATACTGAAGCACCTAAGCAAATCTGGTGACTTAATGTAACAAATGTAAAAAAATAATCCAGACTCTTATATTCTCTCTTTTTTGACTTTTCCTTAACCTCATTACAATGCAGGTGATTGGCTTAATTTTCGTGCATCACTTAATCACTCATCTTGTTGCAATCACTATCGATCCAGCAGATCAAAATATACTGAAGAAGAAAAATTACAAGAAACCAATGCCAATTTTTGACCGAAGCAAATGCAAGCATGTTATTCAAAACCAGTACTGCTATCTTTGTGAAGCTGATGTGTAAGTCACTCCCATTACAGCACAGCAAAGAAGAGACCTACTTATTTGCCTGCACTGGTTTTCCTCTGCTATTTGCCTCTTGCTGCTTAAACTGCTCCTTTGTACTAGTTTTTTTTCTCTGTGCAATTACGCATATGCATTCTGGACCTTTGGAAGCTCACTCGAGAAAATTCGCCACCTAGGCTAGTGTTTTGCACAACCATAAAGGGCCATGGCTGTCATCTTCCTGCTCACTTCACTTTCTGATTTTCATATCCTGATTTTCATATCCTGATTTTCTGAAATATTTCCTCACAAGGCAAGCAAATGTACTGCATAAAACTAAATACGCAAGAACAATATAAATACATATAAATGTAACTTAAAACTTTGAAACACCCAATAATGCTATAATGTCCAGGACATTTCCTGTTTATAAATTGCTTTTGGTGTTTTATTGTACATCACCTTGAGATGATTGCATAGAAGGCTAATAATAATAATACATGAAAACCCAATATCACATAAAAACATCACATAATTAAAATAAAAATAGCACCATCAATTTCAGCAGCCAAATTAAAAGTTCAAGTACCTACTCTGGGAGAACTCTGGGAATTTTCTTTGTCTTTGAAGGTTCAGGGAGCCACAGTGGTTTGGAGAGCCTGCAGCTTTCCCTGCTCCTGGATAAACTTCCTGGTTAGCTACTGTGATGAACTCTGTGTGAGGCTATCCTTAAAGATGGTTCAGAGACTTGCTATTCATATCTGTATTTCTAATCCAGTTCAGTACTTTCACATTAAAAAACAAAACTCTTACTTCCTGCCTGGCTCTTCTGGTTGTGCATGGATGGCTCATCAGTTCCATGTACATTTTGTAAATGCAATGTATAAATATTTAGACTTACCATAAACATGAGACAGTCTTTATTTATGTGTTCTATTTTAGTACCTGAATTCTATTGTATTCTATTTAATGTCTCTCTTCTTCTCCTCAGAGGGCCAAAAACCAAACACTGTAGTACCTGCAATAAGTGTATTGCAGACTTTGACCATCACTGTAATTGGCTAAATAACTGTGTTGGAAGCCGAAACTACTGGTAAGCTAACAGCAGCTAGCTTTGGAAATATGACTCTAAAATAAGTGAAGCACGCACCCCTATCTCTAGGAACACCTGTACTCTTAAACAATCTGTTAGTTTTGCATCCAAAGTATCAAAACTGAAGTGGTTCTATGCACTAAATAAGCATTCCAGAGGAACTAATCCAGTTACCTAAAAAGCTAAATGTTTGCCCTGAGTAAATAACTTTGATTGCTTCCAAACTGGCACTTTTCAGAGGGAACATCATCCTTTGTTCGCACACTCTTTATGTAGCATCTAGACAACCTATTTGGCAGCTTCTGGCATTTCAGTGTCTTCTGTGTTGTCCTCCTGTCTTCTCTGAGCCCTGGTTTGTATATAATTTTTTTAATGAAATGCAGTTGAAGTATAGACATGTAAGGCTCCTGTGCCTTTAATTAAATACTTACTGTTTGTTGCTTCACCACATTTTATTGCTTCTTGTTGAGCATGGCTGGGAGGGTGTGTGTGGAATTAGTGATGAATAGCCAATTAATTGCTCCTTGAATAGCCTCTCTCAATTTCTGTGCCTTTTGGTATCTAGATTCTTCTTATTCTGTTAAATAGCATATTAATGCTGTTTCTCAATAGCAATAGAAGGCGGGGGTGGGGTGGACAATGCAATTGGTCAGCAAATCCAGGGGAAAAGAAACTGAAATTAGAGTAATTAAGAAAGATTGTTTAGGGCAGGCTTCCTCAAACTCGGCCCTCCAGATGTTTTTTTTGCCTACAACTCCCATTATCCCTAGCTAGCAGGACCAGTGGTCAGGGATGATGGGAATTGTAGTCTCAAAACACCTGGAGGGCCGAGTTAGAGGAAGCCTGGTTCAGGGGATAATTAACAAGCTTTTTATCACTCTATAGGAAAAGCAATGGAATGAGCCGAAACTGCAAGAAATAAACTTTTAAATAGACAGATTTTTATTTTTTTGCTGAATGGGACTTTTGAGTTAATATTATAGGAGGATGGCATGGGGAGGGTTATCAAGTTAAAAAAGGGACTGTATGTTCCATTTTTATTCCACTTCCAGCTCATTGTAGAAAAGCAGTGCCTAAGCAGCACTTAAGGGCTCTAGTGTGGAAGTAACCCGTCCTATTTTTATGAGTTATACAAGAGTAGCCACAACAAATCCTCTCAAAAACACACTCCAAATGTGAATATATCTAAGAGCAGGCCACCTCTATTGAACTCTTTACTCCACACCCTGAAATCGTGGCTAGTTTCCCCAGATAGAGGGAGCTACTGGGAGCTGGGAGTGTTTTTGCTTTCTGCCTTCAAGGCATTGGGACATTTTTACTCCATGGCATAGAAGTGCATTAATTAGGTATTAAGAGAGCCAACAAGATCTTAATCAACTGGACGGAACCTATTTTCAAATAAAGCCAAAGTATTGGTTTGCTTTATGAGAAATCAGTTTTAAATTTTCCCCAAGTTTTTATATGCTGATGTTGTACTGCATTTATTATAAATGAGCTGGCTGAGGAAAAGCTCATGAAAGGCTATTCATCCCTTGTGACACAGTTCTGGGAGCTGTGTAAGTCGCTCATTGCATGATAATTAATTTCTCCTCTCCTTATGCTAGCTTTCATTTTATTAATGCAAGTATTAATTGATGGATTTTATGTTGATGAAGATAGCCCAAAGTGGTCTGATCCAAGGCCCCTATACTGTGGCCACCTCCTTTAACAAGCTAAGCATTATTGCTCCAATTAATGCACACCACAGATGGAGAGCAATTGCCTCATGCTAGAAGACATTCAAAGCAGACTTTCATTCTTTGAAAGGTTGTTGGTCTCAGTTTCTTCATTTATTGGCTTTCAGGCTGTCTGGACCACAAAGTGGGGGGGGGGGACTGTATAGAAGGAACAATTTCCTCGATGCCAAGATCCAAATTTGGGATAAGTACTCCTTGGTGAAAGAAGTAAAGTATGGAAATATAGGTTGTTAGGCCTTTAAAATATGCCTTTTCAAGTGAGTGCCAATGTTTCCTCCTTCCCCTAGCATAGAAAAAGGTGTTTGATAAGTTAAAAATGGTTTACTTACAAACTCTCCAAAAGTCAGATTAATCTGCTTTCCCATGCAGCAGCCAGAAAAAAATTGTACAGGCAGTAAAACTTAGCTTACTTGCACAGTGGTGAAAGCTCTTAAATTGGTAAAGCAATTCAATAGTGGCTTGTGAGAGCCATGCGGTCTGAGCTGGAGCAACTAACTAAATCTCTTGGGAACTACTCTCGGAAGGAGACCAATGGCTTGAATACCTAGTTCCTCCCAAGGTGAGGGGGAATGACCTAGTCTAAGCCTGGCAGTACAGTTTATTCTGTGTTATTAATCTCTTCATGCATTAGACTTAAGCATGTCAGTTATATGAGACTGGTTATCCCACAAATGCTAGGTGGTGTGGGGAGCGCTAGTGGCAGCCCCTCTAGCTGTTTCTCCTGAACACCCTAACACTTCCCCTCTGTTGGCTGACAAAGCTGTGTGTGCCCCCATTGTCTTCTCACCAGTCTCTAAGCTGGCCTGCTGCAACCAGGTGCACCAAAGGATACTGCCCTGTTGAAGTAAGAGTCTTTTCTACATGGAATGAGAGGTTTTTCAATCTGCTACTGTGTCCAGGGTAGCAAAATAGTGTGGGCTGGCTCTCCTGTTCACAATCTGCCCTTCCAATTCCCTGTTGAAAATGATGTATGTCCAACACTGCTGGTTTTCCTCACTGGTATTTGATTAAATCCTAATCTGCTCATTCCCTAGGAATCTGGAAATTTGAAAGGTCTCACAGCATCATACTTTCTCCATGGGGAGGGCCAACAGATATGAGAAGGCTAATAGCTGGGCAAACTGTGCTGCGGCAAAATTGAGGGCCAAGCTAAGATTGTTAGTGAGGTCAGTCACACAGGCCAGCTGCAGAACCTGTTTTGGAGAAGCATAGTTATAGGGAGCAGCATCCTGAGCCAAAATCGGTTGGTTTTGTATACTTCCAGCTGTGACAACTGACTCTGTGTGCCTCCAGATAACCCTTTCTGCTTAGATATCTATCCCACAGAATCCAGAGCAGAGTATTCTGGAACATGTTCTCTTGGGAGTTGGACGTCCCTCTTCTAGGGCATTAATTTAGATGAATCACCAGGCCAAGCTCTTGGGCCTAGCTGTTGCCCTGCTTGGACTGATAGTACAATCTAAAACACACTCGCCACTTCCCTGTAGCTGCACATTTGTGGGAGAAGAGTTGGTAGTCATGGGCAAGCTGCCTTTCAGGAGAGCGTGTTTTCTCAAGGAGGAACCTCTGGTAGGTTTCTAAAGAATTGTGGAACACAGTATGAAAATCATTCCTGAGCATGGATGAGAACCCCCAGGCTTGCAGGCCTCATTAGGTCTCCCAGGGATCCTAATTTGGCCCACGAGGCAATTTCCCCCCAGCCACAACCCTGGATGTCATGACATAAAGCTACAGCTGCAAAGGAACAAGCAGAAACCTTAGGCTGGGCTCCCAGGTGTTCATCTACATGAGACCTGCATTCAGCAGCACCTTTTAATCCATCAAGGGTTAAAAATCTAATGGAGGATTCCACTGTCAAACTAGCCAGGCAAGTTTCTTGGTCAGTTAATGGCACTATCTTCTGTCATTAGTATAACAAGGGAGGTTGCTTTGGCCTGAAGACAAATGGGTGGGCTCTCCTCCCTCACTTGGTGAGAAAGATAAAAGCCAGAGTTGTGTGTGCAGCTGGCATAGGAGCAGAGAGACAGAGCCATGCTTGACTTTGGCTTGAATCCAAGGCTGTGACTGGATGGGAGAAGCAGGACCTTCTCATGTGCTAATGCTCCATTGTAGTCTCAGGTTGTATATGTGTGCAAATGACCCAACTATCACAAAGTCTTTTTTGTTCCTCATTACAAGGAAACCAAACGCTGGATAAGCAATGAAACCCATGGAGTCTCACACCTCTCAGAGATTGGGGTGGCGTGAAAAAATACAATTAAATGCATACATTCAATTGGTAATTGTACAGCCTTCCACAGATTATGGCTAACTGGAATCTTTCTGTTAACGTGTTCATAGGTTTTTCTTCAATGCGATTGCTTCTGCTGCTCTTGGAATCCTTCTGCTGATTATGGTGATGATATATGTCTTCATCCAGTATTTCGTGGACCCAGAACGGCTCCGCACATCTCCCCAGTTTGAAAGTATTGTTCCACTGACTTAAAAAAACTTTTTACACCAATGTGACCTAGTAGTACTTTTTCAAGGTAGTGCCTATGGTTTCTTAAACAGAAAGGGGTGGTCATTAAGAGGGAAAACCAGCTCATGATTGGTATAGTACTGCCTAGACAGGCATTTGAGCAATGTCCTTCTCTCAACCAAAATTTGTATATGCAAACATTAGGGTTCATTTGTACAACTATTGTAATTTTGAGGGGTGGCCACACAAAGTAGTATAAACATGTACTTGTTCTTTTCAAAATATAATAAAGTAAGACCCCAGTTGAGAGGACTTTCACAAGACTAATTCACCATGTAGGAAGGAAGATATCATTGAGGTGGGAAGGTTTTCATCTGTGAATTTGTCAAGTCCTATTTTAAAGCCATCTAGGTTGGTGGCTGTCACTGCCTGTTACCACCCTGTATGCAAGATTTCTTAGTGCAGACAACTGTGCCAAATGGTTCACATCAATGCAACATATCATGTTACTACTGTCTGAAATCTGGAAATATTTTATGAGAGATTCACCATGTACTTCCAATCAGATTCCAGTTTTCATGTTCTACATTTCTGAGTTTGTTGGAAATTTCCAGTAACAAAGGATATAAGTTTGTAATTATGTTTTCATTAGTAAAACTGTCCAGAGTGGCTGGGGAAACCCAGCCAGATGGGCAGGGTAGAAATAATAAATAGTATAGTAAGTAAGAGTAGTAGTACTGTATAGTAAGAATGTGAAAAAAATTCATGCAATATTCTTTGCTGAATTTTATTGTGTTATTATCTTCCTGAGTGGGTCATGGAAACTGCTATTCTGAGTGATGCTTTGTATAGGGCAGAGGGCAGGGGGGATGAGTTTATGGAACCCAGAAAACCTTGGGAACCACTGCTTTAAAAGTGTGTTTTAGTCAATATTTATTTATTCACTGATATCTGGCTGTTTGACCAGCATAGACACTTAGGGAACAGTTTCGAAACTCCTGCCATAGTATTAGTACAAAAGGGAACATCATTCATTTCTTAATTGAAACCAGAATAAAATTACTTCTCCCCGTTATTTTTTCTCCAATAGGTGTCACTAGAAATGGTACCTGGCTGGTCTTTCTTCCTGTTGCTCCAGTAGAGACGACAGCAGCTGGCATCCTGAGTGTAGCAATATTAACTGTGGTTTTGGGATCTGCTTCTTTCTTGCTGCTTGGACATTTGTTGACGTTTCATCTTTACCTCTGTAAGTAAAACAATTCTGAAAAACACAGGGTAGGGGAGTGCAAATGAAGGGCTCAGTTTATGCAAAAGACAGGCTTTTATCCCCAATCTTAATGGTGCCCTGAGTGTACACTATTTTCTCACTAAAGGGAACGATGGTCAAAGATAATGTGAAAGCTCACTGAATTTGCTGACACCCATCTATCTAAGCTGCAAAGCTTTAGGGATTTATAGTTTTTAAATCTTAAAAAAGCACAAACTTCCATGTACGCAGTGAATAAAAAGATGAACACATATGAATACATGACTCGACATCGACCCAGGCTGTCTACCATATCTCGAGAAACAAGCACAGAGGGAACATCAGATACAACACACACAGTGGACTCTTTACAGGTAAGATCTTCTGTCCCCCTTAGATTTGCCTTTCCGTAGCATACCTGCTTCTAGTATATATTCATTTGGAAGATCAAACGTGTCGCCCTACTCAGGTGTTCGCCTCAATATGTGTGAATGAAATGTGCGGAGGAGGCAGATGTGTGCATGAAAGCCCCACCTCCAACATCTGCACATGCCAGTTCCATTTGAAACCTTCCCACATTGAGAGTGATCTGAAAGAACACACTTAGAATCCTCCCCATGATCAGGAACCATATATTTTCAGGGTTCCCAAATCACAATGAGGATTTTGAGTTCACCTGAATGTGGTTAGACTCCCCCTTCAGCAAGGGCGTTGACTTGGGCCCCAGATAATGGGTGCCCAATGTTGCCCAAGACAGAACAAGACACCCTCTATGAGAAGTTTAGGTTCTGTTTAGGTGGAGGAGAGGGGGGTCCGAGTGCTGTGGCCTCCTCCCCATGCTGCTTAACTCGCTTGGCTGTTCCACTTGCCTTGACACTTTGCCCTCTGGGGCTCATGGTAGGCCATGGAACTGGCTCCTCTTGCTCAATTATAGGTGGGGAAAGGGTTAACCCCTCTTTTTCCAACGCCCTGATGTAAACTGTACCACCGCTGGGTATGTTCAATGCTTTGAAGCTATGAACCATTCATTTCATGGATATCCTGCCTGATTTCCAATTTGGCCTTTAATCTTTCAGCTTTTGCCATGTGAATTCTAGACAACATTTAGAACTCCTCTTTAACGCGCATTTAAACTTAAATCCTAAAAAGCAGTATCTATCTGGCACAGGAGCAACCCTCTTATAGGTTTGTGTTCACATTCTTAGGATGTAACTGAAGTAAGAAAACCAGATGAAGTAGCACCCTCCTCTATATCAGGGTAAGTAAACAGATACATGATTATCATTTTACTGAGCCCAGTGTCCAATGAGCAAGTGAAAATTATTGCAACCAGAAAGAAGAAATCGGGTTTATTTAGGAATTTGCCTTTCATCAAACACCAGGTAAAGAAAACCGTAGTAATAACACTGCATACACCTGTTTTCCATAGAAAATATTCTGACTCAGGTCTGATTCATATGTAACACAAACCATGGTTCTGGGCTTAGACAAAACACTAAGCAAACCCAGCTTACCTTTGGAAAGAGTTAAGGCAGGAGGACCGAGGAGAAGAGAAGAGCTTTGATTTTTCCTTTGAGCATCTGCATGCCTGCTCATTCATTCTTAGCCATAGTTTGGCTTAGTGTTTTATGAGAACTGGCCAGTGGGTTATTTCTGTTCCAATTAAAATCTTCTCAAGCTTCAACTGCTTAGTAGAAAACACAGCCATGATATATCATTGACAGGTTGTGACCATAATGTAAGTAATCCATCTTGGAGTTCATTGCTCAAAACACGAATCAATTAGGGGCAGATGAGAGCCATTTTTTTTTTCTGGAAACAGAACAATAGAAATATCAATCTGATAGTGCTTCTACCATCATCATAAGGTTGGCATACTTTAGTTGGGAGACTATGCCTTCCAAAAGGAATTAAAACAAGGAATAATGTGGACACACCACCAAAATGCCAAACAGCATGGTGTACCAACCATGTCCCCCTCATTAACCATATATAGAAGAGGTCAACCCATGCCTGGCAGTAGGCAAACATCTCCATGGTGAGACAACTCCATCACAGTCCATAGATATAATGATGCAACAACACCATCAACTTGTATGAATGCTTGAGTCTCCTTATCCTGTACACACAGTCTGCAAAGAACAAACCTTTAGACACCCACACAGCCACAACTCAATTCAAAGAAGCATGTATGGAGAATTCTAGGAGAAGTTTTAAGTCCTGCTGGAGAGTCAGTGTCCCTGTGGGTGGGAGGAACTTTCCTCCCAGAAAAGGGAAGGCGCAGGTGAGACCATAATTATATCTTCACAGAACCACTGCAGTAGCTCAGAATTAAACAGTGCTGAGACAGGAAGCTGAAGGAAGGGGTTTTAGGTCACACCAGGGAGAAGATGTGGTCGTTTTTAAAATATCCATTTCCCACAAGTTTTGCATAGTTCTGGAAGTCTGCATGCAAACCAGCTGGAATAATTTCAGAACTATTAGCTTGGTTGTTGCATATGCTCATAAGAGGCCATCTCTGCCCAAAGCATACCTGCAAGGGAATAACTTAAGTCTTTAATTTTGCTTTGCTCCCTAGAACTCATGCCAATTAACTGCACTTGATCAAGAACAGCATCAGGAACAGGTGGCTTCCTCAGAGACGGCCTGTGTAGCATTTCCAGAAGATTACTGTGTTTCATCGATGCGAAATGACCATTGTATGCACTTGATTCAGCATAGCTAAAGGGAAAGGTGGAATGCCAGTTCCTGCTCTCAGTTGGGTCAAAACTGGACACTGAAATCACAAGATGTTCCCTTCCTTATCCAAACCAGCATGCTTCTTTTGTCTCTGAGAAGGTGCTATTATGTGGAAGGCTGTGGCCAGTCAAAAGACCACATGTAAAGAACATGGTGGACTTGGAGGATGCACCAGATCATCCTTCTAGACGAGGTCTGTGTGTACAGAACTGATGAAATTTTGGTCTGGAGGTTCTCCATTCTATGATAATGAAGGGCTTGAAATGTTTTTCATCAGCTGGCAATGCATTATATGAAGACCAGCTGATAACAGCTAAGGAGGAGAGGGTGAGGGTAGGCAGAGGGTGGCTGGATAGGATTTCAGTGACAGGAATCATTTTGAGGCCCATGCTGATGACCAATGTGTCTCCCAACTCTTGTCTCTGTTTAATGGGAGCGGCATGTGTTTCCTGAAGTTGTACTTCAAGTGTGAATAATCTCAGCTGAAGAGCCAGCAGATATCCACAAGGCAAGAGTAGCCGTTCACAGGTTCTTCCTTGCACAGAACCAGTAATAGCTACTGTTGTGAATGCATTTGAGAGTCTCTCCCTAGTAAATGGGAAGCTAGTAAATGGGTAGCAAAATATGTAGCAGATCACAGGATATAGAGAAGATAGCTTGGAGGGTAATCATTTGACATTGCCAAAAAGAGTAGTAAGTCTTAGAGTCAAAAGTATCCTCCACGTGGCATTGGGAAGGCTCCAATAAATTAGACTGATTTCTCCAAAATGTATTTATATAAAGTGTCACCGCAGAAAGTTCTGCTTATTAATGCCAGTTGGAAAATACTTTCCTTTCTGTCTCTACGCTGAAAACCAGTTTTTTTAAATAGAAAATGGATTGTGTATTTGATCCTTTTTTAAAATGCTATTTCTTATAAATAAATTATATGATTTTGTGGCATTACAGGAACATTTTAATAAACTCCCCCCATTAAACAACGCAAGAGTCTGTCTAGCCTAGTTACATGTAAGATTGGGTTTACTTGACTAAAAATTACAGAGGTTGATTCTCATTTGCACTTTACATGGGGGAGTGATCCTTTAGATTGGAAAGTTTTCTAGGTTTATAATATGTGTACAATGAAAGGAAAATGTTATTGAATGAAATGTACTTGTTTTTTAATCCTCATTCTTTTCATAAAAAGCATTAAAGATAATAAAATTATTATTTTAAAATTGCCTTTTAAATATGAGGAGGAATATAGTCTATGAAATATTGGTGGCATATAAGGCAATTTTGTCATAAAGAGCCTAACACTAGGCTGCTTCGTTCTGGAGGTAAAGGTTAGAAAGCACATTTCTGAAAAATGAAAGTCACCCAAAGCTTATATTAAAAGAAACACAGGAAATTAATTGTACAAGTGCATAGAGAATAACAACTAGCCAAGCGGCATCAATTCTGACCCTGTAGAGTTAGCAGCAACCAGTTCTATGTGGCTGCTCTCAGTCTCTGGGAGCTTGCGACCAAGAACATGCGATCAGGACTAGTAAGCAGGGGCTTTTGCGAGGGTGTTTAGTGAGCTGGTTTGAGGGGAAGCCTGGAGTGCTATGACACAAGACCTGGGCAGTGACCTGGAACACCTGTGCTATGTTTGTTTTCCTGCCTGAGGGTGTATGAAGTTACACCTGCAGCAAATGTAAGCTGGTTGCCTTGCTGGAAGAGAAGGTTCAGCAACTTGAGGTTCACCTCTGCAGACGTAGAGTCATCAGAGGAAGATATTCTAGATGTAGCAAAGCAGATTGTCCTGGATTAGTGATGCTGTGGGGGGTGGGATGCCCCTAGAGAGGAGGAAGATCACTAAATGCAGGAAGCAAACCCCTGGAGGAATGTGACACACAGAAGCAGGACTGTCAATAAATGTGTTGTGTCTTTGGGGCAGTACAATTGATTCCAGGCCCTCCCCTTGGACCCTTAATTCTGGGCCACAGGAACAAGGACAGAAGTTGCAGGTCTCAGAACATACACAGATGGCTAGAGAAGGAGCTGTATATAGAAGGATTCCTGCCACTGCCCAGAGGAGGATGTGATGTGCTGTGGTGGCAGGTGACTCCTCTACTGATGAGACAGAGGTTGCAGTGTGCAGGTGTAACAAGATGTCCCAGGAGGTGTGCTGTCTTCCAGTTGCAAAGATTCAAGGTGTGACAGAGAAGTTACCAAGTCTTATAAAGCCCATCGACCATTACACCTCCCTCCCTCCCTTGTACGCCATGTGGGTACAAATGATACCACCAGACACATATAGCAAGGACATGAGACTATGGGTAGGAAGCTGAAGGCACTTGAGGCACAGGTGGTTATTTCCTCACTCCTTCCTGTTGAGTGATGGCCCTCAACAGGATGGCCCAGGAAGAAAGAGGAAAATACTGGAAGTAAAACAGAAGTGCCTGGTGTGCTCTGGACCATGGGGTCACGAAGAGTCAGAAACAACTAAACAACAACAACAACAACAACAACTGGCTGTGCAGATGGTATTGGGGAAATATTAGCTTCTTTGACCATGGTTCTCACTTCCATGAAGAAAGACTTCTGGCAAGAGATGGGTTGCACCTCATAGAGGTTGGCAAGAATGTGAATTAAATTAGGATTAAATTTAGGTTTGTTTCATAATGCCCAGTCGAACGCTATTTCTCCCATCAACTTGTTCTAATCAGATAGTTGAGGGGCAGAGTCCTTTGCCCCATTGTCAAGAACAGGAAGACTTTGCAGAGGGTAACTATGCAACTCAGTCATAACTTTTGATAACAGCAGCCTAGCAACTGGGATTTATAAACAGCAGCTGGAAAACACATTTCTTTCACCATTTTGCTGAATTATTTGTTTTTAAGGCAGGGAACCTGGCACTCATTTTACATGTTTGTTTTTAAAAACACGAATGTCTTTCTCAAAAGCTGATAATACAAATATTCAAATGTGAATGGGGAACTTAATCTTGGAGGTTTGCCCTGTGCAGATGTTGAGGGAAAACACAGAGCTTTATCTTCTCGGGATGAGGAATGATCTCAACGGTAGCTGTGTTTAACAAAGAGATCTATAATGACCAGTAAACATAATCCAAACAATTGAATAACTGAACAGGGAAACTTTTCAGGGGAGGAAAAGACATAGGCTTTCAAATCTGTTAATTTCCCCCTCCCTTCTTTGGAATCTAGTGGTTTGGCCAAAGACAAAACTGAATTTTGCAATTAGCAAAAGCAATCAGGAAAAAAACCTAAATAATAATTAGTATGCAAACATTTGTATCACCACAATGATGGCTGCGTTGCCACACTGCCCACCCAGTGTTGCCTGCCTCAAGTTCTGAATTTTTTAAAACCAGAAGATTATGCAGCTGAAGTCTTCAGAGAACTAGAGAAGTCTGCTAGTGTTCCTGAGCAAAGTGACTATTCATAGAAAAGGAACATAAGCCCTTTTGCTAAATAAGTGTACGAGCTGGTGTAGCATATTGGCTAGGAGGCCAAAGATGCAATAACCCCACTTATTCAGGAGTAATTTTCACTGAATTCAATATGGTTTACTTCTGAGTAGAAATGGTTAAGATTGGGCTATACATACATGAATCAGAAAGTCCTTCATTCAAATATCTCTTTGGCCACACACTCACTCGATTACCTTAGGCCAGGGGTTTTCAATTTTTAGAATCCACAGCTCCCTTGACCAACTACATTCTTTCTGTGGCACCCCATGGGGCTTAGCAGCCCAGTTATGGTCACCGCTTGACTGCAGAGCTTGCAGTCTCTCACCCTTTTCCGAACGCCCTCCCTTGTGGAGTGTTCCCTCAGTCTCTCTCCTCTCCCCTCTCCTTGGGAGTCCTCTGGGCAGCCGCAACTGCCACCCCTGGTCTCTCAGCTGCCCCCTCCGCCCCAAAGAGAGGTGACTTCTCACACTGCCACACAGAGGCCTGGGAAGCACCCCCTGACCAGCCCCAGAGGCACCATTTCTCTGGGGGGCTTATAGCCAGAGCTGCTGCAACAAACAGCTGTGCAAGCCTTTGGGAGGCAGAGATGCGAGAGGGCATGGGGGGGGGAGAGAAAGAGGGACAGAGGCCACTGTTGCCATGGTACCCCTGACCATCCTTCAAGGCACCTGAGGGTGCCATGGCACACTGGTTGAAAACCACTGCTTTAGGCATGCTACTCTTCCTGTCTGCATTATGGGGCTAATGCTAATCAATCTGGCAGAGTTGTTGCAATGATTGATGCTACAAGGTAATGTATATTACATGCTTTGAACATTCAAAAGCGCTATACAAATGTTGTGCATTTTTGTACTGCTAATATTGTATACCAGTTCAAATGGAGCTAATCAAACCTTGAATGTGCCATTGTAAATGTAAAGTTGCCAATCAGAATGCTGGTGGTTCAAATCCCCACAATGGGGTGAGCTCCCATTGTTCAGTCTCAGCTCCTGCCAACCTAGCAGTTCAAAAGCATGAAGTGCAAGTAGATAAATAGGTACCACACTGGCGGGAAGGTAAACAGTGTTTCCATGCGCTGCTTGCGTTCGTTGTCACCCATTCTTTTAATCAAAGATCTTCCTCCTGGAAACCTTTGAAACTATATGGATACATTTGACTTCAAACTTTGTAATTTAGTGTACACTTATGAAGGATAAAAGGTAAAGGGACCCCAAACCATTAAGTCCAGTCGCAGACTACTCTGGGGTTGCGGCGCTCATCTTGCTTTATTGGCCGAGGGAGCCGGCATACAGCTTCCGGGTCATGTGGCCAGCATGTCTGAGCAGCGCATGGAAACGCTGTTTACCTTCCCGATGGAGCAGTACCTATTTATCTACTTGCACTTTGATGTGCTTTCGAACTGCTAGGTTGGCAGGAGCAGGGACCGAGCAACGGGAGCTCACTCCATTGACGGGAATTGAACCGCTGACCTTCTGATCAGCAAGTCCTAGGCTCTGTGGTTTAACCCACAGCGCCACCCGCGTCCCTTGCCATTGTAATCAGAGCAAAATGAAATACAATCTATCCTGCCTTTTCTTCCTCATTTTGATTGGGTGATATCCAGCATTGTAAGAGTGGAATTCCCTTCCTATCTGTGCTGTTCCCGGGGGAAAGGTACCGTTACCGTAGTCTGAGTTCACAAGATGAGAGGCGAGGTCCGAATCAGGGAGCCGGGCGGGGAACAGGAACGCTGGAAGGTCAGAAGCAGGAGGCCGGGCAGGGAACAGGAACGCTGGAACGTCAGGAGCAGGAGGCCGGGCAGGGAACAGGAACACTGGAAGGTCTGAAGCCAACAACGACGTTGCTCCCGCAACCTGGGACCGGGCTGACTGACCTTTATCTTCTTCTAAGGCCAGGGGCGGTCCTGGCCCCCTGGAGCCCCGCCTCCTCTGGCCTTAAGGCGAGCACTCCTCCTGGGAGCAACCAGTTCCCTTCGCCTCTCTGCCCTAAGCCTCTGCAGTTCAGAGGAGGCCGAAGGGTTACTGGGCCCCGGAGGAGGCTCACCTGTAGACACTGAGTCCTCAAGCACCTCTGGGGCCAGAATGGTTTCACCTGGTGCCTGCTCCTGAGGATCTGACACAGGTGCAGGCTCCTCAGAATCTAGGCCTTGCCCCAGTTCAGCCAGCCCTGGAGGCGGGGATCTTAGTGAAATGGTCGGAGAAAACTAGAGAAAACTAGAAGGCAGGTACAGCCTCGAGACGGGGGTAAGTCCACTACAAAGTCCAGCGAAACCGTGTGCCAAGGACGTGGTGGAACTGGCAATGGCTGAAGTAGGCCGGGGGTTGCCCGGTAGGGCCCTTGGCCCGCCGGCAGACATCACAACCAGCAACGTAGCGAGCCACGTCAGCTTTCAGGCGGGGCCACCAAAACTCACGGCTTACCAGATGGGTGGTCCGATACCGCCCAAAGTGCCCCGCTGCTGGGGCATCATGGGTCATCCGGAGAACCTCAGCCCGCAGTGGCCCTGGCAGGATGTACAGGCGACCATGGTGCAGCAGAAGGCCCTGATGCAAGACCAGCCCCAGATACTGAGGGCTGGACCCTTCAGCCAGCTCCCGGAGTTGTTCCTGGGCCCAAGCGTCGACCCGCTGCTGTTCCTGCACCCGAGCCTGCAGTGGCTCAGCCTCCTGGGTGGCCAGGAATGCAGCTGGTGGTAGGATCGTGGTGGGTACTGCCTGCTGTACCGTGTCTGCGTTGTCTTCAGGTTTCCGGGACAGGGCATCCGCCTTCTGGTTTTGGGAACTAGGGATGTAGCGGATCCGGAACTGGAACCGGGAAAAGAACAACGCCCACCGGATCTGCCTTCGGTTCAGCTTGCGGGTGGTCTGGAGGTACTCCAGGTTCCGGTGGTCGGTTCTCACCTCCACTGGGTGTCGTGCCCCCTCAAGATGGTGGCGCCAGACCTCAAAGGCCACCTTGATGGCCAGTAGTTCCCGCTCCCACACGGTATAGTTACGCTCCGCTGGAAGGAGCTGGCGGGAATAGAAGGCACAGGGTAAGAGTGGCGCTTCAGGTCTATACTGCTGAGACAAGACGGCACCGAGAGCTGTACTGGAGGCGTCGGTCTCCACCACAAAGGGTCGAGAGGGGTCAAGATGTTGCAAGATCGGCACTCTCTGGAAACAGGCCTTCAACCCCTGAAACGCCTCCTCTGCCTCCTTGTCCCAGGAAAACGGCGTCTTGGGGCGCAGTAGCCGGGTCAATGGCGTGGTGTGCTGAGCATAATCTGCAATGAAGGTCCGGTAATAGTTGGCGAACCCCAGGAAACGCTGTAGGTCCTTGCGGTTCCAAGGTGCCGCCCATTCTCGAACCGCTGCCATCTTCCCAGGATCCATCTGCACCCCATCTGGAGAGAGCCGGTGACCAAGGAAGTCCACAGACCGCTGATGGAACTCGCACTTGCTGAGCTTTGCATACAAACGGTGCTCGCGCAAGCGCTGCAGCACGGTCCGGACATGACCCTCATGGCTAGCCGGGTCACGGGAGTAAACCAGAATGTCATCCAAGTACACCACCACGTACTTGTCTAGCAAGTCCTGGAACACGTGGTTGATGTACCGTTGGAACACAGCAGGCGCGTTGCACAAACCGAAGGGCATAACCAGGTATTCAAACTGCCCGTGCCGGGTCCCGAATGCTGTCTTCCACTCATCCCCGTCTCGGATCCGAATCAAATTGTAGGCCCCCCAGAGGTCTAGCTTGGTGAACACCTGCGCCCCTTGCACCCGCTCCAGCAACTCCGAAATAAGGGGCAAGGGGTACCGGTCTGGGATGGTCATTTTGTTCAGGGCCCGGTAATCATGGCAAAGGCGGAGCTCCCCACATTTCTTCTTAACAAAGAGCACTGGCGCAGCGGTGGGCGAGGTAGAAGGCCTGATGAAACCACGCTCCAGGTTCTTGCGCAAGAAGTCCTGCAAAGCCTCACGCTCTGGCTCTGTTAGAGAGTATAAGCGACTCACCGGTAGGGGCGCTCCGGGCTGGAGGTCTATGCCACAGTCAAAAGACCGATGCGGCGGCAGCTGGTCTGCCCCCCGTTCCTCGAACACGTCTTGGTAGTCCCGGTACACGGCTGGGAGCGTGGGTGCTGCCTCCTCCGTGGGTGCGGCCGCTAGCATCTCGGACTGAGCATGGGAACATGGGTCTGGGAAGTGCACAGTCCATTTGACCCAGTCAATCTGAACATTGTGAGCCTCCAGCCAGTCCATCCCGAGCACCAGGGGGAACCGGGGCATGGAGGCAATGTCCAAGGTTCGCACCTCCCGGTGCTGCTGGAGACACAGGACCAAGGGCTGGGTCTCCCGAGTGACGGCACCCGAACGCAGGAGCCGTCCGTCAATTGCCTCCACCTGTACCGGTTCTGGCTTGTTCTGAAGTGGCACCTGATGATGAGCGGCAAAGGCAGCGTCCATATAGGAGCGGGTTACCCCCGAATCTACCAAAGCGTGGGTAAGAATCCAGGGCCCACCTGGAGGGTAGAGACGCACCGGTACCATGAGATGTCGCAATTCCACTGGTGAGGGCCCTTCTTGCATGGTTTGGGACCCCATGTTGCTAGGGCCTTCGGCTACCGAGGTTGGCGGTCTCCCTGCGACTGGTATCTTCTCGGGACAGGAACGGGCATAATGTCCACTCCCACCACAGTAAAGACACAGGTTCCCCTCCCGACGCCGCGACTTCTCCGAGGGGGAGAGGCGAGGTCGCGCAGCCCCGAGCTGCGTTGGCTCGACTGGCAACTCGGCTGTGGGCGTGGACCTGCTGGGAAGGACTGGCGCTAGGAGCCGGGAGTGCTGGCGATCCCGGGCCTGGCGACGGTCCTCCAACCGATCGTCTATCTGCAGGCTCCGCTGAATGAGGTCGTCCAGTGTGGTGGGACGATCCATCATGGCCAACTGGTCCAGTATCTCGTCCGACAGTCCCTCAAGATACTGGTCCCGTAGTGCAGAGTCATTCCAAGACAAGTCTTGTGCCAACAGCCGAAATTCTGTGGCGTAGGCGGCGGCTGTGGACTTGTCCTGCTTCAACCGACGAATCGCCCGATTGGCTTGGCTCTCCTTCAGAGGGTTACCAAACACAGTCTCTAAGTGGTTACAAAACCCCACATAGTCCGTTAGCAAAGGAGAGTCTTGCCGGAGCAGTGGCAAAGCCCACTTGGACGCCTGGTCCTTTAACAAACTGATTAAAAAGTGCACCTTGGTGCGGTCGTCTTGGAAGTTCCGGGCTCGCCCCTGAATGTACAACTTGGCCTGGGTGAGGAACATGGGAAAACTGGCCGGGGCCCCATCAAACTTCTCAGGTAAAGCCACTGGGTACTTGCCAGGAGCCGGGGCGTCGGCCCCAGGAGCCGGTAGGGCGTCCAAGCGCTGCTGAAGTGCCGTAACCGCGTTGCTGAGCTGCTGCACGGTGTGAGTCAAGGCCTGGTTCTCCTGGGCTATTGGCAGCAGCGTAGCCGCTTGGTCGGCCATGGCTTCTGGCTCTTCCCGAACGCACCCCAACAAAGGGGGAGTGCGGGAGGTGGCGGGAGCAAACTGTGCTGGTCCCAGGGGAAAGATACCGTTACCGTAGTCCGAGTTCACAAGATGAGAGGCGAGGTCCGAATCAGGGAGCCGGGCGGGGAACAGGAACGCTGGAAGGTCAGAAGCAGGAGGCCGGGCAGGGAACAGGAACACTGGAAGGTTTGAAGCCAACAACGACATTGCTCCCGCAACCTGGGACCGGGCTGACCTTTATCTTCTTCTAAGGCCAGGGGCGGTCCCGGCCCCCTGGAGCCCCGCCTTCTCTGGCCTTAAGGCGAGCACTCCTCCTGGGAGCAACCAGTTCCCTTCGCCTCTCTGCCCTAAGCCTCTGCAGTTCAGGAGAGGCCGAAGGGTTACTGGGCCCCGGAGGAGGCTCACCTGTAGACACTGAGTCCTCAAGCACCTCTGGGGCCAGAATGGTTTCACCTGGTGCCTGCTCCTGAGGATCTGACACAGGTGCAGGCTCCTCAGAATCTAGGCCTTGCCCCAGTTCAGCCGGCCCTGGAGGCGGGGACTCCTGTGCAGGCTGGGATTCCTCTGGTTCAGCCTCTGAATCGGAATCCCAGGCCATCACACTATCCTTCTACCTGTAGCCTCTTGCCCTGCCTTCATCAGGGTGTCCCACCTTTACCTGCCACACAACTGGCATTTTACACATTATCCTACTTGTGTAGGGCAAGTGAATGTGGATTGGGATGGATCCATGGAGCAAATTATGACTTTGGATAGGACTAATTCAGTCCACAGGGAGGCTTTGCCACACTGGTGCCTGGGAAATGCCTTGGAAACTGTGTATCTGGATTAAGGAGGCAATAAAATGGGACACCATTTTGATAAGCACCATGCTCGTGTGCATGCAGGAGCCACACTGAAGGCACATAAACTGTCACATGGAAGCACCCACAGATAGTTATCAAGTGTTAACTGGTTTAAATTGGCTCCTAATAAATGAAGTAAAGCTTTGGGCAGCAGCAAACAGGCCTCCATCACCCAGCAGGTGAGGCAGCTTAGAATGCAATGGGCCTTTTGCTGGTCCAGCTCTGCCCACTCCCCAACTTGTTTCAGTGGTTAATAATGGCTTCTGTTCGTGGGGATACCCCCAACACTAGCTTCCACCCACCATTCAAAAACTGCAGCAAGGAGGGACAATTCTATCTCATCCAAACCTGTTCCAACATTTGCTCTACCCATTAAAAAAAACCATTAAAACTGTGCTTCTCTTCAGATGGAACAGAATCCTAGCTTATTTTTTTTTGGGGGGGGTGTCCTGTGGTGACTGAACAGAAGCTTAAAGAGTGATAGTAATCATCATCATCATCATCATCATCATTTATTATTTATACCCCACCCATCTGGCTGGGTTTCCCCAGCCACTCTGGGCTGCTCCCAACAGAATTAAAAGCACAATAGAACATCAAACATTAAAAACTTCCCTAAACAGGGCTGCCTTCAGATGTCTTTTAAAAATAGGATAGCTGCTTATTTCCTTGACATCTGATGGGAGGGCATTCCACAGGGCGGGTGGGCACCACTGCCAAGAAGGCCCTGTGCCTGGCTCCCTGTAACTTTGCTTCTCACAGTGATGGAACTGCCAGAAGGCCCTCAGCACTGGATCTCAGTGTCCAGGCTGAACGATGGGAGTGGAGACGCTCCTTCAGGTATACTGGACCGAGGCCGTTTAGGGCTTTAAAGGTAAGCACCAACACTTTGAATTTTGCTTGGAAACGTACTGGGAACCAATGCAGATCTCTCAGGACTGGTGTTATATGGTCTTGGCGGCCGCTCCCAGTCACCAGTCTAGCTGCCGCATTCTGATTTAATTGCAGTTTCCGGGTCACCTTCAAAGGTAGCCCCACATAGAGTGCATTGCAGTAGTCCAAGCGGGAGCATGATAGCACTTTTTTATCAGTTGCCTCCCCCTTGCTGCTGAGGATTATATGGTAAATTGCCCCATGATCTTTGGATGAAGAGAAATATAGAAATTAAATAAGTAAATAAATAAAATAAGATTGCTCTTCAGTTCCATGTACTGGAGGCTCCCTGTTTTATACCTATGCAAAACTGTATCTGTCTTGATGTCTTCACAATAGCTAGTGCCAACAACTGGGCAAAAAGCATCTTGCTTTAGGATAACTCCCATGAATTTTTATGTATTTCAGAAGTGTTGGTAAGTAAATAGTAAGCAGAGCATGCATTATGGATGAACTTCATTAATGTTTTCTAATCCCAATGGACCACAGTGAATTGCACAGTTTTTTGTTTGTTTTAGTGTGTTTTAGTGTTCTCACTTTGTATTTTTATGTTGTGAACCACCTTTTGATCTTTGGGTGAAGGGTGGTGTAACAAACAAGCAAACATATACTGTAGGTACAGGCAACGTCGTTTTTATGCCGTGCAGGGAAATTGGCATCAGGGAATCTGAATACTGGCTTATAGAAAGTAGGCATCGTAGCCTTACCAGTGCCAGGAATGAAATTATGTTTTAAATGATGCCCTGTTTCCAGGAGGAAAACACTAAATCATGTGAAGCCTGTTATCACTCCTCCCACCCCCACCACACAGATACCCTTGTTTAAAAGGTAGAAGTGATTCTGGCAAGGATTCACAGGACACAGTTTTTTATTTTTTGTAGAGAGGTCCCAACTGGTGGCTACTTACCCATTTCCTGCCTCCTTTCCCACGTGTGTTGATGGCAGATTAAAAACCATGTTCAATTGGTTTTACAAAGTCAATAAAAGTACACCATGTTGCACAGAACCTGTAGATCCCCCCCCCCCCCCGCTCGGGACGTTCGCTTTGTTTGTCTGGACAAATTAAGTGTTTTGCAATGTTGCATTCCTGCAACCTGAGAGATTTCCATTTTTTTGCTACCACTAACTTAGCTGCTGTTAGCAAGGGCAAGAGAAGATCTTTCTTGCTTGAATCTCGACGCTGCCGAGTAAAGATAAGAGAGGCGGTTTTGGGTCTGGGCTGTCTTGTCATCAGGCTGGTTTTTGCGGGGTGGAACTTCCCTCCAAAGGGGGTAAATTCGGGGCTGCGCCACCACGCAGGGAGCGTGGTAAAGGCTATGCGCTTGTGCGGTATGTAGGTATGTGTATTTACAGTGGTGCCTCGGGTTACTTAATTCGTTCCGGAGGTCTGTTCTTAGCCTGAAACTGTTCTTAACCTGAAGCACCACTTTAGCTAATGGGGCCTCCTGCTGCCACTGCGCCGCTGCTGTGCAATTTCTGTTCTTATCCTGAAGCAAAGTTCTTAACCCGAGGTACTATTTCTGGGTTAGCGGAGTCTGTAACCTGAAGCGTCTGTAACCCGAGGTACTACTGTAGTCTACCGCCCTATACTCCGAGATCTCAGGGCGGTTCAGGACATAAAATTACAATATAAAAAACACCCCCAAGCCTTCTTGGGCTTGATGGCTGGAGGGACTGGAGACGCGCCGTGACGCAGCCACCTGCTGCTGCCCGCGGGGAGAGCGCTCCGGGCCGCCGGGGGCCGCGGGAGGGCGCGGCGAGGGCCACGGCAGGCGCCTGGCTGGGCGGAGTCCCGCGTCCGGCCCCTCGACGGCCCTTCGCCAATGCCGGGCGCGCAGGGCGGAGCCGGCCGGCCGCCTCAGAGCCGCGCTCGCCGCGCCTCGCTCAGCCGCCGCCGCCGCCGCCGCCGCGGACGCGTCTTCTGCTGGGGGCTCCGCGCGCCCGAGTCCGGGGCCGAGAGGGGGCAGCGCGGACGGGCAGGAGGCGAGCCCGTCCGAGCGGGGAGGTAAGCGGGGCGAGGAGCGGGGCTTGGCGGGACTGCGCGCCTCAGGCAGCGCCGCCTTCCCAGGAGCGCCCGCCAGTTCCGGGTCCCGGGTGGCCTTTTTTGGGCGGCGGCGGCGGCGGCGGCCAGGCAGGCGGCCCCCCAGAGCTCCGCGCCCGGCCGCTGAAGGCTGCCGAGTCCGACGGGCGGGCGGGAGGGAGAGGCGCCGGCAGCCCCGGCGCGCGCGGGTTGCGCCTGCTGCTGCTGCTGCTGCTGCCTCTGGGCGCCCGCGCCGGGGAAGGCGCTGCTGGCTGGCCGCCTCCCGGGCTGCAAAGCGAAAGCGCAGAGGCATGCCAGGGCCGGCGCGGGAGGGAGACGGCGCTCTCCCCTGCTGAAGTTGGCGTCTAAACATTGCCGGGCTCCGCTGTTGCCCTCTTCGAGGAGAGGTCCCGGCTGCTGCTGTGTTTGAGCCCAGGCTCTCGGAGCTCGTGGAGCGGTCGAAACAGAGAGATGGCATTCTTTGAAATTGCAGGAGCCTTCTTGCAATTAAAGGGACGGATCCCTTTGGACCTCTTGCTCGGAGATGTGCACCCTTCTGCTCTAATAGATCTTGCTTTAAAAAACCGACTCCCTTTCTAGATCCTTTCTGCCCCTCAACCCCAGAGAAATCGGAAAGATTTTGCTGGCAAATAAACAGCATCTTCCTGTAAACAGAAGCTACACACATACACGAGGGGGGTGGATGGTGGCGCCTGGGCGGGGGATGTGTGTGGATGTGATGGGGGAATCTTTAGGTTCTTCCTAGTTATGGCTTCTAGATTTTTCTGGTGTTTGTCTAGGTGCTTCAGTGTTACGTAATAGATCTTGAGAACTGGAGTCTGTGTCAGACTCGCTGAGGACCCCCTTCCCTTTCCCCTTCCATTGCAGTGTTTATCTTTCATTTTCTGGGGAAGAAGGTTCCTGAGAAGAGGTTGTCAAGCAATAGCTGGGTGGCAGCAGCAGCAGCAACTGAGGCATGTCCTACACAAGGGAGAATAAATTATGCACCTTCCCTGGAGGTAGCAGGTGCAATGGAAATGATTCACACTGGATCCTTCGGTTCCACTTTCTGATTTCATTCCCGCCAGAGGGAGAGCAATATTTACTCATTTCCTCAGCATGTTGCTGTCTGTGCACAGCACCTGATCTGGGCTGCAGTCCTCAGACCTGGCCATTTCCGAGCAAGCCCCTTGCGTCAGGCAGGAAGATTGCAGAGAGAGGGAGCTGGAGGGCTGGGGCAAACCCCCAAAACACAGGGGCTCAGGTGGTCTTGTGTCCTCTGCAGCAGGGGGGGGAGGCAAGATCTGTCGGCACACAGTCCCTGAGGCCCCTTCCCTGAATTTTCCGCTTTCATTCTTTTACAGCCTTTTGATTTACACAAGTCAATAGAAGGGAAAGGCAGGCAGGCAGGATTCTACCTTGTTATACAGTAACACCCCCCCCTTCTGCCTTCTAGTATGCTGACCAGTGAGGACAAAAGTACTGAGGTGACTGGAACTATATCTTAGTAAATAACTGTAAAGGGTAAATATATCTTGTGTTTTGATGTGTCATGCCCTATCTGGGCATGAACCACACCACAGGAAGTGTGTGAGGGGGCTGCGCATGTCTGCACTGTGTCCCAGCAACCCCCTCCCCCCAAAGTGCTCCCTGTGTCTTCAGTGAGCAGCCATGTTGGGTCTGACCCTCTGACTTGGAGGATCTTTGTACAAGTAAAATAAACGATGGCTTGTCGCAGTGATCTGGGTGCTAAGGAGAGCCACTCTGCACAAGCTCAGAATCTTTTTATTATTATTTCAGGACAGTTGCATCACTGGAAAACCTCTGGAGATTAGATTATTTTTATTCTGCCTGTTACAGTTTTGGCCTGGTTCTTGCTAAGGTGGCGAAACCTGTGCCTGAAGGGTACCATTTTATAGTGTAGGTGGAGGCTCGTTAGAAGGAATGCATTACCTGCACATAGAAAACTGGTATATCAAGGAGAAGACTAGCCTAGAGCCCTTCTCTCATTGGCATGTTGGTTTTCTGTGTGCTCTTAACCACCTGCTTGGTTTGTTCATAGGGAAAGAAGAGCAATTTCTCAGAACTTTGTAAAATTGAAAACTTTGCAGTCGATGAATCTATTACTAGGGAGATCTAAGTAACCAAAATTACATTCTTATGCCATTTCCATATGATGGAAAATACAGATTAGTTTTTGTCTACATGGACAAAGTGGTTCCTCCACTTTTTCAAATGACACTCAAGTGTGGTAGTTCTGAGTTCTATTGTCTATTGTGTCCGGAGACAATAGTTATTTCAGAGAGCTGAAGAGTGATCTAAGATGGGCATCATTGCCAATGGTGTGCATGCTCATCCCACTGTAATGTCTCTTCATAGGTTTGTAACTTTTTGGGGGGTAATTCAGAAACCTACAAACTGGTTTCTGAATTACATTGCCTGCCTTTCATGTGAAATTGCTGTATGTACTAACTTTTAATGAAGTATCCACATGAAGCCTTCATCCAATCATTGTCTTCCTTCATTTTCCCATGGTGCTTCCACCTTTTCCCAGGCAGAAGAAGGTCCTCCTTTTCCCAGAATGGAAGAGTTTGTGCTGTTTACACAGTTCTGGATGCCTTCAGTGTTACTCCTCCATACTTTTAGAAGGGGGTGGGTGACACATCCAGAAAGGGGGCCTATTGCAGCTCAGCACACATTCATAATAGGATTTCTGGCAGGTGCCATTTCATGACCATATCTAACTAGGCCTAAACGCATACCTCTCTGGTCTCTTTAAATGAATGAGAAAAGCCATAATGCCTTCACATTACGGTAGTGCACTTGTGTATGTGAGTTTATTGTGGGTTTGTTGCCACTCATGCTTGCAATTTAGTTTTTGCAGCATCTCTATGATGTCCTGCTCATCAAAACGCCATCCCACATTTCCTCCCTTTAATTCGGATTTATCATTTCTGCAGGTTGTTTTTTAAAAATGTGTTAGGTATTCTTCATATTTCAATGGGGAAGAAAATGGGGTGCCATTTTGATGAGGGTGATACTGTGTGGACACTGCAAACAAACACGACTCCAGAGTACTGATGAATCAACAATAAACTCACATAGCTGTATTCTTATTTTTATTTAAACTATTTATTACATGCTCTTGGGTCCATAGCTCCATCAGCATTGGTGCTGAGTCTCAGTGCCACTATAGAGAATGCCCTCTCATGTCACCTCGTACTGTATCTCAGGCGATAGAGGTGCAAGCTTTCAGTCTCCTCCTCTGGCAAGCAAAATACGACGAACAGCACATGCAAGCTTGTTAATGTGGTGGGAATCCATAATCTCCCTGAAAAACTGATCCATAGGCCCAGGAGCTGCTTACCCACAACTCTCCTCATCCCTGGCCATTGGCCATGCCTGCTGGGCAGCAACATCTGAAGAGGCAACTTAAGTATTGGCACTTAGTGAGACCATATGAATGTTTGGGCTCACACCCGCTTTGCCCTGCCCAGTCCTTTTTGCTGCTGCACTGTGCTGTACCAAGGCTTGGCTTGGCTTGTCATCCAAGTAGGATTCATGGTTAAGCTCTTGCCTCACTATTCGCAAGCAAGAATAAACGTTCACGATACTGTCCAGCAGCAAAAAGGACTGGGCAGGAGCAAAGTGCCTGCAAGCTCCTCTCCAGGAGTCCTCATGCTCCTGTAATCTTGCTAAGCAGCAGTTTGGTGTAGCTCAATGTTCAAAACAGGCCACAGAGTAGCTATAAGGATAAGAGGAGAGATGCCCACTTTGGCTGCTTTGAGCTTTATGGTGGTTACCTGGAACATTATTCTTTGCTTGCTAGGACAATGCAGACTACTATTTTGCTTTGAAGTGCTCGAAAGGAGTTTTTGCAGGAGCCGAACAAGCGTTGCCTGGAACCAAACACTGGATGTTGCTCTGTACCTGGAGATATTTTGTGCTCTGTTATCTCAGCCTCAGAAAGGCACCCAGCTAGAGAGGATGGTTATGTAGGAGGGGAGAAGTGATGCAGCATGTGAGCATGAGACATGTACAAACAAAATTGTTTAGAGAAAGCTGTCATGACGAGTTCTCCCGAGAGCAGGGAGCCACCTACCTGCCCATCAGCTGATATAGAAACAACGTCTGATGACTTTCGTGTCTTGCATAGTGCTCCATGAGACCCTCTGAAGAAGCCCCTTTCAAAGGATGGCAGAAGCACTCTGAAAGGGGCTTCCCAAATCCCACCCCTTAATTGTAGTCTCTTCCTAAGTCCCTTTTCATCTTGGCCAGCACCTTGAAAGGGATTTAAGCAAAACCTGACAATCAGCTGATCTAGAGAATCCACTCCGCATTTATCGCCCTTGTTTTGTGTCTCTGTGTGCATCTTTTTCCCTCATTGGCTATCTTGGTGCTGAGATTTGCTAGCGTAGGTAGATGACTGAATATGTAATTAGGATTGGTGTCTTGAACTGCAAAACACGGCTTGCATATTCTGCATCCCACTGCAGCTCAGTGCACCATTTGATTCCTGTTCTTTATAAATTCCTGAAACATTTAACACTATCCTGTATTAGAATGCTAACAGTAGCAGTTTGGAGACTGAGGTCACATTTACCCCTGTGATATTGGTATCTATCACAGGATAGATGATCCATCTGTACTGTACTGTTGCTTGTTTTCAGGCTTGCAAATAACCACTAGCCTGCTTGCCTGCTGGAGTGAAAGAATATTTTCCAGCCAACCAGGTTGGACAGCTTTTGCAAATGAGAGGGCAGTTTATTCTTCGTTTATTTCGGGCTGTCAAAAAGACCCAGCATAGGTGTACATGAGCTGTTGTGCTAAGAAAGCTGCCTTGTGCCTTTGCATTTACTCCTGAGAAGAGATGCAGGCCTTTGCTATGTTTTGCTCTACCTTGGTCTGACCATTGGAGTTGTTTTATATGTCATTATCAGCACCATTTCTGTTCCTCCAAGCAGCTGAGAATATATGGTCAGGTCAGCTGATTTATTTAGGCAGTTTGAGCATCTTTTCTCTTGCCTCAGAATAATTCCTGTGTGTTTTGGAAAGAGGCCAGTAAAGTCCATATAGCAAATCGCTATGATGCTGCCATTTTTACTCTTATTTGCAGTGTACTTTTTAAATTAATGTGCTTTATGTATTATTAGCTTGTTCTATCTGAAAGGTCCTTTTTATAGGCATTTATCAGCATAGATACTTTCTGGTGAAGTTTATGTAGGTTGATTTTTTTCTATTTAAAAAAGCAACAACATTTAACCTGAAATTGATTTCACAGATTTTGTATGTAAATGTGTTATATAATTTCAAATTTTAAACAACATTTCCATTTCCATTTTGTTGGAGGCATGTGGGAAATGTGTAGCATTTGAACAGTCAGTTACTTATTTTAATTTTATAAGAATTTCTGTTACAAAAATGAGAGAAGACTGGCCAGTTTTTAAGGAGTCCTGTAGCACCTTGAAGAGTGAACATTTTTTGTGGCATAAGGGTTTTATGTTTTCTTCTTGTAGGGTAGAGTCTACTTCTTAGATGCAGCTATTTCCAAGCTGAATCAATGAAGCTTCTGACTGTGATTTATTTTGGTCAGAATTCACCACAAGACCACATTTTAGGCATGTTGGCTCCTTGGTTTAGGATAGTGACTTGTTTCCTATTTCCTTCAACAGCCTTCATGATAAACAATCTGACATGATTATGCTAAAACAAGAAAAACTACTTTGCTCTTAATGCCTAATGAAAAAACCCAAAATTTGGCAAGATAAAAAGTTCATGTGGATTGTTTGTTAACACTTCCATAAGCTCAAAAATGTTGGGTTTTTTTAATTTAAAAAATGAACAAATGTTCACAAGGGAAGGTTGTGGAAATGCTTGTGTGTGAAATCATATGAATCACCTGAAAACTGCATGGATTGGTAGGGTAGCAAGCTAGCTAGGCCAAAATCCTTATTCCATTTGCAGACAGGAGATACAGAATAGCTCTAGTGACCACAGTAAAGCTGAGGTCCAATTCACACATTGTGGTTTTTCTGGTGTACACCTAAGATACTCAGAGTGTGCACCTATTGCTTGATGTGTTTCTGCAGACACATATGTCATACATTTGTCAGATTGCAGCTCCCTTTTGAGCAGCAAATCCAGGTTTGTTTCTTTGTCAGACATGAAGCTGCCTTGAGTGTCCCTATCGGACTTCCAGACATAGATACCAAACAAATGCCACATCCCCTGGGACTGTAAACATCAACTATTCAGCAGGTTGGATTCTGACAACCAGTATTCCTATCCAGTGGCAACTGGTCACAGACCTCATGCAGTTGAACCCATGAAGAATTTTGGTCTCCACCAAAGAATGGCTCCCTTCACTCTTGCTTGCAACAGCCGTGCTCAGCACAGAGTGAGAGAAACATCCCAGCAGAGGCAGTCTTCTCTTAAGACTATAGGAACTTCTTTGCTGGATCACATCAAGGTGCAGCTTTGAGAAGAGTTCTGCTTTCAGCAGTGCTCAGATGTCTAGATGCTCACAAGCAAGGTCTCCACTTATTGCTTGCCTTCAGTATCACCCCTGAAGATAAGTCAGGCATGTCCACTTTCAACCTGGCAGCTGCAAGAACAAACTGGGATAACAGACTAACAGCACTAGCTGGGTTTGAATTGGAGGGACCAGACCTGAGAGTCATCTACATCAGCCTTGGGTCATCTGGAAGGGCCAAATATTCCATCAGGTGATAGGCCACCCAACCTTTAGAAACATTTCCCCATCTGACATTGTCCACAATGTGGTGACTCTGCAAAACTGACTTGTCCCTTGGAAAGCTGGTTCTTCACTCTGGGTTCACCCCAAGGCACCCTTCATGCAATCTTGTCAAGCTTCACCAAAAATTAAATTTGGGTATCAGGTCTTTTTTCAGCCCAAACTCACTGGAACACAGTTTGGCACCTTTCAGAGGAAAAGGGAGGCAGTCGTGGTGAGTTCTGGCACCTCTTTTTCTAGAAAAATAGCACTAGATTTCAGAATTTTATGGTTCCTAGCCCCCCACCCCAGCTCCACAATTAGAAAAAGGGTTGCAAACAGGCACTTGCCTGGTCACCTGTGTGGCAAGTACATGATCAGGCAGGGAAGTGCTGCAGATATTGGTGGCTCTTCTTCTTCAGGCTGATTAAGGTAATCACACTTCAGCTTTGTGTTCATTTCCACCTCAGTGTTGAAATGAGATAGAGCACAACTGTTTAATTAACTTGTAACAGTATTCCATAGAACTGAATTTAACAAGGTGGGGACGGAGTGGGGGATTAAACGGTCAGATTGCAGAAATTTAATAGAGCCAGGAAAGTGAAATTGACACCCTGAAATCTCTCTCTGATGTCTTCAAGCAGTCACCACCTCTTCAATTTGCCTCTGACACACACACACACACACACACAACGCAGCAGCTGTGCAGCACCCTAGAGCTGTACAGGGCAGCTGTTCAGAGCTCACTAAAAGAAACAGTGATCCTTTTCTTTATCAGTGCTAATGTTTACTACGAGACCCAGGGATGCGTTTAAAGTCATCCATGTAAATGCTGATCCTTTGTGACACCATTTGGCTGCAACAGGGGATGATGGCATGGCTGCTCTGCACTAGTCCAGGGCACACACAACATCTACTTTCATGCAGGATTTCCAAGCAAATCCTGAAGGCCTTTTGCATTAGAGTTTTGGTGGTTCCTTTCTAATTTGCCATCTAATAAAAACCAAAAACAGATTATGTCCAGTTTCGGCAATGCCTTTATCTGGAAGCTCTTGGGGGGGCTTTGTTCATACAGAATGAGTGGCCCATGGTACTCAGGTCAGCATTCCCTCTTGGAGCTGGGCAGAGTTCACTTACTGCTCCATTCGTCAGCTGCCATTCCTCCAAGTAGCATGCTCATTTCCCCCCCTTCATTCTCACAACAACCCTGTGAGGTCGGTTAGGCTGAGACAAAGTGACAAACTCAGCTTTACAAGCAAGTGACATGGTTAAGCAAAGATATTAATCCTGCAGTAGCTCTCAGGATCTTTCGTTGAGACCGGTCAGGTTGTTTCTTATTGAGCAAATCTCAGATTCTTTGCCTTATAGGCACTTAGGCCCAGTGGCGTAGCGTGGGGGGTGCAGGGGGGGCCGGCCTCACCGGGCGCAACATCTGGGGGTTAGGGTAAGGGGGCGCAAATCCACGGGTTAGGGGGCGCAAATTACTTGCCTTGCCCCGGGTGCTGACAACCCACGCTACGCCACTGCTTAGGCCTTTGTCACGTTTTGTTTGGTGCTATTTGCTAACTTCATGGACAAAAAGACTATTCAGACCGATCTCGGATGGACCGCAGTTTTATTTGCACAGATCAACTGATCCTTTTCCCTTGCGTGAAGCACCTCTGTTAACACCACATGGGTACCCGTATTTTTCGCTCTATAAGACGCACCAAACCACAAGACGCACCTAGTTTTAGCGCAAAAAAAAATATTCTGAATCTCAGAAGCCAGAACAGCAAGATTGATCGCTGCGCAGTGAAAGCAGCAATCCCTCTTGCTGTTCTGGCTTCTGGGATAGCTGCGCAGCCTGCATTCGCTCCATAAGACGCACACACATTTCCCCTTACTTTTTAGGAGGGAAAAAGTGAGTCTTATAGAGCAAAAAATACGGTAGCTGTCAGGGTACTTTGGGATGTTTAGCCAGATATGGCAATGGGAACGTGCAGTCACACTCAGAAAGTCCCATAAGCTTCAGTCTTGTCTCCGACGTTTAGCATCTCTATGAAGCTTCTGGGTGGCGGGGGCAGGGCACAATTGGGGGAAAAAGTGTTACCAATATGCAAATAACCCCCAGCTTTATGCCAGCATTTCATCAGAATTAGGAGATGCTGTTGAAGTGCTGGACCAGCGTCTGGTCTCAGATATGGGCTGGATGAGGGTCAGTTAGCTGAAAGTGAATCCCAGGAAGTCAGGTTTTGTGGGTCAGTGGTTTATAGGTTTGGGAATTAGGGAGTTGGCCAGTTCAGGATGGAATAGTGCTTTGCCTGAACGACCAAGTTTGCAGCTTGAGAGCGCACCTTGATTCCACATTATTGCTGAAGGAATGTCCCTGCCCATGTCCAGCTGGTCTGTCCAGCATCCTTGGACTAGAACATCTTGACCTCAGGAACCCATGCACTAATATCCTCCCAATTTGATTACTGCAATGTGCTTTACGTGGACTGCCCTTTCTGGCTGCTTGACAATGTGAGACAGGGCATTGTTAGGGGTGGCCCCCTGATTATGAAACCATGACTTCATTTAGCACAAGATGAAAACTGTTTTGTTTACCCAGGCCTTTGAAATATAATCAGCCTTATTGCTGACAGTGTTACTAGGAACATAGTCAGCTGCCTCCTGTAGAGTCGGACCATTGCTCTACAGTGGTACTGTACCTCGGGTTACATACGCTTCAGGTTACAGACTCCGCTAACTCAGAAATAGTGCTTCAGGTTAAGAACTTTGCTTCAGGATGAGAACAAAAATTGTGCTCCGGCGGCACGGCAGCAGCAAGAGGCCCCATTAGCTAAAGTGGTGATTCAGGTAAAGAACAGTTTCAGGTTAAGAACGGACCTCCGGAACAAATTAACCCGAGGTACCACTGTATTTGGCTCAGTTTTGTCCACACTGAGTGGCAGTGGCTCTCCAGAATTTCTGACTGAGTTTTTCCCCTGTGCTGCCCAGAAATGCCTAGGGTGGAACTGTGTGTAAAGTAGATGGTCTACCATTGAGCTACGGCACTTCCCATCGTGCATGTTGTTTTTGTGTTAATGCTAGTTTGTATTGTTGTGCTGTGTTACTTTGTGCAACCATTTGGAGAAAGGGTTGGAAATAAATACATCTCTTGCAAAGCAGATATAGTTTCATAGTTTTTTTTTTGCAGTGTAGGGGAAAGCATGTTATGTAGCATTTTCTTATTTTTGATTACTCTCTGCAAATGTCTTATAGAGAACTTAGGGCAGCTGCAGAGCTAGACTTGCTTTGCCCTCCCCAGAGTGGTAACAGAGACAAGGCAATTTGGAAAGAGGTTCTGTATGAAACTACAAAACCCGTACGTAAACTAATATGCTGTATTGCCCCCCCCCCCCGGTCCCCAGCCATTATGTGCCCTCTGAAAAATCAGTAAATTCTCTTTAGGATTTCCTTTCCTAAAGGGAGCCTTGGATAACCTGTGTTCTGAGAAGAACTGCAGCAGCTGACAGTAAAATCAACTGTGTGTGTAGCGTAGAAACATGTCTCTTAATTCAGCCCTGAGCAGAACTGAGAAACAGGCTGCATTAACGCTGATTCTTACTGATGCTTATAAAAATTGGGCCAGAGATGCATTCACAGTGATGGCCTTAAGCCAATCATCATCTGAATTAAGAGAAAACAACTATTCTCCTGCGCCTGCCCAGCCCATCCAGTTATTCTGAGTATGCTTTGTCAAAAGATGGAATGAAAATACCAATATACTGTAGTATTCTGTTATCAGGAAATTTCTCTGTGCAAGCCCTCTATGAAATGAGCAGGAGCTGCTGCACAAGGACACACAAACTGTTGCTGATTGAATTTGATGCCCACATCTGCATTGGGTGGGAATGTCTGTTCCCATTTAGTACTGCAGGAACACATACAGTAGTAGTAGTGGGACCCTCCAGTTTTTAAGCATATGGGGGAAAACTATCCGTTTCTTTCCTTTCCACTCCCTGTATTCTCAGCAGCCAAAGTAACAGTGGGAGTTTTCACTGGAATACGTGGTCCAGGCTTCCTGTGTGTTCGACCACAAACTTGAGGGGGAAATTGCCAAAACTGAGCAAACTGCTCATTTTTCAGAATTCCCCATCTCTCCCGCCTTTGCATATTGCAGAACTGGTACAAATCAGGGTGCAGCTCTTATTCTCATAGATGTCTGATATGGAACTTTCCTTTATTGTGCATTTCCTGGTACGTTCTTGACTATTGCAGACTGACATTGAGGTCCAGGGTATCTTTCATAACACTGTGAACCAAGAAGGGGAGGTACTGCAAGTAAGAGAAAGAAATGGGAGATGAATGATTTCTTTTTAACTTTCACACCATAAAGAATCATAGAATCATAGAGTTGGAAGAGACCCCAAGGGCCATCGAGTCCAACCCCCTGCCAAGCAGGAAACACCATCAAAGCACTCCTGACATATGGTTGTCAAGCCTCTGCTTAAAGACCTCCAAATGAGGAGCACACTAGTGAGTTGTGACCACAGAATAGGATTATAGGTTTGGTGCTAAATTATAGCATCTGAGGCAGAGTTGACCTGTTCCAGAAACAAACTTTGTTTGGAGGCGGCTCCCCTTCTAGCGATTTCTTTCCCCAGAGTAGATTTCCTGGTTGATTCAATTAGTGCTTTAAGAGAGACATTAAATGCATTTCTTTTCTACCATGCCTTTTAAGATTTCAACTGAGTATTAGTTTTAAATATGGGATTTGTAACAAATATTGGTGTGTGGAGTGTTCCTGTTCAAGGTTTCCTGACTGTCCTGTTCTTTTCCAGGATACCCTTTTTTCTGTGTTTTGTGGCCAAGCATGCTCAGCCCTCGTTGGGTTGCTGGGGTTTTTTTTTTGCTTTTGCCCCCTTAGGTCACCCCAAAACCTTTTGTACTTCTTCAAACCTTGGAGCCACCTGGTCTCTTTCTTAGCTACATAAGGATCCACACTCAGATAATGTGTTTGCTATTAGCATATATAGGATCCTGTCTCCCGCTTTTATGATATATAGTGCCCTTCCAGCTGCATCGTTCGCTTCTTCTTGGCAGTTTTTATTTGTGTTTTATTGTGCTTCTTTTTATCTAATGTTGTGAGGCATTTTGAGGACCTTGGCTGACAGAAAGTGGAAATTAAAATATTTATATATGAACTATTTCACTTGCAAAGGTTTGCAATTCTTGTCAGTTGAGTAATACTGGGGAGAAACTTGTGTGACCCTAAATTGCTGCAGTCTTAGCAATTTACATACATTGTGCTTGATGAACCCTGGCTGGAACAAGTATCTGTTATACAGTGACTGGAATAAATTGTACAACCACTATCCTTACCCGGCCGTTACCCACTTCCACCCTTATCTGTCCTGACATGATCTCTGTAGTTGAACTGTTGATGGACTTGTTGTCCTCTTTGCCTGTCTATGCTGAAAACAAGACTTCCATTGTACTCCTGACCAATCTATGTCTGCTCTGTCTAAAATGGAAGTCTGTCACTTGACAGGTGTCATCAGACGTGTCATCCGAATGTCTTCTTCTGGGGCAGGATGCTTTGGGAGGTTTTAGGTGGGAGAGGGCACCAGGAAACTCATACTGTTGAGCATTAGGATTATTTCTGTTGCTGGTTGTGCTAGCAAAGATGATGGCAACAAAATTTAAAAACAAGTGTCATGGGAAGATAATGTTGCACACTTCTTTTCATGCCTGACAAACTTCTGGGGTTTAAGCACACCAAGGACCAGAGAGCTCCCTGGGCCAGATTCCAGCCTCAGACCCTGAGCTCCTCCTTGGAAGCCCTGGCTGCTGGACAGGAGGTACATTGGGGAGACAGAGTCTTCCATGGGTGATAATTTCTAGGATGAAAAGCTCCTGGCAGAAGTAGCAGCTGTGGTGAATCAGCAGTACACCATGCATTATTAGAGCACAGAGGTGAATTAGAGCAACTTCCGGGCGTTTGTGGGAAGAAGAGTGATAATTACCGTATTTTTCTGTGTATAAGACTAGGTTTTTTCTTTTTAAAATATGTTTAAAATTGGGGGTCGTCTTATACATGGATACAATCTCCCCCCATTTTCTTTATTTGGAGACCCCTAAAACAGGGCATGTCTTATACACAGGAAAAATATGGTAATTGTGGTTGATAAGGTACAGAGACTAGAAAAATACACCAAAAATACAGTATACACCAATATACTGTAATTTTAAAAGCCTAAATAGTTAAAATAGCCACGCAGAATATTTGCAGTAGGTGCACATACGTTTTTCTTGCTTTGCAGATATAAAGGAGGGAAGAGTAGCTCAGAATAGCCACTTTCAAAGTGGCTAGAGTTTTGGGGAGGGGTTTCTAAAGCAGGTGGGGATGTTGTGTGGCTCACCTCGTAAAACTGACCCCTGTTTAGCAAGGCAGATTGCATAACGTTGGTTTACCTGAAGATCATAATTGTTCTAATGTTGGGAGACACTCACAGAGTAACCCTTACTCAGATGTAAGTCCTGTTGAGTTTTGCATGGTGTACTCCCTTGGATGTGTACCCAGGATAGTAGCACCTACAGTTTTTGAAATTTGCTGGGGATGTTGGTGGACCACTTAAACTTTTTGTTGTTCAAAAAGATCAAAGTACAGATCTAAGTACATGCTGTACATAACACACTTTCCCACCCTCCTCCTTCAGTGCTGGCATTGTCAAAACTAGTGATGCTTTATGAAAGCATGGGTTGGCGAATGCTTAGGGAGAAATTGGCAGACTGTTCCAGTGCCATGTTATGAAATTGACAGGCCACTGCCAGGACCTTGACCTGTATTTTCAGAAAAATGAATTAAGTGAGGGCAAAGTGCACATATTCCTGACTGCTCTACAGCCTTCTTAGGTTCCTGAATAGAATTTGTAGGATAGAGCTTGCTTGAGAACTTTTGCTTGTAACATAACTAGTTTGAGACAGTGGTCAGATTGCTGAATTTTCCCTTCATGTCCCATATGGTTTCTTGGGCAGTGAAGCATTTTTAATGGGCTAGTAATGCCTGTGGATTTGTTTTCCAGGCTATCTTAAAAAAGAATAACATGCCGATGGTAATCTTACTGTTGCTCAGATACTGGTATGATTAATTTGATCCAAAAAAAATCCTTTTTTATATAAAAAAATACATTTCTTGTAAACAGATTTTGTGGTTTGGACAGCTGGCATGACTGCCTCCCTAGAGTCATTCAGTGCCACTGTCACCTGTATGGGTGGCTCTCACTGCTGCCGCCTCCTCCTCCTCCTGCTGCTGCTTTTGCTGTTCCCTGCTTGTCTGGGAAAGGCTGCTGTGTCAATCATGGCTTCCCCCCTGTATTTGGAGAGTACAGGATGAGACCCCATGGAGCAAACAGGGAGACGGAACAGGGCTTCCCCCTCCCTTCTGTTCATCTGCCTCATGGGCCTTTGCACTGGCCCCTATCCTGCACCCCCCCCATATACTGCTGCTCACACTGCCTCACCTGGTGCAGGCACCTACTTAAGACTGTTTGCTTGGACTTACAGAAGTAGAATAACAATTCCCTTGAAAGGAATTACTGAAATTTTTAAAAATATGAATCGTTTTTCCGAAACTGCTAATGATGTTCAAAATTCACCCTAAATGCCATCTTGGGCTCGACACTCACACATGCTGTACATTCCTTGCTTGATCTCTCTACGCTTCCTGGTTGGCACTTGAATGAAAAACGGAAACTGAAAAGCAGATAAGAGATATGAGAGTTCTGTCCATGGTGTTAGGTCTCTCAAGGCTGAGGCCTAGTCTACATATCTGGCCAAATAAAGTAGGAATGAAGATTTTAGCCAGGGTGTGCATGCCTTTTTTATGTTGTTATTTTTCAGATTACATTAAGTACATTTGAGAAAACAGCTGTTCCAACAATATACAACAAACAACTTGACCTGGTCTTTTTACAGATTTGTGTCATGCTGGATAATAAAGTTTCATTTGATTATTCTAAAAGGTCACACCATATTTTTTCATGGGTAGTGCATGGTTTCCTGCCACAGTCCAAATAATTGCCGTATTCAATAAGTATTTGCCATGTGCTGTAGAAAGAAAATGGGTTATGCTTGCCTCTGGCTGCTCCAACTTGTCATGCCAGCTTCTCAGCCAATGCTATGGACCACACTCCAGCATACCAAGAGCCCATGCTGAGACCAGCGGAAGCGGCTCTTGGGAGTGGGACCGGTGCAGTTGTACTGGGCACGGTGCTTCTGAAGCGCCGGAGGAGGCTCCACCACTATTGCCCCAATGGGAGGCGGAACAGGGGCACCAGATTTGGGGGCCTCTGAAATTTGAGACTCCAAGGTCTGCCACAGAGACCAGTCCCAGTTCGCCAGCATCTGGCTATCTCCATTTGTGCTGCTGTTAATAAAAAAAGCCTAAGAGAGCATTGTGGGGGTGGCGGCAGCTCTGGAAGTAGAAGACTGGCCGAGTAGGGAGCAGCCTAGTTTAGGACATTTTACGCTTGATATGCTGGTTTTCTTCTGCCTGAGAGTTTTTACACAGGGAAGTATGCAATAATGTCCTTCTGTACTGTCATTCTGAAGTGGTGCAGGCCACTCTACTCCCTCAGACTGCAGCATATGTAGACTGGGCCTCATTCACTCATGCCAACAAGCCATCCCTCACCTGACGTTGAACATCTGTTTTGGAATTAATACTTTTCAGTTGTGAGAGCAGTTTAAGAGAAACAGAACAAAAAATTGCATATTGGTTTATTTTATGAAAAGGCCAAAAGCAGGGCAGTTCTGTTTAGATGTGGTCTGGTTTTTGTTTTAATGCAAGCAGTGGCCTACAAAGAATCAATTTCCTCTTCTCCATCTTCTCTTTAGCACAATGGCTGACAACACAAGTAAACTCACCAAGCATGTGAACAAAACACCTCCAAGGTCTCCTGCAGATTCCGCAAAAGAAAAAGCAGCCAAAAGGTTATCCTGCGACTCAAACAGCTCCCACGACGGGGCCAGTGGGCCAGAGCTAAGTGCTCTTGAAGAGGCTTTCAGAAAATTTGCTATCCACGGGGATACGAGAGCCACGGGGAAAGAGATGCATGGGAAAAACTGGTCCAAGTTGTGTAAGGATTGCCACGTGATTGATAGCAAGAACGTGACTCTCACCGATGTTGACATCGTCTTCAGCAAGATCAAGTAATTTCTCCCTCCGCTTCTTCTGCCTTATCTTACATCTCCCCCCCCCCCCCCGATATTTGTATTGCTTAGTCTGTTTGTGAGTAATAATAGGTGGAATATGTTGGTTACATATACCCCAATTACATCATAAACATTGTTTTTAAGTTCTGTAAAACGCGGGGAACACCATGCTATCTTCAGATATTGTTGGACTTCAGCTCTCTCCAGCCCCAGCTAGCATGGGCAGTGATCTCAGGTGATGGAACTTAGAGTCCAGCAGTATCTGGAGAGCACCAGGTTAGCTCCGCCATGCTTTACAAGTTTAGACTGCACATCTGAGTTTATTTTTCTGTAGTAATTAGCATTCACGGGACGCGGGTGGCGCTGTGGGTAAATGCCTCAGCGCCTAGGACTTGCCGATCGAAAGGTCGGCGGTTCGAATCCCCGCGGCGGGGTGCGCTCCCGTTGCTCAGTCCCAGCGCCTGCCAACCTAGCAGTTCGAAAGCACCCTCGGGTGCAAGTAGATAAATAGGGACCGCTTTCTAGCGGGAAGGTAAACGGCGTTTCCGTGTGCGGCTCTGGCTCGCCAGAGCAGCGATGTCACGCTGGCCACGTGACCCGGAAGTGTCTTCGGACAGCGCTGGCCCCTGGCCTCTTGAGTGAGATGGGCGCACAACCCCAGAGTCTGGCAAGACTGGCCCGTACGGGCAGGGGTACCTTTACCTTTACCTTTACCTTTACCTTTACCTTTAATTAGCATTCACAGGTTACACATTCCAGGCGAAAATACATTGAGTGATAGCCAACAGTCATACTCAAGAGTCAACACATTGAAATTAATGGCCTTAAGAAAATTAAGTATATTTTAATTGACAAAATGTATGTACTGTTTTAATTAATAACATCAAAGCATAGAAGCATATTAAATTATTGATTAAAATACCAATGAAATCAAGCATTAGCACCATGTTGGCATAACATTTATTAAAATATAAACAAAATAAGTAGTTTTAAAACAAATGCACAAAGTTAAAATTATTTGTCTGGATAGACTTGTCTTTAAAAATGCTTTTAAGAGGTGCCAAAAATAATTCTCCAAAGTGTAGGTGCTGCTACACTAAAGCATCAGTTCCTTGCAAGTGAGGAACAAACATTATGTGGCAGTTGTAAAAATGTCAGTTCTGCAGATAGAAGCAGTTGAGCGGGTGCATACAAGGTAAGGCAGTCCTTCAAGTCAACTTAAAGGCTTTATATACTAATAGTAATATCTTGAATTTGACTTAGAACTTTAAAAAAAAAATTTCAACAAGACTAAATATAACTAACCTTGTATATTGGTCATTATTAGCTTCACTTCTGAAAATCTCCCTAATACTATTTTTATTCTGGGACAATTACTGTGCACTGGATATTTGTGTGAGAAAAACTGTTTTGCAGATTAGATGTATAGTGCCTGGTATGTACACTTCTGAACTGTTTTGGAGTCTGGCTTTTGCTGAATATTGTTAGGTAAAGGTAAAGGTACCCCTGCCCGTACGGGCCAGTCTTGACAGACTCTGGGGTTGTGCGCCCATCTCACTTAAGAGGCCAGGGGCCAGCGCTGTCCGGAGACACTTCCGGGTCACGTGGCCAGCGTGACATCGCTGCTCTGGCGAGCCAGAGCCGCACACGGAAACGCCGTTTACCTTCCCTCTGGTAAGCGGTCCCTATTTATCTACTTGCACCCGGGGGTGCTTTCGAACTGCTAGGTTGGCAGGCGCTGGGACCGAGCAGCGGGAGCGCACCCCGCCGCAGGGATTCGAACCACTGACCTTTCGATCGGCAAGTCCTAGGTCTGAGGCTTTAACCCACAGCGCCACCTGCGTCCCATGAATATTGTTACCTTTCTTTAAAAGAAAAGGAGAGATAGCGAGAGCCTGGCTACCTGATGCCGTGCAGAAGGAAGGGCAAGGGGAGCCCATCCCTTCTTCTCAATGTGCTACTTGAACACAAGGCCTGGTTACAGCCTGAAAGGTGCTTGATGGAGCAACCTAGCTGAAGCTCAGCAGGCCTGACTTTGGACAGGGCCTCGATGGGAGTAAGTTGGGGGACTGTAGCTTAGCAGCAGAGCAGCTGCTGGGCAGGCAGCTGGTATTGGGTTCAATCCCTGGCATGTTTCCAGGTGGAAGCTGAAAGAACCTCTGAAGAGGCTGCTGCTGCCAGCCAGAGAAGATGGACCAGTGGCAGGGCTTTTTCCCCCCAGCTGGAACTCAGTTCTGGCACCTCTCAAGTGGGCGCCATTGCCATTCTAAGAGAACAAGGGAGGTCCTTGTGGCAAGTTCCAGCACTGGCCAGGGTTCTGACCAGGTGTAAAGCAACTTCCTATAAAGGAGTATGAGATAACAAAATGGACTGTGCTGCCCCTGGCTCTGTGCTAGGAATGAGCTTCCTGGATCCCATTTTGACATTATAATAAGAAATTGGGGGGCAGTAGGTTCTTCGGCTTATGGTTCGGAAATAGTTCCTTGGATTGAAACTTGGCGGTGTAGGAGAGGTGGGTTGAGAATGGTCCATGCCAAACTCGGGTAGGAAATGACTTATTCTGAATGAGCTGAATGTTTGATGAGTGATTCTCGCATTTTGACGGGTGATGTCCATTTCTGCCCATAGAGTTTGCTGAGGTGGACTTAGGAGAAAATGTCTGTGTTATTAATGGGTCTTTTGGGGAAATGTTTTGTAAGGTCAAAAGGGAACATTTGGTATGTGCTGTTACCTAGTAGCAGTATAACATATTTGTAGATTTTATTTAAAAGGTACTTTCCCGGCTAATGTTACTCTATGCAGGCAGTAAGAAAATTCTCACACATGCTCAGTATGAACCAGTGTGGTCTCACAACACCATATACTTCTGAAAATGGAAAGCTGAGTCAGATTCCCTCAGAGCTAAAGTCTGTATTTCACTTGAGGAAAGCTGTATTAGGGAACTCCTTGCTGCAAGGAAAGCACTGTTTCACTTCTCACACCTTGTCATGGAATTTGTTCTAGGCTCTGTTTTTTCCCTTAGCCTGTTGAAGATGTAATATGATGGAGATCAGGATTGCAATGAGAGGTTTATTAAGATAAATGTTTGTTGCTTATATAAATTATATGCAGTTGTTTGGAATCCTTTACCTAATTACTTAGAAGGCAGGTGTTTTTACTAACTGCTAGTGACACAAATCAACACTGCAGTATTATGCAGAACTACTCTGCCTGGACTTCAGTCCTTCCATAGTTTGGCTTGTAGTTAAGTAAGTTTGCAAATAGTTACAATGCATTTCAGCAACCTATAAAGTCCAAAGTGTGAATCCTATCTGTGCCATAAGCTCAAAAACTGTTTAAAAGGAAGACACTCTTTTTATCTCTTTCGCTGATTCTGCACTATGGAAGACTATTAACCTACTGGACAGAATTTTTGTTTCACGGTTTCAAAACTAATCATATCCCTGTGTGGGAAGAGGTACAGGAGGAGTAAGGAGGAATGTTTCACCTGCGGCTGTCCTCTACTAAAGCAGGGGGCTGGGCTAGAATCACTAGGTGGCCATTCAAGATCTTTCCCACCTTACCATTATATGTGGATGGTGGGTATTACCAGTTAGGCGCCTGCAGCATGGAAAGAGTGGCTTCAGTTGCATAGGCTCAATGCGTTAGTGCAGTGAAGAGGCAAATCTGGGACTTGAGTTCAGTCTGCCACTATCAGCCATCCAGCTCCAAGGTGGTACAGAAGCTGGAACTAAACACAGGCCAGGACACCATACCATATCTCCTGAATAATGCATTTTCCTGTAATTTCCCACCATTTTGAAACAAAAACAAAGAATATGTATTAACTAGATCAGTGTTTCCCAACCTTGTGCCTCCAGATGTTTTTGGCCTACAACTCCCATCATCCCTAGCTAGCAAGACCAGTGGTCAGGGATGATGGGAGTTGTAGGCCAAAAACATCTGGAGGCACAAGGTTGGGAAACACTGAACTAGATGTTGAAACTATGAATTCGCGTGAGAGAATCACACGCCCCTCCCATGAAAAAAGTGCTGCACATTGAAAACTAGCCTGTCAAGAGGGGGTGGGTGGGTTCTGGCCTAGTCTCTATCCTGACACGCTAGCTTTCTATCTGCAGAGCCCTTTTATATGTGGAGAAATATTCAGATATACCTACAGTGTAAAATGGCGCAGCCCAGTAACAGCTGGTGCATATGATTCGCCGAAAAGGTTATTTTTTGCTTTACTCCTGCCCTTCCTCTTGCCATCCAATGTGTAGTAAATAGTTGGATTATGTTGCCATCCTCCGTTTAACAGATGTCAGCAGCCTGGATTAAGCAGTCTCAAAAAAGTGTTAAAATAGCCGTCTGTAGCGATCAACAGATTGAGGTCACATATTTTAATATTACACCATTAGTGCCCCATTAACCAACTTCATCCATCCATTGTAAGATAACACAGTACATGCTTCCATCATTTCCCCTCTCTTAAAGCAACAGTCAATAAAACCTCACTTTGGGTTTTCTGGTTTTACTCTGTGGAAGGAGAAATAGGCAGAATCTGACTGGGTTTTTTAAAATAGTTGTCAAGGAATAGCAAGGAGAAGAGGTTAACAAGGTAATACACAGCAGACTACAGGTGATTTGTGATGTTGTGTGATGCTGAATGAGAACACCTGTGCAGGAGAAGAGAGGGCCACCCAAAGTTATTCTAACCCTATATGCCCAGTTGCTCAGAAACAAGTGTGTAGAGAGTATCAATAAATAGTTGTGTTAGGGTGGAGCTAGGAGTTTCCTGTTACTGTTCTTGTTTAAGAGAGACAATAAAGTTCTTGTTCAGCTTCCTCACTGGTGTATCCTCTAAATCTTCCATGACAGTAAGTCCTCCTTGTTCCCTGATAAGTGTGCTTATGATTGCAGACTTTGTTGTTATTTTGATTGTGCAAACAATGAATTTGGTACTAGACAGAGAACTAGGCATCCTAAGAAACTCAACTTTCCTTAAAAATAATATAAGTTTCTAGTCCCTAAGGTTGCAATGATGAACATTTGACCATATTTGCTGCTCTCAGAAGGAAGGAGATGACTCTGCACATCTGGAGGGCACTGGCTTCAGGGTTTTACATGGTTCTTTCCATCCCATAACTAGCAAAATGTGATACAAATATTGCAAAACAAAATATGTACAGACACAAATGTATGGAAAACTTCATGCAGGTTGCCAACCAAGCTTTACTCAGAGTAAACCCATTGAAATTAATGGAGGTGAATTAATTATGGCTATAAATTTCAGTGGGTTTACTCTAAGTAGGACTTGCATAGGATACAATCCTCGGCTTTCCTTGACTCAGCTGTGCACTCCTGATAATACACTGAAACTGACCATGTGTGTATTTTATATCCTGGTAGGGGAAGGAGGAGCCAAAATTTTCTAAGAATAGATACGAGGAGCCTATGACATATTGCTTTGGGCATATAAATTTTCCTTTTTATCGGGGTCAGCAACTGTTTGCGGGAATTTGATACTGCAGATATGCCATAAGTCATGTTGCCTGGCTGGTTGTAGTAATCAAATAGCCTCCTGTATAAATACTTTTTTTATTTACAAAGCCACAGCCATGGTGGATGCCACTGAGAAATATGGCCATAAAGTTGCTCATTTGATGCCATTCCTTGACAGAAAAAAATCCAAATATTGCTGCGCATACTGGCATGTTGCTATGGCCACAGGAGGCCTGAATGACATCATGCCCTAGATCTCTTGTGAGCATTTATTTAGAAAGATGTCTCCATAGAAACATTTGTTTGTATATGTGTTTTTCTCTGATGTTACCAAGTGTTACATTTTAAATGTGGGTTTCTGTACCAGATTGCTAGCAACATTAATGTTAACATAAAGAGACACTATAAATACACTTAGGTCTCTTCACACCCCAAATTAGATAATTGGGGGAAAGAACCCATCAAAAGAATAAATACTGGGGGGGGGGGGTTGGGAGGAGAGAGAAGTAGTTGTTGGTTTTCCATGGAGTGCTCCTATGGCACACTGTGTCTTGACTTGTGAAAACTTCCACCCATGTTGTCAACAACTCAAGTTCCACTTGCCAAGCTGTTTTAGCCCGGTTCCCACTGTACAGGTCACACGGGTCTCTCACCTGAGGCAAGCATGCCTGCATCATGCAAGTAGCTACAGCAAGTCAAGTAAGCCAGATGTGGCCGTTGTCCCTGACAGCTGGGTAGAGGTGCATTTTAGGCAAGGAAGCCTCTTCTGCCCTCCTTGTATCTTGTTGCTTAAGACTTCAAAGGGGTGATCATTTCACATTTGCCATTCCTTTAAAACAAGTCCTTTATGAAATTAGTTGGAGCAAAGCTGTGCTGGTTGAATGCTTCCTTGTGATCTCTGGAAACTCTGTAAATGCTTTATCTAATAGGGTGAGCTCTTCTTGTGGCTAATTGACATACACTTTCAGCTCTTGAAATGATGTGCTAACAATGTTTTCGGTGATCAGTCACCTGGCTTTCAAATCAATTGATCATTAAGCAGATAATCAAAATCTTAGTAGAAATGCATTTTTAAGGAAGCATGAGAAATACTTTGGATGAAGTTGCACTTTTTAATGTGTTGGGGCTATAGGTTTGTTTTTTGTTTTGGTCCTCTTTTTATTATGTATTTTGAGTTCTCATTTTGTATCTTTATGTTGTAAAGCCACCCTGTGATCTTCAGATGAAGGGTGGTATACAAACCTAATTTTTTGCTCTATAAGACGCACCAGACCACAAGACGCACCTAGTGGAGGAGGAAAACAAGAAAAAAAATATTCTGAATCTCAGAAGCCAGAACAGCAAGAGGGATCGCTGCGCAGTGAAAGCAGCAATCCCTCTTGCTGTTCTGGCTTCTGGGATAGCTGCGCAGCCTGCATTCGCTCCGTAAGACACACAAACATTTCCCCTTACTTTTTAGGAGGGGAAAAGTGAGTCTTATAGAGCAAAAATACGGTAATAATCATATCCCTGAAAGATCTGGTCTGAGGTTGGGGGTACTTTTAGAAGCCCAAACGGCCTGAAGGGCATTTCAGTAGCTGCGGTTTTTGTGCCAGATGTGGTTCTTCCTGAGAAAATTGGATCTTTCCATAGTTACACCTTTTTGGCAGGGCCGGCCCACTTGTGAAGCAAGGTGAGGCAACCTCCTCAGGTGGCAGGAACCTCAGGGCGGCAGATCTGGCCTCAGCTTCTGTCATGGTGGCAGCGACAGTTGTGCCGTGCTCCCACCCCCGTTCCCGATGTTCATCTTAACTTCCCTCTTCTTCCCTGGCACCATTTTGTGGTTTGCCTCAGTACTAAACTGTCTTGGGCCAGAAAACAGAAGTACCATACTGGCCCAAATATAAGCCGCACCCACAAATAAGTCACACCTTTAAAATTCAAGGGGGGGGGGGAGAAAAAAAGACAATACCTGAATATAAGCCGCTCCCTTAAAATTGGGTTACAGGCTGAAAATCGCTGCGGTTGGTAGAATTGTAACTCTGAGCCAATTTAGGCCTTTGATCTTGCAAGCCCGCAAAAATTATCGTACAGTCGCTAAAATCGCAAATTGCTATTCAATTGCTACAATTCCACAGGCACTCACACCCGTAAATGGCAAATGAACAGTCTCAAGCTTGCAAATTGTCAATAAAACATTACCACTACACTGTGTGGTGAGATCTTTTAAAAGCTATTAGACAAATCAATGGGTGCAAAAGTTCTCATGTTAAGGAATGGCAATTTTTAATATGTATTTGTTTTTAATTTCTGTATTAAAATGGTGCTAAAATACCCAATAACCCTGGCCCACCTCCCAGCTGATCAATTTAAAGCCTATAGCCCTAGTTTTAATCCTGGAGATCCTGGGTGATCGCATTCTGCCTCGATATAGTTGGCACCTGCACAGCATGAGAATTGCTTTTGTGTTCTAACCTTGGGCTATACAGTAAATAGATGAGAAGAATGCAGTGCGTCTCTTGAGAGAGTTTGCCTTTTGTGCCAGATACTAAGTGGACTGTCTTTTATAGGGTCTATATTCTCTCCTGGGCTGTGTCTGGGATACTGATGTATGTTGACCTGAATCCGGGAATGTCTGCGATGCAGCTGTTCATGCTATCCAAAGCTGTTTCATGTGCATATAAATCAGGCCTGAATGATCTGAATGCCTGAAAGCAGAAAGCAGGCTGGTCAATTTGGGATTGGTATATATACCAAGTATATAGAGAACTAGTCCAATGCCAGTTTTCAAACACATTTGGAGCGCCTGAGCATGGGGACGCCAAGGAAAAATATCCCCGACTGGCATTTTTGCCAGTTCCAGGAGAGGGTCATTAGCAACCAAGGCTGCAGTCAGCCCCAAATTTTGTTGCTGGAAAACAAACTGCCTGGACTTCCACATGTGATGACAGCAGGTTCTGATGCTGCGGTCCAGCAAAATAAATGCAACATAAAGAAGGGTATAAATACAAAATTTATAGGAGAATTAATAGCAAGAAGCCAGCCAACCTTCAGCCAGTGTACTGAATCTTTGCTAAAAGGCTGGCTGTGCCCTGAAATGGGTAGGTTTCCCTCACTTTTTGGATAAATTTTCTTCCACACTTTTTTCTGGATGATTCTGAAGAACTGCACTCGTTTTGGGAGATCCATTGGTTGGCTCACAGCATTAGTTCTTGGACAGAACCTGGGTTGTAATACTGACCATGGAAGCTCAAATCAGTTTCCCTGTCTTCTTGTATTTTTTAGAGTTTAAAATCCATAGTGGGTGCATTGGAAAGGATCACAAGGGCCAGTCTAGTCCAACACAGGAATCTTTTGTCCAACGTGGGGTTCAAACCCGCGACCCTGAAAATAAGAGTCATGACAGAGCTATGTGCTTGTAGTCACTCTCCTGTAACAAGTATGATTGGGGTGGGACTTTTTAAACTTTTGCTTTTAGTTTGCAGATGACTAAGATGTATGTGTGGACAAGCTGGCTAGTTAAAACAACAACATACAACACCTTATTTGTTACCAACTTTGGGGGACTAATTTGTGAGGCTTCCAAAGAGCTTTGCTCAGAATATCGTGGGGTTGCACATTATACTGGATTTTTTGTATCATTGACGGCCAGTTTTATGTACCGTGTTTTTCGCTCTATAAGACGCACCAGACCATAAGACGCACCTAGTTTTTGGAGGAGGAAAACAAGAAAAAAAATATTCTGAATCTCAGAAGCCAGAACAACAAGAGGGATTGCTGCGCAGCGAAAGCAGTGATCCCTCTTGCTGTTCTGGCTTCTGGGATAGCTGTGCAGCCTTTATTCACTCCATAAGACGCACACACATTTCCCCTTACTTTTTAGGAGGGAAAAAGTGAGTCTTATAGAGCAAAAAATACGGTATTTGCACTGCTGTCATTATTATGTGGTAAAGTGAGGTGAATTGGATTGTGATGTGCTTCTTATTTTCCAGCACATTTCAGTGGGGGATAAGGGAGCATGAGTTGTTCAAACCAGCACATCAAAATTGCTTCTACTCGTGTAACATTTGCTCAGCAAATGTGATGTTGTGTTGTGGATACAGGTTGACCTGAAGGCTGCTTTCAACTGCAGAGTGAGTATCCATTAATCATGATGCTAGGCTGCCACAGCTACACGCCAGGCAAACAGAAATCCTGAGAGTAGAGTTACGGCACAAGAATGGAAACATTGGCTTGTTAAATGCTAACCAAGCAACAGATGAACTGATCACTTGGAGCTGCTTGGGACATGATTAAAAGAGGTAGCAAGGGATTTTGGCCAAAGGAGTACAGTGCAACGTATTAATTGCATCTTGTTACAGAATGGACTCCCATCAAAAAACAGTCTTTGCATGCTTTGACAGAGACGATAATTGGTGTGAAATTTATGTACTATATATAGATAAAGGGAGACTTGTGTATTGCTAAAGGAGCCGAAATTGATGTTACATGAAACCATTCCTCTTTTGAGTTTTCACGTTGACTTCAATGATGTGGTTAATATCTAGGATTTTATTTTGTTTTTAACTCCGGAAGGGGTAGGAAATGCAAGCATGCACCTCTTGCCCTTTTTCATCTCTTGGTATTTTACTTATCCCATTTGAAAGTTGTAGTGATGTGGGAATGAGAGTTTAACTTCTAAAACCATGTACGTAGCACAGAAACTTAGTTTTATGCACTAAGGCCTATTCTGAGAAAGTAGAATAGTAAATAAGACACCTCTAAAATATTGTCCTGTTGGGACGCGGGTGGCGCTGTGGGTAAAACCTCAGTGCCTAGGACTTGCCAATCGTACGGTCAGCGGTTCGAATCCCTGCAGCGGGGTGAGCTCCCGTCTTTCGGTCCCAGCTCCTGCCCACCTAACAGTTCGAAAGCACCCCTAAGTGCAAGTAGATAAATAGGTACCGCTTTCTAGCGGGAAGGTAAACGGCATTTCCGTATGCTGCGCTGGTGCCGGTTCGCCAGAGCAGCTTCATCACGCTGGCCACGTGACCCGGAAGTGTCTCCAGACAGCGCTGGCCCACGGCCTCTTAAGCGAGATGGGCACGCAACCCTAGAGTCGGACACGACTGCCCGTACAGGCAGGGGTACCTTAAAATATTGTCCTATTTTTGCCATTTCTGCTTGTTGGGCAATTTTGTGAAATCCAGGTCCTCATATGTAAGATATGCAGAAGTAGCACATAGATCAGATCGTAATCCCCTGTTGCTCTCTTCTTTCTGCTGGGTGCTGGTTTGCATAGGCAGTAATTGTGCCTGGGGTCTACCATTGGCCAGACTGATCAGGGTTGCTGGCAATCCAATGACACTTGGAGGTCCACAGATGGGCCACCCCTACCCTAGAGCACCATTTCAAGACCCACTGGAGACCAGGGTGTGTGGGGTCTTCACTCATTTTCAAATACAGTATCCTACTTCCCTGACCTCCAGCTGTGGACACCAGTGAATGCTGGAATCTCTCTTTGTTTTTGTCTCTGTTTGGACTTCCCAAAGAATAACTATGTGGGGTTGGGTGAGGTGAAGCTCACAAGGACATGATTTTTTTAAAGAGCTCTTTAATTATAATCATGTTTCCTGCAAAACACTCCCCTGCAGAACAACTGTAGAAAAATCACCATAGCGACCAGTGCCGAGGTGAATTATAGCATCTGTTTACATTTTTAGGTTGCTAAACAGGAGATTAATATAGGAAGTGAAGGAAGCATGGCTGAACTTTTCCTCAGTGGGAAAATGAAGAGGCTGAATACAACAATGGCAGAAACTGAATTTAGCCAGGACACCTGAGTTAGTTTAACTTCCCTGTTTCCATCACAGCATTTGCCTGGAAACAGAAGCTTGAGGATCTGAATAGCAACACCATTGCCTAACTTTTTATGGGCAAGGTGATTTTCACACTACAATGCACTGGTAATATTTGAGGGCTTGTTCATATTATTAATGGTGTTGCTTTTAAAAAAAAAACCAACAAAAACTATGTTGTAGCTGAATATTGTTTTTCTCTAGAGAAACCATTTGGTTTGTAAAAAAATGTTGTTTCACATTCTCTACTTCCCTGAGGGACAGGAAGTTTCAGTGAAGCTGTTTTAGAGGCTCAAGTTCCTTGTGAGGACTTTGTTCTGGGACATGTGCTGCCTTTTGTTATAAACTACTTATTTACAAAATGTGTGAGTCTCTCACATGGGCAACTACAAGTTTCAGAGCAACACCAGCTTGCTACTCTAATGTTTCTAGAAGTAGTTTTTGCCCGCCACAGGTCTCTTAGCACCTTTAATAAACAAGCTTTACTCTCACATTATTTTTGTTTGTTCCTGCCTCGGGGGATGGAGTCAATTAATAATTTACTTTATTGCAGGAACAAATGACAGGAAAGATGCCAGTTTGATCTGAACAACCCTTTATGTATGTGCTTTATGTGTTTTTATCTTATGCTGGTCTATCATAATTGAGAGAATGAGTATTTGTACGCCCAACTTCTACAGTTGCCCTATTGACTATTTAGCATGTGCTACTTATGGATGTAGGGATGCGGGTGGTGCTGTGGGTTAAACCACAGAGCCTTGGACTTGCCGATCAGAAGGTCGGCGGTTCGAATCCCCGCAACGGGGTGAGCTCCCATTGCTCAGTCGCAGCTCCTGCCAACCTAGCAGTTCGAAAGCATGTCAAAGTGCAAGTAGATAAATAGGTACCACTCCGGCGGGAAGGTAAACGGCGTTTCCGTGCGCTGCTCTGGTTCGCCAGAAGTGGCTTAGTCATGCTGGCCACATGACCTGGAAGCTGTACGCCGGCTCCCTCAGCCAATAAAGCGAGATGAGCACCACAACCCCAGAGTTGGCCACGACTGGACCAAATGATCAGGGGTCTCTTTACCTTTTACTTATGGATGTAGGTGCTTTTGACAGAATGTCTTCTGATACAACGGGGCAACTCTTTGGTGCAAGATTAGCTGCAGCTCTCTAATTGCCACACTTTTACCTTATGCTGACCTATGGCCATAATAAAGATTCCTCCTCCTCCTCTTCTTTCTTCTTCTTCACCTTTTTAAAAAATTCTTCACCAATTTAAAGCACACATGCGCGTGTCCGTGCACCCTTCATGTAGAAATTTAATAGACCAGGTAGAAGCATTATTGTAATCCTTAATACGCTAGTTTGTACATAAGAAAGGTTTTCATGCTGTTTTCTCTCCCCAGCTTCCCGCCAGCCTGAAGTGCACAGCCAGAATTTTGATCCCTCCTTTAGCACAATTTGTAGAATGGGTCTTAAAATTTCCAGGTCCCTGCATTGTGACATTGGCAACTAACTCTCTCATCTAGGCCTGCTAGAATACTGTGGGTCTGGTTCACTGCGCTCCATTTTTAATCTTCTGGGTGTTATAATTTCACTGGCCTGATAGATGTTTCTGTCCTGTAGGTTCGTCCCACTGTTATGGCTCCACTATTTTTAGAAGATGTCTGAGCCTTCTCTTGGTGTTTCTTGCTGTTCAGAATGGATGAGTACTTGTCTTCTAGTTGTTTGCAGATTCTTCCTAGGCCCCAGCTCGAGATCAGGATGTAGCTGGCCTGGTTTATGCTAGGTTCTTTCTGGGCTGACTTAATAATGCTGCTCTCTTTAATTAACAGCAAAGCCATACCAGCTATGGTACCCTGCAGAAGTTACTTGGCATCCCCACTCCAAAACAGAAACCATCCAGACATTCATATATTTAGAAAGTCTTTAATTAATGTTCATTTTCCTTTCCTCCTTATTGGAGGTGTCTTTAAGTGCTACTCACTATGGCAAATGAGGAAAGGTTTTATAAGCTGGAAAAGATTCCAGTTCTTCTTTTATTCTTTTCTAGGCTCTCAGTGTGCCAATGATATCTGAGATATTTATAGGTTAGCAATGTCTGTGGATTCTGGAGCACTTTGCTGTTTCACAGAGGAAACAGCCCTAAGTGTGCAGTCATCAGGGTATTATATCTCATGGCTCCCTGAATATGTACCTCTCCAATAAATGTGTTTACAAATACACCGAGGGTTTTTGGAAACAAATATTATATTTTAGGTATACACATAAAGCATTTAGGATATGTACACCTTAAAAAATAGTGATGTGCAAATCAGCTCTTATCTGCAAGATTGATGGAGAGGCTCAGGAAAAAATAATGGGTCTAGCTCAAGAATCAACATCTTTAACTCGAAGGGCATGTTGGAACTGTTAGCGTAATGAGTACAAGAGGCTCAAGCAGGTTCCTTGGAACGCTCACATTTGTCATTTATGACCAAGAGCTCCCCAGGTTTTACAGAAATGAACTGCCCCCACTGTTGGAGGCAGTATGCCTCTGAACTGCAAGGGAGGAGGGCGCTGGGGCACTCAGGATTTGCTTGTGGGCTTCCCATAGACATCTGGTTACCGCTGTGAGAACTGCCCTGTGATTGGATCAAGGGCGGTATAGAAATTAATTACCGGTAATTGAATTAATTAAATGCTGGACTAGATGGACCTTTGGCCTGGTCTAGCATGCTCTTTTCTTCTGGACTCAAAATATTTATATTTATTTCAGAGATTTATATCCCTTCCCAGGCAGCTTCTACGACATGGTAAAACAACGGAAACTTAAATAGAAATGGAAAACAGAACAAAACCCATGTATGCTTGTAAACACCCCTGGTTTGAAATTTTCTGCTGCTCCACAGAATAATGTGCCTTTTGCTCAGCTGAAACGAGTGCCAGCTTGTCCCATTTATGGAGGCTATCAGCTTGTGCTAGGTAGGCATCTAGCATAGCAGTAAAGTGCTGTTCCTTGCAGTGATTTGTGGTACCAGCCAAATGTTCATTTTTTTATTCTGATACACTCAGCTGTAAGGATTATAGGCTTATTAAATTAAGGAAATCAGTACATGAATTTTTTTTTAGTCAATGGCAGCCTTTTTCTTATTCATATTTAATATCAGTAGAACTCCTAATTTAATGTGCCACAAGATAATGCCTCTCTTACAAATAATAATAATAATAATAAAAATAAATAAATAAATAAATGGAAACATGAAAATGATGAGCGAGTGGCCTTGTAACAGGACAGCAGGTCATTGTGCTGTTGTTAATCCTGTTCAATTGCTGACTTGCTCTGTGCTTAACAATAGTGGGAAACTATATTGTTTAAAGAAATGCTGCGTTGTTTGGATGTACTTCTCAGTAAACACAAGAGGCCACAGGGCAGTGCATATGAGGCATGGCTTGGACGCTGTCAGAAATCCCTCCACTGGCCTGAGAAATGGCTTCATAGCAGGAAGATGGGCAGACTGGCACTCGGATGGTAGCTGCCATCATCAGTTCACGTGCTGTTGCATATCTTACAAAGGGATGTGACAGAGAAATGTGAAGGGGGGGGGGTGAGTTAAGAGGGTCAGGAATGGACTGCAGTAGCAGCTCCCCCCCTCACTTCCTTCCTCTCAAGGGGTGCAAATAGCCAACGGCCTATAACAAGCCAGTAGTGAGCCACAAAATTCCCAGTTAGCAGCAACCTATTTAGATATAAAAACAACAACAATAACATGACTGAAGACTCTGAAATAAGATGTAAAAAGGTAAAGGTAAAGGGACCCCTGACCATTAGGTCCAGTTGTGACCGACTCTGGGGTTGCAGCACTCATCTCGCTTTATTGGCCGAGGAAGCTGGCGTACAGCTTCCAGGTCATGTGGCCAGCATGACTAAGCCACTTCTGGCAAACCAGAGCAGCGCACGGAAATGCCGTTTACCTTCCCATTTACCTATTTATCTACTTGCACTTTGACGTGCTTTCGAACTGCTAGGTTGGCAGGAGCAGGGACCGAGCAACGGGAGCTCACCCCGTAGGGGGGATTCGAACCGCCAACCTTCTGATCGGCAAGTCCTAGGCTCTGTGGTTTAATCCACAGCGTCACCCATCTGCAAATTCCACCATGATTAGAGTGTTTTCAGTACTAGAGTACCTGAGAGCAAACCGTTCATCTGAGAAAGTGATTTTTTTAAAAAAGGAGAAAGTATGGATAATTTAAGAGTATACAAACCAAAATATGAGAGCAAGCCTGAGCAAGTGAGCTCAAGATGTTGGACATATTATTTCTGAGAGAAACTCTGGAAGCAGTTCTCATTTAAATGCAAGCGTAACAGAAAATTGCATTAAGGTAATGTTGAGATGGTACCTAATTCTAGCAATGACCAATAGAAGAAATAGTAACTATCCAAAAACATGTCGGGAAAGAAGCAGGAGGCTAATATTATATGTGGTGGAAATACTGTAGAGTGCAGAAATATCTAACAGAAGTTCGGAGAGCGCCGATGAATACAGGTCCTGCTTGCAGACTTCCCGTAAGGATCTGCCATTGGCCACTGGAGAACAGGCCCCTGCTCGACTGGATGGGCCTTTGGGCTGATTCTTCAGGGCTGTTCTTAGATTTGTATGTTCCCAATGCATGTCTTTTGGATAGAAGAGCGTCTTCCACCTCCCCATGTATTTCCAGAATGGTTGGTTGATTAGGATGGGGAGCCTGTGGCTGGAATACATTTCCTAACACCCCTGACCGTGCTGGCTGGAAGTTGCAGTCAAGCAACATCTGGAGGGCCACATCTGGAGGGCCATTCCTGGCTTGAGCACTTAGTGGCACAATGCAACAGAAACAGGCAATATCCATCTACAATGCACAGTCTGAGCCAGCCGTCTGAGGCATCTCTAGACTTCTTGCTGGAGCCCCTTTCGTCCTCCGTTGGGCTCCCTCTGCCAGCAGGGCCCACCTGACACCCTCGCAAGACAGGAAGCCCTTTCTACCCCACCTCCCCGCAAAAAAACCCTGTGTTGCTGCCCAGTCCTGCCCTGTGAACGGCTGCTGCCCTCAGCCAGGGCTTGCTTGGAAACCTCTAGTCCTGTGAAAAATAAACTGGGCTTATTTACTTCTGAGTTTAAAAATAAAAATAAACCTTGCCCTCTTCTTCAAGCCTCTTCCCTCCGTTCTCCCCTTCTGCATGTCTGTGTGTGTTTGTGTCTCCCTTCTCCCTTCTATAGTTTTGTTCTGTAAAATTTTATCACATTCTTTCTAGTTTGGCTTGGTTTATAAAAGAAAATAAACAATCAAATAACTGGTGTTCAGGGATACACACACACACATTCAACTAAAACTCAATAGTGAATTATATTTAAATATCTAAAAGCATGACACAGAATTGGCTTCTTGTTTAGTAATGTAATTAAAGTTTTAGGGAACATCCTCTTACATTAACTTTGATATCTGTGCTACTAATTACTTCTGCAGCTTTAATTTTAGAGAAAATGTGTTAATTTAAAATTATCTCTATTATAAAATTACAGTTGTAGTAATATGCTAAAGGTAATTTAAAACATTATCAGTTTTAGACTCCTAAATATTAGCAGCTGCCAAGATATTACCCCGTTCTACATAGATCCATCCTTATTTCAGACATTGTAATATATTGGTATATCACAATGTTTAGCAGGTGATATACAGTGGTACCTCAGGTTACAGACGCTTCAGGTTACAGACTCCGCTAACCCAGAAATAGTACCTCGGGTTAAGAACTTTGCTTCAGGATGAGAACAGAAACCGTGCTCCGGCGGTGCAGCAGCAGCAGGAGGCCCCATTAGCTAAAGTGGTGCTTCAAGTAAAGAACAATTTCAGGTTAAGAACGGACCTCCAGAACGAATTAAGTTCTTAACCCGAGGTACCACTGTATCACAATGTTGAAAACCAGACATTGCTCAGCCCTAGCATGAAATACGAGTTTGTGCATTTTGGCAGATGTTTACTAATAAACAGCTGTGGTGCCTTAATAGCATCAAATGCGTTGCAAGTGAATGTCAAGGTCTCCCCCCCCCATGTCATCTCCCCCCCCCCCCGTCCTTCATTCCTTTCATGTTCCTCCAGCAAATTATTTCTCTCCTCATCCTCTTCTTCTTTTTTAAACACCAAACAATGTGGCTTCTGAGGGGCAAAAGCATTGAAGTTTACTGAAGCTCTAAACATTTTCTCCCCATGGGAACCAAACTGACTTCTTTGTCCTTTGATCCCAGACAATAATTTACACAAATTGCCACAGAGTTGGACATGATCTGTTTGTGTATAAACTGGGCCTTTAACGTTATATTTATGAGCGAAATGAAGTGAAGTTTCTCATGAACTGAACTACTTGAGGCGAGAGAGTCACAGGACGCTCCGCAACCTCCATCCCCCTCTTGGCATGCAGAAAATGTCCAGGAGATTTCTGAGCTGCACCTTTTTCCCTGGTGCATTAGTCTTCTATGTGCAGAGAGTTGGGAAACATTCAGATATGCAGTCTGAAGTGATGCAGAGCAGGAAAAGCTCTATCACGCAATTGCATGTTCTTGGATAAATGGTCCTCAGTCTGTCAGCACTACAGACAAGACAGATTGAGGACCACAAAATTTAAGTTCCCATCACTCCTCAAGGTCCAGTGCCCCTGGCTAATTAGTTTGTGGCCCAGTTAGCATGTAACATTAAGCCAAACCATGGTTTAGCTGCAGGTAGCAAGGCGACATGACAACCAGGGGCAAATTGAATTTGTCAATTTTTTTACAAGTCCCCACATGTTCATGCATCACCATAGTTTGGCTTAGTGCTATGTGCAAATCAAGCCGATATAACTCCTGTTTGAATGTGTTATACAGGGAGCGAGTAAATGAGGAAATAGGGTGCAGTTGGAATGAGGTGAGATCATGAAAACTGAGCTGTATTCAAGGTGCATGATATATCTCTACCTGCTCTTCTCTCCTACCTTGTCTGTAAAAAGCATACCTGCTGTATGTTACAATAACCAGACTAACTGTCCCCGGAAGATAATCAGTCTCACTGCAGGACTGCTCAGTAACAAGGATGGAGTAACTTCTTCTTTTTTGACGATCACTCATAGCCCAGTAAGGTTGTCTTCTATGAACATGGTTTTAACAGTGTGTCCGTAAGTGACTATGGAGGCCAATTCTGGATCCACACGTCCTTCCACAGTGGGGACACCGGTTTCCGGGCGGGAGCTTGATCAGAGTGAGGGTTTGCCAAACGTGACTTCCTTTCAGCATGTTTCTCCCTTTCGTCCTGAGCTCGAGCGTCTTCAAAGCCCATGACACCTTTGGTAAAGGCTGTAACAAGGGGGTTTAACAAGGATGGAGTAACAAGGGGGAAACCACTGAGCCTCTTGGCCCTGCTGATCGGAAGGTTGGCGGTTCAAATCTGTGCAACAGCGTGAGCTCCTGTTGCTCTGTCCCAGCTCCTGCCAACTTGGCAGTTCGAAAGCACACCAGTGCGAGTAGATATATAGGCACCACTGTGGCAGGAAGGTGAACAGCGTTTCTGTGCACACTGGCTTCTGTCACGGTGTTCCGTTGTGCCAGAAGTGGTTTAGACATGCTGGCCACACGACCCAGAAAGCTGTCTGTGGACAAACGCCTGCTCCCTTCGCCTGAAGCAGGATGAGTGCTGCACCTCATAGTTGCCTTTGACTGGACTTAACTTCTTCTTTTTTTACCTTTAACAAGGATGGCTTTACAATCTGACTCTTCGAGCAGTGGTGTGGAGTCACTAATCCAGGTCATTCTGTTCATTTTTCACTCTCATGTGCAAAATAGTAAGTCGATAAAGCAGCAGAAAATTATTGAAAACAGCAGCTGTTGATGCTTTTTGGTTTGGAGAATTTTTTTCTGCTTTGTGTTTACTTTTGGGGTTGTTTCTGTGGTCTGTTTATATCACAGTTCTTTGTTGCTTGGAGTGACAACACATTCCATACTAGTTGGAGTGCTTTGCTTGGTTATTCTAAATTGGCCTTTCTTGGTTAGAAGTTAATATTCCAGATAGATTCCTTCCAGCACTGTTTCTGTTGAACATGCTGGTGTGTCCACAGGGCCCCTTTAATTTAAGACAACAGCAGTTTGCAGGCTTTTATAGGAGGTGGGACAAACTGCCAGCTAGGTTCCTTTTTCTTTTCTTTTCTGCCACAACAATGTGATTTACCAACCAAACAGCTTTGGCTGGCGGGTGGAGTGCAGCTTTGAGGGTGACTCCCTTAATGCCAGCTTCTGCTTCCTTCTCTTACATATTTGGAACTGGAATACTTCTTCAGCTTGATTGGCAGACAAAATACAGATGTCGTTTCCTGGCTCTGTCGTTTGCCTTTGCAGGCAAAGAAAGAGCAGTTGTGAGAGCAGTTGCAACCAAGCCAGTTTCATAAGTTATAAAAAAATGCAGCCCATAGATTGTATTACTGTAGCCTGTTCACCTCTTTGCTGCAAGATGGTTGAAAAACTTTAGCTGGTGCAAAATTCATTGACCAGGTTGCTTACTGGGACAAGATGGTTTGCACATATAGCACCAATTCTGGCCCAGCTGCACTGGCCGCCATTCAAAGTGCTGGCTTTGACTGATGAAAGGCTTAAAACCTCAAGGACTGTCTCTCTCCATAAGAAACAAACTGGACCCTGCGATCCTAATCTGAGACCCTTCTTTGTGTGCTCTCCCCAAGGAGGCACTCCTGGCATCTTCATTAGGCGCCAGGCAAAAACTTTCCTTCATAACAAGGCCTTTAGCTGATTCACATTCTGTGACTTTTTAAATGTGTTTGTGGGCAAGGGTTATTGGTTTGTTTGTTTGTTTGTTTGCTTGTTAGTTTTCATTATGTTACGTATTTTGTGTTTTTGTTTTGTAGATCGCCCTGCAATCTTCAAATGAAGGGCAGTATATAAATGAATTGGGGACTTGGGTGGCGCTATGGGTTAAACCACAGAGCCTAGGACTTGCTGATCAGAAGGTCGGGGGTTCAAATCCCCACGACGGGGTGAGCTCCCGTTGCTCGGTCCCTGCTCCTGCCAACCTAGCAGTTCGAAAGCACAAAGTGCAAGTAGATAAATAGGTACCGCTCCGGCAGGAAGGTAAACGGCGTTTCTGTGCGCTGCTCTGGTTCGCCAATAAAGCGAGATGAGCGCCGCAACCCCAGAGTTATCCGTGATTGGACCTAATGGTCAGGGGTCCCTTTACCTTTACCTTTATATAAATGAATAAATAATAGAGAGGTCATGGTTGATTTGCCATCTGACCCTCACTGGCGCAGGGAACACACAGAGAGTGATAGGAGCAACATCCCCAGCACTGGAAACCTCTTCTGTTTAAAGGCAGCTTTTCTGGCCCTCTTAGCCATGGGGGGAGACAATTGCCTACAAAAGCTTCAGGCTGCTCATTCATCCTGACTGACTTCATTTAGCACTGAAATTGGTCATGGTGACTTCTGGCATTGGCTCTGGGTTGTTTGGGATGAGAATTATGTAGAGGTTTCTATACCTACAAAGCAGGTACAGTTATCTAGCGCAATTGGCTTCCCTTGTTGACCCATATAGACTTTGCCATTTTCCCAGAGGCCAGGCATTTCCTATTATTACAGTTGACAGCTGAACACAGTTGAGAAAGGTGCTGCTGTTTGAGTGCAGGAGGTGGGCCCTGTCTTTTTAGACTGTTTTATTACTTTAATTTCTAACCTGGAGGAACTAAAATAAATATTTAAACTAATATAAAAATCAGCTGATGAAAACAGATTCTGAAAGCAATGCCTAAATTGATTCAGCATCATAAAGTAGACCAAAAAATAATCTATCGAAAGCCCAGCGGAATAAAAAACGTAACCCACTACCTAAAAGTATTCAAGGATGATATTCAGTAGGTATCCTTAGGAAGAGAGTTCCAATGGGAGGGAGGGGGCCATAGCTGAAAAGGCCCTGTTCACAGTGCTTTCCAAGCTGACATCTTAGAAGTCATAGTTATTCCTCTTCACCGGAATAGATTTATGCAGTCTATGCAACTGAAGCCATCAAGCATCCCAAACTATTTTACCACTCCAAACTACCCTACTAGCAGCCATTACCATAAACAGGGAATGACTGAATTGGAAGGAAGCCTGGTGGTAACCTGGTCCAGCACCCTGCAAACAGATAAAGAATATTTCTTTTTAGCCAATTAAGAGAGAGAATTAACAGGGTTAACTAATATGCCAGTGTCAGCACAGAGTCATACATGGATGTATCATAATGCAGACATACACATTATTTGGTGCAGAGGATGATATTTTATATGCTAAGCAGCATATTCCATAACCTCTAAACCTTTTTATGTGACTGTTGAATATATAGATTTTCCCCCTTAAAATGACAATTTTCCCCCAGGGGAAAAAGGGGGGGGGGAATCTATCTTCCCCACAGCTTCAGAATTTCCCAGTTTTATTTCTCTTATTTACACAGCTTTATTCATTTTGTCCTGTTGTGGTGCTTTTCATCTTGATTTTCATTTTCTGGTCAGAACTACTGACCATTATCACTGAGTTTATATCCTCAAAGCTTGGTTTAGACTTTCTCTACACCATAATTGTTTTTGTTTTCTTTTCTCCTGTATTTCCTTTTCTTCTTCACAATGTGGTACATTTCTTAAATAGCTTATATTTGAATTTTGTGTTTCTGACTGGCTCTCTAGTTCCATTCATTATTTTAAAGGAAAAAACACAGGCGAATGCTCTCCCCCTTTTTGTTTTGTTTTGAAAATCAGTCTACATGTGATCTAGCATTTCCAGGCTGCAGCCATTCTCGCTGTCATACTAGTTCTTGTTCCTTCTGCTGCAAAACTATACAGTGTGTTTTTCTGAATATTTAAACCCACATTTTAGGAAAACATAATATTGAGAGATAAAAATACTTTGATGAAAATGGTGTCATCATCTTCTTCTTCTTCCCCTTCTTCTTCTTCTTCCCCCCTCTCCTCCTCCTCCTCCTCCTCCTCCTTCTCTCTCTCTCTCTCTCTCTCTCTCTCTCTCTCTCTCTCATTTGGACAAATCACACAGAATAGCCTGAATTTAAAATTTAAAAGCATTAGCGGGAGACCTCAGTACTGATCTGCCAGGGTCTTTGCAAAGCTCTGTTCACATTAAACTCTGTTCAGCTATAGCATTAAACCTCGCTTGGGTGTATTTTTCCTAACCTGGTTGCTGTTCAGATGATCCAGTTTTCATTCATCTTTTCTACTTCCCAGCAAGTCACCAGATGTTCTTCCACCCAGTTTTAGCCAAGGTTATTTCCAATCACTCCTTAATTCAGACAGGTTGGTTTAACGAACTGGAATTAGCATCTTCCCTGGATAGATAGCCCACTTACAACCTAAGTTCTCCAAACACCTGGGTGTTGTTATGTGATACAACATTCACTCCAGTTTGAGTAAAATAAATTGCCCTAAATTAGAGATGTGTGTAGAACCATGGTGAGTATTTCGTGAAGATATTGCTCGATATCCTTTAGGATTTATCTTAGAAACTGAGTAATTAGGTCAGGCAGTCACTGCCTAACTGGCTTATGCTCGTGTTTCTATGTGGTACGACTATTGACGAATAATTCTGAGCCTGAGGCAGATTCTGCCTCTTTCAAATCCCTGAAAGTGTAGAACTGGAACAGAGTATTCAGCCTTTGCCTGTCCTCAGTTCACCTTCAGTTCCACATCCTATAGGAGAGTTGGATTTTAGCTCCACAACATAGAGGGGGGGGGGAGAGAGCATGGAAGGCTGAGAAGCAGTTTGTGAATTTGTGTGACCATGTTAGATGCCACTACAGAGAAGGGAGATTCCTACTAAGAGTGAGGAGAGATGTCAGACCATTTGGAAGTCCCCACAATAGTATTTATTATTATTATTTTTAACTTCCAATTCCGGGGTCAGAGGAGAGAGGGAGGGGAGCTATTTTAAGTTTCCAGGAAAATGGACTAATGATGGCACAGATTGGTTTAGCAGTATGCCTGTAAGCCAAACCACAGCTTAGCTGTGGGAAGCATGGGAGCAGCAGGACCAAGGAAAGGGGTTTACATGCATTTGCAGTAAACCATGGTTTGGTTTAGTGTTTGCTATGCATGAGTCTGGTCTGATCATTATGTTTGTGGGTGGGTGGAGAAAACCCATGTGTGTTGAGTAAGTCAGACTGGTTTCCCCTGAGTTTTGAGCTGAGAAATGCAGTATTTTTCAGATACTTTTCAAAAGCCATTGAAACCAGAGAAATGACAAGGAAGAGAATATACAGAGGACCGATTACTAAAGTAATAACTCAGCTAAAATAACTGTGTCAGTGGCTGGTAACGGATTAACTGAATAAAATGTGTAACAAGTATGACAAGCTCATGTGTGGCTGCTTGGTGTGAGAAGAGCAGGGGTTTTAAAACTCCTCTGTGAAGTTGGCGAGTTGTGTAGCTGCAGCACAGAGCTAGGGCACAGCTCCTCTGCTGAAGTCATTTCTCTAAGACCAAGGTCATGACTTAACTGCTCCTCACAGATCTCTTGGCATCTGCACAAGAACAGGGATGATACTTGATTAGCCTCAGGGCAGATTTCCAGGTGGATAAATTACCTGGCAGTCAGTGACGACACAACAAAAAATTATCCTTATGCGTTGTAATTTAAGAACACAGCAGAATGGGAAAGGTGTGACCTGTATGGTTTTTTTTTTGTGTGAAGACTGTTTGCTTAAAAAATGGTCACAAAATGCTCAATATGACCATTTCTGTTGCATATCAAAAGTCTCCCCAAAAGACCTCCTGGCACCCTCTTTTATTGCTGTCATCTTGCCATTTTACTTTCTTAAAAGCCAGTTGCCCCAATTCAACTAAAGTTCCTTGTGCCTAAGTATCTTCTTCTCATTTTTCGATAGTAAGCCCCCCAACTGAGCATCGCAGAACTAAATTCTAACTAAACCACCATAAGATTGTGTTGTAGGTCCCACTGAAAGCAATGGGATTAAGAAAGTTGCAACAAGCTTGTTCCATTGGACAAGGTGACAATCCTATGTCTCTTACCAGTAAGCCCCATTGAACTGAACTCACTGGAATTTATTTTTTCAGTGGACAAGAATAGGGTTTCACTGTAAGGCCTGCGATTGCCTTTAGCTAGATCAAGGCCAATATTCATGCACGTAGTTAAGATAAAAGAATGATCCAAGAGCACAGCTGAAAAAATAGTAATACTATTTAAGACAGCTAAAATAAGTTCTTTTTGAATACAAATTTGAAGCTGAAGTTGGAGCGCTGATATTTTCCCTCTGAAGGGCAACCCACAGACTGAGGGACAGTGGAGTGGAGTTTGTGTGTGCTTGCCCTTGCCCCTATTCCCATACTAAGACCTCATATGTTCACCTAGAGCTTCCTGTAGTTTTGAGAAAATTAGCAGAGCAGCGACGTCTTCCCAAAGTATTCCTAGAGTGGCACTACACTGTTAATAACAAAGATTGATAGCAAAGGGGAAGGTGCCTCTCATGATCTACTCTCTTTCTGACATCAAATGGATCTTCGACTTCTCCAAAGCATAGAAGGCAACCAGTGGGGACAGTAAAACTGTTTTAGAGCCGAAACTTAAGTTTAGATGTTCTGTTAAGAGTTGCATAGGACATGGAAACCAGGAGATTCAGTGGCCCACATGGTAAATACTGTTTGTGCAGTAATCCTTGTAGGTACATTCAGATGTTTCTGTAACGTCTTCCCATTTTTGTTTTGTCTGCTTTAGGGGGAAATCCAGGACAATTACTTTTGAGCAGTTCAAGGAAGCACTTCAGGAGCTGTCCAAGAAGCGTTTCAAAGACAAGAGCAACGAGGAAGCGGTGCAAGAAATGCACAAGCTCATTGAAGGGAAAGCCCCCGTCATAGCTGGAGTCACGGTATGGGACCCTGATGCTCAGTAACTCTGACATTCTTTTCTAAGGCCTCTCTTCAAATCATAGACTTCTCATTTCCTCTCACAAGAAGAGTCCTGAAGTTTTGATCAACCCAGCAGGATGCTCATCTGGTTTCACTCTAATGTTCTCGGTGGCAGCTTTTGCGAAGCCAGAACATTCCATAAGAGTTGTATCCTAATGACCAATATTCCTGTTCACCTAATGCTTAAAGATTTTGATTTCTGCTAGAAACTTGTTTTCAGTTAAAATGTGCAAAACAAAATGCAGAAATTCTGTCTTTCCTACTGCATAATTCTCAGAATGTGGGTTTTCTGGGTTGTAGGACTTTGATAACATGCCACTTGCATATGAGCCATGGAACAGTTCAGAACAAAGATAGCAGCCTTCACTCTGCACCAGGGCATTGTGTGGCTCCCACTGTACCAGCAAATATCACCCCCACCCCACCCCCCACATCATGTGGCTAAATGAAATAATAATAAAAAAAGTCCAGTAGCACCTTAGAGACCAACTAAGTTTGTTCTGGGTATAAGCTTTTGTGTGCATGCACACTTCTTCAGATACACTGAAACAGAAGTCACAATTAAAAAAAAAAAATGCGTCAGACCAACATGGCTCAATCTAGAATTGTGGCTAAATGGGTGAATGATGCAAGGGTGGAAATGGATGAAGCCAGCTTCTGACTGTCTTCAGCGAGAATAAAATCGGCTCTTTCACTCTTGCATCTTTCCTATTCTACTCCAAGCTTAGTGACGTGTGTGTGTGTGTGTGTGTGTGTGTGTATAGGCTGTCAGTGATGTCAAGGGGAGCATGGTGCAGTCTCCAAATAGTTGGATTTGGAAGGATCGAGCTGCCCAAGCTTAGTCAGATGATCATTCCTTTTTTTAGAACAATACTTCAGCCATTTAGTTTCCCTTTGCCACGTGTATAAAGAATTTTGCTGTAGTCTGCATAGTTCTCATCAACATACAGCTAAATGGAAAGTGAGAACTTTGAACTCTTTCCAAGATGGGGCAAATTCCATGTACCCCACTGTATATAAGTACGAAGGGGCAATCACTGTGGCTTTCTTTGCTGACCTATCTCCCCCCCCCCCCAAAAAAAAAAGGCTGCACATTCTGGTGCATTCTAAGCCACCCTGGGTATTTGATCACCAAACTGCAGCCCAGTCCTAACTGTGGAAATGAGTTGCTTGCTTCTACTCTCAAAATCCAGGGCTAATTCTGAAGATTAACAGAGCAAGGCGAGCCATCGCCAGCCCATGGCATTGCCAAGTAAGCAGTGGCACTACCTCTTTCACACTAGCTTTATCAACAATATTATGGGTTTAAGGGCACCAAAGGCTCACTTACCAAATACCATGATGGTGTGGGGAGTAAGCAGCAGTGGGTTGCCACTGCTCACCTGACCTCTGGTCAGTTGTGTTTCTGCGACATACCAGGCGGTAGATGAGGAGAAAGGTTGGCACAGTACAAATATGCCAGCCGAGCTGAGCACTGATGTCACCACTGACTCCATCTCCTGCTAAGTGGTAGCAACCAACTGGAGGTTAGGTAAGCCATGGCAGCCCACCCACCCACCCCCATCCGCTACTGGGAGAAAGCTGTGCCATTATTCCTGGTTCAAGACCCATGGCACTTTATAGAAATTGAACTGAAGCTGAGAAGTTTGCTGAGGTGATGGCTGAGCTGGAGGGCCACGCTCTGCTCCTTACCTCAGTGGAACTTAATATGATGAAAACCTAAGATTGATCAATGAAGGAGGTCAACCTGTTCCAGTGCCTGGGAATAGAATCCCCCTAACTCAAGGGACGTGGGTGGCGCTGTGGGTAAAAGCCTCAGCGCCTAGGGCTTGCTGATCGAAAGGTCGGCGGTTCGAATCCCCGCGGCGGGGTGCGCTCCCGCTGCTCGGTCCCAGCGCCTGCCAACCTAGCAGTTCGAAAGCACCCCCGGGTGCGAGTAGATAAATAGGGACCGCTTACTGGTGGGAAGGTAAACGGCGTTTCCGTGTGCTGCGCTGGCTCGCCAGAGCAGCGATGTCACACTGGCCATGTGACCCGGAAGTGTCTCCGGACAGCGCTGGCCCCCGGCCTCTTGAGTGAGATGGGCGCACCAACCCCAGAGTCTGTCAAGACTGGCCCGTACGGGCAGGGGTACCTTTACCTTTACCTTTAACTCATGTAATGTGGTCAATGCCTCTTAGGACCTGTGGACTTCAAAGCGTGATGTGTACACAAAGGTGCCCCAAATTCAAAATGCAATCTTGAACAGTGTTTTCTGTGAAGCAGGCACTCCCACCAGAGGCCTCTGACTGCACAGCTACCGGACAAGCTGAGATTTGACTTAAGAATAATGTGACATGTACATGGTTGATTGCTATGGATTAGGAAAACGGCAAAGAACTGAATCTGTGGTTTCTTAAAGGCTGACCCCACTCTTGTATCGGAGACCTTTGCTGTTTCTTTGATGCCTTGGTTGATATATATGTAAAGCATGGTGGACATTAATCAAGTTTAGAACAGCTGGCACTTGAACTCTTCCATCCAACCTATAAATTTCACAGCATCCACAATGAGCGGTGAAAAAGAAAGGAATGGAAACTCTTACGCCATTTGAATTGTTATCTCCAAGGTTCTTTTGAGCACGTCCAGCAGAGCCATGGATTTTCCTAGCTCAAATTCCATTTTTCTTTTGAAGTAGATGCCTTTAGAGGCAGAATGTTCAATCATCCTGTCTCCCAGAATGATTTGTGCTAAGAGGTGACCAGGAAGGCTTGCAGCCACCAGCTTTGAAAAAGGACGTGGCAGTGTTCCATCATGCCTTTGGCTGGACTTTGGAAAGCCCAATGTTTACTCACTTAGGAGCAATTTGGAAGGAATTCCCAGTCTTTAGGGCAAGCCCAAGACATTTTGGCACCTGAGGCAAACCACAAAATGGTGCTTCCTCCCCTGGCCGGGCAAGAAGGGATGAGTGAAGATCCTACATCGGGAACAAGGGGGGGCTAAAGATCTATATATGGGATCTGCTGCCCCATGGATCCTGCCTCCTAAGGCATTTGCCTCACCTTGCCTCATGGCTAGGTCGGTCCTGCATCACTTACTGTTTTCTCGGCACTGGCAAAATTTCTACTGGCACCAGTCCACAGTGAAAATAATAGCATTTGCTCAAGTATCAGATATCCCTTTTAAATTTCTGCCACATGCTGAAGGGGCAAATTGTTTTAGTTTTTTTAAATAAATTAATTATTTTAAACCCAAATAATGACTTTCTTTTTCAGTATTGAAAGCTGTAGTGGGGGGGGCCAACCTGGCCATATTGGACTGTGTGCATGGTCACCGCCCATAAATGCACTGAAGACAAATGCTGTGCTTTAATTCAAAAACCTTTGAAGTGGCCTCCTATATGATGGTTAGATAGTAAGAAAGTGCTGTGGCAAGGCCTGCTGTACCACACAGGAGGTAGGCAGGGCTGACCCACCCATGAGGCAAGGTGAGGCAGAGACCTCGGGCGGCAGACCTGGGCCCAAGGAGCATGCCGCTTTGCTGACTCCTCTGCCTGTGCAACTGTGCTTCCATCTCTGCTGCCACACCTCCACCACCTACTCCTCTGTGGGCATACCAAAGCCATCCCCTGTGGCAGTGGCAAGGGTGTGTGCGCCTGGTGGCAGGGCACACCCATTGTGAAGGAGGCAGGGGCATGGCAGCAGCATGGTGTCTCCGTGGAGGAGGAGGCAGCAGCGCATGCTTGCAGTGGAGTGCAGTGGCAGTGGGGTTTGCCTCAAGCAGCAAAACGTTCTGGGCCAGCCCTTCAGGAAGGTTAGTCTTCCCCCTAGGGCAGGATGGTTAAGGTCTAGCTATCAAGCTGGAAGTAGTTTCCTTGTCCAAACATTCATGCTTAGACGTGGCCAGCTCTCCCTGTGAACCGAGAATGTGTCCCACAATCCTCTGTAGTGATGTAGAAGCAACTCTGTCAACATTAAAGTCCAGTCCTAATATCCTACTGTAATTAAACCTGTTGCCGTCGCTGAAATAATAATATATTATTCACACAATTCCATCTCCCACTTTCCTTTCTGTCTATTTTTAGATAAGACCTTTCAGACAGAGATCTCATCACTCCTTTTATGCTACATAGATGACACTATGTATTTTTTAAAAAACACATTTGGATTGATTGCATAATTTGTTGTATCAATCTATTTTTTGTTGTTGTAATTCTCCAAATAAAGTCACAAAAATAAAAATTCCCAAGGATGACATCATTTGGAAGTAAAGGTGAATAAATTAAAATTGGGTTGAGAGCTTTCCAACATAGTTGCCAAGAGGTCAAGAATACCTCAAAGTGTAAAGAACACAACACTTACAAGAACAATGTCAAGATTTTTACAGTACTCTTTTTCAGGGTGTCCAGGGCACTTTACAAAAGAAAGATAAGACATAAATAAAACATAAACATTAAAAACGATTATTACATTAAAACATATTCAAAAGCCTGTGCAGATAAAAATGCATTTGCCTGGTGCCAACAATGTTAACTGTTCAGCATCTGGCAAATGTGTGTTTATTTTCCCAGGCCCTCTAGTTTGGGGTGCCACCACTGACAAAGCTCTCTGTCTCTGGTCACCTTGCCTTGGGTGGTGGAGGGAGCTAGAGGAGACCCTTAGACAATGACCTCGGTACAGGGGCAGGTGAGTGTGGGCACAGCTGTTATTTCAGGTACCCAGGTATTAGGCTGAGTAGGGTTTTAAAGGTAAGCACCACTGCTGTAGTTTTCTGCCTATGCTTTGATCACAGAGAGGACACCTGACCCATTTCTTGGTGCAAGCTGGTTTATGTTTCCAAACTCATCCCAGAGTTCTATTGATTCTAGGCACAGGTCTTCTAAGGAGCTAAATCTCTTGGGATGTTTACATCACGGGTGGTTCAGCTGTCAAACAACGTGGGCATTTCAAGAAGCACTGCCCACTGTATTTGAAAGCACCAGCAAAACTGCTGACTGCCATTTGATCATATGTTTTAGAAGTTCTCATGTAGACCAGGGATAGAATTTACTCTCCCCCAAAATTTATGAATATAAACATAATTTCCCCACCACCACCAGATTTAGGAGGACGGCTGAAACATCACATGGCAATTCACATCTCATTATGCTTGAGGAACTGCTGGAGCATGGAGCTATAGAAGATTTGAATAAAACTGTGAGGGTTCATTTGATCCCAGTTATTGACCAAGCATTAAAAACCCCCATCCTGTCTTGTTTAGGGTAGCCAAAATCCATGAGCCAGTCATGGTTGATGGTCTGCAAGGAACGAGCAAAGCAGAACAGAGGTCCTCAGGACCGTGAAGTTATAGTACCTTGATTTACATATATATTCATGCATGCGTTTGTGTGTTATTTACATTGTTAATGCTCTCTTCTGTCTGTCTTTCTCTCTCCCCATTAATAGAAAGCCATTTCATCTCCGACTGTCTCACGGCTTACAGACACAACACGTTTCACTGGTTCGCATAAAGAGAGATTTGATCCCACTGGGAAAGGCAAAGGCAAAGCAGGACGTGAAGATCTGGTGGATACGTCTGGCTATGTATCTGGGTATAAGCATGCTGGCACATACGATCAGAAAGTGCAAGGAAGCAAGTAAGCCTGAAGGTTCAAAGCCCGAAGCTTCACCTGTGAGGGGTGAGCAAGACGAGCCTCACCTGTTGCTGTAAATGCCAAAAAGACTATGTTGGAAAGCTGTCTTGTAGGATCCACTTTTGACATCGACTGAGACTCTTGCAGTGAAGCACCACTTCATTACATTCCTCATGCTTTATGGCAGTGAAAAGGAAGCAGCAGAGCAGTCTGATCAAGAAACCACACCAAGGGCTCTCTCACCACACCTTGTCTGTACTGGTAGCAGATCGCAAACATTCCTATATGCCTAATTCTCTGTCTTGTTCTGCTGTCTTTTTTTCTACAGTGGAGGCTACACGTGCTAGTAGCTTTGCTAAAAAGAATCCAATTGCTCAATTTGATTATTTATTATTGAACAATGTCTTAATATGGAACAGATGCACCTCAAACGTAAGAATTCAGCCTTTAACTGAAGGGAATTAAATGGCTATTGACTTTTATTTTATTTTTGAAAAGGTGCTATCCTGTAAAAGCCAATACATTTATTTCAACCATTTGCGAACAAGAGCAGAAACAATAATTTAAAGCAACTTTCCCCCTCCATTAGTAGAAAATTGAGACCCCACTTGTCCCTGTTCTCAAAGAAAAGGGAAATTGCAGCTCTCTCTCCTGGCCTTTGCAAATTTTCTTTAAAGAAAAAAAACCACAGAAACCAAAACACTATGTGTCATTGAAGTTATGTATTACTATTTCTTTAAGATTGCAACAAACATGAAATATGGCAGTTCAAACCCCCACCCAAATATATATTTGAAATACTACCAGTTGAAATTATCTACTTTGTCTGGATCACTACCTTAAACAACATTTTGATTCATTATGTTGGTTAAATAGTTCCAAAATAAAGGAAATTTGTTGTTTTCTTGTTCACTCAGTGTAAAGCAGACATAATTTAATTGTCAGATTGTTTGCTGATGGAAAACAAAGGTAGAAAAGATGAAATACAGATTCATTGTTTTACAAATGATGTCACCAACCATCATGTTCCAGTGAGCCAGAGTCTAAATAGTGCTGAAATGTTGCTTCTTTTAAGGGAGAAAAAGGATATAATTAACATATTTCCTGAAAAAGGACAACATACGTAATGTATTTATTTATTTGAAAGATTTCTGTGCGTGTATGCTGAAGAGTAACTGTCTAGTCAATAAGGTGATTTTTATGTGTCCTGTCTTTATTATTGACTAAATACCACACTGTGTTGAACTTACAATCCAGTAAAATAATAGCTGTAATCTTCACTTGGAGGTTTGCCAGCAGTTGAGTCCTCAGTCTTGTTTTCTGTGGAATACAGGTCTCCTCTGTAGAAGAATAGAGATTGAGCAATTTTACTGCCATTCTTAATAGCTGTCTCTTTGACAGGCCCAGTAAACGCTAAAGAGTTGGATGCACTGATTTGCTCACAGTAACTCTGACTGTTCCTTCGCACAGGCCAGCACCTTGAAGTTGGCCCTTGTCCGAGCACTGACCATCTGTCATTTGCAGTTGTCTTTATCCTCATTGTTAAGGAAGGTATTTATTGTGACTTACAACCATGCATTCTTCAGCATGCACTACAAGCATGAATCCAAAATAATAATAATGTTGTCAAGCACTGCCGTTGTATGCCTGGAACCTTTGTTCTTTGACATATTGAAATGTCAGGTTTGGGAAGAAGGAAGTCTGTAGAATTTTCGGCATGTTTTTGCAGGATGGTGGTTTTGGTGGTTGCCAGGAAGGGTCTGTGAGTGTGCCAGGCCTGTTGGTATTGAAATAGTGATAGTTGGTGTTAGTTATATATCCATCTGCTTTCTGCGGACAAGCTCAGTGTCTAGAGTGTTGATAATAGAGCTGTTTGCTTTGATGGAACAATGAGCACTGAATACTTTAATGCAGACCCTCTGGAACCCATTTGTCAAGCTTAAAGCGAGGCTAGGCTTATGGGGAACCCCATGTTATTACACGGAACTTCATTACATAAATAGAATATTCAGAACAAATCCAGCTACGTCCTCCAGTGGCAGCTAATGTAACACAGTGGATGTGAAAGACTCCATTGATGTAATATGAGCAGATAAGCACACCAGGAAGATACCTGATTTGTTGATCCAGTCTAGCATGTCTCTTGTGTATTTTGCTTTTCGGGAAACATTTTTTGTCCCAAAACCTAGCAGCTATTTGCTCACATGGATTGGCCATGAACACGGATTGCTCATTGTAAGGCAGAGCTTAAGGTAACAATAATGCCACCATGTTCTGGGCAAATAGTAGTTTTGTTTTTGATAGAAACTTCCTTTAGCACTAAAGTCTACTGCAGAACTCTCATCAAAAGATTTTAGAGCAGGCATTACATATCAGGTGGCCTTCTAGAGCCAGGGAAAGCTACTTTTAAAATGAGCTTCATTTTTCATTTATTTCATTTTAAAATGAGCTTCATTTTTCGTTTATCCATGCTTCATTTTTCATTTATTTGAAAACAAAAAGACAAGAGATGTTATCACTGAAGCGTGGATGTCTAAAAAGCAAGCAGTTTTGTGAAACAATGACATGCTCTTCTGACATCCCAGTTTCTCTTCCTTTCCCTATCCCCATTCCTTGTTCTGAAACTGTTGGCTTTTTCTACCACTGTGCCACTAAAGGAGGAGGCTGTGTCAGAAGAAGCAAGGCCTAGGTGTCCATGCATCAGATCACAGTTTATGAAAACAGGACTACTTCCTCCAGTCCAGTCACCTAATAACACCATTCCATTCATGTCTACTCAAAAATAAGTCCCACTGTGTCTTTGGGGTTTGCTCCTGGGTGAACGTGCATAGGATTGCAGCCTAAGTCGCTGTTTGCATGTAGCAGTGTACTTGGAATATTCTCACATCAGCTGCCCTCATCCCTGTATATTCCTTGTCAGTGACTTCTGCCCCCTTTAAGTATTTATTTAAGTGCAAAACATACTGTAAACGTGCAGTGATGCCGGCCTTCGTTATCTCCTTTCCGTAGAATAGGTTATCATCAGGCCCTTTTTGAATAAATAGGGGGAAATATGAAACAGTTCTCCAAATGTGAAAATGATAGAGATCAGTATCTGTAGGTTTTTTAAAAAAAGCTATTTTACTACCACAATGTGTTTACAATTCTTTGCTGATTGAATAAATCACATTAAGCACATAGTGTTCTTTTTGCTATGTGTAAATCACTCCAGGGTATATTATGTATATATAAATATGCATACGTGCAGTTTTATACAGCCTCTTAAGGGTGCACACTTTTGTAGCATCATGCACACTGGGACTGCCTTGTTATCTGCTGAGACCTGGGAAAAGGCTCCATGTGCCCAGAATGCAGCCCATTCCTCACCCAAGAAGGCAACCCAGCTGTCTATGTGTGCAGCTGCATATGTATATGGGACCCTCAATGAGTTTCCGATTAATGTCTGGATTTCCCTTCCAATTTTATAGACATACAATTTATGGAGTCAAGTCAATCTTCTCCCCCCCCCCCCCCCGTTGCATTCCTGTGCATGTCACTGGAATTTGTACTGGAAGCTGTGGGCTGAATCTGACTTACCTGCACCGCCCAACCCCCCCATCTCACTTCCTTTGTGTATAGTTGACATCTGAAACAAGTCTAGAATAAGGTGGGCAATTTATCTGGCCTCCTAAGCCCATGCATAGCAATTCAGGCAGAAGGGCAGGACTCAGGGAAGAGCAGCAGGGACACTTTAAGAGGGAAGGCCTTCCCAGGATCAGGGCCGGCCCACCCATGAGGCAAGCTGGGGCAGCTGCCTCAGGTGGCGGAACCCCAAGAGGTGGCACCCTCATAGGCTCCCCACCACGTCGGCCACCGCTGGAGAAGTGGCAGTAGCAGCAGCAGCAGCAGCAGCTCCCAGTGCGACCTTGCAGAAATCTCACCAGACCTTGTATGCTCTGCAAGATCTTGCTGGAACCCCCCGTTCTTGCCGCCGCTTTGTGGATGCCGCCACACAACCCAGCCGGGTGGCCCCTTCCTGTTTTGCCTCAGGCCAGCTGCCCCTGCCCAGAATGGAGCTTTTTATTACCAACTCTGCCTTAGACCTTGATGTATGAAGTCGCCTTATCCTGAGGGAGAGGCAGCTCTGTAAGCTCTCGGGCAGAAAGTGGCATTTTCTACCGTTGCCCAAAGATCCTCTTAGAAGGAGATGCCAAGAAACAAACTTGCATCTTTTTAAATGTGCACAGCAGATGCTATCCCAAGCTTTAGCTTCCTCTATAGGGGGGATGCTTAGCTATGCTTTTGTTTTTGTGTGTATATATAGTTTATTCTTAAGCCTCCCAAACGAGATTACTTTGCAAATGACTTTGAAGTCTCCCAAACATAAAACTATTCTTCCTGTCTCAGTTTCCAGCAGTGTGGGGTGCCCTTGGGCTTCCCCAGGGAGTAGCATCATGTGCTGTTTGACCCCGTCCCCCAACATACAGTAAGCCACAACTTAGGCACATTTAACTTGTGTGCATTCAACTTTACACGCATGGCCAAAAATGAATAAATAAAAGGGGGTGAGGATCCAGGAAAAATGACTTTGGCAATCCCAGCCATCAATGGGTTTTGACTGTAAGAGATTTTGTCTTTAGGCGTGATCCCCAGAACGTATCCCCTGTGTAAGTTGTGGGCTTACTGTATCTTAAATCAGAAATTTTTGAAATTCCCGTTTACTTTGTGGGATATTGTTATGGAATAAACTTTCAACTCTTTGTGCCTGAGTGTACTCTACAGTGTGTCTTGCTTCAAGTCTCCCTATGCCTTACATGTGCAGCTGCGAGGGACACTTGTGAGTGTTTCATGCCTATAGATAGGTTCTGCCACTATTGGTTTAGAAGCCACTGTCTCAAACTTCACAAAAAGGAGGAAAATGTGCAAACTGTCATCATGGTTATCCCAAGCAGTCACCCCTTTTTGTATGTTAGGCTTGCATTGCGAACTTTTAGTGTTCATTGTTAGCTACTCAGTCGTGGGAGCCAAGATGTATCTGTGTGCCTGCAATTGGCAATACTTGCGTATGGGTGATAAATGTTTAAAACATCGGTGGACTACCTAGAACAGATCTTAGTTACATGTAAGTGGCTTGTCATAGTCTATCCCTCCTTAGATCACCATTTGGTTAAAAATGAGAGTAGAGTACACTGTACTTGACTTGCACGTTTAGTTCACTGGAAGTCCAAAAGACCTTTTCTCCCTCTGTTTTCTGACTATGTATTGTTGTTCAGGTGGCATCTCAAAGTGAATAACTAAATGCCCAGAGGACCTTACTAGCTAGGCATATTTAGGATTTCAAACTGAGCTACTTTCTAAACCAGTATTTGTATGTTTTAAATTCTGATCCAAATCAGTATCTTACTTGGCGGGGTAGGAGAGCTGAAAACAATGCCAATATATTTCACATCTGGCAACCAATGCACCCCTTTGGTTTCAGACAGTACATGGGTAGACAGTCTAAATTCTGACCAAACTAAGCCGCCTGATGTATATTTTGCTCTAGGAGGCTTAATTTGGTCAGAATTGAGTATATACTTTCAGATTTAACATGAATACATTACTTCTGGTAAATGAGCCACCATAGCCACTAGAGGGCCATGAAAATTTTTGTCCTGACTTTTGGGACTTGTCAACCCATGTACTGTCTGAAACCCAAAGGGTGCGTTAGTTGTCAGGTGTGAATTTTCCCCCAGCTCTCCTATCCCACCAAACCTTGCGTGCATAAGTGACTTAAATTTGCGTCACGCTGCCCATTTAAAAGCATTAACATTTATCTAAGCAAGAGAATATAGATCAGATTGATTGTTGCCCACTATGTACACCTTATCCCCCAATAGTTAGCTTAACTGTTCACACAAGTCACCACTTTGGTGTATATGTGAGAGCAAAAGAGGTTCCCATGATACCTACTGTATGTTAGGACACTTATCCACAACAGCCAGCAAGTCGGTTTCACAAACGAAGCAGGAATGGATATTCACAATATCTCTACTACAGATGGAGGCTTGAGTTAACACCTTTTAGAAACTGGACCATAAAGAAGACTGATCGCCAAAGAATTGATGCTTTTGAATTATGGTGCTGGATGAGACTCTTGAGAGTCCCATGGACTGCAAGAAGATCAAACCTATCCATTATTAAGGAAATCAGCCCTGAGTGCTCACTGGAAGGACAGATCCTGAAGCTGAGGCTCCAAGACTTTGGCCACCTCATGAGAAGAGAAGACTCCCTGGAAAAGACCCTGATGCTGGGAAAGATGGAGGGCACAAGGAGAAGGGGGTGACAGAGGACGAGATGGTTGGACAGTGTTCTCGAAGCTACCAGCATGAGTTTGACCAAACTGCAGGAAGCAGTGGAAGACAGGAGGGCCTGGCGTGCTCTGGTCCAGGGGGTCATGAAGAGTCGGACACGACTAAACAACAACAACAACAATAATCCCTTCATTAGTTAGGAAAATCCCCTCCTCCTAACAGTGAATAGATATTTTTTTTCACACCTTTAAGATGCCAAAGTATATTTCTGTTCTCTCCAGTGTTATGAAAAGTTAAAGATAAGGAAGCAATAATCCATGAATAAAGCAGGGTATATTTTGCTAAAAGGGAAATTACTTCCCGTAGCTGTTTTGTTCCAAGCAATCTAGGGTCATGGGCTAACAGATATTGATAGAACTAGGGGAAACTACAACAGTGGTTCTGCTTTTAAGGGGGCAAATCTACAAGACCTGCTTAATATACTGAGAATATGAACTGGTTGACATATGACCAAGAGTTCGTGTAATTGTTTCACTGCGTGGTTGGTGTGATATAAATGTGGAGCTGTACGTTGGAGGGGTGGTGGAACAATGTACCATTCTGCATGGATCACATCAATTTGGACATGGGAATGAACTCTTCCATCTCAGAAGCCCCAAGTGGTGAGGGAGATTGGGAGGGCTGACGCTGCGCATGCAACATCACACGTGCAACGTCCTGCCATCAGGACATTGGGAAGAGCCAGGTGTGGAGCTAAAAGCGATGGCAGCGTGGCTTCAATGGCTGGTGGCTCCTCCTCCTGCTGCTGCTGCCACTGCCCGGGGGCTGCTTCCCCTCACCTTCACCTCTGTGGCTGGAGGAGGAGAAGGATCCGGCCAATGAAGTCACTCTGCGCTTGGCCCTGACTTTTTTAAACATTGCCCCCAAAAAACCCACCCAGTGTGGGGGCTCAAAAGGGTTGGGTCCTCAGGAGCTGGCACCCCTGTTCCATCTTTGCTTCCTGACAGCAACCATCTTTCTGAGAGCAGCCACACAATCATTTTGATGTCTAGAAATCCTTGTGTGTCATTTCCCTGCCTATGGCCAGTTGGTTGTGGCAAATAGTTCTGAGGAAGAGCCAGATAGACTTGAAATTGCAGTTTAGGTTCTGTGCTCCCACCAGGAGACATATTCAAGTCTATCCTGGAATTGTCTGTAAGATGCAAGGATTCATAGAAATGAAATGTAAGTGACAGCAAACGTTTTCAGGGTTTTCAGGGTTATATATACTAAATAGACTCCACAAAAGTTGAGCCATATGACAAAATGTCCATTTATTTCAGTGGTCTCAGGCTTGCATTGTGTGAGCATGATCCATGTGAAGGACAGATCCTGATACTGGCAAAGGGCAGAAGCACTGCTCCAGAAATGGCACAGGGATTGGGGGACTATTCCATGACCAAAATCTTAATGATTTTTGTTATGAAGTGTCTTGACACTGGAAGGAGCTGATTCTGGCTGCGGTCTTTGCATTCTTTTAAGGAAGGCTTGGTTATGTTTAAAATCGTCAGTGCAAGTCAAAACTTACTCAAATCAAATTTAAAATGAATAAACAATAGTTGGCAGGGAGGAGCGTAGAAACTTGCATGGTTCATAAAATTCTTGAACTAGCTGTTATTTTTAAAGTTAGATGGGTTTGTATGTATTTTAAAAGTAAAGATTGAATATGGGTATAGTTGATAATTAGGGTAAATGTGAACCACAAAATGCAGCTGTTGCTTTTTCCTCTATGCTAAACATCCACTGTGCAAATGCTATTTGGCTATTAGATGACTGGTGTATGGAAGCCATTTCACAACTAACACATGCCAACTTTATCACGTGGTTCTATGAGGTTTTGGCAGTTATATTTGCAGGCGAAAGGTGCATTAGGCACACTTGACAACCACGTGTGACACACACGTGTGTCAACCATTACATGTGTTCCACCACTGCCTCCTTTTCCCTAACTTTGTTCATGGGTTGGGGGGCATGTTCCTCAAAAGCTTACGGCAGCCTTCGCAAACCCTGTGCTCTTCAGATGTTCTGAACTTCAATTCCCATCAGCCCAGGGCAGCATGGTACTTCTAAAGTTATAGTCCACAACATCTGGAGAACCTACAGGGACAGATCCACGCTTCTGGGTTATATCTAGAATAACCATGCATTCCTACACGTCTCCTCCAACGTAGGCCTTGTTGAGTTAAATGGGACTTACTCCTAAATAATGTCTACTTGGGAGTTAACCCCATTCAATTTTATCAGATGTACACCTAGTTAAGTGTGCATAAATTTGCAGCTGCATTTAGGTGAACTTTGGTGCCACTGAAATAAGTGTAACAGCCTCAGACTGGATCCTAACCATTGTCTTCCAATAGCCATCTTTCTCCCTCAATTCATAGCTTCACATAAGGGAAACTGGTGTGTTTTGGGGTCACTTCTGGTTTAGTGGGGCGCAGGAGGCTGGGCCAGCCAGGGCCAACAAGAGCAAGGACTCTCTCCTAGGAGCTGCTTGTGTGTCTTCTGCAACAAACTCGGTTTCTGTGTCAGGTGTAGATGTAGATGGTTCTCGGAAGGTAGCAAGTTATAAAACTCCTGCTCTGCTGTGTTAACTGGAGAGGGATAAGTAAATCAGTTTATCCTTGCTGAAATGTAAATGTTTCCACTTACTTTAAGCACAAGAGGAAGATTATATATTTATATTGAAAACTATTTTTGACTAATACTGTGAGCATGTTTTGTTGCCTCTTTTTTTGTTTTGCACAATTTAAGGAAACACAGGTTTGGCTTACCTTTTTTGTTGAATATATATATAAAAAATATTGGCATATGGCCAGGGAAGGGTTATTGGATAGCTCCCAAACCTGACCATTTGCCGTGCTGGGAGACGCTAATGGGAGTTGAAGGTACCACACTGGCTACCCCAGCATATAACAATACACGGTTTGCTTTCCTATTGCTTCCCTTTGGCTACCTAGAGATACAACTGCATCATATGCTGGCTACTGGTGGAGAAGGTGAACTTGCTGTTATCTCTCCCGGAACACTAGGCAGCATAATAAAAGCTGGCATGGACTCCACCTGTTTCTTTTTCCTCATTGACACGTCATGCATTAAAACCAGTGAAATGGTAACCTGTACAATGTATTCTCAGATCTCAGAAGGCGTAACATTTGGCTGCTCTGAGCCCAGCACAAACTAGTCAAACCTAGAGTGGCGCCCTAGGGCGTGTTTTTTTCTGGAAGTCACTCAAAATGAAACGGGGTGTGTGCCTTGCTGAGTAAGCCTGCCTAGATTTGTACACCAGCAGCAGCCGCTCTTCTCGGGGGAATGCTTTTTGGAGAACTAACATTGGCTGATGAAATTTCACCATATGATGGCAGTGGAAAGTAAGGCCCAGGCAAAATCTATTCTGATTGCAGGTCTTTATTTTTTATTAATTTATAATACCAGTATTAAATATTTACACAAGTAAATTAAAAGAAACTTGAAAGTGAGTTATATACTACTAGTTTGTACTAGGCTTTTTCAGGAAAATGAAACAAATTTATATATGTGTGTGTGTATATATGCAATATATTTTTACACAATTTATTAATGCTAGAAACTTAAATGTGTTATCACTTTATCTGTGTGAATGTTAAAATTGTGATAAGTGTTCCAAATGCTGAAATCTTCTGCTAGTTGTCTTTCTAATTTCTAAAACCATATTGATGGCTTCTGTCAAGTAAACATTCTTCATTCATTAGAAAAAATCAAGTTCATCAGTTGTTCTAATAGTGCTGTAAAAAGCTTGGCTTGAGAATAGATGTCAGTTTTCATAGTGTTTTATAGCTGTTCTTTAAAAGCAAACTTTCTGTAATATATATATTATTGCTGTTGAGAGTATAGAATTGTATCTTAAGTTGGTAAAGTGATCAATAAATGTATTAATATAAATGTCTTAATTTGCTTTTGCAAGTGTCGTATGTGTAAATTTCAAAGAGAACAGTCTTAATGTGGTCAGATGACTGGGTAGCTCTGTTCAACATACCTTGATGGTCAGAGCATTTTTAGCTGCTTTGTGTCACATGCACTACTGACTAGAATGCCCTTCATAATTGCCTGGCATCCCACCCATATGCTATTTCCTCATGGGTGGCTACCCTGTGTTGCTGGAATGCAGTTCCCACTATCCCCATCTACCATGCTGCCCAGGGCTGCTGGGCGTTGCAGTCGCCATTGGAGGGCCACAGGTTGCGCGACATAATGACATCACAATGCTAGTGGTCAGTTACCCCGGCCACAAGTGGCTAATTGCAGCCATCACCTGAGAAGCAGCATTGGAGCTCATGTCATTAACTTTCACCGATCTCCAGAGGAAGAAAAGATCAAGTGCATTATCTGAAAGCTGATTTCGCAGGCTAGCTCCTTTGCTAGATCCCATTCACCTTCTGATCTCATCTACTGGAGTATTTTTAGGCAGCTTAGCATACCTTGCAACTGTACAGTTTAGGTGGCAGCTGCGTTTATCCTGCCTCATACGGCATTCAAGGAGTACTTGCCCTACTTTCTCCACATAGCATGCAACGAACACTTCACGCACCCTTACATTTCGCTCATCATTCACACCCAGCCAGTTCCCTGCTGTTTACAATGGAACCAACGTAATACAATACTACCCAACTTGCCTACTGGGCTAAAACTCAGATCCTTAGAGCATTAGAACTCTGGCTGCATTAAGGAATCCTTGCATGAAGTCCCTTTGGTGAAACCTCTTAGGAGTTACTTTTTCAACACTGAAAAACAATGGTTTCTAAAATGAACAGAAGGTGCTCACTATGGCCATGAAACCCTTTCCACACAGGCAGCAGGGGGAGAGGCAAGATCACTTCACTGGGGTTTGCTCTCAACGTGCACACCACCTGGCTCAACAGAGACTGCTATTGTCTGTAAAAACATAACAGCAGCCTTGTTGGATCCAGCTAATGGCCTGTTTAGTCCAGGATCCTGTTCTTACAGTAGCCAACCTGTGGGAAACCAGCAAGCAGGAAGCATTGTTGCCTCCAACTGGAGTAGAGCAGAGCCATTGACTGCCCTTTCCATGACTTTGTCTGTTCACTTAAAGTCATCCCTGATGGTGGGCATCACAGACTCTTGATTGTGCTCTGCATGAAGAAGTCATTTCTTTTCTCTGTCCTGGATCTTCCAAGATTCAGCTTCATTGGCAGCCCACAAAGTCTAGTGTTAGGAGAGAGGGAGGGAAAAACTGTTCTCCTCACTTTCTCCCTGCCAGGCATAATTTCACACACTTCTATCATGTCACCTCTTCCTTGACTTTAATCTAAAGTGTCCCAAATGCTGCAACCTTTCTTTGCAGGGGAGTTGCCGTGCATCTTTGATCATTTAGGTTGCCGTTTTCTGAACTTTTCCCAACACTGCAATATCCTTTTGCAGGTGAGGCAACCAGAAACGTATACAGGACTTCAAATGTGGTCACACCAGAGATTTGTATGACGGTATTATGATAGTGGCAGTTTTATTTTCAATTCATTTCATAAGGAGCCCTATCATGGAATTTGCCCTTTTCTCTGCAATTCTATGATTCAATTAGAATGTCTTATCTGGAAAACAAGATAAAAAAAAATTGTTGGAAGTTTTAAAATTAAGTGCATTTAGAGAGGCTTTTTATCTGTCCACTTACATTTCTTGAGTAGGAAAAGCATATATTGCATGGTTTCATTTTAAAACACACACATGTGCAAACACTGCACAGCCAAATGTTCTGGAATATAACAACAACAGTATTATTATTATTATTATTATTATTATTTTATTTGTACCCCGCCCATCTGACTGTGAAAAGGAAGGTGTTTCAGCAGGGAACATATTACCATAGGAGATGCTTTTTGTTCAAAAGTAGTACCAAAGGAATTTGAGGCAGCAACTATGTGGCTCTGGATGCCACCCTACAGCGATCAGTTGGACTTGGAAAGGCACATTGACAGGCAAATCCTTTACTTGCCATTCCATCAGCAGATGCAAAATTTCAGTGGTTTGAAATCCAGAAATAATTGCCCAAAACATTAAAGAAAACAAAAGGCCACTTCAGTAACACAGGACACACACCATGATATTTCCTGCCAGCAGAAATTTGGAACTGCCAGAATGCAGAGAGAAACTGGATCTCAGTGAGCAATCAACCTAATTAGTTGATCGAATGGTATCAATGAAGATGTGGACAGTATTGTTGAAACAGCATCTTTTTAATGGAGTATGGAAACAGCAGCTACTCATATGCCAAAGGTTAATTCTTGATCCACAGATAACACATTCAAGGACAGGATAAGTGAAAGAATAAGCTAGGATTATCATTTTTGCAGCAAGTGCAACAGTATGAGAATCTCTCATCCCTTCTAAGGCTGCAGTCCAAGAAAACACGGACAGGATTGCACTGCAAGAACATGACTGCTAAACTTCATTCCATGAGCAGAAGTGCTCGAAGCATGTCTTAATGCCATGGTTTTGCAGCTGTTCCTAAAGTATCAGCACACAGCTCTGCAACAATAACTTGGTCAATGATAAACATGATCCCTATTTGAAAAAGTCTGAGGTGAATACAAAATTCACAGTAGAAGAGATCTATTTTATTTTACTTAAAAACTCCCTATAAATTGCCCTTGATTGAATAATGCATTAAAATCATTCAATAATTTAATATATTCACTCCTATATTCCAAAACCATGGGGAGGATGTCTTAAAAAAATGAGGTACAAGAGAAATCAGCCACAGTGTTAAAAGTTGGTTGGTTCATGGAAGTCAATAACCCCAAGGGTTTGTCATCCTTTATAAATCATTTACACTCACATGCCTTTCACTGTTATTAACATCTGCTGATGTTAATTTTGGGTGATGTTGCTAGGAGGAAGTGTTTTCTTTAACTGATTGTAGTTCCAGTGTAGTTGCTCCACTTCCGCCTTGTGTCGGCAACGTGCCTCTTCCAGTTCTTTTAAGAGACGTTCATTTGTCGAAACCAAGGTTCTGCAAGAAAGCGTTGCATTTAAAAAAAAGAAAAAAGAAAATAAATTATTATGTTACAAAATAAACCATGGAACCTACAGATGTGAAGAACAGCCCTGCGCGCGCACAGCTGCACTCAAACCTGGAGAGATCACAGATAACAGATTTTATCCCTTGAAAGCACGTCTTGGCTGCTGGGCTGTCAAAAGGGAGCCAGTTCTTTCTACCCCTTTGCTCCACTGGTTCAATAATGGGGGGGAAATCCCTTTCTCTTCTACAGGATAACAAATAGATGCTCATGTGCATTTTTCCACATGCCTTAAGGTAGCCTTCTCCTTGTCCATTTGGTTTGAGACCTGTTGGTAAGTTCTCTCTCTCTCTTAACACTAAGGGATTGCAAGTGCAAGAACTGGAGGCAAGAATGAGAAAAACGACAAGTCTTTTTTTGAGGGGGGCAAGTCAGGGAGGAAAAATTGGGAACCAAGTTTTTGGGGGTAAGCAGGGTGGAAGGGAAGAGAACCTGGCGTGAAATTAAACTTGTATAAGAACAGCTGGTTCTGGTGTTTGTCATTCAGACCCTGCCTCGACCTTTCACTCAGTCTGTCTACTTGTGCAGTCAGTTCTCTCCTCCTGGGTCAGCCCTCCATTTCCTCACTTTTCTCAACGTTTAGTATTTAGACGTTGAGCACTGGAGGCTCCAGGTGGCCAACGTGGCTGAGCAGAGCTTGGGGTCAAGCAAGAAGGAGCACTTCTGTGTGGAAGGAGATGAAAGAACATGTGCTGGAAGCAGCTTGGCAAAGACAGTGACCATACACTGGGAGAAGCGGATGCCATTGAACACAAGAACAAATTTTTAAATAGCCAAACATTTGAAATCTTGAGAGCTTCCACTTAACATCCAGTACTAAGCTTCTACCTGTGGCTTTCCTGCAACATCTTTGTGAGTTCCTGCATCTTGTCAAAGTGCTGGAGGCGCTGTTTCAAATTGGCATTTTCATCAGCCAACAGCTTGTGGTGGTTTTCAAGCTCTGGAGAGAGAAAGAATATATAGCCATAGGCAACCATCTTTCTTAAAAAAGGTGTTAGCACTGCATGACAGGGAAGTATATATGACAAAGATGAGGAGATGACAAAGATGAGAATGCTTGCTGCACTCCCATTCGTTGCATTCCCCCGAGCCATATGAAAAAGATCAGAAGGAATGGGTATTTGTCAGCTGAGCCAAGCAGTTGCGTGTGTCATGGATCCAAAAGGCAGCACACTGGCTGCTTGTGAGCTACCAACCCCAATTCAAGGTTTTGGTGATGGTGTACAAAGCACAAAGCTTGGAGGCCCAAGTACTTAGAGAAATTCCTCCTCCAGTGCCAGCCAACCTGTGCCCTGAGGTCAGCAGGGATGCCCAGTTAGTAGTGCTACTGATGGGTACTAAATTATGAGTATTGATATAAAATTTAAGCAAGTTTAACTCTACTAGTATAAACAAAAAAAAATTTTTTTTCTTCCAGTAGCACCTTAAAGACCAACTAAGTTAGTTCTTGGTATGAGCTTTCGTGTGCATCTGAAGTGTATCTGAAGAAGTGTGCATGCACACGAAAGCTCATACCAAGAACTAACTTAGTTGGTCTTTAAGGTGCTACTGGAAGAAATTTTTGTTTTTTGTTTTGACTATGGCAGACCAACGCGGCTACCTATCTGTAACTCTACTAGTATAAGTTATAGTGATGTATTTTTAAAAAGTTTTAATCTTTGCAAGCATTGTATTTTAATTATGTTGTCTACCACCCCCAGTTCCCATGCAACAAAGGGTGGGGTTAGAAAGGGGACCAAAAAAGGTCTTTGGGGTAGCAGCTGCCAACTGATGAGATAGTGACCTTTTCCTATGAGCAAAGCATTGGGATCTCAACACGATCTAGCACAACAGGACTAAGACAGAGAGCGAAATCAGTTCAGACACAAGGGTTAAGAAATTTTGGAACTTTTGAGATTTACTCCTCTGAAATGCCGTTTTACAAACCCCAGTAATGCATATATTTGATATGCTTTTTTATATCAGACCTCAGATGGAAAGTGTGGGCACCTTAATCCAAGTGAATTGTACACAGTTATCATTCTGAAAATCAATCAGCAGGAATTTAAGGGGATTTTAAATCTTATTAGCAGGCTTCTTATGTGACCGGGTCTCCATGTGACAATGTGCTTGAATACATGAAGGCAATATTTGGGTGGGTGGGTGGGTGAGTGTGCATTTTAAAAGACAGCCCAATATGCGAGGTGAAAGACATCACAGTCCTGTTTCTGGTGACACCCCCCCACACACACACTTAGCTGGCCTGGTGGCCCTGCCAGGTTCACGGTCCTTTCCTGCCACCACCAGTTAGACTGTGCCCACAGCATCTTTGCCTGTACACTAGGGATAAGCTCATCTCCCCCTCGCACTGCAGCAAATGTATTCATAAAGAGTCTGCAGTGATTAGTGCAAGGCTAGAAAAGACCAAAATGTACATGCAAAGTTCCATATGCCATTTGCAGGATCTCTGCTCTAGGTTGCCCCTTCCACAACTGCTATAAACTTACAAAGTTGCCTTTTATCGGATGGAGGATACAGACTCTTCATGTGTTCAAACAAACACACGGACAGCTTCATTCAGATACATATTTTTAGAAACTTACTGATTATCTGCAGTGGTGCTGCCTGAGTGGCCTCTGCATTCTGGGTCCTTTGTTCCATTTTGGGACTGTGCCCTTTCAGAGCTGCATGTTCTTTCAGTAATTTGTCTAAATTATGCTTCAACATATCCTAACACAATGAGGGAGGGGAGGTGTAGAAAGGAAAAAACGATGAGACAGAGAAAATGATTAAAGTAGCTATTACTTCACCAAACCTTTATTAGGCATTACAAATGATTAAAGTAGCATTTCAGATTCTGTTATATTGCCTACATCATTTTCCTTGAAGTAGTTTTGGAGAGTTTTTGTGAGACTATCTCTAATTTGTTTGTTTGTAGTTAGGATGGGACTGAAGAACCATGATGAAGAACCCTCTCCTATTTTAACGGTGACTTCAACTGCGGTGTGATCTGTGATTTTTGTGTTACCTATGTTTGTTGATTCCACTGAAGGGGATCAGACCCTGTGTGAGTAGAATGCTGTCCAGTCTGGACACTGTACCATGGCGTCCCGATTGGAATGTATGGCTGGTGTCTCCTGGGTTTTGCTCACCCCAAATGTCATAGAGACCCATTTTTTAGCATTTTTAGTTGCTGGGGGTTTCCTTCAGAGGAAGGTTGCCCATGGGGTGGTAGGGTGGATGTCTTTCAGGGATATGCCTTTCATATTTAGATTGAGGTCTCCTCCTAGGATTGCTTCCCCTTCGGAGAAGGAGAGGAACTTGTTTAGTGTTTTTTGGGTGAATTCTAGTTGTTTCGAGTTTGGGGCATACATGGAGCCGATTGTCAGTTTAATTTTGCCATCTAGTGTCCCTTTAGAAAAAATGTATCTGCCTCTTTTGCCCTTTAGGACTGTCATGGCTTTGAAGTTCAGGTCTCTACTAAGTATTATGGCTACTCCACGGGCCTTCCTATAATCTATCCCCCACTCTTTAACCCAAATCTAATCCTAATCCCACTAGTCCCCCACCCACCACACTCTAGGTCAGTGCAACCCCATTGGTTCATTAAACTACACATAGTGAGAGACACAGGACAACCCAGACGGGTTGGCAAGGAATCACCCTACATTTCAGACTCTGTTGACAGGCTTACATTAAGACCACTCACACAGGCGAGGATGAGAGGCTCCTCTGCTGGTGTTGGTGCAGGGAATCACCTGACTGAGACACAGGTCAAGTAGCTCCCTCTCAGCTGTGCGGCACGAGGGGCTTTGGAGGGGAAAGGATGGCCGGCAGCATCACCGAGGGAGTAGAAAGGGGCAAGCTGGTTGGACCAACGTCTTCACCTGCTTAGCCATGCATGGCACCTGTTGTTCCCACTAACCCTTGCTGACTTTTTCATTCTGTACCAATTTGAGCAACCAAGGAAGTGAATGAGGAAGAAGATCTGAGTTCAAGTCCTCCATCCAGCAGGAGCCAGGGCATTTAAAGGCCAAGGCCAAGGCTTCATGCAGATGTCCTCTTCCTGTCCCCCTGTTCTGACAGGGCCACACTCCCAGGGAGCACTGATTTGATGTCAGTAGCAGCAGGCTAGGCATGTTCATATGACTGAACTGGGAAGAGTTTGACCCTGTCTTCTGAAGAGGAATTAACCCTATCCTATATGCTCTGCGGACAGAGAAAAGTAGTCGGGTGGATGTGAGACAGAAATCCAACAAGATGAGGAAAGAAAAAGGGATTTGTAGTGACTAATTGGCAAGATAGACTTGACTGTATTTAGCTCAAGCTGCTGACCAGTAAATTACAGTAAAATGAAGAACAAGGAATTCAGGCATGTGTTACCCAATATTAGTGGCTTCAAATACTGGCCAAGTACACCAATAATTCCATAAAGGGGCTATAAACCTTTCAGTGATATGCCCTGCAGAGCTCTGACAGAAGCAAATGTCAAGCTCCAGCTGCCAGTGTGGGTGCAACCTCTAAGCACTCCTTCCTACAGATTCTACCCAACAGCTGCTCCAACTACTGTGGGATCCCAGTGATCCTCTGAGCTAAAAGTAATCAGAATAGACCCTGCGGATCAAGCAACAGCTGCTACAAACGCAACACCAGAAGACAAAATAAATTAGAATGGTCTGAATTTCAGTGTTTGCTTTGCATTTTGAAGGAATTATAGAGCTTCTATAGTTAAGGTGGCTTAAACCTTAACTTGTCTGATTTGCAGACAAGTTTGGAGAAATTCTGCCCTGAAAAGTAGACCACTGCTGCCTGGGGAGAGATTCATTAGGCAGGATTTGTGCTTTTTGTGGCCTTTAGTGATGGCTGTGTATATGCTGAAGTTCCACAAAAAGGACAGAAGGTGATATTGGAAACAAAAACTCAACTTTCCTTTTAAAAATAAAGCAAATTTCTACCCCTTTGCCTAGGAGTACATAGTTAATGCTTGCTGAAACATCGGAAACCAGAGTGAATTGCTGAACTTGTCACCAGTTGCTGAACTCTTCCCTATGTTTGGCAGAAGCAACATTAAGCAAAAAATGATAGAAGACAAGTCTGGTAATCAGCAATACAGGAAAACTAGTATAGCATCCTGCACCCTAGGTCCTTTGGATGGGTTTTAAGTTCAAATAAATGCATTTTTTTAAAAAAATCTGAAGCTGATTGTTAGGAGTTTGACAGCTGCATCTTGCCATCCCAGATTAGAACACTGTTAAGGACTTCCGGGTTAGCGCGATCGGTGAATGGCGGGTTCCCTCCGAGCTCCGGAGGGAATCGGCTCTGCTGAGGACGGGTCCTGCCGCGCCGGCGACGCGGGGACCCTTAGAAACCGCAGGCGCGGAAGCCTGCGGACTTGGTGACTCGGTGGGCACCTTAAGCGCCCTCCCCGACCCACAAAGAGCCTTTTTAAAGGCTTTGGAGAGGGTACGGAGAGTGGCGTGGTGCTGTGAGTAGACCGCTACTTCAGTGGAGTGAAGCCGTGAGCCATGGCCGGAGAGCGCTGACTTTCTTCCCAAAATTTGGACTGGAAAATAAACAACCCGTGAGTAGAATGGAATTTGGACTGTAAAATTTTTACCTTTGAATTCGGCACGACCGGGGGATGTGCTAAAGGGAAGTCCGCACCCCCCCTATCTACAAACGATCTAAAGCAAGGATCGGAGAACTAAGGTGGAGAGATTGTTGTTCTGTCAGATAAAAGATCTTTCCATGAATTTGAAGGAGAAGTCTTTGTGCTGGAGAGAAAGGGAGGAATTTTGGAACTTTATGTGTAAATCCCCCCCCCGAACCCGGGAGCGTCCTGTGCGGGTGCCGGAGGAAAAAGAATAAGGAGTTTGACAGCTGTCAAAGGAGCTGTCAAACGGGCGGTTAAAGTTAAGAATTTTGCTATTTAATAACTCTCTGAACTAAAGGTGATACATTTGAATTGAGGTGGTTGGAAACAAAGTAGTAATAAATAATAAAGTAACGGATTGTTGGAAAAGGACTATTAAGCAATTGGAATCCCCCTAGGGGGAACTAGAGACATTACAATGGCTGCAGAGGGAAAATTACTGGCAGAAATAGAAAAAATGTTCTTTCTCGTGGGAATTCTGCAAGAGCAGAGTACGGCTATGAACAAAGAACTTATGACCTTGAACTCTAAAACAAACAACTCTGCTGAGTGCACAAAGGATTCGATTGACAAAAAATCTGCAGCTGAACCAGAAGAGATATTTTTGGAATGGATGGAGAGGAAAGAAGGAGTGGAGATAGTTCAGGTGGAAAATACCAACCAAATAAATACCAACCAAAAGCCTATATTGTCAGAAAATAAGGAAGAAGATCTTTGGATTACAAATCTGCGAAAGATGAGAAAGATGAAGAAGGAAGTCCCTGGAGTACTTGGAACACTGGAATTCAAAAGAATAAAGAAATATGATCAAGACTTCCTTTTTGAGTATGGGAGAGCAGTTGATCTTTTGCAGCAATTGCTTTTAAACATTTTGGATGGAAGAAAATTTGATTTGACTGTGACAGAACTTCTTCGAGACCTGAGGACCAACAAAAAGGACTACAAACAAAATTGGCAGAGAGAGACTGACAGAGAATTGAAGGCCTCGGATGTGAGGAATCCGGGCTAGGAACTGTTTTTGGACATTTGCTTGGGAAGGGATGGAAACCGGGGTAGGGAGGGAGGGGAGAATAGAATTTTAAAATTTTATGACTTTTGTATTTGGCCAATGTGACCTATAATTAATATAATAAAGGGAGAAATTCGTGGAAGGGAAGTTAGGTCGACCTTAGAAAAAGGATTTAATGTTTATAAGAGAATTGGAAATGGAAAAGTTAAATGTTTATAAGTAAAAAGAGTTAAGTTTTAAAAATAATAACAATATGTTTAAGATGATAGACAAGAACTTGCTGAAATAATTATTGGAATTGGGATGTATGAAGAGGGGGTGGGGGGAAGTCAAGGAAAGAGGGTAAAGAAAGTAAGGGTATGAAATTGTATATGTGTTGTCTTTGTCTTTTTGTGTGTGTGTCTTTATAAAATGTAAAAACCCAATAAAAATTTTATTAAAAAAAAAAAAAGATTAGAACACTGTTTATATGTATGTAGATACCTATATGCACAGAGAAATCATGGGGTCGCGGAATACTTCATTCTACTTACCCTGTCTTTCTTAGCACTATTCAAGTCTGATGCCAAACTATTGATCTTGGCATTGTACTGCTCTTCTTGCTCAGAGATACGCTTTTGCAAAGCCTGTCTCTCTAACCGAAGGTTATTCAGCTCTTGGTGTTCTGCAGGAGGTCTCTGTTGATCTGTGGGTGTGGATTTCTGAATTGCAGACAAAACAGTTTCTGCCTGAGCTAGGAATTAAAGGAGATTTTTCTAAGTTCATATTTAGTGACCAGGTTTGGGGGGGGGGCAGGGGTGTAATTTCCTTCAAACTACCTGCTCAGTCTTTACAAATTCACTGTTCCAGCAGAGCAGCATGGCTTTTACTTGCAAGTAACCTCAGCAAAATTGATCCTAACAGAGCTGCTTTACTATGAGAGCAGAAGACGATGTCCGATGGACACGCCTTTGTATTTTTAAGTTCACAAAGAAATTCTGCTGCAGGAAAATTTGTTATTTGCTCCTGTGACCCTTTTATAGCACCACTACTGAGCCACTCAACCCCTGGTTCTCCAGGCCCCAGTTCAAACAGAAGCCCCTTTTCAAATTCCTTATGCTGAGCCAAGTACCCGCAAGTCTAATCCTATCTATTGAGACATGGGGTCACACTGCAAAACACAGTATTGATCACATGAGACCTCTTCAGAGCATTTTCTTCCTGTGATTATTTCCAGGCAGAGAGACTAGGCGTTGGGATCCCCCACTCTTCCCTTGCCCCACTGTGCTTCATAGCATGAAGAAACCGAGGTAACCAATGCCAGTTTGGGAAGATGCCTTCGCCCAGGTAAGCGCTGCTCACCTTGCTTCTCCTCCGGCTGACACTCCTCCCATCACTCTCCGGAGTAACCTCCTGCTTCCCAAGGAAAGGGACCACTTTCATGTTGCTACTCACATGACAACAGGTGTCCATTCCAGCAGCAGTTCAGAATAACCTCATGAAATGGCACAATAAACCTTTAAACTGGCCAGTCTTGCTCCTTGAGCAAATGCAGTGAATGGTGCTGAAGAGGCCGAAAACACATGAGGAAAAATAAAAGCCCACCTCTCATTTCCCCACTGGGACTATTTCTGCCAGGTGAAAAGCAGGGCACATCTGTCAAACCTGTTGCCGGGGTTGGAGAAATTAATGGGGGAAACCGATCTATCATTACCCGCAAGCCACCTTGCAGGAGGAAGGAGCCAAATCATCACGGAGAAACAGACATCGCCGACAAATGACTCATACTTACATAAAAAGGTTTGGTTGCAATGAAGCGATTTGCAACCATTCCAGTGTTTATCAACCAAGTCTAGAAGACATTCAAGTCCTGTTTCATACAGCACTTCATCCGCCAGCTGAACTGCTCCTTGAGGTTTGCACTTAAAAAATTTAAAAAAAAATACTTTAATGTTTACATGTTTTTAAAAAGAATTCTTACTGCTTTTAAGTGCTTTTAACTGTTTTAAATATGCTTTTGTTTTATTTTTAATAGTGCTATTTTACTACTTGGCGTCTGCTACCCTGGGCAGATAGATTAACAGGCACTGCACACAGAAAATGTTGTGAGCTCCCCAATCACTATTGTGCAGGACCTAGACACAGCTTAAAACGAGGAGCTGCACAGTGAGCAAGCCTGTACTTTCCCATTAGCACTGCAAAACGAACAAAGTAATGTATTGTCACCTTATCCATAATGCTCTGGGGTTCAGAACTGCCTGGATTGCTGATAGGCACATGTGCTCCAATTTGCATATCTAGTCCCCAGCACTCACCTTTGTCAGAACAAAGTGCACAGGGCTCTTTACCGGAAGTAAATGGCATATAGACTAGCTTATTAGTCAAACAGCTAAAATCCAAAGGGTTGCTTAGCATTCTGCTGCCCCCACTCACTCCTCTGGTAGTGATCAGATGCATATGGTTGCCATGTTTAGAAGTGATATTTTCAAGCTCATGGGCAGAAGAATAAAGATAAATCTATTCTCTGGCCATAAAGCTCTTAATCAACTAAACTGTTAGTCCTAGGTTATATGCAAAGGAAGGAACTACAAAGCTGCTAGTAGATCAGAACGCTGGGTTAGAAGTGGAACAAGGAAAAGGTAAAGGATGGAACAAATGGAAATGGAACCAAACACAATGATGCAAGGAGGCAGGTGTGCCAACAGGCAAAAAGTGCAAACTCAGGTTTGAATCTTTGCTGACAGAAAAAGCAAGAGGCAGGCTAACTCAGCTAACAGGGTTCAAGCATTGGTCCCTAAATCTGAAAAAGAGGGAAGCAACTACTTTAGGGACTATGACAAATGGATCAAGAAGACAATTAGGAAAAGATTCTCTTGGCTCTCGGGTCAAAGCCACGGCATCTTTTTCAGGCAATTTTCTTGTCCCATTATTAATCCATGTTGATAGAAAATAGTTAAGTCGCCAAGTCAGCTATGGCAAGAAGAACTGCAACCAGCCAATGAGTCACAGAAGGTTTATGAAAACCGATTACAGATTACAAATTACTAATAATGTATGACTGGCTAGTAAAATTTTTGTGGGTTACTGACTTATGTAAGAAGGCATTGCTATCCTTGACAGGTTGCCTGTACACAAATACCTTTGAAGATTATGAGCTCTTGACTGGCTCACCAATACACATAAATGTATTGGTGCAGTCGTGCCTATCAAATAATCCTGAAGCAGTGAAGAAAAACAAGGAGGGGATTTTTCTGAAACATTGCAGGAGAATTTCAGGAGAAACATTTCAGGAGAATTACAAACCAGGAATGAAAACTTAAGGTATGTTGTCTATGCCAAACTTTTTTTAAAAGGGTAAATTACTGAGCTGTGTGCCTGCGTCATGGGGAACCACTTAGAGCCACTCCCACAAAGACGGGAGTGATCTAACAGGGATATAACACATCAAACAGTATTGAGGATATCCTAGACTCAAGTTGTTAAAGGCTTTGTAAATTAATACATTAACTTTGTAGTTGGCCCAGTAGCCTATGGGCAGCATGTGTAAACTGTTAAACACTGGAATTATGTGCTGGGAGATAAACATCATTTCCATATGAATACACAGATAAAAAAAGGGGGGAATTACTTCACTAATGAAAAGGAGATGAATATGCACAGATTTCAGAAAGGAATTGGGATCCTATTATGGAGGAGTCAGTTACCAGGATAAGGAAATAGAAGGGAAACTTAGTGCCTCTTTAAATGAAGTACTAACTTTCCTTCGGAAAAACACACACCAGGAAATGGAATGCTGATGGGGGGGGGGGAACTTAGCCAATCCATGCCCGTATCAGTGATCAGGTGCAAACAGAGGTCCTTAGGAATCTTCAGTGAACCCCTTTTGTTATAACTGATCCACTAGAGAAGTTGGCTTGATCTCAAACTGACACATTTTTGACATTATCTCCATTCTTTAGGTCTTTGCTCTTTAGCCTTTCACGTTCAGGTACCTTCTGGTCATGTCCTGTTGTTGTCTTCTGAGAAGTAACTACTATTTCATTGTCTTCTGGTGGGGCTACAAATGGAAAAAGTATTTGAACATAATGGTTTCAGTCTAGGTGAAAAAACACTAAACCATGAAATAGCAGAATTCTTAATAATAATAAAAAGCATTTATATTCCTCCCCTCTGAGGTCGGCTAGGCTGAGAGGCAGTGATTGGCATCATAGCTGAGTGAAGATATGGACTCTTGTCCCCCAGGTGCTAGCCTGACACTCTGACCAGAACACTGCTCTAGCTCCCAGAAACTTTCATAACAACAAGATAATGTCTGTGCAAGAGTTACATCTGCTGGCCGCTCTGTGGGTCAATTGAAACCTGCTGGATGTTTCAATATGTAGGTTCTCATAGGCCCAGTTCACACATAATACTAAGCCAGAACAGAAGTCAGCACCAATTAGCAAATGCATGGGCTCCTGGACAGGTGATCATGTCTACTCTGTTGCTGAATTAAGTCATAGTTTGGCTCGTGGCTTAGCTCTCCCAAGAGAAACCGTGAGATACAGAGAAGCTCATTTTCTCTGCAGAGAAATAGGTTCAACTGAAGCTGAACAAATGAAGTACATAAATAACTAGTGAAATACTGGGCTACTCCACATGGTGGCGCTCTTATCATAAAGATGGTTAGGAATTAGCACATATGTTTGAGGCACAGAGTCCCAGATCTAAGACAATCCCTCTATTTCAGAAAGACAACTGCCACAGCCAACCATCTTTGCTGAAAACAGCAGCCAGACATCTAGCTCCCACATTCCTCTTCATACAATCTAGCAGAACTGATCCCTATCCCATATCCCTGAGTTTCCCTGGCCATGCTCCACATCATTACCTGCCTCTTGTGGTGGGGAGGGAGTGGGGAGGGAGTCATGGGTACTGACTGAGACACCAAAACACAGGTTAAGTTCGACAAGACAGGGCTGGGAGGGTGGGGGAGGTAGATGCATGGCTGCTGCTGCTGCTGCTGCTGCTGCTTTCAGTGGCAGCTGTATATTTAGATGTACAGCAAGGCCACAGAAACACTTTAAAAACAATTTTACCTGGATGGGGTGTAAAAATAGCATGGCTTGTGATCTTTTCATATGCTTCAGCCTCATTGTGGAACTTCAAATTAGGGTCTGTCTTGGGCAGCTCTTGTGATTTAGCTCCTAAGAATGAAACTCTAACGCCGATTTTCTTTTTCTTGTGTCCTTGACCAAGGGCACTGTGAGAAACTTGTAGAGTTGGTGAAGTAGGCAAGCTTCTATATTCTGGAGAGGGAAACCCAAATTATTGCAACATACTGACATACATGTATTTTACTTCGTTATTTGCTACTGGGTAATACAGTTTGGAAACTGGAACAGTCTACAAACGCATTATTCAAGTCTAGCTTTAAGTCACTGAGGCCACGCTGGCATGAAAGGGGACTAAGAACCAGTTTACTTCAATCAGCAGAGTCACAGAGCAAGACTGGTCCAGGACTAAACCACTTTAATCGGCAGGTGATAGAGCTTGCTGACAAAAACTTCCTTGAGCATTGATTGATTGATTGATTGATTGATTGATTGCAAAACAATATGTCCAGCTTAACCATTCAGGCGCAGTGCACAGTTTAGGCCACAGTCCAACCGAGATAGTTGTGTTTAAGGTCATTTATTCCCAACGTATTGAAGTGCGAAGTCTGCAGTACAATGCCAAAGAGCTCAGTCCCACTGAAGTCAGTGAGATTTACTTCTAAATAGTTATGCACAGCACTGCGATGTCACTCTCCATGTTGGATTCTGACCATTAGCTGTAAAAAAAGGTACAAATCTAAAGCCAAGTTGCCGTGCAATTAAGTGATACGTGTTTGCCTGTATGCTGGAGGAGTGTTCCATATAAAAACACAAAAGTGAGGATTATAACGATATTTGTTTTAGCCACTTCACTTCTGTTGCTTGTCGGTAAAACTTATCTATCAGCATGCAAAGTGACAGCTGGAACCCTGCGCAACAGATGCCTATGGCATTAATGGCCAAACTCTGCCATACCTTTATTTGTTTCTGAGGCTTTCAGCATATTTCTATTTTGTAACTGAGCAGCCTAGAAGGAAAAAGAAAAAGATTCTACAATCAGGATCTCTGGACTCAGCTATACAGCTGCAAGTAAAACATTTAGGTGCAATATACAATGTGACACTAGATGACGATGGCGAACCTTATGGAAAATTCTATGATTTTAAAAACGTTTAAAAGGCATTTTCAGAACAGTTTTTATATGTTGTGTAGATTCCACCTCTGTAGCACAACCGACACCTGACAAAAGCAGGGCTTAAGTCTGAACCCACCAGCCGAATGGCAGTCTTGCTTGGATCTTCCTTTGCGGTATGGCTTGGCATCCGCTGCAGTAATTTGGAGCCCAGGTTGCTGTCCTGTTGGCTTTGGGGCTTTCTGAAAGGGGGGAGCTGTTCCCATGAGAGTGGGAGAGGTACTCCCTCCCTCCTTTCTCCAGCGCTTGTCCCCAGTTCACACCAACTTATGTTTTGAAGCCTGGGGACTCCCTGGCCTTACAGCTTCCCATCACTCAACTTGCTGCTGCTCTTTAATGCTATAACGCTCTGTTGTGTACCTGGCCCCTATGGAGACTCCCACTGTCTCACACCTCCTCTTTCAAGCTTTTCCTGGGTGCTTTGTAGCCAGGCAAACAGCAGTAAACCGACAGGTCTCCTGCTGAGGTTCCTACCCCTCTAGGAATCCCTTGTGAGTCCTGCAGTCCCTCGTGCATGCGTCAATAATTTGGGATGGGGAGGGCAAAACAGAGAAGCAGATACAACATTTAAAAGCTTTTGTAACAAAGCTAAACAGCTGGGTTTTTAAGAGCTCCATCTAGACCCAAATAATCTGCATGTTGCAGAGAACTGGTCTAGGGAGGGGGGAGGCTCCCAGAGATGTATGATGAGGATGTGAACCCTGCCTATCTCTGCCAGAGGGGAGAGCCATTCCAAAGTAACGGAAGGCCCTGGGAGCTTCAGAAGAATGTTTGTTTGTTTGTTTGACATCCCCCCTTTTCTCCAAGGAGCTGAAGGTGGCGGACACCCTTCTCCTGCCCTCCCTTTTATCCTCACAGGCTAGGAGGCTGTGACTAGCCCAAGGTGACCCAGTGAAATTCATGGCCGTGTGGGGATCCTAACCCTGGTCTCCCAGTCCTAGTCCAACCCTCTAGCCATGCTGGCTTTCACACTGGTTATGTTAAAGACAACCAGATCCTGTATGGTTTGCTTCGAGAACCACACACTGAGTTGGAGGCATTCTTGACGTGGGAAGAATGTACGACACAGGATTTTAAATGTTTTTATTTACCTTGGGCAGGTTTTCTTGCTTCCAGTTCTGCAATAAGACAAGCCGTGGGGGAGACGCTCCTGGCTTCCGATGCCTCTTAGTATTATCTTCTATTTTGTGAATACCTCAAGAAATAGATTTAAATGGTAAATTAATCTACAGAAACCCATACTATATACTGCAGCCCTATATAGTTTCTATTCCAAGGTCATCACTTTTACTATGGCTCCATCTTTGTGAGTTTTCTGCTTTGTGTGATTTGCTGTCCTTTATATTTTCTGCGGTGTGTTTCGCTCTTTTTGCCTTCCTACTGTTGTTTACTTTTTTTAAAAAAAACTTTTTTCTGTCCTTTGTTTTTGGTTCTTGCCTCCTGAACTAGCTGCCTCCACCAGCTTGGTTGGAACTAGAAAAGGGGCCTTTTTAGTAGTGGCCCCATATATTTGGAACACTCATGCAAAGTAGAATATTCCACCCTACATCTGTTTTTAGGCAGACCTTTAAAAACTGGTTTTTAAACTGTGTTTAAAAGTATCTGGTTGGCTACTGCTGAAAACAGGATGCTGAACTAAAAGGACTTGGGCCTGATCCAGTCGGGCTCTTCTTACACTCCAAATCCCAACCTTCGCTCAGTGGGGTAGAAATACAAAGGCAGTGGTTGAGTGTTTTGAGATGGCAGACTGCAAAAAAACTTCCATTTTTCTCAACGGTATCACAGGCTGGTCTAAGGCTCCAAGCCTACATCATCACATAACATCAGAATGGATACTGAAGAGAGGGATTTCTACCAAACAAGTAATAAATTCCGAACTATGAAATAGATCGGTGAGCATTTAAAACTACTATACAACCCAGAAGCCTGGGGTTCCACCCTGACATGAACTAGCCTGTTATTGAAGACAACATGAGAAAAGTAACAAACAAACCACATACTGTTTAAATCGTGGAATTCAACTTTGGGGTGACTTTCGGTCGATCCAGTTATTCCTGGAGGCTTACTTAAGTCCCATTCACACTTTGTAATGAGGTTCAGGACCGCCTCATCATCTTTATCCATCACCAAGCACTTTTTTGACATGAAGTTAATGTATTCAACTCTTGGATGGGCAGAACTGCAGCGAGAAAATGGCATGCTTTTTATACCTGATTGAAGTTTCTATTTGAGAGAATAATGTATCTTAAGAAACAAAACATGAGCCCTCTTCAGGCACTGGTGCCCTAAAAGGGTTGCAGGGATGTTAGCTTAGCCCTACCCCCCCCCCCCCCGGCCATGCATCCAACAATTAGGTAACCTGAGCGAAGCTCTCAAGTGGGGAGCCTCGTGTGCCCATAGAGACTTCCTGCATGTCTGAGGAGCTTGTGGGGAGCCTCCACAGACAGGCAACACTCTCTGCTGCAGAAGATCGCTCCAATCACCTGAGCAGCCAAGAGGACTTGCATGCCTCCAGGAGAGAGGCTGAATGTTGGCCTCCACAGGGCCGCTGTACAAGGGTTGCTTTTTAAAGTCGTGACATCCAAAGACGGCCATGGAGAGCTCATAATCTAATTCTAATTAACACACTTTTGACAAGGGAAAGTAGGTCAGTTAGCCTGATTAAGGATTAAGACTCTGAAGATCTAACAGAGGTTTTAAGCCTTTCAGAGACTTCCTGTGCCACAGAAAGCAAACATAGTTACAGCTCAAGCTGTAAACGAAGCCACGTCTGCATAGCACATCCCTACATTCCTAGCTTTGCCTGAAGGATGAAACGGGTCCTCTTTGAAACAGGAACCACATGGCCTGGAATGGCTCGGTGCCAAGGCAACCCTCAAGTAAGACCAGATATGTCAGAACTGTGCCTAACTCGGCACAGATAAACAATGGGTGGTGCTGTGGGTTAAACCACAGAGCCTAGGACTTGCTAATCAGAAGGTCGGTGGTTCGAATCCCCATGACAGGGTGAGCTCCCATTGCTCGGTCCCTGCTCCTGCCAACCTAGCAGTTCGAAAGCACCCCAAAAAGTGCAAGTAGATAAATAGGTACCACTCCGGCGGGAAGGTAAACAGTGTTTCCGTGTGCTGCTCTGGTTCGCCAGAAGCGGCTTAGTCATGCTGGCCACATGACCCAGAAGCTGTACACTGTCTCACTCGGCCAATAAAGCGAGATGAGCGCCGCAACCCCAGAGTCGTCGGCGACTGGACCTAGTAGTCAGGGGTCCCTTTACCTTTACAAGCTGCACATGAATCTTTATTGTACACTGTTTATCAGTTATCATCCTGTTTTCCACTGGCGCAGGCGACACAGAAAATCTGCCCTACTTGTAGATGGTGGGTTTGTCGTCTTAGGTATGCAGAATTGCAGGAAGGAAGCAGGCTGCATCAGTTAAGGAAGCAAAAGCTTGTTCACTCTGCCACACAATCAAAGCACACCAGACTTGCACAAGTCTACTGATGGTGTACTACCCAGAGTGCCAATTACATTTAGTTTCCATGGGGGGGGGGGGTCACACATAGACCAGGCTGCTTCTACCATTTGAATCTTCATTGGCAGTTCAACCAAAATGCTCAGAAAACCAAAACCAGGCAGCTGATACTGGTTTCCCTTTTTGCCAGGTGCTGCTGGCAGAGTCAGGCCAGTTGAAAAGCGGAGCAGTTATGCATCCTCTGCCCATGAGCCCCACAGACTGCAATCCTTTGCCAAACCCCTTCAGCCAGCCTTCCTCCAGTCTGGTCTAAGGAAACTGAGAAATCCCAGCATTCACGTGAAAGTAACCGCTTGTGTCTAAGGCAATTGCCCCACCTTATACCTTCCAGCTGTTCTAGACTACAACTTCCATCTAGCCAGCATGACTAATTGTCAGGGATGATGGGAGTCATAGTCCAAAACATCTCGAGGGCAAAATATTGAGCAGACTACCTTGCAGGGTCGCTTTACCCCACACATGCTCCCCTGCCAACCACTTCAGGCTGCAGAACTGGCAGGGCTAAGGATGCCACGCAATACCTGGTTCCACACTTATAAGAAATAGCTATTTTAGTGTGGCAGCACCTACACTTTGGAACTCCCTTCCTATTGACCCCAGACAGGTGCATTTGCTGTATAATTTCTGGCACCTGTTTGAAACCTTTTTGTTTAGGCAAGCAAAAGACGTTGACTTGATTTAATCTTGTTTTGGTTACTAATGATTTAATTTGCTTTTGACATGTTGTTAGCTAATTGTTTTTAACTGCTTTATTGATAATTCTCACATTTCTTGAAAAGCACTTGGAGGTTTTGTTACAATATATAAAAATTACATAATTTTTATATTTTTTTAATTGAATAAAGTAAGACACAAGCAAATAGTTTCATGTTTGTTCATGCTAAGATTTCTCCATCTTTACACTGCAGCTATTGTGAGAGGGGCTGCTCCCCACAGATGATTCTCCAGTCCCTTAGATAGTATGGGGTTGGGGTACTACGACCAGAAAGGGGAGCCTCAGACACAACCCTCTTTCTGTGCAGGCCTTGGAATCCCAGCCTATTATTTTTCAAATTCAAACCACTTGGTTTCAAAACTGAAAACCCGTAATGCCTACAAAGCCAGTTTGAGGTCCTCTCTCTACAAAAAATTATCCCAGGCAGCAGCTATTAACACACAGGTAACTTCATGCAACCTAGCAACTTCATTTCAAACCTAGTTTGAAAGCACATCAAAGTGCAAGTAGATAAATAGGTACCACTCTGGCGGGAAGGTGAACGGCGTTTCCATGTGCTGCTGTGGTTCGCCAGAAGTGGCTTGGTTATGCTGGCCACGTGACCCGGAAGCTGTATGCCGGCTCCCTCGGCCAGTAAAGCGAGATGAGTGTGCAACCCCAGAGTCGTCTGCGACTGGACCTAACGGTCAGGGGTCTCTTTACCTTTGTGCACCTTGCTGAGCCTTTCAGACTCTGGAGATAAAGCACTGAAAGTTGAGGGCCAAGATTCAAACGAAAAGCTGCATCCAATGCAGCACAGAGAGTTTCAGTCAGGAGAGGCACTCAGAGAAGCGCAAGGGCTTCACCACACCATTCTGGTGCTATTCCAGAGGGTCCTCTAATTGGCAGTGAGGTTGGGGCAGCACAGTAACAGGAAGGGGCACACACAAATTCCTCAGGCAGCCCTTTGGATCCTGTCCCAATTTCCAGATATTTCCACAGTGACATGATTACAGTTGCTAGAACCCTTGTTCTGATCCTACCTTTCCGTTTCAGTCCATCTTGTTACCAGTGGAGGCTTCCTGAATCTATAAGCATGATCTGTAGAGAAATGTAAAAGGGATGCTTTTCGCTCACTGTCTCTCACAGGACGATCATCTAAAAAAAGAAATACAAACCAAAAGGGAAGAAAATGTATTTATGGTGGTCTGCATGCAAGGAGAACATTTGCAAATTCAATACTAGAATATTCCCAAATTTATAAGATGAAGGTTTTTTCTTAAAACCCCCCCCACAATTGTGCGCCTTGTGGCAACTGCCCTTGTGTGCCCCCCCCCCATGCTACACCACTGTCTTGAAGGGAACAGTGAGTGCAGAGGGAGGGTGGTTTCTGGGATTCTGCAGGTACAGGGAGAAGACTTCAAGGGCACCTCTGCACCCACAGGAACCATGTTGGCAACCCAGCTCCAGAGGGCGGAAACTAAACCAATGGGTTCAAATTCAAAGATGAAGGCTTAGTCTATACATTAGGAAGAACTTCCCATAATATGAACAGACTGCCTTGGAAGGTGGCAGTCTCTGCTTAGTTAAGAGGTTTCCAAACAGAGGCTTGACAACCACTTATCAGGAATGTAGAAGATTTCCTGCACTGGCAAGAGGCTAACTAGATAACTCTGATGATTCTCTTCCCTCCCCCTCATGCCTAAATCTGGTGCAATCGACTGGATTAAGTTCATGGTGACCCTACATACAACATTTAAAATATGTGCACTGACCTATTTTGAACATTATCCAGGTTTTAATATTTAAGTTTCTTTTTTTTTACAAACTTTATTGAAGTTTTTAAAAACAATTACCAAGCATAAAGTGTTGCCCTTCCAGGACAAAATACATGTACAGGTATTTTATAGTTCTAGTCGTTTAACTTTTGAAATATTTTCAAGCAGTGAGTCACTATAAGTCACGTGTGAAAGCAGAGTATAAAATAATCCGAATAATTCAAAAAAACTTTCCCCCAAAACTTGGGGAGAATGGCACAATGAAAAAGAGGGTACAGTGGTACCTCGGGTTACATATGCTTCAGGTTACACACTCCGCTAACCCAGAAATAGTGCTTCAGGTTAAGAACTTTGCTTCAGGATAAGAACAGAAATTGTGCTCCAGCAGCGCGGCGGCAGCAGGAGGCCCCATGAGCTAAAGTGGTGCTTCAGGTTAAGAGCAGTTTCAGGTTAAGAACGGACCTCCGGAACAAATTAAGTACTTAACCTGAGGTACCACTGTATTGATTTGCTCCCTCAGTCTGTTAACCTCAGGCGGAAATTGTCAGAACAATATCCTAGCGGCACAGAGACAGACGCCACCAAGAGATGCTTCTCAGTTCAGCCCTCTGAGCCATAGCCCCTTCTGGTTAATAATGAAAATAAAGGGTCCAGGGTATCTTTCAAGGGGAGGTACTGCAAGTAAGAGAAAGAAATGGGAGACGAATGATTTCTTTTTAATTTTCACACCATAAAGCAGCCCTATGCACCAGGTGCATTGCATGGGGGGTGCCAGAGGGATGTGGCCCCGGGTGCAGATCTTTGAGGGGGTGTGAAGCAGGTGCCTTTATGAAGGTACCCCAAGTGTGGGCCGGCACTCCTCTCCTAGTGCTGGAGGAACCAATGCTCCAGGGGTGCCAGCATGGGGGTGCCTGGTTCAGCCTGCCAAGTGCCATGTCAGCTGGGCTCCCCCAAGCAGGGGCAGCCAGGCAACACAGTGCAAGCCTGTGGACTACAGTGTGGGGCAGGATCACTGCAACGGGGTCAGAGGTGAGGGCTGGGGTGCTGCAGTGGGCTCCTTCACCCTCCATGCCCTGTCGCATGCGCACCCCCTTGGCGCTCCCAGCCACATACCAGCGCACGTGCGCCCCAGGCGCTGTGAGCTCACGCAAGACCGCAGCTATGCACAGTAACTCAGAGTAGGGCTTTCAGTGCCGCTGCTCCGGTTTAGCTCAACAGCATCTACAGGTACCCATGATCTGTAACTTCCAGAAACAATTGAGGACATTTGTTTCACCAAGGAGAAGGGTCTCCAAAACTATCCCTGAGTAGGACTGCCAAGAACTGCATGGGTTTGTGTAAATGTAGGTAAGTATCCTGTCAACAGAAATTAAGCAGGAAACAAAGAAGAAAACTATTTTCTTATCCAAGTATTTATGTATATAGCTGCCATGCAGAGCAAGGTGTGCGTTATGAGGACGTCTAATGAGATCACATTTACAAAAAATATTGAAATGTAACCGTCAAACAGAATAAAGCTTCCTTTCATACACAAACTACTATGACTGTGACATTGTTCAAATGATTGCTTTATGGTCTTGGTTTGGCTCTTTAATCATTCAGAATCAAGACTCTGTAAACTGAAGTCACCTTTCCCTTCCCATCGAATCTACGATAATCTAACTGTGCTAGCTTTTCCGATTCCAAATGAATGGTAGAACTCACAGGAACTTTGATAGGAGAACCATGATAAATTTTCCTACTGGACCTACTCCCTTCCACCCCCCCCATGTTAATTTATTACATGTTTTTGCCATTGCGCATACACATGCACACTGTAACTAAGAAAGTCAGCCTCAAAGTCCTGATTTTTTTATACTGCTCAGAAATTTACCTTGCAAGGGAAAAGAAGCCAGGCTCTTTGCCAAGAATCAACAGCCATCAAGTCTGTCTGTTACCACTTGGAGGCTGGATTTCTGCCTCCCAGCCACCTCTCCCTTCTACTTCATGACTGACAGTTCCCAAACTCACCTTCAGGTGAAAAGCAGCTTAAAGGCACTGAAGTATTTGTGGGATGGGACAAGACAGGAGGACAACAGAGAACAAGAAACGGTACTGGCTCCTTTGAGCAAATGCAAAAAATTTGGATACAATTTTGCAAAGCTTCCCTATAAAAAGGCAAGAATACTACAAATGGATTTGGTATAAGGTTTAGAATCATAGAGTTGAATAGAGTTGGAAGGTACCCTGCGGATCACCTCATCCAACCCCCTGCAATGCAGGAATATGCAGATCAAACCTGCAACCTTGGCGTCATCCGCACCACACTCTTGTCAACTGAGCTATCTGTCAGTTTTTCAGGAAATGCATACATAGGAAACGAGAAAAAAGGGAATTATGGCACTTTGTTTAAACAGAGACTTTGGCCACACAGCAAAACAAAAACAAGAAGAAACAGCTTGGCCACAAAATGTACCCTCAACAAGTAGCAGCAGACACCCATGTTTCCAGATGTGTATATGATACACGTGCTTTCAAAGATCTATTAACTGCATTCACATTCTACATTTAGTTGCTTGCCTTAAAAAAGTAACGTGAGATGATAAAAAATATTTCCCATCTTTGAGAATAGCTGGGCAGCCACTGAAGGAAACAAATATTCTAATCACCCTTTTTTTTTTTTTTGCAATAGGTACTAACGTGGCTCTGTTGTGTCATCTTACTCACCCAACTGCCTGAGATTCGGGAGCATGTGAATGACAAAAAGACGGTACTCAGATTCATTTTTAACAACAGGATTCAGCCGGAAATCCACATCCTTGAGTGCAGTTAAGCTGTGGAGTCGAAATACTTCCGACAACGAGGATATGTAATTGAAGTAAAGATTGAGTTTTTCTAGGCATGTAAGATGTTGAAGGCCCTGTTAACAAATGGTTAAAAAGCAATTGTATGTTTATTCCCATCTTACAACTCCAGTAAACTGTGCATAAATTAGTATTTCTTGCTTGCAGCCAGACCATTGCAAACAGTACTAAGCAAGTTAAATAACTGAAGCTAAGATGTAAAAACATCAGCCACTGAGCTGCCAAATTTTCATTTAACAAAAGAAAGCATAGCTAAAATAAACCAATCAGTGACTTACTTCTGCTTACTAAGATTAGTGAACACTTTTGCAATTCAATGACACTTTCTTTAAAGCTCAAACTTTCCTAACCGCAGCAGCAAATAATGCTACTTGATACACTCATATTGATCTAAAAGCAAGTATCACACACTATCCTGTATTGACCACATATAAAGGGACCCCTGACTGTTAGGTCCAGTCGCGGATGACTCTGGGGTTGCGGCGCTCATCTCGCTTTATTGGCCGAGGGAGCCGGCGTACAGCTTCCGGGTCATGTGGCCAGCATGACTAAGCCGCTACTGGCGAACCAGAGCAGCACACGGAAATGCCGTTGACCTTCCCACCGGAGCGGTACCTATTTAACTACTTGAACCTTGATGTGCTTTCGAACTGCTAGGTTGGCAGGAGCTGGGACCGAGCAACGGGAGCTCACCCCGTCACAGGGATTTGAACTGCCAACCTTCTGATCGGCAAGCCCAGAGGCTCAGTGGTTTAGACCACAGCGCCACCTGCGTCCCATTGACCACATATAGTGGGATGGAAATTTCACTCTGAAAGAGTCATATAATGGATCAAACAATAAATAATGGGCTAAGTACTCTATGCAACCACATCCACAGATATATAATCTATATCCAAAAGAAGCAGTTGCTTAATCTGAATAGGGTACCTTAGAGAATTGTTAAGTTATAATGCCCCACTACTTGCCCCTCGACACCCCACACCAGGTGCCGGAGAGCCTTTCTTCACCCTGGGTGCATCTAGCTCAGTACAGTGGTACCTCAGGTTACATATGCTTCAGGTTACAGACTCCACTAACCCAGAAATAGTACCTCGGGTTAAGAACTTTGCTTCAGGATGAGAACAGAAATCGTGCAGCGGCGGCGCAGCAGCAGCAGGAGGCCCCATTAGCTAAAGTGGTGCTTCAGGTTAAGAACAGTTTCAGGTTAAGAACAGACCTCCAGAACGAATTAAGTACTTAACCCGAGGTACCACTGTATTGTCTAATCTGAATGGCAGTGGCATGTTTTATAACCTATGCTGGACCACTGAAATATGGTACCTTCCTTCTCAAGGGATTTAGATATCGTGGGTGAGCTTTTATCTTTTTACAGACTGTTTATAGTTGTAAACCACAATGTAAAACATACAAAGCCCCAATTATGCCTTACCTCCAAGGTAGTCAATGCATTGCGTGAAAGGTCAAGTGATTTTAGATGAATAAAATTTTCCAATGAGTTTCCTAAATGACTAATCTTTTCATGGTAGGTTCCAGGAAGAGACAATGACCGGACATCAGCTAGAATGAGAAAATTATTGAGAGTTTAATATTTCATTGTGGTGGCACTTAAGATAAGGAACAATGTATTTCATTATAATAGCGTGGATCAAAGTGTTTAGAAGAAGTGTCCATTAAGGAAGAAAAAGAGAATAGGAAGGAAACGGGGCGGCGGAAACCAGACTTGCACTGCACTGACAAAATATTAAGTGTAGCCTACATTTCAGACTGCAACTGAAGGTGGCTCCCAAGTCCTAAAAGGCTAAAAACAGAAAGTTGATTTTCTAATGGCTCCAGAGAACAAGAAATAGAAAACTGGCAAAGTGCAATATTGGATTGGACCTGATTTTTACTTTTAAAAAGGCATATTAAACTTTTGAAGTTACGCAAAATCTTTTGCCCAGTTCAAGAGTTGGAACACAGATACAACAGAAGATGCTATCAATAGCAGACTCTTCATGTAATCAATACAATAAATATATTGATCCCATAATTAATGGTTCCTTTGAGTCTACTGCATCTCTGCTCTGGTCTCATCTCCTTCCACATGGTCTCACTGGGGACAGGCAGTTATTTTCACTCTTTGCATAACTGGGGCATTGAAGTACTTCCAAATCAAATACCTATCCAGCTTCAGAATAAATTCATGTTGTTTCTTCGCACAAGTGAGTGCTTTGCCTTTGCCTTTTACCAGTTGGGGTACAAAATACACTCCCCTGAGGCAGGGTGGAAGAGAGTTTAATTCTTATCCCCCCCCCCCCACTCTCCAGGTGGTTCCCCAATGTTGCTAGCCTCCAACTCCCATCATCCCCAGCCAGCATGGCCAATCATGAGGGATGATGGGATATGGAATCAGGCAACAGAAAACCAGTTTAGTCATCTCTGTCCTAAATTATTTCAGGTGTAAGGATGAGCTATCTAATAACACCTGGAGTAGCACATTCTACATTTATTTTCAGTCTTATTTCTGTTTTAATTCAGAAAAGGAAGTGTATGATGGGAAACGCTGCTGCAAAATATTGTTCCTTTCTCTTTTGAAGAAATTCTGAATGTGCATTCCAAAAGTGTGGGCTGATGCAAATGTTAACTCACTCTTGGGGGTGCCCGTTTGAACCCCAGTAATGAGTGTCACCACTTGAGCTCGTAGATGCCCCAGACAGGAGGCACAAAGGTTGCTTCTGCACCGTGCAAGGGATCTCCTAATAAGACAGTGAGAGCCCCTCCAGCGGTTAACGGACTACAACGCCCCTAACTTGGTGTTTGCTTTATTTATACACCACTTTATTTGATATTATAATGATTGCAATGCTTTTTGTTTTTTCATGCTACTGTGGTTACTGTGTCCTGCTCTGACATAAACATTTGCTGTTGGAAAAGCGGAATACCCTGCCGGGGGGGGAAGAGAGAGGAGAGGCTGGGATATTATATTGATATTATAATGATTGCGAGAGACAAGAGGAGAGGCTGGAAGCAGCAGCAGCAGCAGCAGCACGTTGCCTGCGCATGCGCGAAGCCTAGGACGGTTTCCCCGTGGACACATAAACGCTGACACATACACCGCCCCCTACTGGACAGAGGACCGACCCGCCAATCAACAGCCTCCGCCTCTCCGATAGGACAGCGCGCACCCCTTGTCCAGCCCCCTCCGCGGGCAGCACACCAACCCGCCCTTTTTGCCGCCTGATTAACGGATCCAACAGCCAGTCAGGGCGCCTGGTTTGAAAGCTCCGTCTGTCAGTCCTCGCCCCCCCGCCCGCCCCCGCTCGTCGGTCACCGAGATTCTGGTGCGTCAGGCAGACTCTCTCGCGGATGCTTTCCTCCGTCAGCGGAACCCCGTCCGCCGCCATCGCTTCCCCTGCGCCCCGCTTTAAACGGGCGCTTGCCGCCCTGCCTGAGGGGAAACCAGCGCCGCGGCAGGGCGCATGCGCCGGGTCATGCTGATCCCGCGCCGGAAAGAGGCCAATCGGACCCTCGGCTTTGGGGAGCGGAGCCGCCCCCGAGGAGGCCGCCGCCCACTCAGCCGCTGAGGAGTCGGCGCTCCGTTGCCGGGCAACGGCTGAGCGAGTTCCGCCTTCGGAGCCGCCGGGCGGGAGATGGTCTGCTGAGGAGGCGAGAGAAGCAAAAAGCAGCAGCTGCGAGGAGCAGGGCTGGATCTGCGTTATATGTCCTGTGATCCGGGGACACCCAGAAAGTACAAAATAAATGCAGCTGCCTAAGAACACGAACCAGTCCCAAAATAGGATATAAAGGAACCTCTTAAATATACATGTACATATGTGATGAGAGGTGTAGAATAGTGGGTAGACATAGCAGACGACACAGCGATTTCTCCAAAGCAGCTCTTTATTTTGTAAGCTGGAACAGAAGACTGAACAGCAAACAGCTCAGCCGGCCTGCTTTTATAGGCAGCCAGCTATCAACATTGTAGCAACAACAACCCAGGGTTTCCCGCCTAAAATAACTGACGTGGACCTGAGGGAAAACTATCTACAGACCTGAGTGAAAACTATCTGCAGTATCCCCCTGCTGGCCCAGGGTGAACTTCACTACATAACAAGAGGCATGAGCTCACTTTTGCCGGGTTTAGGGGTCCGGGACATCCATCTGCAACGGCGTCTCCTCGCCGGGTTTGGTTTAGATGGGACGCGGGTAGCACTGTGGGCTAAACCACAGAGCCTAGGGCTTGCTGATCAGAAGGTCGGCGGTTCGAATCCCTGTGACGGGGTGAGCTCCCGTTGCTCGGTCCCTGCTCCTGCCAACCTAGCAGTTCGAAAGCATGTCAAAGTGCAAGTAGATAAATAGGTACCGCTCCGGCGGGAAGGTAAACGGCGTTTCCGTGCGCTGCTCTGGTTCTCCAGAAGCAGCTTAGTCATGCTGGCCACATGACCCGGAAGCTGTTTGCAGACAAACACCGGCTCCCTTGGCCTATAGAGCCAGATGAGCACCACAACCTCAGAGTCATCCGCGACTGGACCTAACTGTCAGGGGTCCCTTTACCTTACCTTGGTTTAGAACCATAATCCGTTCTGGAGGTCCTGTTGTAAACCAAAACAGGTTGTAACCCAAGGCGCACTTTCGCTAATGGGGCCTCCAAAAACAAATAATTTGTTGTAATCCAAAAAAAAGTGACACACTTCAGGGTTTGACGTGGTTGTAATCCAAAATGGTTGTAATCCAAAACGGTTGCAAACCAAGGTACCACTGTATCTAGTATAATTTGAGGTGAGCAATCTCTTTAAAATGGGGGGGGGGGGTTATTGGGTTGATTATGTATTTTGCAATTTTATAGTGTGATTTCATCCCGTGAGCTATTTTCTTGCTTTGGCCTGTGTAATTATGAGAGGATTTACTGGAATTTCATTCTTTTGCAATTGCAGCTGATTAATAATTTGTTAGGGACACGGGTGGCGCTGTGGGTTAAGCCACAGAGCTCAGGACTTGCCGATCAGAAGGTTGGCGGTTCGAATCCCCGCAATGACGGGGTGAGCTCCCATTGCTCGGTCCCTGCTCCTGCCAACCTAGCAGTTCAAAAGCACATCAAAGTGCAAGTAGATAAATAGGTATCGCTCCGGTGGGAAGGTAAATGGTGTTTTCGTGCGCTGCTCTGGTTCGCCAGAAGCGGTTTAGTCATGCTGGCCACATGACCCGGAAGCTGTATGCTGGCTCCCTCGGCCAATAAAGCAAGATGAGCGCCGCAACCCCAGAGTCGGCCACAACTGGACCTAACGGTCAGGGGTATCTTTACCTTTACTAATAATTTGTTATTTACACCTTAATTTTGCCTTTTTGAAATTGAGTTCTGTTTGCAAAGTATACTGAGTCCCAAGAATGTAGAAGCAGGTCAATCCTTTCCTAAATGAATAATGAAAACTGGATTATTTATAAAGAACACCGTAGAAATGCTTTCAAAACAATGGGAGTACAACAACTTCAGCAGAGAGCATGATTCTTCCTCTGCCAGGACCTTTAAAGGGGAAAGTGGGATGTTCAGTTTTTATGGAAGTAAGAGGCAGAAGGATGTGTGTTACAAATGTCTTCCGGATGTTCTTGTACAAAATCTTGATTTTCATGAGATCAAAAGGTACAGAGGGAGGATGCTCACAAACTGACTCTTCTTGGGTGGAGATTTGATGTCAGAGTTTTCCTCAGCATTTAGAACAAAATGTTAATAAACTTACATATTACAAAACAACAGATGTGTTGTAATCAAGCATAGGAATTGAGTGATGGCAAAAGTGTTTATCACTGGGAGCTGAGAAAGATTTTGTAATTTCTTGAAGACCATAACTTAAAACGGGTCTCTTTCCCATTGGTTGTAAAAACAAGTAGCATACTCTGAATGGTCCGCAAAGGAAAGTTGAACCTAGTGGCGATGAATTTAAGGGCAGGATTATACATACACACATTTAGATTATTCAATTCTTTATTACTCTGTAGCCTGGTCTTCCCATACAGCAGAATGAAGATGTAGTATCCCAAGGTAGGTAGCATCATTTCTGAATCAACCCTTTAACTTACAAACTAGACTACCACGAACAAAGATTTTAGACTTCCCCCTCCCTGCAGATGATTGCTTCTTTCCAGAAGAGGTCAACAGGCATCGGGTACCCTCTCGTGACATCACTTACATAGGCCTTTTAAAATTTTTGGCAAACTCTTTTCACATCTTCAAAACATGAGCAGATCATTCCTGTTATGCATGGGGAAACTCTCCTCAGGGCATTCTTGGTCCACTGTTGACCAGTCATCAAAGTTTGGTGGCAGTGTCACCCACCGACCCACCTGGAACAGACCAGCAAGTGGATCCATGTCTTTTTCAGAGCTACAGTTGCCAGAGAACTTTCCCTTTCTGGAGTTGTGGTCTGGGGCCTTGGCAATGTAATCCGTTGATTAAATTCTTCAAAGTTTATAGTTTTACCTTTTGTAGGTTCGAAACAGGCAAGAGAAAGTTAAATTCCCAAGACCACTGCAGATAAATCCTTGAATTTGAACCAACATTGATCAGATTTGTACCCTACATTTTAGCAAATCGAACACTGGACTGCATATAAAGTGCATTTCTGAATAAATAAATAAAAGGTATACAATATTTGAACATCATTTGCCAATAGCGTTAAATTCATTGCACCCCTAAATGACAAGCTCAGTATGTTTTTACAGTAAGAATACAAATTGGCATCCCTTTTATTAAACAGTTAAGAAAAGTGCTTTTATTTGAAGTCTGTTCTATGGGTTTTGGCAAGGTAACAGGGTAATAGTTTTAGAATAATGTGAGTTTTGAAAGAATGATGATGAATCTGTTGTCATGTGAAGCAAGCACAGACTAAAGTATTTGGATGTTCTGCCAGTTTTTAGAAATATCTTCCTTCCCTTTAATTTTAACATAATGATAGCATTCATAGACTGTTTATGCTGCTTTTATTAGGGTTTTACAGCAAACATGTGCAAGCTAAAAAGGCAACTCATTAAATTAAAAATTGAAGCAGGAATTTCAATAGAGCAGATTTCTCCTCTAAGAGTGGTATCGTATAACTAAAGTACAACTTTTCAAAACACTGTCTCTTCAGTACTGTATTTTTCGCTCTATAAGACGCACCAGACCATAAGACGCACCTAGTTTTTGGAGGGGGGAAACAAGAAAAAAAATATTCTGAATCTCAGAAGCCAGAACAGCAAGAGGGATCGCTGCGCAGCGAAAGCGATCCCTCTTGCTGTTCCGGCTTCTGGGATAGCTGCGCAGCCTGCATTCGCTCTGTAAGACACACACACATTTCCCATTACTTTTTAGGAGTGAAAAAGTGAGTCTTATAGAGCAAAAAATACGGTAATTTTCAAAGCTTTGAATGCTTTGCACTCTGCATTTTGTTTCATTGTTTTAGTTGCAAACATGCATGCACAGGGAGATTGTTGTTGTTGTTTAGTCGTGTCCGACTCTTCGTGACCCCATGGACCAGAGAACGCCAGGCACCTCTGTCCTCCACTGCCTCCCGCAGTTTGGTCAAACTCATGCTGGTAACCTCGAAAACACTATCCAACCATCTCGTCCTCTGTCGCCCTCTACTCCTTGTGCCCTCCATCTTTCCCAACATCAGGGTCTTCTCCAGGGAGTCTTCTCTTCTCGTGAGGTGGCCAAAGTACTGGAGCCTCAGCTTCACAATCTGTCCTTCCAGTGAGCACTCAGGGTTGATTTCCTTCAGTATGGAGAGGTTTGATCTTCTTGCAGTCCATGGGACTCTCAAGAGTCTCCTCCAGCACCATAATTCAAAAGCATCAATTCTTCGGCGATCAGCCTTCTTTATGGTCCAGCTCTCACTTCCATACATACTACTGGGAAAACCATAGCTTTAGCTATACGAGCCTTTGTTGGCAAGGTGATGTCTCTACTTCTCAAGATGCTGTCTAGGCCTGTCATTGCCCTTCTCCCAAGAAGCAGGCGTCTTTTAATTTCATGGCTGCTGTCACCATCTGCAGTGATCATTGAGCCCAAGAAGGTAAAATCTCTCACTACCTCCATTTCTTCCCCTTCTATTTGCCAGGAGGTGATGGGACCAGTGGCCATGATCTTCGTTTTTTTGATGTTGAGCTTCAGACCATATTTTGCGCTCTCCTCTTTCACCCTCATTAAAAGGTTCTTTAATTCCTCCTCACTTTCTGCCATCAAGGTTGTGTCATCTGCATATCTGAGGTTGTTGATATTTCTTCCGGCAATCTTAATTCCGGCTAGGGATTCATCCAGCCCAGTCTTTCGCATGATGAATTCTGCATATAAGTTAAATAAGCAGAGAGACAAAATACAGCCTTGTCGTACTCCTTTCCCAATTTTGAACCAATCAGTTGTTCCATATCCAGTTCTAACTGTAGCTTCTTGTCCCACAGTCTACATTCCAATCCCAAAGAAGGGCAGTGCCAAAGAATGCTCCAACTACCGCACAATTGCACTCATTTCACACGCTAGCAAGGTTATGCTTAAAATTCTACAAGGAAGGCTCAAGCAGTATGTGGACCGAGAACTCCCAGAAGTGCAAGCTGGATTTAGAAGAGGCAGAGGAACCAGAGACCAAATTGCAAACATGTGCTGGATTATGGAGAAAGCTAGAGAGTTCCAGAAAGACATCTACTTCTGCTTCATTGACTGTGTCGACCACGGCAAACTATGGCAAGTTCTTAAAGAAATGGGAGTGCCAGATCACCTCATCTGTCTCCTGAGAAATCTCTATGTGGGACAAGAAGCTACAGGGAGATTACAAGGGGTCAAAAAAAAATGGATGTACTGTGCTATATTAGAAGCAAAAAAACTTGCTTTGATTAATTGGAAGAGCCGCAAAAAGATTCCATTGAGCACATGGATTGCTAATATGGACAGATTAGCTACATACAAACGAATTTCATGTCGATGCAAATTAAGAATGGATAAATATGAATAAATCTTGAATGAATATTTAAGCGATAAGGCGGATAGTGATGGGAGGAGAGGGGGTGTAAAAGGTGTAGTCATAGGTATATCAATGTATTGAGAGCTGAATTGTCAAATTGTGTTATTATGGTTTTTGTTGTATGTGTCTTTTGCGGTTGTTTGTATTGAAAAAAATGATTTAAAATTTTTTAAAAAACAAAAGCATGCATGTGCTGATTGTTTAAATTGTATACTTTTAAGATAGGCAACTAGCTGGCAGTCCTTTGACTCAATCTATCCCTTTTGCACATCAACCATCTTATCTAGTATGAAATGAGACACACAGAGAGAGCTCTTTTTTTATTCCCCTTATCCAGTGTGAATAGCAACAGAGACTGCTGGTTTTCCCTCAGTTTCTGAATCACATGCACAAGAAACATGCAAATGGGAGCAGGTTGCTGAAGTGCTTAAGGGAGAGCTCTACCAAAGCTTCCATTATTCACATAGAGTTGGGGGGCTAAAGACCCCTTTTTGCCTGTATGATGAGAGTAAGCAACTGAGTTGAATAATGGCAAGAGGACTCTTGGTTTTCACATGGAGTTGAGGGACCTCTGCTTAAAATTCTGTGCATTCCTTAGGTAACAGGTATAGTTCCACTCTAAGGCAAGCTCATGTGGGCCATATTACTAGTATCCGTGGAGGTATCTCAGTAGCTTAGTGAGAAAATCTTAAGGTAAAGGGACCCCTGACCAGTAGGTCCAGTCGTGACCGACTCTGGGGTTGCGGCGCTCATCTCACTTTACTGGCCGAGGGAGCCTGCGTACAGCTTCCGGGTCATGTGGCCAGCATGACCAAGCTGCTTCTGGCGAACCAGAGCAGCGCACGGAAACACCGTTTACCTTCCCGCCAGAGCGGTACCTATTTATCTACTTGCACTTTGATGTGCTTGTTTCTTCCTTTCTCAGGCCTCAGAAGCAGTAGCATAGCATGTGCTACCGTCGCCCGGGGCATGTGTGTGCCGGGGGGGGGGGGAGGCACGGAGGGAGCCTGTTGCAGCAGCTTCAAATCAATCCAATCAGACTGATTTGAAGGGCACACTCACTCCACCCTGGCAGCCCTGTGTGGAATTGCAAGGCTGGGGTGGGACTGTCCAATCCCAGCCTTGCAAAGCGGCGCAGGGGGCACACTCATGCGCTGGAGCCATGTGGAAGAGAGGGGTGGCAAAGCTGCTGCAGCCTCCCCACTGCTTCCACCCCCTGGGTCACGCGCTCTTCCTCCCTCCTTGATGGCCCAGGGGAAGGGTGCACACGGCTGTCCCTTCAGTGGCCATAAGGAGAAGGAGGCACTGCTGTCACTCCCTTGAAGGTCCAGCCTGGGTGTGTGAAATATACTTTTGTGCTCTTTCTTCAGCTCTTAGTGGTGAGGAGGAATGAAGTTCCCCCAGAATGTCTGCTTTATATACATTATTTACACAATGGGCCCCACGTGATTGGCTAATTCTGGGATTCACCTGTAGGCCAATCAGGTTGCGGATTCATTTCTACCTGGAGCTGGATTGGGTGGCTCCGGTGGACCAATCAGACTGCTGCATTCTGAATCTTATTGTTCTAGGACCAATCAGACTGCTGCATTCTGAATCCTATTGTTCTAGGACCAATCAGACTGCTGCATTCTGAATCTTATTGTTCTAGGACCAATCAGACTGCTGCCTTTTGGATCCTATTCAACTCAGTACATAACACCATGGCTTCCCTCGATGCAGCTCCAAGCTTGAGGAGGGAGCCTATTGTGGGGGCGCCTGGTTGCGCCCCATCATCAAAATGTGCCTCAGGCCACGTTCCCACCAGCCCCCCACGCGATGCCACTGCTCAGAAGACAGGCTAAAGAAAACACCATTATAGCGCACTGCTTAACAGAACTTAACCACACTGACATTTGAGCAGTGAGAGGCGATGTTAAAGGCATGGCTGTGTTAGGAAGGAAAATCAAGAGACAGGAATTGAGAATCATTAAGCAAGCTAAAATAAGGTCCAAAAAAGATAAATGGCTAAAAATAACCTGCCTCGAATTTCGGGGGGGGGGGGCGCACTAAAGATGTTAAAACATTTGAGATTTGGAAACATGCCCTACTGGGTTCCTGGAAGCAAAGTTATCAGTCACAACGGAGGATGGGGCAAGGGTGGACAAGACAGAAGGATTAAGGGGGTCTAAAAATAGCTTCCACCCAGGAACATAGTGAATGATAAACGCCAAATTGCTCCCAGACGCTGCGAGAACTAATATACGTGGTTGGAGAAGGGAATGTGATTTCCCGCTCCTCCCTCCTTCCTGTAAATTGGGGTTTGCGAGTTCTTCTGTTCTCAGCCTAGAGCTTAGGTGTTGTTCAGTATTTGCAGTTCATTCAATTTCTCTAATGACGGGCTTTAGTTTCTAACAGTATAGAATCATAGAATCATAGAGTTGGAAGAGACCACAAGGGCCATCGAGTCCAACCCCCTGCCAAGCAGGAAACACCATCAGAGCACTCCTGACATATGGTTGTCAAGCCTCTGCTTAAAGACCTCCAAAGAAGGAGACTCCACCACACTCCTTGGCAGCAAATTCCACTGTCGAACAGCTCTTACTGTCAGGAAGTTCTTCCTAATGTTTAGGTGGAATCTTCTTTCTTGTAGTTTGGATCCATTGCTCCGTGTCCGCTTCTCTGGAGCAGCAGAAAACAACCTTTCTCCCTCCTCTATGTGACATCCTTTTATATATTTGAACATGGCTATCATATCACCCCTTAACCTCCTCTTCTCCAGGCTAAACATGCCCAACTCCCTTAGCCGTTCCTCATAAGGCATCGTTTCCAGGCCTTTGACCATTTTGGTTGCCCTCCTCTGGACACGTTCCAGTTTGTCAGTGTCCTTCTTGAACTGTGGTGCCCAGAACTGGACACAGTACTCCAGGTGAGGTCTGACCAGAGCAGAATACAGTGGCACTATTACTTCCCTTGATCTAGATGCTATACTCCTATTGATGCAGCCCAGAATTGCATTGGCTTTTTTAGCTGCCGCGTCACACTGTTGGCTCATGTCAAGTTTGTGGTCAACCAAGACTCCTAGATCCTTTTCACATGTACTGCTCTCAAGTATTTGAATTAGGAAGTTCTAAAACAATTTTTTGAGTACGCTTCATCTACTTCCTTTGCAATTCAAACTACCTTGAAGAAACGCAGAAAGCAGGTTGTGTATGTAACTACCAGATTGTGATATTTTGCAAGAGCTCATACACAAAACCATAGAATTGTAAAGTTGCAAGGGACCACTGGGATCATCTAGTCCCCCGGCAATGCAGGAATCTTTTTCCCAATGTGGGGCTCAAATCCGTGACCCTGAGATTAAGATTTTCATGCTCTACTGACTGAGCTATCCAGTTGCCCTGGACTGAAGGAATTTATTTAATTCCTAGTTATTAGAAGCATGGTCAAGGGGGTCATTTAAGGAAGAAGGGGGTCAACTATCTCCCTACCACCACCAATGTTCATCGCTTGTGTTCTCTCAGGAGCATCTATATCTCTGACCATCTCACTACATATGCTTTACACTGGTCTATTATATGAACTGATGGCACACATTCCTGTTGCTTCAGAAACTAGGGGGCTGGGCTGTTTTTCCTGCAATAACATCCCAATAGAACTTATGCAACAGAAAAAGTAAATGATCACAACAAATGTGCTACTTTTCTACCATTGAAGGTATCTAAGAGGGGAGTTATGGGCTGTTCCAAATCTTCTTGCGTCTACCTCCCAGAGCTGGCCCAACCATGAGGTAGGGTGAAGCAGCTGCCTCAGGCAGCAGAAATGCAAAAGGTGGTGTCCCTGCAGTCACCTCGCCTGCCCCACTGCTTCCAAACCACCAGAGAAGCAGCCCAGGTAAGGATGGAGGTGGTGACAGAGCAGCTGCCTCCTCACCCCAATTTTTCCCCCTTCACCTGTTGGAATCTGAACTGGTATCTCTGTCCAAATGAGATTGCCAGTTCCTGCCTCAGTTGGTGGCCCCCAAAGTGACTCTATCTCTTCTTACTGGGGCAGTTTTCCTTAGACTTTCTACACTCAACACACACACACACACCAGGCCCAAGCACCTGTTCCACGGGTGAGAACATACAGACCACCACACACTGTCATGTACAGAAGCCTCTAATCCAAAATAGGGCTTAGAATAAGAATAGGAATAACAACTCTGCAACCGTGCACAGGGAAACGTCACACCTTCTTCTTATATATCTTCTCATGCCAGCTACGCCTGGAATATCCTCTTCTGTGAAACTATACAAGGCTCAGGAGCCCTGGATTCTTTCCCATCTAGAGCCCCTTCATAACGTTAACGTCTCAACCCGTTCTGAGGGCCTGACATTGGACATAAACAGGAGAATGAGAACTTTGACAGACCAGCTCTAGAATAGAATGGCCTAGAACCTGTGATTGGAGCAGAACAGCAAAGAGAAGAAAAGGGTTTTGTTTTTTTAAATAGTGCTGCCCTGGCAGGTGCTTGGTTGATCCCAATAACCCTAAGCCTTCATCTACTAATGATAAAGGCTTATATTTTTAAAAAAACCCAGGAGAAAAAAGGATATCTTGTTTCTGCCATACAGTTTGGCACTCTGATCAAATACTTCTTTTTCAAACAGACGGTTGTTGTAATGTTTGTCCCAGGGACATAAGAGATACAAATTATTGAAGTATTGTTTTCATTAAGCCACATCTGTTGGTGTAAGAGAATGCCAGCCACTTGCAGGATCTCTTGATGAAGAGTCATTGTGTAATTCAATAGCTGGCATGTTCTTACACCACAAAAATAGTCCAATGAAATCATAATCCTTTAACTATTTTGTATAATTTCCCCCCAATAACTCCTCTAGGGCCTCATATAACCTCCTGAGGCTTTTCATAATTCTGTGCCCTGGGTTCTCTTTCAAACTCAATTCACTGTGTTATGTAATATCATGGAGGCCTACAATGGTTTTGTTATTTTCTGATAACCTTAGATGACCTGAAGTCTTCTCCTCAGTAGACAAGGAAATAAGAGCCAAGACTCCATGGTATGCTGCTGATTTAGATGGTACCCTGCAGGCTTTTATCTACTACAACTATGTGGGAAATTTGCATTAAAATGCTGCACTTATCTCACAGATTCTTCAGTTTCTAGCAAATGAACTCTTTCACCAAGTTTTTGGTTGAGTCTAATGTCTTTTATTTTATTTTTTAAAAATCTTCCAAACGATCCCCATATTTCAATTCAATGTGTCTTGGCTTCTTTAGTTTAGGTTCCATCGTTTTAATTAGTCTTACATGATGCCATTAATCGATTCAGATTTCTGCATTAATTAAAAACAGACAAATCAAAGACATCACAAAATCCCGTGGCACCTAAGAGCAAGAGGAAAAGTAATGAAAGGGCATTTGGGAATAAAAAGGGATCTGAATCTTTCACAACGTGATGTCCAAAACATGATGTTTCAACTGGTCACCCTACATATCACTGTAGGAACAAAAGGGGCTGCCGTCCGCGGTGCTGGAAGTAGATACAGTGTACATGCAGGTGCCACAAAAAGTGCCAACTTCATGTCTAGTTTGGGGTGGCTAGGTGCAGATTGTTATGTAATCTATTCCTACGGAAGCTTCCTTTTCTACACAACTATTAAAAGTGCAGGAACCCTGCTCACTTTCTCACCTGGCCTCTCTAGTCTAATTTCCCCCATTTTCCTCTGCAACATTTGGTCCGACATATCTATAAAGGGACCCCTGACCGTTAGGTCCAGTCGAGGACGACTCTGGGGTTGCGGCGCTCATCTCGCTTTACTGGCCGAGGGAGCCAACGTTTGTCCGTAGACAGTTTTTCCGGGTCATGTGGTCAGCATGACTAAGCCGCTTCTGGCAAACCAGAGCAGCGCACGGAAATGCCGTTTACCTTCCCGCCGGAGCAGTACCTATTTATCTACTTGCACTTTGACATGCCTTTGAACTGCTAGGTGGGCAGGAGCAGGGACCAAACAACAGGAGCTCACCCCATTGGAAGCCACTGCCATTTAGCAACAAAAGTCACAAAGCTGAGTTGTAGCTTCAGGATAAGGTATTACTCGTTTTTGACTCAGGTTGATACATAACCCACATTTTATGCTCAGGTTCTTGCAAACAGTACCTCACCTTTCATGGATTCATAAACTGTCATTTTGTTGAAGAGAATTGACTGGGAATATGGCTTTTCCTTTGCCTCCATCAGCCTTTTATTGTGTACTTAAGTTTTCGATTAGGTTAGACCATCATTGATTTTTATGCAACTTAATGTTGTTTTAAAATCATCTATCATGCTTCAAATAAATGCAGAGTACATGGTTCCAAAGTACAATGCCTGTTATCAGAATAAATGTCCTAGTGAAACGTCTTTGTGAAAGAGTTCAGATACCTTCCTGGCTCAGAGTCCTTTCACATGTGACACATTAAAACTGGGGAAAGGTTTTGGCCCAGTGGGCCAGATTTTTATCTCCCACACCCTCATGGGCTGATTTTGAAAGTTGAGCAGGACAGCCTACCTGTTAATCACCATGACAACGTTGGCCTGCAGGGGTGCGTCCCAGCAGGATCAAACTCTCTGCGCATCAGCTAATGTGTTAATTAATAAGTAATAAAATAATAATGCATGGAGAGTTCAACCTTCACCCATCTTAATCCTTTGTAATGAACATTCCTGAGTAAGCTTAGCAACCACGGATCAGGAATTGATTAAGTATCAGGATGCAAAGAGTAAGAATAAATGGACAATTCTCTGAATGGAGAGGTGTAGAAAGTGAAGGCCTCCAAGTACTTTTTAATATAGAATCATGGAGCTGTAGAGTTGAAAGTGACTCTGGGGCTCATCTAGTCAAGGCAGGGATCTCAACTAGATCATACATGACAAATGGCCATCCAATCCCTGCTTAAAAACTTCCAAGGAAGGAGAGTCCACCACCTCTCGTGGGAGTCTGTTCCACTGTGAAACAACTCTTACTGTCAGAAATTTTTCCTGATGTTTGGTTGGAATCTTCTTCCTTGTAACTTAGATCCATTGGTTCGGGTCCTACCTTCCAGAGCAGAAGAAAACAAGCTTGCTCCTTCTTCCTTGTGACAGCCTTTGAGATATTTGAAGGTGGCTATCATATCTCTTCTCAGGCTAAACACATACAATTCCTTCAACTTTTCCTCATAAAGCTTGATTTCCAGTCCCTTGACCATTTTGATGGCCCACCTGTGCACACATTACATCTTGTCTATATTCGTCTTAAATTGTAGTACCCAGAACGACACAGGATTCCAGGTGGGATCTGATCAAAGCTGGACTATTACATCCCTTGGTTGGAACACTACTGTTGATGCAGCCTAGAATAACATTTGCCCTTTTTTGCCTTTGAATCACAGTGTTGATTCAAGTTAAGTTTGTCATCTACTAAGACCCCCTAGATCCTTTTTACAGGTAGTACTGGCAAGCCAGGTGTCCCTCCTCTTATATTTGTGCAGTTGGTTCTTCCTGCCTACGTGTAGAAACCTTACATTTGTCCCTATTGAAATTCATTTTGTTAGCTGGGCCCAGTTCTCCAATCTGTCTTCATCGGCATTGGCTACCGCCCCAGTTTGGTGTCATCTGCAAATTTGATGAGCATTCCCGTTATACCTTCATCCAAGTCCTTTATAAATATGTTGAACAACCTTGGGCCCAGGACAAAACATTGTGGCACCCCACTTTTCCCTTTCTTCCTGGATGATAAGGAACTGTTAGTGAACATTCTTTGGGCTCAGTTTTACTAGCTTCTTCAGAACAATATCATTGGGGACTTTGTCAAAAGCCTTACTGAAATCAAGATACACTATGTGCATGCAACCGCATTTGGAATACTGTATACAGTTCTGGTTTTCTCACCTCAGAAAGGATATTGTAGAGTTGGAAAAGATTCAGAAAAGGATCAAGGAGATGGGGCGACTCCCCTACGAGGAGAGATTGTGGTGTTTGGGTCTTTTTTGTTTAGAGAAAAGGCAAGTGACAGATGATATGATAAAAGCCTATGAAATTATGCATGGCATGGAGAAAGAGGGTAGAGAAAAGCTTTTCTCCCTTTCTGTTGCAGAGTTGGGAAATGTTCAGAAACGGGCATACTTTAAATGTGATAGGCTAAAAGCCTTACGAAAGATAAAGTTTTCACCAGCCTATGGAACATCAACAGAAACGAAGCAAGACGTTCTGGAGCCAAGGAGCCATGGAGAAGACTTTCCCCTTGTCCCAGTCTGTCTTGCTTCAACTACTGGTGGGAGGCGAACCATTCCAAATAAGTTGCACGGGTAGCAATTCTTCCACAGGAAAAGGTCTTCCTGTCTTCACTTTTTAAATTAGACAGACTAGGTTCCTTTGATCTTGGTTTGTAAAATAGATTCTCCATTGCTAATCCAGATCTAATTAATCCTTCTTTAGCTCAGCTGATGGACGTTGCTTTTCTAAACTTGAATTGCTATTTCTGGGAACTACTGTACCTTAGACCAGGGCGATCCAATGCACAGCACGAGAGCCGCATGCTGCGCTCGAGACCTTTTTTAGCGGCCCTCAGCAACATTTGATACCCCCTCCAGCAGCCTTTGTGCTGCCTTCCCAAAGCCAGTTAAGCAAGGTGCTGGGCTTTGGGAGGAGACATGAGAGCTCTGACAGGATCCTATAATCCTCCAGCACCTTCCCAAAGCTGGGAGCCTGCCATAGCCTCATGCCTCCTTCTCAAAGCCCAGCACCTCACTTAGCTTTGGGAAGGCAGCTCCAGGGCTGGGGGGGAACATCAAATTTTGGCCTCCCCCCCCCCACAACAAGGCAGTGTGGAACCCATGGCCCACCTGATATTAAGAGTTGTACCACCCTGCCTTAGAGGTTGTAGACCCAAAGTGATGTTGGTTGGCTCACCACTTAACTGACCTTCGGCTATATTCATTCAAATTTTCTCTACTTACGAGAAGTTTTTTAATGCTAATTGGTACATTTGTCAGGTGTCCTTTGGCTGACTACCTGTCCTGAAGGCTACTACCTGCAGAGTCTGCTTTTTACCTGAATGGCTTGTTGCTACATGTTAATCTCCCTTGAGATTAACTTTGTTCAAGCAAGAGCGAAGTCCTGGGCCATGCACTTCCCCCAAAAGAACCTTATACACCCACCTCTCTATAATTATTAAGAAGAGATGTCATTAATCTTTTACACTTATTTACAAATCAGAACTGAGGGGGAAAGTAGTCATCATAAACCTGCCTAGAGGTTTATCTGACCCCTCCTTCCAATTAAACACCATAAAAAGCACTCCTTCTTCCAAAGGCACGAAAGAGGTTTAGAGGTTCTCCTAGAGCTAGTAAGATCCTTGCGCCCAGGGCTGCACCTGCCAAAGTGCTGCTTGGCTCCTCAGGAATAAGCGGTTGGAGGGATAGTGCCCCCCACTGGCTGGAGAGCAGGCAGCAGAATTTGAGAGGAAGAACCTGATATTGACATGGTTTCTGACAGCGAGGAGTTCTCAACTGGGCACCCAAGAAAATACAAGCAAAAGTGGGAATCCCACCTTGACCTCTAAGCTAAGGGATAAATAGCACATTGCGCGCAAGGAGGCAATTTTTAGATAGCAGTTCTTTGATCATGAAGAAAAGGGCATTCGTTTTGCCTTTCCTCATTTTGCTAATAGTGTTGATGTGCCATTCAGAAGGGCTTACTGAAAGAGATGGTCTCGGAACTGCAAATGAAACCATCAAGGCAACTAACCACAGTGGCGGCTTCCAGATAGTCACCTTTGATTGGCTCCACGTTCATGTGCCTTTCCTCGTTGCTTTCTGGATCCTGGTGGCTTTCTCAGCTATGATTGGTAAGTAATGATGCTTTGGCACTCCTTGGGGGTCATTTGTCTGTTTCAAATGGCATTACTACTGTATTGCTACCCCAATCTCTGAGCAATGAGACGTTTCACTGGGTAACAGTATGTACGCTGAGCTGTTTTCTTTTCAGTGAGGCCACTGGAGGCTTGCAGTGTTTCTGTGATATAAGGATTATTTGCACACATATACGGGTTCAGCATAAGATGGCGGTTTGTAGCATCAACTCAACTCCAACAAATATTGCTCTCCATGGGGAACTGCCAATGCCATAGCATTTGATTCTCACAGGGGGGGGGGGGGAATCTGTTTCTCTTTCAGACTAAGTTCCAGTACTGCCCACTTACACCCCCCCATACTTATTTCAAATCCCCTCCAGTGAGAACAGGTGGGGAAGGAAATCATGCCCTCTTATGTCAAACAAAATGTCTCTATCCAGGGCTCTTTTTCAGCCAGAACTCGCCGGAACTCAGTTCTGGCACCTCTCAGGTAGGCACTATTGTCATTATAAGAGAGCGAGGGGGGCGTTCATGATGAGTTCCAACCCCTCTTTTTCTAGAAAAATAGCACTGTCTACAACATACTGCCTTAGACTGCATTACAAAAGAAGATGTTTAACAGACTGGCCAGGGCTATTATTTATTATTCTTATGTATTAGATTATATAGCAACCTTTATCATAAGATCTCAGGGCGGTTCACAAAATAAAACACAGGATAAAAACAAGAGAATAATTAAAAATAAAACAGCTATTTACTGAACAAACTAGCTTGATCATTTTGGCAGTCCTTCTCTTCTGCAAACCCCAATCTTGCAGCTCTGGAAATCACAGGGCTGGTTCACGGTAAGGTGCTTTAAACTTGTAGGAAAGAGGTACAGTATATAAATGTCTTTTTCTTAAAAATAAATAAATACATGTGCGTGTCGGGACATGAGATGAAAGCTGAAATAGCACGTTTTCCATTTCCCAACTGCATGTATGAACACTATTTATTTATCTTTATTTCATTTAGGAGCAAAGATAAGGAGCCAGGCATATCAAACAATGTTGGGCAGGCAACAAAAATAGCAACCGCAGCACCAGGATCATCAGCAGTGCCCTTTCGGTGGTGCAGGAGCTTCCCTGCTTCCCACAGTGGGACTTGTCCATGCAACCACCTACAGCTCTCCCTTTGTCATCCAAGTGCAAAATCCTCATGCACAACCGTATGCCTACAACCCGCCCCTCAGGATTTGTGGTCTGGAGAACTAAATCAGCTCCGGCTTTAAATGAGGAAACATCTAAGACCTAGGTCTTACTGTGGGCGTAAACCTGTGTTTGGGTTGTACCCTTTCAGGCTGCACAAGGGAGCTCCCGGGACTGCATGTTCTTCCAGCACTTAGGTTTGCTCTAGTAGTATATATTGTTTACTTTAGTAGTATAAATTAATATATACTAATATAGTATATATATGTTTAGTAGTAGGGACGCGGGTGGCACTGTGGGTTAAACCACAGAGCCTAGGACTTGCCAATCAGAAGGTCGGCAGTTCGAATCCCCGCAACAGGGTGAGCTCCCGTTGCTCGGTCCCTGCTCCTGCCAACCTAGCAGTTCAAAAGCCCGTCAAAGTGCAAGTAGATAAATTGGTACCGCTCCAGCGGGAAGGTAAACCGCGTTTCCGTGCGCTGCTCTGGTTTGCCAGAAGCGGCTTAGTCATGCTGGCCACATGACCCGGAAGCTGTACGCCGCCTCCCTCGGCCAATAAAGCGAGATGAGCGCCGCAACCCCAGAGTTGGCCACGACTGGACCTAATGGTCAGGGGTCCCTTTACCTTTACCTTATGTTTAGTAGTATATCTTATGTTTACTCTAGTAGTATATATTTTAAGGCTTTTTTTGGGTATAAACTCAAGTCATTATCAGGTAGCTTATGTTTCCTGTCTCCTGAATATTCCATAGTTAGCACAATGTTTTTGGGTGGCTCTATTAGGAGATGAAAATGCCTCTGGTTCTGCGGTATCTTTTCCCTTCCAGGTGTACCACCTAAATGTATCCCTTTCAATTTGAGAATAATTTCATACGTAATCTGAGGAGTTTTATAGTGAAGGCAGTCTTGTCTGAAATGTATGTCTTGGTCCCATTTTGACAGATCCAATATTTTCTTCTCTTTCATGTAAAATAAATACTGTTTGGATGTTTGCAGCTGGAGGAAAGCATTGTTTCACAGAGCACAGCATTTCTGTTTTGCTTCCCAGTTCCATGTTCTGAATGCCACAATGTGTGATGGGATAAAATGGAATAATCTGACCAAACGTACTTTGCTATACAGATTTTTAATAGATTTAACTACAGTGGTACCTCAGTTTAAGAACAGCCCTGTTTACAAATGATTCGGTTTACGAACTCCTCAAAACCAGAAGTAGTGTCCCGGTTTGCGAACTTTACCTCAGTCTCAGAACGGAAGCCGAACGGTGGAAGGGCACTGGCAGCGGGAGGCCTCATTAGGGAAAGGGTGCCTTGGTTTAAGAAAACATATTTTCAACAGTAGCTGTTCAGTCCTTTTGTGGACATTAAGTAATCTCATTGAGAGCACAGGACTGAAGAAATCCAATGGAAACTAACTTGTCCAGAGTTTCCATATAAGAGCTACATGAACTGACAGATTTATTCTTATGCTCAATATATATATTGGATGTTGCATTTGTTTAAAGGTACATTTTATTTTCAAATGTGCTTGTTTGTGCATATTCAGGCAATTCCATTTGTTTTTCAGAGGCTGCTTTTACTCTCTCTATATTTTTAGGATTAATTTTTTTTTGGGGGGGGGGGTTATAAGCTCAAGTCATTATGAGATGTCTCTCTCCGCCCCCCCCCCCCCGTCACCTGCTACCTCATAAGGGAGGAATGCCATTCCAGCACCTCCCTTTTCTCAGGTTACCAAACCAGTGTGTTAAACAAGTAATCCTTGAGTCTTTTAATCTGTGACAATAGTTATTTCTGAATGCATCAAATTCTTCACAGACAGATGCATATTTCCTGAGGAACTCTCCCCCGCGTGGGGGCATTCCATTTCACTGAAACATGCCATGATGGGGGCATGTTCTCTGATGCAATGTGGAGAGAAAACCATGGGGAGACAGCAGTCTTCTGAAAAACGCTTGTGCCAAAAAACATTCTGTGTTGCTGAATGTTCTCTTGTGTTCTGTAAGGAACATTTTCACAATGAAAAGCAAAATGCTTACCTCTTTCATGCCCTTTTGCTGCTATTTGCAACCTAGTACTCAAAATGGAAGGGCAAAAGGGACACGGGGTGGTTTTATTTCAAATTAAGGCTTACATTGAAAAGAAGTGGGGTCATTTTAGAGCTTCCTAAAATATGCAAGGCAGAACCCCAGCTCACTTGGCGCACTAGAACGTCACCGTCTCTAGGCAGAGAAGGCCAAATGGGGAACAAATGGTACTGAACCTTCTGGAAGATGCTTTTTTTTGAGAGCACTATCAGCTGAGAGAATTGGCTTGTTGCCCAAATGGTGCTGGGGAGGAGGCACCGCCATCTTAATGCATGTCAGAGGATCATGGCTGCCTGAATGTGTTGTGAGTGCAAACTCCTTTGACACCATTTTTCTCCAGCTAATTATTGAAGCTTGTGAGACCAGGTTTTGGTCCGTCTTAGTTGAGAAAAGCCATGTTACTCAATGGAAACCAACTGAACACATTACATTAAGTGCATGGCACCACTAAAAAGGGGAACATTTAATTTCACCCTCCCTAATGTACAATAAAGGGACGTGGGTGGCGCTGTGAGTTAAACCACTGAGCCTAGGGCTTGCCGGTCATAAGGTTGGCGGTTCAAATGAAATACAGTTACTGGATCACACTTGTGTGCATGAAAGTTGGCTCAAGTTACCAGTGTGTATGTGGCCTGGCAGATTCCCTGCAGCCACTTCTACACCCCTCCCCATTTTTCTTCTGTGTGCTTCCTGGAACAAGCAGGAAGCCATGCGGCCATGGCTCACTGGAAGTGAACTGAATCTCTCTAAAAGGAGATTTTGCAGCCTGCATTTTTGCTAACCCAAAGATTGTGTGATCCTTTATGTAGGAAGCCAATTTATTTTTCTTTTTAAGTTGTGTGGAACCTTTTTTATCTTTGTTTTACTGCCAGCGGATGGAGACTTGTTTGCGGTAACTTCTGGAAACTGTGAGTAAAACATTCATTTATTTGCAAAGCTAATTGTCTGTGATTTATTCTAGCCTAAGTATTTTCATGGAGAACATTTGTTTAATGGTGGGTGAGGGCAGTTGCACATGTAACCAACTTTTAATGTGCTTGGAACAATGTGAAAGAGTGAAAGATCTCTCTTCCAAACCTCTCTCTCCAATGATTAACTACTAATTAATTTTGTTCATAAATAGCACCGGCACCAATTACTTTTATTACAGAATGTGGCTTTCTGGCTTTATTTATTTATTGCATTACATACTTATGACTCACTTCCCATTAAATATCCTGAAATGATTTTTTTAAGGCAGCTCAGCACTCCTCTTGTATGAAGCACCTGTGTTAAAAAATAAATATAGCCTGTGCAGGAACTGGGGGCAATGAAGGGGGGAAGGGAAGGTTATGAGGAACCTCTGTTTCCATGCCTTTTGCATTTCCATGCTCTGCCAAAACTGTAACTATTTTTAAAAGCCCCAGAATTCCTTAGTTCCTTGCTGGCATTTATTGTGCGCAGGAAGGAGAAGGCGACAAAGCTTGGCAGCAGAAGATGACAGCGTGTTTGCGATTAGCAGCTGCACGTGGCAAATAATGTCTGTGACAACTGCCCAACTCAAATACTGTAAAGGATCCCCTGCAAGCACTGTTACATCTGTCCACTAGGTGGCAGCAGGTGCTGAATGATGAACGAAAGTTCAACTGAGGAATGCAAGAAGCCTATTGCTCCGTCGGAAAAACTCCAAAACCCACATTCAGGAAAGGGATGGTGGAATCTGTCAGTTTGGGTTTATTTTTTCTCGAAACTTAAGATCAGTTCCTCACATTTCCATACCAGTTTGAATTGAAGCTTAGCCCTATTGTGTGGCTAAATTATGTATTTTTCAAGTCAAGCAAACAAGAAACAAAGGTCAGCCCATATGAAAAATACACAAATCCACATTTTGGAAACCAACTGGTACAAAATAGTTTATAAGCATTTGAATTCTCCTCAATTCTTCAGCAGGCTAGGTGGTAAACAAATGGGTGAGGGAAATGAACAAAAAATAAAGCGGGATGATGTAGGAGCCATGGATCAATCTTAATTATTTGAACACCACTGAAAATTAATCTCCAGTTTTGCTAAAATATAGGCTACCATGTGTTTCTTTATTTCTACTCTCTGCATAGCTAGAAATCCATGTGTCGACGGATCTGGGTAATAGCAGCTGGCTTTTGTGTTGTTGTTTTTAAGAATCTGAGGTGTGTAACCTGATACCTGTAAATATCTAGCAGAGATTTCCAGAGCAATCCTAACACTGGCAGAAGAGTCATAGAATTTGGGCTACTAGGATGCAAGATTTATTTCAAGTGCAGAATGCTCACATCCTTGGTTAAGAGGCTGAATGGAAAAAGAAAATAAAACATTGAACATTAAAAAAAACTTCTGTATACAGGCTTGCCTTCAGACAGCTCAAAGGTCGGATAATTGCATACCCCCCCCCCAACATTTCTCCAATGATAATAGGGACACCCTAAGGAAAAGCAGGACATTCTGGGATCAAATCAGAAACTAGGACAGCGTCCCTGGAAAATAGGCACACTTGGAGGGTCTGCAAATAGTTTAAAATATTTTCCTAGAAATGCATCCAAGACAAGAAGCTGCCACTAAGTTTTGAGTATAAACGCTCTCCAAGTGCTCCTCTAAACCATAAACTCTGGAGCGGAGTACACTGCACAACTATCAGGGAATAGATCTTGATACAAGGCTCTGGTGAGTAAGACAATTACTGGATTGGCCTCGTGCTCACGTGCCCAGCATGGATCCCACACATGCTTAGGCGTGTGATGAGGGGGTGCCTGAGCACAGGGATGCTTGAGCCATTCCTTGGATCTCAGTTCCTGGCCTTTTTCAGGCTACTTCCTCATGGCAACCCCCTGGTGGACAAAAAAGGGAAAGGGACCCCTGTCCATTAGGTCCAGTTGTGACCGACTCTGGGGTTATATGGAGCTCATCTTGCTTTACTGGCTGAGGGAGCCGGCGTACAGCTTCCAGTCATGTGGCCAGCATGACTAAGCCACTTCTGGCGAACCAGAGCAGCACACAGAAATGCCGTTTACCTTCCCACCGGAGTGGTACCTATTTATCTACTTGCACTTTGACGTGCTTTGAAACTGCTAGGTTGGCAGGAGCAGGGACCGAGCAATGGGAGCACACCCCGTTGCGGGGATTTGAACCGCCAACCTTTTGATCGGCAAGTCCTAGGCTCTGTAGTTTAACCCACAGCACCACCCGCGTCCCTTTGGTGGACAAAGCCAGAGGCATAAGTGTGAAGACCACTGTACAGAAGACTTTATTCCACACAAAAGCACAAGGAGGGGGGCAACCAAAATGGTCAAAGGCCTGGAAACGATACCTTATGAGGAACGGCTAAAGGAGCTGCGCATGTTTAGCCTGGAGAAGAGGAGGTTAAGGGGTGATATGATAGCCATGTTCAAATATATAAAAGGATGTCACATAGAGGAGGGAGAAAGGTTGTTTTCTGCTGCTCCAGAGAAGCAGACACGGAGCAATGGATCCAAACTACAAGAAAGAAGATTCCACCTAAACATTAGGAAGAACTTCCTGACAGTAAGAGCTGTTTGACAGTGGAATTTGCTGCCAAGGAGTGTGGTGGAGTCTCCTTCTTTGGAGGTCTTTAAGCAGAGGCTTGACAACCATATGTCAGGAGTGCTCTGATGGTGTTTCCTGCTTGGCAGGGGGTTGGACTCGATGGCCCTTGTGGTCTCTTCCAACTCTATGATTCTATGATTCTATGAACTTTGTGCTAGGTGGACTGGCACTGACTTTACTACAGTTCTTCATTATTTTAAAAAACGGGCACATTGCTGGGGGACCGTTTTGGTGTAACAGGCCTGCTATACTGCTGTGTTTTGCAATCCTGCGCAAGCCATACAACGTGGTAATACTGCAGAGCTGCAGGGCTGCCTGGGTGGGAAGCCACCACTGAAAAGGCTCATTCTTGTGTTGCTGGAGAGGACACATGGAGAAAGGCCTCTGGGTGAGGATTGGCCTGGTGTATTGTTTAGGTGGGTTCACTGCTGTTATTGACATTCATTTTCTGTGTCTTTATTTTAGATCTTATTACGATTTACGTGGAAATTGTTGTGATTTGGTTGTATGCTTTTTGATATTTTTATTGTTTATCCCTACTTTTGTGATGTTTGTGATTATGTAACTTTTTGCATACACACCTTGAGCATGGTTTGACTTTGGAAAGGCGGCACACAAATGAAACGATTGATTGCAAGGTCTGGGTCTGTTTCATATGGAGGAAAGCAGTTCTTGAGGTCTTGGGGTCCTGAGCTGCCCTAAGCCTGCGTAGGTAAAAACCAACATTTTGAGTTGAGTCTGGAAGCTAATTTGTAGCAGAGCAATTGAATTAGGATTGGTGTTATGTGGTCAGACCGTCTCTCCAGGGCAAGCAACTGAGTTCTGCACTGGCTGCAGTTTTTAAACTGTCTTTAAAGGTAGTCCCATCTCTCTATATCCAGGATGGGTATCTGTATCTATGGAATAGCATCTGAGGATTTTTGCACTCTGAAAAATCAGGTACCAGAACTGTGAAACTGTTTAGAATATCTAATAACCACGTTCTCCAGGCAGTAGTCAAGGCAGATCAAATCTTTACTCCTCAGAGCCTCAGACATGAGTCACTTTCTCTGCCCTTCTTCAGCATCAATAAAACAGAAGAGACATGGCAAGTTCTGAGTGCAGAAATGGTAAGGAGCTCTTTAGAGAGGAAATATAGATGTGATGTCATCCGAAAGGTGTTATACGCGGATCAGCTTCTAACCACATAAACTAGTTGGAAAGTTTTATCACTGCTATTCAGAACTATGTAATTGCTACCAATAACTATCTAAACATATAGAACAAAGGTCAAATGTGCAGAGACTGAAATAGAGAGAGGCCTTAACTACATCGGATCCATGTGTATTTTTCCTCCTGGTTTTTTTTTTTTAAGCATTTGCAGAGGCTGCAGCCTCGATCAGCAGACTGATGAGTAAGTTGTGGGGGGGGGATTGCATAACTCTTCTGCTGTTTTTTCTGCTTAAAACCCACCCAGACATAGGGGGCGGGGAGATTTTGAACAACAACAAAAAGATCAGAGGTGAAAGGGTTAAGCAGCCTACTGTCGTCCTCATGTCAAGAACTAGCCTCCTCAACTGCTTTGGATTAAAATCAGGAAAACGCAAGAGAATGGAGTGTGACATATAGCAGAACTTGTAATCAGGCATTGCCAACCCTTTTAGGCTTGTGGGTGCATGTGGCTATTTAACTGAGCTTCGAGAAACAATAGAGATGAAAGGGAAAGTGGGAAAGAGTGTAATTGTCCCAACTTCCTGCTTTGACTCTATGTACTCTTCAAGGGAGAGAAAGGTGAGCCCTCTCACTTCCTCATGACCAAGAGGGTGGGGAGCAGACTCCTGGAGAAGAGCTCTGTGGAGCCACTGTGCCCAAGGCCCTGTCTCACCAAATATATACTAAGTTTGAGTTCATTCATAGATACAAAAACTAGAAAGAATCCATAGCTCTCCACACACACCATTATTAGGAAGGTTAATTCATGTGCACTTCAAAAAAAAGTATAGGTGAAGAAAGGTCTGCTCCATTAACATCTGTGAGCTGTTGGGTTTTGTTTTGTTTTTTAAAAGGGATACAGTTGTTAAAATGCTGTTGTTTCTGAACCCATTTGGTTTCGGTCAGAATTTTTTAATGACGTTTTAATTATTTTCATTGCTTTGAGGACCGTGCGATGGGAAAGCCATGTATAAATTTAAATATAAGTAAAAGTATTTGGTGATTATTATTAGCTCTGTGGTCTAATTTAAAGTGTCTTAGCTTGTCATTGGCCTTTTTATCTCCACTGGCTTTATGGTTCAGTACTTTGACCCTCTTCCTACATGGGAATAGTACAGGGGGCCACCATTTTAGGCACATCCAACTGACACATGATCACTGACGCACAGGTACTTTTGGACCTGGAAGAAGGCAGGATGGGGGCAGAACGGGGAGGGGGAGCTGGGGGGGGAGTAACAGGGCAGGGCGCGCTTATATGCAGTCCGCCAATGTGTGCAAAGGCCAGGAATGGATCCCTTGAGCGAAATGCTTGCTGCCTGTATACAAAAGAAAAAGCTGGATAATAGTAATGGAAGTAACTTTTATGGGTTTCCTGAAAAAGATTTTAGCTGGAGTGGCTGGTTTTAGGGAAGCTCCTTTCACCATCACTTATTTTGTACATCTCACAAAGCCTATGGCATCTCAAAAGCTTTTCTGTGGCCCATGTATTTGTTGAAAGCGTCAACCTGTTGCTGTTGTTGTTGTTTGCATGTAGAGACCCCGCAGCCACCCCCTCGTTGGAAATAACTCACACAAGGATACGGATATTAGGTTTATGTTATTGGGCTCCTCCGTTTAAATGGCCCCGGTCATGCCGCCCCGGCCAGCGGATTGGCTGGCCAGGCTCTGACGTGGCCGGGATCCCCCAGGCAATGGGGGACAAAGTCCCCCGCCCCCGGTGGGGAGTGGGTGGCCACACGGTCCACCATAACTCCTCCCCACTGGGAGGTGGAGCAGATTTTTAATAACATTTCTTTATAGTTTTGGCTGACCACAATGTTTTCTGGTGCTCCATCGCTGACTTGAAGTGATTCTGTTATGTTTCTGGTGAGGAAACCTCCCTCTAAATTGGCAGCCATTTACTTTGCTTTTACATCCATTTTCAGATTGCTTTCGGGGCTTGTGGGAGCAATTGTGTGTTGTTTGGCACGTGGAAGTGCACATTCTTGCTCCTAAACCAGTGCTACACCGAAGCGCTGCCGTTTCTGTGTGTGCAATGCATATTGATGTTTAGCCCCCTAAGTATTCCAACAATGTGGGGTGTTCCTGGACTGTGCTAAAAGTGTATTTGTACACTTCCTGGAAACCTGCCCCTTTCCTGCCCACTTTTTAATATTTTTAATTTTTTTGCCATGTGCATAAAGTGGAATGTGCACAAGTTAAATGTCCATAAATTCTGGGTTTACTGTATTACGCCAGACAAATCCTGCACAGTAATCTCTGAACAGTTACGCAGACAAGCATTTCCAGCTTACGTTAAATTTTCATATGAACGTCAGACTTTAATGTAGGAAGAAGTTCATAACCTTCCAGCCTTTAACACGAGTTTATAGAAGCATATCGGCAGATTCTGCACCTGAAATTGAAGGTCTCTGCGTAAGCCAATGCTGCATGTGAGAACTGGCAATGTGTACCCAGTTCCTACAAAACATTTTACAAGTTCTTTATTGGTTTCTGAAACAAAAGCTCCATCACTTTACTGTGCTTTGGGTTGTTCCTGCCTATGCAAAGCCAACATTCATTTTATCTGTCTTATCACTGCAACTTCTGGCGAGGATCATAGCTGTCGACTTTTCCCTTTTCTTGTGAGGAATCCTATTTAGAATAAGGGAGTTTCCCTTTAAAAAAGGGAAACGTTGACAGCTATGGCTAGGATTAAGGCTGGCGCTTTTCTAAATTGGTGCCACAGAATTTCATTAGTCTAAAATAGTATATTGGACTCAGGCTGCTCATCTGAAGGTCTGTACTATTGTCTGGAACCAGGGCTGCCAACTTATTTTCTGGCAAGGTCCTCCTGTGCCTTTATTACCTTCAAGGCAAGCAGAAATTAAACAGCTGGATGTTTTCCTAATGTGGAGAACTTTGCTTTCCTCTTCTGCTACTGTTACAGAGTGCAGGAGCCCTGCTAGAAAAGAGGATTGCCATCTTTTTTTGTAACATGATTGCGAGAGAACTTCCTTCACCGATATGAACATACAGCCTAGGTATGGAAATAGGTGTTCCCCTTGCTTATAATATAAGACTTGACCCTTGTTTGAATTCCTGAAATGAATAAATTATTATGATCCCTGAATTAGAGAGATTGTTGATTATTTTAACAAGTTGCTCTGAGGAATGGAGGGAACTTTGACACTTCTTCCGATTTGTGATCTATTCCAACTATGAGCCCTTGAAGATAACTGTCTTAAAAGGCCAAAATGCACACACAACTTTCAAACAACCAGTGTTGTCAACAGTACGCTGACTCTCTTGCAGTTTCCATTAGGGAATGCCTGTATCTGAACTCTTCTTTTGTGTTCTATGCAGACAAGCTGTCATCATCTACCCAAGTAAGGATGAAGTGTTTACCAAAAGGTTAGGGGGCAATTTCTATTTTTTTAAAAATTCCCGCAATGATCCATTGAAATGTTTTTAATATCCCAGAAAGTATTGCCAATGGATTTTCCCATTGGTAGAGCAACAGCAGGGAGAAGACACATCTGTGTACGGATGGGATCATTAAGATTGCTCTATAAGGTGTGTGGGTTCTTCAAGGACAGAAATTGTTTACTATTTTGCTTCTTTTTAAAAAAAAAAACAATAATGACAACAGTTATGCACAGTTAGAGTGGGATACCCAAATAAATACATATAGGGCTGCATTTTTTGGTCACCTATATGTTCTTTAACATATCAGTTTCAGTGTTAAAATAAGCATGTGATCGGAGCAGTAGCAGTCTTCAGCCTCAGTCTCCTCTATGAGGCTCACATTTTGTTCCCTGCCCTCTGCCTCTCTCCTGCCTCACACCTGCCCATGCCCTTCTTTCTTCCCTCCATCGTCTGTGTAGGTGCTACTTACACTGTTTATCTGATACAAACAGGCATGTTCAATCTTGGAGCTCAGCAGGCAGGATCTCACTGCCCTTCATACCCTGCACAACGACACTTTCACATGTTTCTGCAAAGCTTGATGGTAAAACTCATGAGAAGATGCCTTTGTCCTGCCAAATTTCACATAACTAATGTTTCTTGTAGGTGTACCCATGTGTGCTGATAATTGGTATTGCACTGCAAGAGACCTTGATTAAGGATTAAATTTAACCAGGTGCAAATACACACACACACACACACACACACACACACACACACACACAAATAAACAAACAAACACACAGACAGACACACACACAGGCTCTCCCTACACAGCGGTGGCTTCGTAAGCTCTGTTCCTTTCATGATGTGGACACAATAAAGGGCTTATCCTCTCTTCCTCTTATCCCACTGATTTTCCTCCCCCGGGGAAACTACTCTTTATCACTCAATCAGTGCAGACGGCAATTTGGGTTTTCCCAGGATTGCCATTTGTTCCAATCTGTCGCTAAAGAGCAGGTTTTCCCTTGGAAAGGAGCAGGGCGAGGGGGAAGCTGCTTGCATCTGTGCTTTCTAGGCCCAGCACAAGTGGAAGTGTGGACGAGTCCAAAGTCTCTTCATGGTGGCTTTATTGTGCAAGTGAACCTGAGTGGGGGCCATAGTCTTGTCAGTACAATGTAGTACAATCACAGATCCCACAGCCTCTTAAATGATGTGGGAATTAGTGTATTTGGGGATTAAATTACATTTTCTTGAATTTACTTTCATAAGCATCCATAATTAGAAATGGCGGTTCCTCTCTGGTTTTCATTCTTTTCATCAGAGGCTCTAGCGGACCAGATTAGATAACAAGTGGGCTGTTAGTTGTGTCTGCAAACCTTTGATCTGCCCACTCAACTGCAATTCAATGTTCAGGGATTGAGTATGTTCCCCTCTGGCCCTGATCATTCAGGGGATAATGTATTTTACAGGGCAGAAGTAAACTCTCCTTTGTCCTTTGCTGAAACTCAGTTTTGCCCTGATAATTTCAAATGAGACCATAAAAATTGCATTGCCTTTTTCAAATGCAAACACTGGAGAACCTCAGGGGAGGAACATAATTCTTTCAGGGTAGTTTCTTGCTCCTGGTCTGCGGGCTATTATAAAATTCAATGCAGCAAATGTGGTGATGGCTCCTGGGCATAGAAGGAGAGGTCGGTCTGTGAGTGGCTAAATGAAAGCTCCAGGTTCAGAGGTAGTGTATCTCCAAATCCCAGTTACAGATAGGTAGCCGTGTTGGTCTGCCATAGTCAAAACAAAAAAATTCCTTCCAGTAGCACCTTAAAGACCAACTATGTTAGTTCTTGGTATGAGCTTACGTGTGCATGCACACTTCTTCAGATACCATCTGAAGAAGTGTGCATGCACACGAAAGCTCATACCAAGAACTAACTTAGTTGGTCTTTAAGGTGCTACTGGAAGGAATTTTTTTGTTCCAAATCCCAGTTACTGAAGGATAAACATCAGTTCTCAGCATGCCTTGCTTTTGAGCTTCCTGGAAGCATCTGATTGGTTCCTGCTGGAAGCAGACATTAGACTAACCAATAGAGAGGCCATTGGTATCATCTAGCAGGGCTGTTCTTATGTTCTTGGTTTTCTCAGAATTTCAGATTAGGTCTTATGTTAAGGAATGCCTTCATCTATATGCTCAACCCCTGAGTGCTTATTGGTGCACACTGCCATATACTGAGGGTGTGGGAAAATGCATTTTTATTACCGTACCATAGTCTTCCCCTAGAAAGGTCTGACTTTATCTATTTTGATCAAATCTTAGGAAGACAGTAAAAATGGTTGTACAATTTGGAAACAGGTCAAATCAATGGTTCCTAGCCATGATGGAGACTATTCTCTGCCTGCATGTTTGGAGACTAGGTGCTTCTGAATACAAGTTGCTGGAGGCCAGGGGAGGGGAGAGGCTCTTGTGTTCAGGTCTTGCTTACAGGTTTTCCCACAGTCAACTGGTTGGCCACTGTGAGGACAGAATGCTGGACAAGATGAGCCATGGCCCATGCAGTTGGCTCTTCTTATGTCCTATTTGTCGGGGAACACATCAGAGTAAAAGTCAGTGTTACACAAAGCTCTTCAGCTAGAAAAGAAAGCCAGCAATTCTTCACCCATTCATTAACCTGCTTTTTGGGTGTCGAAATTCGATTGGGGAACCTGCTCTGCCACAGATTTCATTTAATGTCCTTTTGCTAGTCAGTCTCTCCAACCTGACAGGACTGTTGAAAGCATTAAAAGGGGTAGCCCACGAGGAAGGTTTAAATATGAAATGTGTGTGCATGCATGATATCAGGCCCAGCACCCCTACCTGGCCAAATGGGGCAAATGCCGAAGGCCTAGGGGCCCAGAGGACTTGATTTCGGGTGACAGAGATTTTCCCAGGACTAAATTGGCTTAAAACCAACCACAGAATATCTGACTTAGGTGGGAGCTCTGGCAACAGCCTTGAATATTTTTCCACCCAACAAAATTAGCCCTTGATTTAACCTAGAAGCCAAAATTAAAAGTTGAGTTTGGGAAAAGGTGGTCTTTGAGTGGTTGGTAAGTAGTTGGTTTGAATTCATTCCTCCTAGCTGTATGAATGATTGGGAATCTAAGACTCATTTAATCATTTTGTATCTTCATCTCAGAATACACCTGAGGCCCAGATCACATGTATACTTTCAAGCAATTTGCTGAAGAGTTGGAAATTGTCTAGTATTAATATAGAGCAGGCAGTTACTTATTCTCAGTCATAAACTTGGCAACTTCTTTAAAGCCAATCTCAGCAATCATAAAGGTGAGAAATGTGGGTATTTTGTTGTGTATTTAACATGAAAGCTGAAATTGCCTGTCACCTGCAAGCCAGATGTGACAGGGACAGTAATATTCTGAGGAACACCAGTTGTGGCAGTCAGGAATTTTGTGGTAGAGTGTGTGACAGATCCTTAAGGGCAAAGGGATCACTTTTAGACAGTTTCACTCTCACCTTTTCTTAGTTAGTATTTTTAGTTTTATCGAGGCACAAGTTAGGAAAGAGGTTCTGGTACATTTCTCTCTCTTTCACTGGGACTCCACATGTAAAAAGGGACACTTGAACACATGGTCTCCACTTTGAGTTTTGTACAAGCTGTCAGCTGCATACACAAAAATGTTGACCAGCATTCATATTGTCACAGTTCAGTTTATGGGCAGTCAAAGTCGTGCTGGAGGACGTCGGGACCGGGGGCAAGACGGCAGGGTGGGAGCAGGGATGGGAGTCCAGAAGCCAAGGGTCTGAGGTTCCAGGAAGCAAGGAGTCAAGAAGCCAAACACAGCAAGGCAGGAAGCGTGTTGCTGTGGCAAAGAGCCAAAGGGAAATGCTGACCTTATATCCCTTCCCGGCTCTTGCCACCAGGTGCTGTGAGTTACCAATCGGCCTCACCTGTGCAGCTGCTCCTTGCCTCTTCAGAACAATCTTAGGAAAGCCCCAGTCCTGTGAAGCTCTACCAGTCACAGGGCCTGGCTCCTGCAAGCACTCCTGACACATATTGGCAGTCACCTTGCGATTGGATAAAACCTATTTAGTTAAGATAAAACGCTTGCAGACACCCAGTCAGAGGAAAGATGTGTAATTGTTGTGAGGTTGATCACTACGAAATAGAGGCCAGGATTTTTTAATAAAAGAACCTTAATGGTCTTTAAAATAACTGGATACATTTTTTCCTGATTGCATGAGATCCAGCCTTCAGAGCTAGTAGGAGGGAACAGAGAAACAGTTTGGAGACAGGTTACAGTTTGAGTTTATCGTGATTGACAGATTTCTGGTTGTACTTGGGTGGAACTGGGGCACAGCTTGGATAGGGTTGGCTTTACAGGACTAAGCAGTTTGACACTTACAGAACTGTCAGAATTTGCCTCCATTCATATCCACATGTATAATTGTAAATAAAGCAAGTATTAATTTCAGGGATTAATCTCAGGGATGCCATGAATCTCAGGGATGCCATGAAACTCATGTGCAAAGCTGTCAACTTTTCCCTTTTCTTCCAAGGAATCCTATTCGGAATAAGGGAATTTCCCTTAAAAAAGGGAAAACGTTGACAGCTATGCTCATGTGTCCTTTCATCCACAGGACAGTTGGAAGATAAACAGAAGCTGGGTGAGCCCTCGATTTAACAATAATCACTGTGTTATCTATTAGTTTGTGTAAATCAGTTGTTTGGAATCCACGGCCCACAGTCTAACTTCACGCAGCTCTCTAAATAGTGGGCCTGGGTGTGGGGAAGACCACTGTGGAATCCTGAAAATGTCATCCACTTTTGACTCTGGCTCCACCCTCAATGAGATAAGTGGCTCCCTACTGTTTAAATAAATAATAGTACCGGCAGAACGTGTCTCAGGACAAAGTTCCATAACTGTGATTTTCCAGTAGCTACTACCTAATTTCAGAGAGCATGGTGCATAGATAAGATGATCTCACATTCATAAGAGAGAATGTAGGCCTTTAGATGCCTCCACCCAAACAAGACACCTTTCTAGCCATTTCCAGCACCAACTGGGGATTAAATATTGCAATTTGCACCAAGCTGGATATTGCAACTTTTAGTATGCTATCTATTATTCTAGTCCATTGTCTCAAAAATAATTTCTTTTGCAATTATTTTAAAGTTCAGCCTTATTCTTACTGCACAATTTCTTGAGTGAGCTTCTTTTTTATTCATGTTACTATTAGCATTAACTCAGAAGCATCATTAAGAGAGAAGAGACAGTCTATAAAATGGTGCCTTGCATTACTTAATGACAGATTGGTTATTATCATAGGGCCACCATGTAAATAATCACTAGCAGGGGAAATCAATAACTATTGAAACAAGAAAATCCAGTAAGTGCCAAGCATAATATATCACAGCAGGACGTTGAGCCAAGTGAAATGTGTGTCATGTGTACAATGTTAGGTAGATACTAGGGAATGTCCACAGTCTTGAGCGTTGTCATACAACAGAAGCAGGCCTCAGAGTACAATGTCCCTTGACGCTGTGCTACCATAAAGCTTTGGAGAGTCAGCTGACGACAACCAGAGACCATACCTAGTGGTTACATGCTTGCCATGGTAAGGTATTAGTTGGTAAAGTTTGTATGTGATTATTGCTTTCTGGCATGTTTTATCACACATCTGCCTCTGACATCTGGCAAAATTAAGGATTGGTGATGGTGCCAAAATTTAGAACAGAAGGTTTTGGAAACTGAACTTCTCCAGTTTGAGAACATGGCATACTATCACAAACTGGGTCCACAAGCTATGTTTTCTGGGTTTACCTCGCTATTCTCCTGGCACTGAAGAGTGACATGCTCCCTGTCCAGGAAAAGGGAAGACAATGCAAGACGTCTAGCACCAAGGTGAAGAAAGCAGAATACTTCTCTCCCCCTGCCCCTCCTTTACACCAGTGCCAGTCTATGAGGGAGGTGTGGCATACGAGAGGTGGTCAGCTTAATCAGATGCATATGGCTCACCGCTTTACATCTAATTTGACCATTTAAAGCTGCAAAACAAGTTGTAAAATTTTGCCCTCTTCAAGAAAGAGGGGAATAAGCTTTGCTAAACTACCCAGTTTCACAAGTAACATAATGTACTGTTTGTTATATTTTCTCATGGCTTCTAGATGATACTGTTCTTGAGTTAAAGGTTACCACAGAATATTGAAGGCTGATTGTTTCTTCCCCAACAGCATTCTTCTTTGGTGTTTTATGCCTTGAATTTATATTTTTATTGATCAGAGTGAAGTGTATTTGCACAGCAATAGTACAAAGTGTACAGCTGAAGTTTGACAGTGGGTGACTGTATATTAGGTGAAAGACTTTTGCCTTTCCTGCTGAGCCACCAGCTGACGGCTTCTGTTAGGATTTAGCCATGGATGTATCCAGCTGTAGGAACTACTGGATTCTCTTTGATTCCTGATTATTAATTGGCAATAATCATAAAAAACCTATCTGAGTAGTATTGCTCTGCACACTCCTAGTATAATTCAATACCTGTTGGTTTATTTGTGTGGGTATTCTTTATCTGAAAATGTGTGGTCTGATCTGAGAATGAATCCAACATAGTTGACACAGCAATTCCCACATTACTTTCTCTGGCACAAGCTGATCCTGTCCTCAGCTGCCCAGCTGCTCTCCTGCTAATGACAATGTTTTGTCCAGGCAACTGCAGGGAAAGCATAAATGCTAGCCTTCTTAGAAAGTGAGCCCTTTTTAGCACTCTAGTCCTTTTACAAAGTTGGCTGTTATGATTACAATTGTTGTTGCTGTTGTTGTTTATGTTGTGTATTGAGTCAAAGGATTTTATATCTGTATTATCATTGTCTGTATTGCATTAGGGTAAAGTAACTGCCTTTTGATTCCAGAGGGTACAGCTACTATTGGTTCATTTAAGCTGCTGTATTTGGATCCTCTGTCTTATTGGTTTCCTCCAAAAGGCAGGACTGTGATTGCCTGATATTGTTCTTTCCAAAATATATCCTTTCTTGCTAGTTCCCTGTCCCTATAAATGTAGCTCTCCCCTCCTCAGGTCTCAGTCTTGTTTGCTTTAATAAAGAAGTGTTACTAAAGAACTGTCTCCAGCATATTATGTCAAGAGAGCTGAAATCACAAACCCCACGTCACAACAACTGGCGACGAGGATGGGATCCGGAATGCTGAGGAGCGGTTAAACGCAGCCCTGCCTCAGAGTCCGGATTGTAGCTAAGAACAAGACTCACTGGCCAGCTGAGAAGACGACCCTGCCCACAGGACAATGGAGAGTCCAAGGGTATTGGAGCCCTTCCAGCCATCAGAGCCCCAGACGTGGGAAGACTACGTCGAACGCTTTGAGTTCTTCGCAGTGGCTCAAGGGATCACCGATGCCAGCAAAAGAAGGGCCACATTCCTGAGCTACTGTGGGCCTGAGATCTTCACGCTGGCCAAGGCATTGCTTGCTCCAGCGAAGCTAAGTGAGACATCTCTCAAATATATTCTTGCCTGCCTAACAAGCCATTTGGCGCCTACTGAGACCAAGATGGCCCGGCGGATGGAGTTTCATAAGAGGCAGCAGCGTGCTGGGGAGTCTGTATCTGCATTTCTAGCTGAACTGTGGAAGCTCGCTCAGCACTGCGACTTCCAAGATCTGGAAGAGACTCTCCTGGATCGGTTTATCGGTGGTCTGAGCAGCAAGAAAGCCAGAAGACGCATCGTGGCTAAAGAAGAGGTTACCCTTGCTTCAGCCTTGAAGGAGGCCACCGCCACGGAGAATTATGAAAGAGAGGAGCTTGATGCCAGTCGCAGGGCCCCTAAGCCACAGATAGAAGTTGCGCATGCCATGGACAAGCTAGAGGCTACTCCGAGCCAGAGCCCAGTCCGTGGGGTCGAGTCAGTGCATCAGGCCTGCACAGTGCACAAAGATCACCGAGGCAGGTGCCCTGGTTGTGGTGGAAACCATGAGCGGAAGAGTTGTCGTTTCCGGGATGCTATGTGCCGGACGTGCGGAAAGACAGGTCACATCGCCAGGGTCTGTAGATCGGCGGCGTTGAGAGCGACAGGAGCACCTAGACTGGAGCATCGCAGACCGCCCACAGCAAACCATGTTCTAAAGGACTGCCACTACGTAACGGAGATCAACGGGAGGGTCGTGCAGTTTCCAGCGCAAGGCAAGGCACACGTCAAGGTGAAGATTGAGGGTCAGCTGTGCGACATGGAGGTGGACTCCGGATTTGGATTCACTATCGTGTCGGACCAGACCGCAAGGACATTCTTCCCCAGGGGTAAGTTGCCCCCTCTGGAGCCCTTCCCGGCAACTTTGCAGTCATACTCAGCGGGCCACATCCATGTCATGGGAATGTGTGCCGTGAGAGTACAGTTCCGGGACAAACAGGCGGTACTCAAACTGGTGATTGCGAAGGGTAGTCGCCCCAGTCTCCTGGGCACTGACTGGTTCCCCGCCCTGGGACTGAGTATATCAGGGCTTAATTCAATCCAAACCTGCCCTGAGATGAGCGAGGCATTATGCAAAGAATTTGCTGGTCTCTTTAATGGAAAACTGGTTGTTATAAAGGGCCCCCAGTTGACTTCGAATTGGACCCTGGGGTGGCCCCAATCCGACTCAAACCAAGGCGAGTGCCATTTGCACTGCAACCCAAGATCGAAGCAGAGCTGGATAAATTGGTCAAGCAGGGAGTTCTCTCACCCGTAGACTCCGCTAAGTGGGAGACTCCAATCGTCACGCCCCTTAAAGCAAATGGGGAAGTCAGGATCTGTGCTGATTACAATTGTACTATCAATAAGGCACTCAGGGGAAACTCATACCCCATTCCAGTCGTATCACATCTGTTGGCTAAACTGGCTGGGGGCAAGGTGTTCGCCAAACTTGACCTGGCACAAGCTTACCAACAGCTGCCAGTAACCCCACAATCAGCGGAAGCACAGACTATTGTCGCACATAAAGGGGCGTTCAGAGTTAACAGATTACAATTTGGAGTTTATGTGGCCCCAGGGATTTTTCAAGGGCTCATGGAACGCCTGTTAAGAGGTCTGCCGGGGGTCTTGCCATTTTTTGATGACGATTTGATTGCTGGAAAAGACCCACAGGAACTGGTTGCGCGTGTCCGTGCAGTGTTGCTCAAGTTCAAGGAGGTGGGGTTGCAACTAAAAAAGGAAAAATGCAGTTTTGGGGTGCCAACTGTGGATTTCTTGGGGTTTAAAATTGATGCATCAGGCATCCACCCCACAGATGCTAAGGTTAAGGCCATCATCGAGGCACCACAACCACAGAACAAGACGGAGTTGCAGTCATTCCTGGGACTTATTATCTTTTATCATTCGTTCTTACCCCAGAAAGCTTCGGTAGCTGAACCATTACATAGACTGTTGCAGAAAAAGAATGTGTGGCGATGGGGGCAGGAGCAGCAGAAGGCTTTTGACTCCTTGCGAGGAATGCTGAGTAGCAAGAGCGTCCTTGCTCATTATGATGAGTCGAAGCCGCTGGTCCTGGCATGTGATGCCTCTCAATACGGCCTGGGGGCGGTGCTGAGTCATAGGGAACCGGATGGGTCGGAAATGCCCATCTCTTTCTATTCCCGTACGTTGTCGCCCACAGAGCGCAACTATGCTCAAATTGACAAAGAGGCGCTTGCAATTGTGGCAGGAATCAAAAAGTTCCATGATTATGTGTACGGTCGCCATTTCTCCATTGAAACGGACCACAAACCACTGTTAGGGTTGTTCAACCCGAACAAACAAACGCCACAAATTCTCTCCCCCAGAATGTTGCATTGGTCTATATTCCTGAACAGGTTCCAGTACACCTTGACCCATGTGCCGGGGAAACAGTTGTGCCACGCTGATGCGCTGAGTCGATTGCCCCTTCCTGGCGGGAGCAATGAGGATCCTGCTCCAGCAGAGCACATAATGATGCTGGAAACACTTCCGGGGGCTCCTGTAACGGCTACTGATATAGCTGAGAAAACGAGGAAAGATGCTGTTCTCTCCCGTGTGCTCACTTGGGTGGGGAGGGGGTGGCCAGGTGGTCCGCATGAAGACAAATTCAGTCCTTATGCGACAAGGCAGCACGAGTTGTCCATGCATAAGGGTTGTCTCCTGTGGGGAGATAGGGTGATCATCCCAGCACCACTGAGAAACAGGGTTCTTGAGACGCTTCACATGGGACACCCGGGACTGGTCAGGATGAAGTCGCTAGCCCAATGTTATGTGTGGTGGCCTGGAATGGACCAGAACATAGAACAATGGGTACGAACATGCAAGGCATGCCAAGAGGTGCGGCCAGAAGTGGCCAGAGCACCAGTTCACTGGTGGGAGCAGTCCAGATCTCCACAACAGTTTATATCCCAACTTGCGTCCAAGGATTTAAAGGTGATGTATATGGTTCTCCCATTCAACATTTTACCCTCACAACACCGTCTGTGAGGTGGGTTAGATGGTGATTAGTCTATGGTCATCCAGTGAAATTCATGGTTTGGTGGGGAGTTAAACCCTGATTTCTCAGGTCCAAATATAACATTTTAACCACTACATCACACTGCTTCATGCGCTGCATATGATGAGTGGGCACATGCCAGGGTATTTTGGAGAGCTGGTTAGGGGACAGGCAGAGCAAGTAGAGTGAAAGAGAAAATGCCCCATGGACTACAGAGTCCTGTCTCATTGAGAGTGAGTTCATTGAGAGTGTCAACCAGCATACACCTAGATAGAGGTGATCCAGTTGACATAGTGTAGTTGGATTTTCAAAAAAGCTTTCAGTAATGTACCTTACAAAATATTTAGCAGTACTTAGTATTAGCTTACTAAGTAAGCTTAGTAGTCATGGAATAAGAAGAGAGGTCCTCTTGTGGATCAGTAATTGGTCCTGTGGCAGGAAGCAAGAGTTGGAATAAATGGATTGTTTTCTGAATGAAGCAATGTCAAAAGTGGAGTTCTGCAAGGATCCGTTTTGGGACCTGTCCTTCTTAACTTGTTCCTAAATGATTAAGAGTTAGAGGTGAACAATCACCAAATTTACTGAATAAAAAAATTCCTTCCAGTAGCACCTTAGAGACCAACTAAGTTTGTTATTGGTATGAGCTTAAATTGCTCAGTTGTTAAAACAAAGAAGGACCTCTCCAAACTGAATGAATGAGCAATAAAAATGGCAAAAGCAATTGAATGTAAAAAGATATTTGTTGGCACAAAAAATATTTATTTCCATACATACCCCTGGGCTCTGAACTGGCAGTCGCTGACCGGGACCAAAACCTTGGGGTCATAGTGGATAGCTCAATGAAGATATCAACCCAGTGTGTGGCAACTATGAAAAAGGAAATTTCCATGGGATATTAGGAAAGGAATTGAAAACAAGACTACTAATATCTTAGCAATTTTATACAACAACAACAACAACAACAACAACAACAATTTATTATTTGTACCCTGCCCATCTAGCTGGGTTTCCCCAGCCACTCTGGGCGGCTTCCATAGAAACAAAAAATACACTAAAATATTACACATTAAAAACTTCCCTGAACAGGGCTGCCTTAAGATGTCTTCTGAATGTCAGGTAGTTGTTTATCGCTTTGACATCTGCTGGAAGGGCGTTCCACAGGGCGGGCGCCACTACCGAGAAGGCCCTCTGCCTGGTTCCCTGTAGCTTTGCTTCTCGCAATGAGAGAACCGCCAGAAGGCCCTCGGCGCTGGACCTCAGCGTCCGGGCAGAATGATGGGGGTGGAGACGCTCCTTCAGGTATACTGGACCGAGGCCGTTTAGGGCTTTAAAGGTCAGCACCAACACTTTGAATTGTGCTCAGAAAAGTACTGGGAGCCAATGTAGGTCTTTCAAGACCGGTATTATGTGGTCTCGGCGGCCGCTCCCAGTCACCAGTCTAGCTTCCGCATTCTGGATTAGTTGTAGTTTCCGAGTCACCTTCAAAGGTAGCCCCACGTAGAGCGCATTGCAGTAGTCCAAGCGGGAGATGACTAGAGCATGCACCACTCTGGCGAGACAGTCCGCGGGCAGGTAGATACAAATCTATGATACAGCTGCATTTGGAATACTGTATACAGTTCCAGTTCCCTCTCCTCAAAAAAGAATATTGTAGAGTTGGGAAAGCTTCAGAAAAGGGTCCTCAAAATGATCCAGCTCAACGTTGTCTACACAGCAGCAATGACTCTCCCAAGAATAAATGTTACAGCGTTTGGGACTTTTTTGTTTAGAGAAAAGGTTTGTAAGAGATGATGTGATAGAAGCTTGTAAAATTATGCCCGGAATGGAGAAAGTGGATAGAGAGAAGTTTTTCTCCCTCTCTCATAACATGAGAACTCAAGGACATCCAACAAAACTGCATGCTGGAAAATTCAGGACAGATTTTTAAAAGTGCATAATGAAACTTTGGAACTTGCGCCTTCAGCAGGCAGTGACGGTTTTTGAAGAGGATTAGATAAGTTCATTGAGGAAAAGGCTATCTGTGGCTACTAGGCATAATACCTATGTTCTACCCAGAGGCGTAGGAAGGTCAGGTGGTACCCGGTGCGGATAATTTCTTGTCCCCCCCCCCAATGATTTTTTTTTTTTGCCTGCAAAAATGGTTTTACGTTATTTCATATTTTCTTACATAGGAATGTAGATTCTGGGCCTGTGATAACAAGGAGGTGACTGTGGACAGATACTTAAATCTACAGGATGTTTTGGCTTGTGTTATTTTATTTATGTTTATTGTTTATTTATTTAACAAAAAATATTTTTAAAAACCTGCAAAGTGGTTTACCAAAACAAAAAAACAAAAAAACACCACAGCAGTAAAATCAGGAAAAATTAACAATCCTACTTTAAAACATACAAAAGCTAAAATATTAAGATTAAAATGACTTCAACTTCCTAAGCATCTAGGTATGCTTACCTAAAGAAGAATGCTTTTAGCAGTTGCCCGAAAAGAGTCTAGCAAAGGCACGTGCTGTGTTGCAATAGGCGGGGAGTTCCAAAGTGCAGGTGCTGTCACAGTAAACAATAAACACAGTAAACAGTAAACAATGCAGTACGGATATTATGTGTATATCTTGACCGTGTTCCACTGAATTGAAATTTCAGCCTTCACGACATAGAAAAATGGCCAAGTAAACAGCTATTTTTGTGGAGGAGGGTCATGATATTAACTGATATGCATGAAATTTCATATATAGCTATATAATCCCTAGTGTAGTAAGGTAAGGGATTATATAGCTATATATAGCTATATAATCCCTAGTGTAGTAAGGTAAGAAGGGACGCAGGTGGCGCTGTGGGTTAAAGCCTCAGCGCCTAGGACTTGCCGATTGAAAGGTTGGCGGTTCAAATCCCTGCGGCGGGGTGTGCTCCCGCTGCTCGGTCCCAGCGCCTGCCAACCTAGCAGTTCGAAAGCACCTCCGGGTGCAAGTAGATAAATAGGGACCGCTTACCAGCGGGAAGGTAAACGGCGTTTCCGTGTGCGGCTCTGGCTCGCCAGATGCAGCTTTGTCACACTGGCCACGTGACCCGGAAGTGTCTCCGGACAGCGCTGGCCCCTGGCCTCTTGAGTGAGATGGGCGCACAACCCCAGAGTCTGTCAAGACTGGCCCGTACGGGCAGGGGTACCTTTACCTTTAGTAAGGTAAGACCTTTGGAGCAGGCTTTTTAAAAAGTTTTTTATGAACTGCTCTAGTAGGGCAGTAATTATTCCTTGATAACTTGTCACCCCCCTCCATGATGGCACCTGGGGCGGTTCCACCTACGCTTCTGGTTCCACCTCGACTGTGAGAGGCATACCTGTTGCTGTGAACTGCAGGTGGACAGAGTACTGTTGGGAACTACAGTGTTCACCTCATAAAGCTGCAATTCTCAGCACCCTTAACAAATTATAGCTCGTGCCATTTTCTCTGCAACAGCTTCCTTCTCCTGGAGCTTTTACCATTCTTGGCAGAGCAGCACACTCTGAAAGCTTCCACAAAACAATCACCGCAAGATCACAGTTAGGTTGCTTCTGTGTGTGTCATCAGCTGCTTCCGGAAAAACAATCCCTTAGGAGTCAACATTTTGCCTCTATTGCCCTTTGATGAACTCTCTCCCCCTTGGTAGCTAAACGTGAACTCTGCTACTTTCTTCTTCAAATTACTTTATTGCGTAATGGTAGCTGGCTGTTCTTCAAAAGCTGTGGAAAGGTGCAAAGGGGATTAAACCGCTCTACCAATTTCCTGGGTTTGTGAAATGTCTGCTGTTCACTGTCTCTAAGTGGATGCATACACATTTATTAACTTGGAAACGTCAATATCAACTCATGGCAAATGGCCTGACACAATCATTATGTCAGTGTTTTTTCAAGGAACCTGGGACTGGTTGCTGAGAGTATCAGTAATGATGGACAAGCTTCCCTTGAAGTCAGCTGGACCAGCACTGCTGTTCTTTCCTGACAATGCCGCCGGAGTGTTGGGTGAATTCTGGGCCATTATCTCAGTGGCACATGGGTCATCACCCAGGGCCAATAGGCCTGACCAGTGACCTGCATAAACAGGGTGTGGGTCTCACTAGAACACACTCTGGAGTCTTCTGTGACTCTGTGAGAGATAAGCAGGGTCTCCTGGCAGACAAGTCAAGGTGGGAAGGATTCCCTAGAGGCAGATAGTATGAAAAGAATTGCCTAACACCGCGCCTGGCCATTGGTCCATGCAGCTCAGCGCTATCTACACTGCCTGGCAGTGTCTGTCTAGGGTTTCAGACAAGGGGACATCCCCAGCTCTAATTTGAGATGCCAGGGATTGAATTTGCATACAGAGCAGATGTTGTACCACTAAACTGTGGTCAAGAGGACGATGTTGCTCACTTAAGAATCCACTGGTACAAGAATATACTCCATCCAGTCCATCAGTATCCAATGGGCAACCTGGGTGAGTGGAGTCCGACGAGGACCTGAAGGTACTTCACTGAGAAGTACCATGAGAAGCTGCCAGGGGTGGTTCACCACGCAAGCCAGATGTGCACAGATCCAGCAGTTCCTGACATTATGTACACCTGGTAATTTTATTCATACCAGCTCAACTGCTTATCATTATTAATCATATTTGTGTTCTTCTGACAAGCACCAGACACAAAATATGGGGTTATCCTATTTTATCTCAACCAGCTTGCATGGCAGTCTTAGGTGGATGTCCTGTGGGCCCCTCTTGATTTAAATTCTGCCTCCCCCTACAAGATGTCACTTCCTGCTTCCAGTCACAAATCAGATGGAGAAAGGATTCGTAAAAAATAAAATTACAATGTTGGAGAATTATGGTAAAGAAAGTAAATTGCTCTTCAAAATGACTTCAGTTAAATCAAGAAAGACACAAATATATGAAAACAAGCCTACCAACCACGGTTATAAGTGGTTTAAACCAATAATTCCAAGGTTAAAATATCCCTGCAAACATCCTGTTCGGAATTAGTAACCAGTAATAAAGAGAGGTTAAAATAACAAGGTGCTTAACTCAAGTCAAAGATTAACATAGGTTTTGATCAGCCCGACCAAGGTTGTCCATAATTACCAGAGTTATCGCATGTTGGTGCTGCCTCAGAATGATAGTTTTGTTTGGATTTGGAAGTTGCTGTTCAAATTTTTTCAAACTATTGCACTGTTCAGACTTTTTGGCTAAAGCCTGTAAATTAAATATTTGAAATTTTGAATGTCATCATATCAACACAGAATAAGTCAAAACTGATTTCACCTCACAGCTGTGAAGTGTGAACTGTGAACTGTAAACCATCAACACCTGAGGTCCAAAAAAGGAATTAAATGTCTTAGAATCAATTTGATAATAGTCTGTTTACAATTATATTCTCCAATTGACCAATTTTGGAGGCTTGCAGCAGTCAGATATGATAACAGCACAGGCAGAGCTTCACTTTCTACTTAAGCTCACCCTGGAGGTTGATAAATCAGTGGAGTCAAACTACACATAAAGGAATAAAACTATATTTTGCTGTGTGTCCCAGCCCTTATGGTGGCCGTCCCTACTTCCACCAAGACACTGCTGCACAACTGAAGCTGTTAGTGTGTGACAGTGGCCACATCCTGACAAACAGCTATGATTGGCTGGCTAAATCAGATGAGGGTAGCTGATGGGCCTCGAACCCTCAGCGAGTTAGGGACTTCCCTGCATGCGAAGACAGCCTCCAGCAGATTGAGTGGATGAGACCAAGAGTGGGTCCAACAGTCAAGAAGGAGGTTTTTGCTTGTGCTGTAGAGGAAAGTAAGGGGGAAGGTGGGGCCCATCCACCTGGGAAGGTAGCCCATCTGGGAGATGGAAATCTCTGATCTGAAACCTCCACTGCCTTATGGCTATACACAGTTTTGGAGAAGACTTCAGGAGTAAACCCTGAGGATTAATCTCTACCTGCTTCCTTGTGGGACATCTTTGGGAGAAGAAAAGGCCAAGGAGTAGACCCAACACAGATCGGAGTGGAATCCCTAAGGCAGTTGGATGGTGCCTTGTTTGCCTCCTTCTGACAACTCTTGCAGCCAAGCTGGTGCCAAGTGTGTGCCCTGCAAGAAGATGCTTGCTGAACTGAGAAGGGCAAAGAGTGATGCCCAGTGGATTGCCAGATGATGTGCCAATGGCTACTGTCTAAAGCAATGACAGAACATCCAATCCGAATCTCCCTGCTGAGTTCTGTGGGGAAAGCCTTTGCCTGTGTAGTTCTCAACATGTCAGTTGCTAACAAGGTCCATCCCGAGTCACAATGTGGCTTTAGAGCTCAGAGGTCAACAGTCAACATGATTTTCTCACTGCACCAGCCGCAAGAGCAATGCCAAGAGCAGAGATACCCCTTGTACATCATCTTCATGCACCTGATAAAGGCCTTTGACCTCATCAGCCAAAAAAGACTCTTCACACTGCTCAACAAGATAGGATGTCCTCCTAAACTCCACAAGATTATCATTTCTGAAGGCATCTGAAGGCAGCCCTGTTTAGGGAAGCTTTTAATGTTTGACGGACTACTGTATTTTAATATTTTGTTGGAAGCCACTAAGAGTGGCTGGGGAGGCCCAGCCAGATGGGCGGGGTATAAATAATAAATCTTATTTATTTATTTATTTAATCCTTCCATGAGAACATGCACAGCACTGTCCAGTATGACAGTTCATCCTCGGATGCCTTCCCTCTAAAGAGCAGTGTGAAACATGGCTGTGTCCTCACCCCAGCTCTCTTGGGCATATTCTTCTCCCTGTTGCCCTCCTATGCCTTCAGCTTGGCTGAAGAAGGAGCAACAGGGGTCTGTTCAACCTGGTACGTCTCAATGCCAAGACAAAAGTGTGTCGGGTTCTCTTCCAAGAGATGTTGTTTGCAGGTGACACAGCCTTGACAGCTCACTCTGAGGAAGCTCTACAGAAACTCATCAACCATTTTGCTCAAGCCTGTGTGGAGTTTTGCCTTACCATCCTCCTGAAGAAGACCAACATCCTAAGTCAGGACATCACCAGCATTCCATGCATCAGCATTGGTGATCACACACATGTGGTGGTAGACTATTTTGTCTGCCTGGGTTCCACCATAACCAGCAATCTCTCCATTGATGCTTAGCTGGACAAGTGTATTGGCAAGGCAGCTACAGCAATGGCTCGTGTCTACAAAGGCGTATGAGAGAATGTGATGCTAACAACCAATACCAAGATGAAGGTCTACTAGGCTTGTGTGCTGAGCGCGCTGCTTTATGTAAATAAGTTGTGCGCATCTTACAGCCATCAGGAGCAACGCCTCAGTGCCTTCCGTATGCACTGCACCAGGAAGATTTTGGGCATCACATGGCAGGGCAGAATCTCAAACAAAGATGTATTGTCCCAAGCCCACATTCCCAGCATAAGAAAATGGTGCAAGGCTTCACACACTGTAGGGCTGCTTTTATTTTTCTACATCCCTAGTTTAATGCTGAATTCAACTCCTGGCATGAGAAGTTCCTGGGTGGTCTCTTGGTGGCAATAAATATCTGCAGTTGATGACATGGTGATGATGCGTAGTTTGCACAGAAGGAATAGGAAAAGCTACAGGAGAGGATTTTCCATATGAAAACCTTTCACATCTCTCTTCCAGATATGATAGGATTTGGAAAGTCAACAGACAGTAGGAGGCTAAATGGATCATTGGTGTGGCAACTTGGTTTATTCATCTCATGGAAAGATGAACTCCAGCTGGGAAGTGCAACTGGTAGGACTGAGAGGGCGAAGAAGAACCTGTATCTTTCAAGATTAAAATCAGTGATGTAATTTCGCTACCAAAAATAACAGGTGAGTTGCTCTTTACAAATGTTAGCCAAAGCACAGGTGAAAAATGTATTTAGGAAGAAGAATGAAAATTGAAAAAAAGTTAACAATCTTCCATCCCATATAAAAAATTACAAATAATCTCCATTTAACGTCCTCAGTTCTTTGGTCTGAATATAGAAGAGTTCTAAGTATGAAAGGGATGAAATCTTGAAACCTCCTCCTCCTGGCAAATTCTGTAAACATTTCTAACAATTCAGTAATGGGCTGTTGATGTTGACTGACTGGGTTCCTTAAGGCTGTTTTCTCACTTTCACTGGGGCACCAGAGAAAACAACATATTAAGAGGGGTTTGCCTCCTCCAGGATAGAAGGGTAATAAAATGCCAAAACAATGTTATCTGAGTGAACTATTGATGCTCGAGACTTCCCTGCACCTCCAGCTCATTCCTGCAGAAAGGAATTTCTCTCCAGGTCTGATTGGCTGGCTCAGGGGAATGAATGATAGGGCTCGAACTGTATGTGGCAGCCCTCTGTGTGTGCTCCACCAGGAATTTCTGGCATGGTATGCCACAGTCTTTTTCATATTACTTTTAGAACATCTGCTGAATTTTCTTTTTCTTTTGGAAATTGTATTAATTTTGGAACACATATAATGTCAATGCTCTGGGTTAGAATTGCTAGTCCTGAGTGTGAGAGGACCATGTATCATCAGTACAGGGGTTTGCCCCTCTCAGTCACACAGTTCAACAACAGACCAGCGCTTTGGGCAATGGCTCTACTGTCTCTTATCTTGTTTATAGCCTGGCAGCTGAATTCTGCACTAGCTGCAGCTTCTAAGTGGAATGCTAATCCTAATTGTTTAGCACCAATAGAAAGGTTATATGAGGGAATATGGAGAGGCTTATTTGTGTACAGTGAAGAGGAAGTGAAACACAATACATCCTGCTACAAATACTGGATGTCTGGAAGATTACTCTGCTTGGCTAATCAAAATTAGATTAGATTGCCTTCAGCAATTGAAGTGGACCTTGAAACTTTGACCTGGGCCATTTCATGAACTTTGTCATTTCAGTATGTCATATATGGTGGGGGTGGGTTGGTAAAGAGTTATGGAAAGTGAATATTTCCCTCAACTCTCCCCCATTTCTCCATTTTAAAGTCTCTTTGATTTATGATTGACAATTGTTGAGCAAAAGATTCCTGCATTGCAGGGGGTTGGACTAGATGATCCTCGTGGTCCCTTTCAACTCTACAGTCATATGATTCTATGATAATGCAAGTGCATGTGTAAACTTACCCAAAGTGCACTAATCAGGTGGAGAGAAACGAAGTCCTGTTCCTGACTCTGAACTACCGAAAAGTTACAAAATAAAAATGGCCTTTCTGTTACTTTAACCTGCATTGTTTACCTCTCTTTCTTCCTCTTCTTTTGCTACTTCTGTTTTCCTGTTATTTTAAATTCACTTGAAAATTCAGAAGTTCAGAAATCACCAAGAGGAATCTCGTTTAGGGGATGACCTGCTTCAGCTGAAGAGCTCAGAAGCCTGGAAAAACTGTTGAATAATTTGTTAGGGCCTTCCTTATATGTAGAGTAGCCATTTATGCATTGTCATAAAGAGAGGATCTGCACCACTGGAAAAAAAGAGAATGAAACGGCACACAAATTTGCAGACATATTTATATGACCATTTATAAATTACTAGAATGTAAAAGTTCACATAATGAATCCAGTTAATTCTTCATAAAGTTTACACCAAATAAATTAATGTGCCTCCCACCCATATCACCCAAATAAAATATTCCATTAATTTACCCAATAAAACAATTAAATGTTGCACTCCAGTGTTCCAGATCTTGCTCCAAAATCCATGTTCCTTCCATTAGTTACCCTCAATATTACATCCATTTCCTCACCTAAAATCAATTAAGAATGAATAGTGGTAGCAGTGCATGAGTCCTGTCAGGTGGGAATTCTTATTAGAGAGTGGTGGTTTTTAACTTCTTGCCTTTAACTTCACTGAACCACTGACTTGCAGCAATGCCTCACACCTGTGCACCTGGGTATGACACCTGATAGCAAAATGCCCTATTTTTGAACCCTTCCTGCACTGCACTCTTCTACCCGGGCAAACCCTTCCAAGGTCAATAACTTTTCTACACCTTGTGCATGCTGTCCAAAGGACGGGGGCTTTTTGCTGCAGACTGTTTTTTTTAATGGGCAAAAAAAATCTTAATTTCACATGCACTGGCAATGATGGACCAGGAGCGAAGTCTGGGGTTCATAGTGAATGGCTTGCTGAAAATAGTTGGAGAAACAAAATAAGTGTTTGGGGACCCTGCTGTTCAAATGAGATCCTGTGGACATGGTTTTAAGACTGGATGCCCAGCCACACAGAATGCAAACACGCCACAAAATTCCCATTCACTCAAGGTGAAAATGAAGATGAAAGGAGTGAAGGAAATAACTAAAGAAATAATGGTGTCATTTGTACCAATAGTAAATGCTTCAAAGAGAAGTTCATTTCTCACCAAGATGAAAAAGGGTCCATGGGACAAGTGATCACAAAACATGAAGTAAAGTTATCTTATTCCATGGGTTCTTATGATCCACAGAGGAAGCTGGTAGAGTATTGTGAAGTCAAGTCCAAACAGGCAATGTCTGGTCAAGGTAAGCAAAGTCAACTTGTGACAGACTAAGCCTGGTCAATGTAGGCAAAATCAAGTCACCGCAGGCCAACATAGTTCAAAGCACAGAAGGCCTAGGAAAGGCAGGCAATGTCAGGTCCAAAGCATCCTTCACCTCCAAGGGAACACCTCTGGATAAAGCTCTTCTTAGGTATAGGAGAAAGTTGTCTCAGCAGGGAGACTAAAGCCAACTGAAGCCTGATACACACTAACAAGAGATGTAGTGTTCTTGACCTCATCTCCTTGAGGGAACTGGCTGGACCCTTGCCTGATTTTGCCACCTTTGACCTAGAGAGATGCAGGTATTAGCAGGTGACTCCACCTCTGAGTCTTAAAGATAGCAGTAGGGCTGAGTCCTCTGACAGTGAGAACCTTTAGTAAGTTACTGGTAGTTCTCCCCTTAAGTAAGTGGCTTGAGCCTAGTCAGAATCATCCACCATGCACCATAAAGCATCGAGGAGTTAAGTTTCCTGCACTCACATAAATCTCCCTGCCTAGTAAACAATTCCCCTGCCTTTCCCTTCTCCTGTCTCTGGAGAGTCAATCTCAACATTTTGCTTCCTAAACTTCCAATTATCACAAAGACCCCCAGATGAGAAAGCCATAGCAGGGATTGTCCTCTGTTTGATATTTAGGAAGCTGGAAGTTTAAGGAAATGATTTTAGAAGAAATGGGTTTATTGTTGTCATTGTTAGCTTGCCAAGAGCAGTTTGCTTAAAATGTTAACACCACCTTGCAAAGTGAAAGCAAGCAACTTTGTCTTTGATAAAAGATAATATACACATGACTTCCAATTATTATTTTTAAGCGCCCATATAACTAAGAAAATGTTGGCCTATTTTTGGCTTCTGAAAGCAAATATTGTTCCTGAAATTAAAAACAAAATTTGCTTAGATGTCCCGTATTTGAGATTTATCACTGTGCACTATTTTTATTAATTTTTTACTAAAAAGTAGTTTGTATGTTTTAAAAAACTGTACTTAATATACAGGCCAAGCATGCATACATACATTTAACTTGGAGCCAGTTTTATTTTTTTCAGTTTCAGGTTGAGTTTGAATTCCCACCCTGCTTGGCTACTTCCAAATCCGCTTTCCTTTTCATCTTTGCTTCAGGCAGGCGGTTCATCTTAAAAAAAAGATCAGGGCCTTGGAAGTTAATCAAATCTATTAAACTATAAGTTTTCAAACTAGAAAAACTGCCTTGGGAACTTTGTGATGTAACCAGGGTCAGTCAATCAGTTGATATGCGCACACAGATTCTTCAATGGAAACTAGCAGGTTTCTCTTGAACTTGATCTTGCAAGGAAAACTGTATGTTCAACCAAAGCAGGGTCAGTGTGCTTCAACAGCAGCCTAACTGCTTTATTTGTGTTAATGTCTGGTTCTGAAAATGCTCTGTATTTACCCGAGGACAAAAATATCTGTGTGCCGTATCTGTCGTCCATCTTTGAGCTGACTGAAGTGCTGCTGGCAGGGCCAGATCCCAGGTTTTGGAAGACCTTGGTGCAAGGTGCCTTATGGACCCCTTCCTTGTGTGTTGATATATCTCCTCCTCATTGCAGTCCCTGCTGTCTTTTCATTTGTCCTCTCCCGTTGGGCTCCGTTCACACCGTGGGAGAGGAGAGGGCAAGCTGGATGGAAGCTCCTCCTCCTTGCTCCTCTCACTGTTCACTTGCTAAGTGAGGACAAGTGAACAGGCAGGAAGAGCAAAGAGGGGTAGGGAAATTGGGGATTGGCAGTGAGCCCAGTGCTGAGGCCTCAGCATTGCCTCCTGACACCACCTCAGTTCACGGCCTTCTCAGAAGCACTGCATAACTTGGCCTGTACCACTTGGAGAGGGCTTGCTCAGGAAGCAAGGCAGCTGTGATGGACAGCAGAGGCTGGTGATGCAGTCCTTCAGAATTCCACCAGAGGGCTGGAGCCCCTCTCTGATTGGATACCAAGACAGCTAGTCAGGAGGGAGAATAAAATGAGCCATTTCCGAGGGAGTGTTTAGATAGGGCTTGATCTGAGATGGGAGGTAGGGTTTGTCTGAGAGAGTTGGCTCAAAATTGAGTTTAACATCCAGCCAGGAGCAGTAGAAGCTGTGAGGATACCATCTACTTTGGTCTCATTTCAGTCAGGAGAGGAGACATCTTCTAGAAAGAGAAGACTCCAAGACCAGTTAAGAGGGGTGTGGTGATCCCCTGCATCTGTAATACTATTCAAAATACCTCAGGAGCGTCATTGATAGAATAGGGTAACTGACAGAAAGTACCACCTTGTTTAAGAACCAAAGTATTAAGCTATAGCATCTATGCAACTAACTTAATGAACTGAAGTGAAGTAATTCTGAGCATTTTCCATCTAGTCTGGACACCTGTAATAACTACCTGAAGTGTAATAACTGAACTTAAGTGACTGACATTTAAAAGAAGCCGTGTGTGATTAGTAGCCTGTAACATCCATTAGATTTAGGATAATTATTAATAGGTTAACTGTTTCCTGAAAGGACATTATCTCCTGACACATCCTGTTTTATCCACCTTGTTCTGTGAAATGAATCTATCTTATTTGTTCAACTTCTGCCTTAGTCTTCAAGTATTTAAGATTTCCCTCACAGATAAACCAGAAGATAACCTGTGGTGGTTATTATACAATGTATAAGTAGTTTGGATCCACTGCAGTTGGTATATAGTGATGGGATCTGCTACATAATTGGTGCCAGTGGTGGGATCCGCTACTTCTGAGTTGGTCATGCTCTTCAGCTTCCTTAGCACCAGATGGGAAGGTATGCACACACGGATTTCAGAGTGATCCATAAATTTCCTTATTCTGTTAGTCCGCTACAAACTTCCACTGAAGGTAAGCTTTTTTTAAGAGATGCAACCCTATGCTTACTTGTTGTTGTTGTTTAGTTGTTTAGTCGTGTCCGACTCTTCGTGACCCCATGGACCAGAGCACACCAGGCACTCCTGTCTTCCACTGCCTCCCGCAGTTTGGTCAGACTCATGCTGGTAGCTTCGAGAACACTGTCCAACCATCTCGTATGCTTACTTACTAGGGAGTAAGTCCATTAAACACAATAGCACTTACTTCTGAGCAAAACACGCAACTGTATTCTTATTGATTTGAATAACAGAGTTAACCACATTATGAAATTTCTCATTGAAGTCAGTGTGTTTATCACTGAAATGGATGAACCATAAGCTTGCATTCTATTGACTGGATCATACCCAAACTGAAATGTGAGAATCTCTCTTAATTTCTGTTCTATTCATGGGAACTTTTCCATTGTACAGTGTAAGGGAAGTCTGCTGCAGGAAACCCGAAACTTTTTTTAAGAAAAACAACAGCACACCGGTTTGGGGAATCTTGTAGTTTTATATTTGCAAGGATACAATTAGCTCATGCATATTGTTACTTCCACTACTATTTGAGATAAAACTCATGCTACGTTCTCTTCAAAAGAATTTTCTTTTCTAATGTTATATTTCTATGATCTCCCATGTCGTTTATTCTTTCTGGAAGCAAAGCACAATGTGCGTTGCCAGAGAGGGTGTTGAGTAAAATGTTTGAAAGGTTTTCACATGAAAAAACAATGAATAAAATAAACACAGACTAAGATAGGATTTCTAGATAGGGAGGTGCAGCTGGCACAGGGACCCAGTGGGTGGACATCCTGCCTCCGCTTGCCCTGGAACTCGTAGTTCCCAGACCAGGTGTGTGAGGGCAGAATTTTCCTGTGCCTGATCATCCCAACTGAAGGTGAACAAAGAGCAAGTGGTGGGGGCTAAGGCCAGAGAGGTCAGCAAGCGTTTGTTGCAGAAGGGACCCAAGGTCAGGAAGAGAGGAGGACATGCTTTGCCTCCAGAAGGTCTCTGGCTCCACCCTTGACCTTAAAAAAAGGATCCGTTTAGAAGGGCTGTGAAAGGTCATTTGCCTGAGATCTTGGAGGGCCACTGCCAGTCAGGGTAGACAAGATTGGGCTACATAAGACAAATAACCCGATGTGGTATAAGGATGTTGCTAAACACACTGCCCAAAAGTTCTGTTCTGTAAAATGTGAATAACTCTAAAGCTGGTTTTTATGAGCAGAAAGAGAGTGCAGATAGAGGTCCGCTATAGTGTGCTTTGCCAGGGCATGAATTTGAGGGCAAACCTAGGCATGGGAAGAGGCAGCTTCCTTTGGAAATTCTTTGCCAAGATGATGAAGATTTAACAGTATTCCAGACCCTTCAAATGTCCCTATTTTCCAGGGATGTCCTGATTTAAAGAAGCTGTCCTGGTTTCTGATTTGATCCCAGACCATCCCACTTTTCCTTAGGATGTCCCTCTTTTCATTGGAGAAGTGTTGGAGGGTATGGTATTCATAAGTTACCTTTCAAATGGTGAATGGATGAATCCTGCCCCACCCCTATGTTGAAGTGCAAGCACTGCTGCTAGTTCTCCCACTCTGAACAATATAACGCAACACAATGGCCAATAACAATGGCACTAAACACTGTTGTTTAGTTGTTTAGTCGTTTAGTCATGTCTGACTCTTCGTGACTCCATGGACCAGAGCACAGCAGGCACTCCTGTCTTCCACTGCCTCCCGCAGTTTGGTCAGACTCATGTTTGTAGCTTTGAGAACACTGTCCAACCATCTCATCCTCTGTTGTCCCCTTCTCCTTGTGCCCTCCATCTTTCCCAGCATCAGGGTCTTTTCCAGGGAGTCTTCTCTTCTCATGAGGTGGCCAAAGTATTGGAGCCTCAGCTTCACAATCTGTCCTTCCAGTGAGCACTCAGGGCTGATTTCCTTAAGAATTGATACGTTTGATCTTCTTGCAGTCCATGGGACTCTCAAGAGTCTCCTCCAGCACCATAATTCAAAAGCATCAATTCTTCGGCAATCAGCCTTCTTTATGGTCCAGCTCTCACTTCCATACATCACTAGCACTAAATGCTATTAATAGACTAATACAGATGATCAGAAATTGCAACCAAAGTCTCTAAATCTTCTTCACCAGTTGCGGTAGAATAATTCAAAAGTTCAATATATACATAATCTGTCACCAAATATCGCCAGAACAGAGTTTCCAGATAACCAATCTGTTTTGTTCAATGCTTTATCAGCCAATCTTGATCAATTCATCAGCCAGACTTAACAATCTGAAATTACAATATAATTACAATATACATGCGATGAAACCTGCGTCTGTATAAAATAAAATGCATAATACAATATGCACAACTAAAATACATACCAAATCTTACATGTAAGCAAATATGAAGGCTGTAGAAAATATGCTCTGGATCAGTGTTCCTATGATACTGTAGTCACTGATGTAACAAATTGTACACTGATGTAACAAATTGTCAGAGTAACAAATTGTACTTTAACTGTGATTGCAATCAGGTGATTCCAGCACTAGCCCCCAAAGATTGTGGGTATCACCCTCACCCTCTTGTGGAAGCAAGGCTGTTGCACCAGCTCCAATCTGTCAGCAATGATGATGATGATGGTGGTGGTGACAGCCAGCAGCATCCAGGCAGGCGAGCTCAGTATCTTTGGTCTCCCTTGAGGAGGAGAGATAGTCACCCAGGTGCAATCCTCACTTGCCTCCCACCCTCAACTTAGGACAGAAAGAGCTGGCCCACCTGCTGTTCTACTCCAGTGGCAAGACAGGGAGACTGCCATGGGTCAGGTTGTGCCTGTTGTGTTCCTGGAGGCTTTGTGCCTTAGCATATCTGAATGGCTCTCCATAGGGCAGCAAGCACGTCTGCATTCTTGGCCTGTGTGCCCTGGAGGCAGGTCGGCCCCAGTCCTGGAAACTTTCAAAGGTTTCCAAGTGAACGTCTTTATTATGTGGGTGGACCCTTGATTCACTTGATTAAATGGAGAAATTGATCCCTGGAATGTGTGTGGGTCTCCTAACCTGCATTTGAAAACAAAGGTTATAATATGCAAACTATTAAAAAGGTACAAGAATATTGAACTGAATTTATGTATGATGTAAAGAAAATGGTCGCTTTAGCTAAATTATTGTGATAGAATTATTTGATTATTGTTTTTGGACTCCTAAGCTTCTCTTGGTGTGAAAAGAGAAGCACCTTCTTACGCAATCCTTTGCATTTATTGGTTGTAAAGCTGATGTGTGCCTAGAAGATCAGATTATTTAAGGTTAATTGTTTAATTGGATTGTTTTGCACTTTTTTCAAATTTACTACAAGGTTCAGGGTGCAAAACCTAGCACTCAGAAACCAGAAGGGCTTGCCTCCACAGAAGGGATCCCTAGAATCCCTAGTATCCCTTTTCTCTGCAGTTTAAAGCCATGACTGCTGGGTAGTTAACATACCTGGCTTTATATATTTATGAGTTTATTTCCAAATCTGCCTCCCACTTTTTGACAATTATCCCCAAAGTGGGACATAATAAAGATACTGGAAGCAAAAGTTTAATTAACAATTACAATACAATATGAAAATAGTAAAAATGTAATTAGCATAACAGGAGCAAGGTCTACAATTCCAAAAACACCAAGCTGGTTCTCAGTATCTATTACACTAATATAGAGCACCATCCGTGTGCCTTAGATCTACCTTTGCAGTCTAAATTTTGACTGTGGGGTGAAACGACAAAAGCAGGTGAGGGAAGGCAACTAACAAGTAGCAGCCAAACTTGAATAGTGCCCCTCAGCACCACAAGGTGTGTGAACCACTAAGGCAACTCTGAGCTCATCCACACCTCTGCTTGCTATGTGACTTCCAGTCATAGGCCTGGGAGGTTTAACTTGGTCTCGCCACTTTCCCTAGGAAAACTCGCTGATTACTGCTGAATCGGAACAAACGTCAATTTGCAGAAAACGTGATTGAAGTTTGCTCTGTGGGTTTTCCTGGGGACAGAGCCAGGACAAAAAAAAAAAAACCGCTCTCAAACCCATGCGTAGAAATAAGGGGACAAATGGAAATGTGGATGAGCCCCAAGATTTGCCGCAAAATCATGTCAACAGACTGAGTTCTTCTCTTTGTGCTCCACACACTGTTCAGATCATCGTTGTGCATGGAGGCCTCCTCCTTGAAGGTGTCCCATAGGCAGTGGTCAATAAAAATCAACAATATAAAATTCATAGTAATACAGTAACCACAGTAGCCAGCTGTATGCACCAAACTAATATTATTGGTCCCAAAACGCCTGTGCACGTAGGTTTTCACCATGCACATAATTCCATGACTTGTTTCTGAGGCAAAGCTGTTCCACTTGGTGAATTAACTTATCTTTACTGGTATGAATGCCCCATTTAATCAATAGCAACTCTCATTGATTTTAATTGTTGTAAGCTGCATCTCAGGAAACAGAGCCAAGTGTTGTGCATGCCTTGATGCTGAGGACACCAACAGGCAACATTCCAAAAATTTCCCTGACGTAGCCAAGATACATGGTTATAAAATGAGCAAAATCATTTCCTTTATCAAATAAATGTGAAGTGCAGAATGAAATTTAGAAGACCATCTGTTATCAGGCATTATGTGTTATTCATTGTTCTGCTTATATATTGCTTTCTTTATATATTTTTCTCCACACCACTTTGAAAATGTTAAATGTAAAGCGGTATATAAATGTTTAAAATCAATTCATTAAATTAAGGTAAGATGAGCAGCCAGGGAGGAATCTGTGAGGAGGGTAATTGCCAACTGTAAGGCTAGGACTGGAGTCCTGTGCAGACTTGCATGGAGGTAAGACCCACTGAAATCAGTGGGGCCTATTTCTGAGAAAAACTGTCATTGGGGGTTTTAATGCTGTAACACACATTATAGTTTGAGCCAGTGTACACAGTCAGCAGAACCGTGATAAAGTGCAGCCACATGATTTTAGGCTATAGGTGTTTGCCCATATGAATTCTTCCTGCATAAAAATACCTGTCATGTAAAAACAAACCAAAAATAGTATGACAGGAGAGAAGGTTCAACCATCTTCCTCACATGCCATTTATATTGTTACAAAAGTTGGGTGCCACCCCCACTCTCTGCCGGGGGGTTCCAGATGCTCACCCAGATTTTATGCTCCTTTGGAGAACTGAAGACACAGCAGAGACTGTCATGGATTTTAGAAGTATGTTTTATTTACATATTTACACCTTTAGTCTGCATGGAGGGAGTTGAGATCCTACAGCATGGTCATTTCAGGGGGACTTGTTCCCCACACCTTGCTCTAAAGTAGCTTTTCCCCAGGCCCCATTCCTCTTAGATGGGCCATCCACCCCTTTTGTCCTGTTAATGCCACTATCCCAGGTGAGGGTCTGGCTTGGAAACAAGTTTAGCCTGTATTTTCCTGCTGTCCTGCAATCTTCCCTTCAATGCACAATCAAAATCCTACAGTTTATTAATTTCTAAGGTTTAGGGGGGTCCCCCAAATCTATAACACCATGTATATGTGTGTAGGAGTCCTTTTTTCTTTCCCTACAATAACATAGACTTGGGTTTGACCTAAACAGTTTGGGACCAGATTGCCTATATAATCCTGGCCAGGAACTGAGCCCTTTCATGGTTGCGCTTCTCTCTGACCCTTCACAGGTGTTCATGAGGTGACAAGGTAGGAGAGGGCCTTTCTGGGGTGTCCCTCTGCCTCCTGAGCTCCCCCTCTGGGAAATCTGTAGTGTTCCTTGGCGTAACTTTTAAATCAAGCTTTTGAATGCTCGTAGATAATTTGGCTACTGTGGGTTTTGTTGCTTTCCCTTGCATGTTTATATATTGTTTTTCATTTTTAGTATACATTACTCTGATTTCTCTTAGGGATCAGGATAGATATTATTTTAGACAAGCAAATAAATGAGCTTGCACCCCATCTATCAAATCTACAACCAAAGTGGTAGATTCCAGGAAAAGTGCTACCATTTGAGGGTCCTGGTTGTATAAATTTTCCTGGAGTTAGTGGCAATGTTGAGAAGCATTATTCTCTTCCTGAATCACAGTGTCTATTTCATAACTAAAGCGTAAAATGTTGTGGTAGTTTATTACCAGGTGACAATAGCATTTTATTCCTGGCATTTTTGCCATACCCTGGTGGTTTTGAAATCCATATCCTCAGAATGGCAGACACCAATTTGTGTTTAACTAAACCACTGAGCCTTGGGCTTGCCGATCAAAAGGTCAGCTGTTTGAATCCCCGCGATGGGGTGAGCCCCCGTTGTTTGGTCCCAGCTCCTGCCAACCTAGCAGTTCAAAAGCACATCAAAGTGCAAGTAGATCAATAGGTACCGCTCCGGCGGGAAGGTAAATGGTGTTTCCGTGTGCTGCTCTGGTTTGCCAGAAGCGGCTTAGTTATGCTGGCCACATGACCCAGAAAAACTGTCTGCGGAGTGGACAAACGCCAACTCCCTCAGCCTGTAAAGCGAGATGAGCGCCACACCCCAGAGTTGTTCGCAACTGGACTTAACTGTCAGGGATCCCTTTACCTTTACCTTTAAAAATAATGTACATTTTATGATAGCATTAAAAAATAATAACCTCATGGTCACACATGAGGCAGGAAGAAACACAGATAATCCTCGGTAAAATTAGATTCTCAATGTGCCTCATAAACAAGGAAAAAGCCAAAAGCCACAGTAGGGCAATACCTTTCTTAGGACCAACTAAAATATCGCAAAGCAGTGAACAACAATTTAATATGATGGATATGGCAGCCCCACCCACCCGCCGTCTTCAACCACAAATTGACAGACATGCAACGGACCACCTGAACAAAGCTCACAGACCATCATTGGGGGATCTCTGCGCCAGTACTTTGGAGAGCTAGGATTGTTAATTCTGGCATGACAAACCATCAGGAGGACAACGATTCAGTATAATCACATTGGGAACTGTTGGCTTTGCTTCCCACCCCCTTTCTTCCTTCCTGGTGAAAAAGGAACCTGCAACTCTAAGAAGTCACTGACTTTATAACCTGAAGTAGTGCCTGGACTAAAAGACGTGTTCCCAGCTCCCCCTGCAATGCCATAGAACAGGGGTCAGCAAACTTTTTCAGCAGGGGGCTGGTCCACTGTCCCTCAAACCTTGTGGGGAGCTGGACTATTTCTTTTCTTCTTTTTTTTTGGAGGGGGGAATGAACGAATTCCTATGCCCCATAAATAACCCGGAGATGCATTTTAAATAAAAGGAAACATTCTACTCATGTAAAAACACGCTGATTCCTGAACTGTCGTTATTGGATTTAGAAGGTGTTTGGGTCGGATCTGGCCCCCGAGCCTTAGTTTGCCTACCCATGCCATAGAAGATGCAGAAGAAGAGTTTGGATTTGATATCCCGCTTTATCACTCCCCGAAGGAGTCTCAAAGCGGCTCACATTCTCCTTTCCCTTCCTCCCCCCCCAACAAACGCTCTGTGGGGTGAGTGGGGCTGAGAGACTGCAGAGAAGCGTGACTGGCCCAAGGTCACCCAGCAGCTGCATGTGGAGGAGTGAGGAAGCGAACCCGGTTCCCCAGATTACAAGTCCACCGCTCTGAACCACTACACCACACTGGCTCTCGCGTGTCATTGGAGAACTGCATACCAGCAGCCTCTGCAATATGGGTATGTCAGATGTGCAGTGTAGTCACTAAACGCTTCTGAGGCAACATGATTCTGAATCCCAGTTGCTGGAAACTGCAGGGGGGAAAGTTCCTCTTGCGTTTGGGTCCAGCTTGTGGCTTCCCGTTGGGATATCTGGTTGGCCACTGTGAGAACAAGATGCTGGACTCAGTGGGTACCTAGCCTGTACCAGGAGGCTCTTCTTAGGTTCTGACGTTTTATTTTCTCCACCATTTACGCTGGGTTGAAACATCATTACCTTGGAAGCATGAGAGACAGACACGGCAGCACTGCTTCCCACTTCACCAGGAGAAGCCCAGGGAGAAGCCATGCTGTGGCTTCCCACTGTGCCACAGGGACCCACTTTCCTGAGGTTTAGTCCTGCTGTGGGGAGAGGTGACCTTCTCTGGCCAGCTCCCATAGCACCAAGATAACTTGCAGGATTTTAAAAACATTGAAAAGAGAGGAGTAAAACCTGAGATGTAATACTAGTTCCTGAAAGATATTAAGATAACTCCTTGGTTGCCCTGAGATGGCAGGAGCAAAGGCATGCTTCACTTCTGCCAGGAAATGTGCCATGCCTTGAGGCAGAAGTCCCCAACCTGCCGCCACCCAGCTGCTTGGGACCGCAATACCCACCAGCCAGTGTCTTGCGTGGAGAAAGGCTGCCTTCAGGCAGAAGCGCACAAGCTACAAGGGTTGCCGTGAGTGCATTAAATAAAGAGATGGGCAAGTCTGAAAGAGCCAAACTTCCCTGGCCTGGGAAAATTCTTCACCTTTTTCTGACACGTGCCAAAGAAAGCACTATTTTGGTTTTTTTTTTTAATGTGTGGTGGGCTCATTGCAGGTAGGGGCCCTTCCGTTCCTCCTCCAAGACGACTCAGGCATCTGACATGAGCCGGGGTAGGGAATCAAATCCTTGCATTCGTCCCCACGCCAGAAGTCTGAACTAGGTGCGCAATTCAAACTTTATTTTGAAGCTTGCTGCAAGAATCGCCAGTTCCACAGCCCCTTTTGCTACACCGCGAAGTCTCTCCCTTCCTGCCGCGATCCTCTTCCACGCTCGCTCCCTTATCTCTCCGAGGAGATGTTTGAACTCCCACGCCAAGTGGCCTGGCCGGGAAGGTGGGCGGGCGAGTCGCGCAAATGGGCTCGGCGTGCAGCTTTTCCCGGGGGCCCCAGGGATCGGGACCCCATTCCGGCGGCGGACTCCCGCTTGCTGCTCATCCGCCGCGGCTTTCCGGGCGCTGGGCAAAGGCGCCGGCTCCTTGGGAAGAAGGTGGGCACCGGGCTGGGGATCGGCCGGGAGGAAGACGCAGAGCGGCGAGCAGCGCGGGCGGAAACCGGCGCGCCGCACCCTCCGGCGCGCAGGACGCAGTGGCGTAGCGTGGGTTGTCAGCACCCGGGGCAAGGCAAGTAATTTGTGCCCCCTAACCGTGGATTTGCGCCCCCTAACCCTAACCCCCAGATGTTGCGCCCGGTGCGGCCGGCCCCCCCCCTGCACCCCCCACGCTACGCCACTGGCGGGACGAGCGCGCTTCCGACGGTGCTTCGGTTTCCCTGCTGGGGGAATCGGGGCCAGGCTCCCCGGCTTCCTCCGCAGAGGAAGGAAGGGGCGAGCAGCGATCCTCCGGACGCCGCGCCGCCGCGCCGCTTTCCTGGGCGCCCGGCGAGGCGCTGCCGCCTGGCCAAGTGGATGGCTCGGGGCCCCCGGAGCCGGGAAGAGCCCTGGGCGGCGGGCCCCGCGAGGAGGCTCCTCCCCTCGGGGGCGGGGGGCACAGCATAAAGGCGGCGGCGGCGCGGCGGCGGGGCCGATCCCTCCCTGCCGGCCGTGCGCGCTGGGGCAGACGCTGTGCGCTCGCCGCTCCTGCTGCCCTCGCCGCCCGCCGCCCGGAAGGTCTCTGCCCCGCTGATGGGTCCGGCCAGGATGAGGCCGCGGCCGCCTTGGGGGCTTCTCCTGCTGGGCTTGCTGCTGCTGCTGCTGCCCGCCGCCGCGGGGACGGAGGAGGCGCCGCCGGAGCACACGAGCGAGGGCTTCCAGATCGTCACCTTCAAGTGGCATCACGTGCAGGCGCCCTACATCATCGTCCTGTGGATCTTCGTCGCCAGCGTGGCCAAGATTTGTGAGTGGGCAGCCTCGTCTATGCCTTCTCCCCCCGTCCCGTCCCCCCCGCCACTCCTTTTGTACTCCGCCCTGGCGAATGGGTGCCTCAGGCACGAGGGTTGACTGTTCTCCAACTGAATTGGTGCTCCTTAACTTTCTGAATAGTTTCCCCCCCGCTGGAGAATCTGGAAGATGTAATTCTGTCCCTGCCCGGGGATTGCTCCGTAGGGTGTCTTGCTTTTCTCTCCAGTGCCTGCAGCGCGCTGGGCAGATCGGTGCTGCTCCTTGGCCGGGTTGCCGGCTTCACATCCCCCAGACCAGAGATGCTTCAGGCTTCTGCCATGTTCCATGTATGCAGCTGTTTTGCAATGAATGAAAAGTGCTCTTTCTGCTCCGTGAAGCATCTTTGGCCGACCCCATTAGGCACTAAAGGGCATTGCTCTCCTGTAAAAGGTGGGGAAGAAAGAGCGCGATGTGGCAGTTTGAGAGAAGGAGAGGCGGACCGTGCAACTGTAGTGGGCTTGGTAAAAGGAGCTCAGGCAGTAGGAGAGAGGAGGAGGAAGAAGAGAGCAAGCTTTTTACCTATAGAAGGTTCAGCCCCACCTGGTCGCACCTGCCCAGCACCAGCCGAAAGGATCCAGTGCAGCTGGACTGAAAATGTCCCTGCCTGAAAACACCAGCAAGACCAGTGACCAGTGACCATGCAAGCGGGTGTTGGTGATGGCCCAGGACATGGCCCTGGTGCCAAAGGCAGGGGGGGGGAATGCACCCCTGGAGGGGCTTATGAATGAAATTGCTGGTAATTTGCTGCCCTTTACTTGTACACCAAAATAACTACCAGAGACAGGCCACTTCACTCTGCTGATGTCAAGCTGGCCTTTTGCACTGCAAATAATAATAATAATTTATTACATTTGTATACAGCCCTTCATCCGCAGATCTCAGGGCTGTTCACAACATAAAAATACTGTACAATATAGAAGCATCCAATACATGATAATAGCAAGAACAAAAAACAAATCAATTACCCCCTCCCCAAAACACATTTAAAAGAGGTATAAGATGACACAAATAATTGTGTCAATGGGGGTTATGTAGGAAAACTTCTCAGTGTCTCATGCCTCTGGGTGCATTGCTCAGGTTTCTTTTTAAGCCTAGCAGTTAGGATTTCCCTGTGAGTAGAATTATTAACATCTGAGCAGTTTGTAATGATGTTCCCTGGATTATAAAATTCCACATTTAATTGTGAATCTTTGCTGCAGTGGTGTTAGGGTTTCATAAGTGCCGGCTGCAGACTAGCTGCTTTGCATGGGCTGCTTCTTCCCACCTGGCTAGGACCACCAGCTCCCTCTGCATGTGAATATGGAAGGCCAATTTGCATTTTATTTTATTTTTCAGTCAAGGGACAAAAAAGGTAGCCAGGTTTCAGTGGCACACATGTCTAGTGCGGGTGTGTTTAATGACCAAGGATTCCTCCAATAAGCACAAGTAGGGGCTGATTCAGTGTGCATATTTTGCCATCTTAAAGTCTCATACTTTTTGTGCTTGATTTTGAAGTGTGAATTGGCCCTGGGGTTTGGGAAGTTGGTGAAATATAACATGGGCAGACGGCTGCATTTCTTGACCTCTATTACAATACCTTAGGGTGCCATGCTGGGACCTGGGAGGCCATGAAGCTCACTGGGTGACCTTGGTTGGGCCAGTCACTCAGCCTAATCCAGCACCTTTGAGCTCCTTGGAGAGAAAAGTGGGATACAGATGGCTCAGTCAGTAGAGCACGAGACTCTTAAACTCAAGGTCACGGGTTCAAGCCCCATGTTGGGCAAAAAGATTCCTGCATTGCAGTAGGTTGGACTAGATGACCCTCGTGGTTCCTTCTAACTTTACAATTCTATGATTATATGAAATACAGCAAGGAAAATGAATGAATGAATGAATGTATAGCATAATAACAACACCTAGTATTTTCCACATGTCTTGTCTTATGTGCATTAACCCTGCAAGATGCATCAGCATTACTCTTCCTTAGATGGGAGTGGGGAAAGACCGAGCCTATAGTCACCAAGAAAGTTAATGGCAGAGCTGAGATTTGAGCCAGGTATTCCTATCTCCTAATTCATATTTCAAACCAAAGCACTACACCAGTTCATTGTATTGGTAGCCAAAGAGACAACAGGGTTTATATACATTTTTAAAAACATCAGATTAGTAAGGATAGGCAAAGGAATGAGGCAAGCTATTCCTCTCAGCACGTGAGTATGGAGTTTGTTTGGTGTGCATTTGTGTGTGGGAAAGAGAGAAGGTAGAGGGGAAGATCCTTTAATTGTGCATGCTGACTGTATCCCCTTGCATCATATTTTATTGAGCAATGAATACACCTTTAAAGAGCCCTGGAGGTGTAATACATTTGTTTTCAGCGGATAATGTGTTGCTGACAAATTCTGTACCAAGTTTTCACTCTGATGCTGGTTATCCTGTGAAATACAGAAAATTGCAGCTGGGATCTTAGGCTTCCTGAGGGAGTGCCCCACTTTCCTGAACCTCCCTTTAACTTTTTGTCAATTGGCTTCGCCACAGCCTTGCTGGTGTTTCTCACAGGAAGCGCTTAGCATGCAGTGGGCAATCGGATGCCCCTAAAAACCCACCGTGGACATGTTTGGCTTACCTCTGAGTGTTCAGAAATACAACACTGCCCTTCACTCTTTATGCATTTGTTGTGGGAAACACCAGAACAACTTCAGTGTAGCTGTGGCAGACGCAACATGGGAAGCAGCTCCAAGGGATGGGTCTTGTGTGAAATTAGACATCATGCAGGAGCTGTAGGGCAGGGTCCCGCCGTGTCCTTCCCACCCCCTTGTATGTTAGGCACTGGGGACTGAATCTTTTGCAGAGCAGGGGCAGTGAGGAAGGGAGGCTGTTCTCCATGATACCACTCTTTTCTGATCTTCCACCAAAACTTCTGTTTGCTCTGCAGGGGGGAAATCCAGGCAACATTCATTTGAATATTCTTGGTCTTCTGTTATTGATATTGCCTTACAGCCTCATGTTGAACAGGATCTTCCGAATCTGCATTGAATTGCACTTTAAGCAAGACTGGCCAGAATGCTGGGAAGCAACCAAGCAGAAAATATTTCATTTTGGTTTTATTTTCTGGAATGAGTAGCTGAATGTGCTTGTCCAGGTTAGGGATTGAAACGGTGTACTTTCAGGTTTGGGTTTTGCATTATAGGATAACAATAGAAAGAAATAGCCTCTTCTTTGTGATTCTATAGTTTGTAAGCCTTTCCAACACTGCTGTTGGTTAGAAATGTGATACAGTTTCTGTGCCTTGAGTAGCTGCTGAGCTGCTCTTGGTGTTACATACAGGGAAAGTTGCTTGATGAAATAATTTGGCTATGATAATGATGATGTAGTAGTAGTAGCAGCAGCAACAGCAACAGCAGCTCCTCCTTAGATAGATAGATAGATAGATAGATAGATAGATAGGAGGTCAGTTTGATCAGCCCTTTGGACAGAAATGACCATGTAGGAGTTGGGAGCATCATCATCTGTTGCTCATGACTCTCAACAGTGCCAGTAGAAGAATATTTCCAAGCTTTGGAAATTTCTGCCCATTGTGTTCTATTTGCCTGCAAACCTAAAATGCTTCCTTGGGAGCAAGTCCCATGGAACTTAGGACTTACCGTATTTTTCGCCCTATAGGACGCACCGTCCCATAAGGCGCACCTAGTGTTTTTTGGGGGGGAAATAAAGGGGGAAAAAATTATTTCCCCCCCAGGCGAAGACCCCACCCCCAGAACAGGCAACTCTCTGCAAGCCGTGGGAGCCCAGTGCTGAGCTCAGCGCGCCCAGCCTTCGGCATGCAGGAAACTCTCCGTGCGGGCTCCCACGGCTTACGGAGATCTGCGCGAAGCCTGGAGAGCGAGAGGGGGCGGTGCGCACCGACCCCTCTCGCTCTCCAGGCTTCAGCAAAAGCCTGCATTCGCCCCATAGGACACACACACATTTCCCCTTCATTTTTGGAGGGGAAAAAGTGCGTCCTATGGGGCGAAAAATACGGTACTTCCAAATAAAAATACGTAGGATAGCTCTGTGAATCTGGGACTTAAAAGTGTGCAACTTTAGCTGGACAGCACACACAGGATCCAAGTACAGTAGAGGCTGCATGCAGTTGTGTGTAATTTTTTCTATACCTTTTAGAAGAAAGGCAGCTGTAGGAGAACGGCAGTGATGGGTTGTTGGGTGGGAGCAGATTCTTCTGGCCTGCTCAAAATTCAACAAACCATAGAATTGTAGAATTGGAAGGGACCTTGAGGGTCATTTGGTCCAACCCCCTGCACTGCAGAAATCTCAACTAAAGCATCCATGGCAGATGGCCATCCAACCTCTGCATAAAAATCTCCAATTTAATTATTCGAATATTTGATTTCTATACTACTTAGTAAATTTTAAAAAATCTATTAAGTGGTGTACAAAAAAAACTGAAACAACAGATAACTTAAAATATTACAAAAATACACAGTTACATATAGAAATGTGACTTTAATACAAAGTTAGTAACCTACATAATCCAATATCAATTCAATTTCTTTCTGACACACACTCTCAGGCTTATTGCTATGAGAAGGGTGTCTGGAAACAAAACAGCAGACATCACTGTAGTCTGTTGTTCTTGGCTTACTTTTTATTGTCAGGTCCAAGGTGGATGGTCCTTCCTCAGGCCAGGGGCAGATTTAGGGCAGCTGAGGAAGGTGCCTTCTCAAAGCCAGGTAAGCATGAGGAGGGAGAAACGTGCTAGGAGGAAGGCACGCTTGGCAAATCCACACCGTGATTAGCTCCCGCCCGGAAACCAATGTCCCCACTGTGCAAGGACGCGTGGATCCAGAATTGGCCTCCACAGTCATGGACTCATTGTTAAAACTGTGTTTATGGAAGACAATATTACTCGGCTACGAGGGATCGCCAAAGAAAGATAGAAAAAAGAAAAGAGTCCTTTCTCCTTCCCAAAATAGGGCAAGTGCTTACCAGGCTTTGGGAAGGAGGTAGGAGGGTTCTAGGACTCTGCCAGAGCCTCGTGCCTCCTTCTCCAAGCAGAGAGGTCATCAGATGACCTTGCACAGGGTTCAGCGCTGCTCAGGATACCCACAGCTGTGACCCATTCAGCTGCACCCTCCACACCCAGTTCCAGGTGTAGCAGGCTTGTTGAGTTTCCCAGGAGGTCCAAAGGAAGAGGAAAGGGTCTCCCTTCACACACAACGTCTTCTTCACCCTCTGTCCTCTCCTCCTCTTCTAGCTGTTTGCTGGTCCATAGCAGGGCTTGCTGTTTTGGACAGGCTCCAGGTGAAAAATGCTTCCTCAGGCTGCCCACAGCTGAGTCCCACTCAACTGCACTCCAGGGAAGGAGAGTCCACCACCTTCTGAGGGAGTCCATTCCTCTGTCAAACAGCTCTTACTGTCAGAAAGTTCTTCCTGGTGTTTAGTCAGAATCTCCTTTTTTAAACTTGAAATTGCTCACCAATTGCTGCTTTGCAGTCCTCTAGAGAAAAGCTTTTGAGTGGAAAAGGGCTGGTGTGCAAAGATACATGCATATATATTTTGTCCCTAAATCTTTATTTACTTGCAGAGGTAAAGAAGAGAAAATACACATGCATATTCTACCTAGTTTGGCTCTTCACTTCCAGTGTTCTGGCAATGAGTGGTACACATTTAGGCATTTGTTTTCCCCCCTGAATTTGACTACATATATTCAACAAATTAAATAAAATTGAAGATATTTGACCAGCACTACCAACACTTGTGAAAGCTGTAGCATGCTTGCAGTACAATCCTATTCATGCTTATTTGCAAGAAAATGCCAATTATTATAATGTGACTTGTTCCCTGTGCCTAGGATTGCAACCTTCTTCTTCTGATTTAAAATAGGTAATTAACAAAATCCATACTGTGCAGCAAACTATTAGACTCGTGTGCACTGTGTAGCTCCTGGCATGCTCCTTTGTGTTGGGTTTTGTGGATGTCCAATTAAAACAAGGGTTTTTCCATCATTGGAGAAGGCACAGGTATGGATTTCACGTGGCTTGCTATCTTATCAATGAAGAATATGGCTGCGATTTGTGTTGCTGCACCAGGTATCTTTTAAATCTGCACTTTGGCTATAATAAGAATAAAGTAAGTAAATATATTAGCCTGGAATTTCTAGAAGCCTGGACTTGCCAAGTGAGTGCTTCCAGTCTTAGGGCTTATGCAAACAATGCTTGTGTTGAATTTCCTTACTGTAAATGGATGCCTGTGATCACATTTAGTTTCCATCTGACTAATTTAATGCATTCAGAAGACCTGTTAGGTTGTATCCTCCCCTCCTTTGTCCCCACCTCCTCCTAGTCACGCACATGCAAGGGCACAACTCAGCTTTTCTAGATGCAAGTCTTAATTATTTACAGTAAGAAATGAGATCCCAGAGCAGCACAGCTCTACATGGTTCACATTACAGCCCATAGATAATGTGGCAGCTGTTCACAGCAGCACTTTGTATACAGTGCATTTACATAAGGAATCCAGGTGTGCCTCAACATAAGCAGCATTTGCGCAAGTCTCAGTGGACCCCTCTTGGTGCTTAAAGTAAACACAAATCCTTCCAATTATACCAGCTTATGGTTGCTGGAACACAAACTTTGTTTTATTTTGCTCATCTTTCTTATTATACATATCATGCAGAAACACACAATCCTTTGAACTCTGGCAGTTAAAAAAGAAGATAAATCATAGGTACTAATATGCTGCCCATATGGGTTATTATGAACTTCAGATCACATATTTTAAGGGTGATGGAATCCAAAACCAAAAGTTCATTCCCTCAAAGAACCCAGCTATTCTAGAATAACCCTATGCCCTTGGACATAGGTGTTTTGAAACAAAAGGAGCAATCCATCGAAAACAAATACACTGTTAGCAATCTGTGGCCCATGGCCAAATATCAAAAGCCCTTTGCAAGCAAACAGTTCAGCCCTGTGACAAGAGTGATCTGTTCCTTGCCCAGCAGCTCAATGGGCAGAGAGGAAGAGAGAGTTGAGAAAGAGAGAGAGAAGAGAAGAGGAAGGAGCAGCAGCAGAAAAATGGAGATAAATGGCATCTAGGACCTGGTGTGAGATCTAAGCTTAGTTGAGCCAGGTGGGAGCAGTGATCAGAGTGCTGTTAAATAAAGTATACCTGTAAATAGCCAATTGTGAAGGAAATCCACCCCAGTCACAGCTGATTTCAAAAGAGTAAACTTCCCCAGAATGAGGGGCTTGGTTAAAAAGGCAGTTGAGAAGCCAAGAAGGTCAAATCACTCAGAATTGCTTGGGAATTGTTTAAAGACAGAAAATTGGAAACACAACTTGAATATATACCTTAGAGCAGGAAAGGTACCATGAAGGCCAAGAGGAAACTGGCGTGGTTAATGAGCGGAGTCAAAGAAGCTTTTAGAGGCAAGAAGGCTTCCTTCAAAAAAAATGAGCTCTTGTCCAAATGAAGATAACAAAAAGGAACACAAACTTTAGCAAAAAAGTGCAAGCAGACAGTAAGTAAGAGATACTAAAAATTAATTTGAAGAACACATTAAGACCAGCAACAATAAGTTCTTAGTAGCAGGAAAATGTCCAGGAAGGCAGTTGGACCCTTGGATGATAAGGGAGTCAAAGTAGGATAAGGAGATCAGGTAGAAACTGAATGAATTCTTTAGATCTGTTTTCACAGCAGAGGATATGGGGCCAATCCCAGTGCCTGAACTAAGCTTTGCAAGAGGCATGTCTGGGAAACTAAGATGGAGAGCAGTGTCAAGAGGTGAAGTTTTAGGTCTAATGGACAAAATAAAAATTGACAAATTGCTGGGTCTGGATGGTATCCTCTTGAGAGTTCTCAAAGAACTCAAATGTAAAATTGCTGATCTTCTAACAGCAATAACAAAAAGTAACTTGCCCAATATAACACTTTGTTTTAAGGGATGCAGTAGGCATCATGGAAATTACAGGCCAGTTAGCTTGACATCTGTCCCTGGAAAATTGGTAGAAAATATTTTTAAAGATAAAATAACTAAGCGTATAGAAGAACAAGTCTTTCTGAAGCAGAACCAGCATGGCTTCTGTAAGGGAAATTCTTGTCTCATAAACCTTACATATTAGAATTCTTTCAGAGTGTCAGCAAGCACATAGATAGAGGGTATCTGGTTGACCTAGCACTCATCCAGACTTCCTTTTCTGCCACATTTCTAGGTACAGGTTTGTGCTTTAAAGCTCCATTTCCAAGTGGTGGTTTGGTTGTTTGGTTGTTTGTTCTGATTCAGTGTTAGAGTGGAGTCTCCAAATGGAGAGAAATACAGCAGTACCTCGGGTTACAGACGCTTCAGGTTACAGACTCCTCTAACCCAGAAATAGTACCTCGGGTTAAGAACTTTGCTTCAGGATGAGAACAGAAATCATGTGGCGGTGGCTCAGCAGCAGCGGGAGGCCCCATTAGCTAAAGTGGTGCTTCAGGTTAAGAACAGTTTCAGGTTAAGAACGGACCTCCAGAATGAATTAAGTTCTTAACCCAAGGTACCACTGTAGAAAGTAGAGCCCCCGAAGGATCAGTACAGTGGTACCTCAGGTTACATATGCTTCAGGTTACATAAGCTTCAGGTTACAGGCTCTGCTAACCCAGAAATAGTACCTCGGGTTAAGAACTTTGCTTCAGGATGAGAACAGAAATCGTGCTCCGGCGGCGCGGCAGCAGCAGGAGGCCCCATTAGCTAAAGTGGTGCTTCAGGTTAAGAACAGTTTCAGGTTAAGAATGGACCTCCGGAACGAATTAAGTACTTAACCCAAAGTACCACTGTATTGGGACCTGTGCTTTTTAACTTGTTCATAAACCATCTAGAGCCAGGGTGAGCAGTAAGGTAGCCAAGTTTGCTGATGGTACTAAATTGTTCAGGATTATTAAAGAGATAGCAAAATGTCCACCACCACTACTACTAAAATAGTAATTTTATTGTTTATACCTCCCCCCCCCCCAATCTGGCAGGGTTTTCCCAGCCACTTTGGGCGGCTTGCAGCACATACAAATTGAGTGAATGAGCAGTAAAATGGCAATGTAAACAAGTGTAAAGTGATGTATGTTGGAACGAAAAACTCTTAAATTTTACATGTGCACACAAGGGGTTTGAACTGGCAGTGCTGGACCAGGAACAAGACCTTGGGGCCAGATCAATGAAGTTGTTGACACAGTGAGTAAAGGTAAAGGGACCCCTGACCATTAGATCCAGTTGTGACCGACTCTGGGGTTGCGGCGCTCAACTTGCTTTACTGGCTGAGGGAGCCGGCGTTCAGCTTCCGGGTCATGTGGCCAGCATGACTAAGCCGCTTCTGGCAAACCAGAGCAGCGCACGGAAACGCCATTTACCTTCCCGCCAGAGCAGTACCTATTTATCTACTTGCACTTGGGTGTGCTTTCAAACTGCTAGGTTGGCAGGAGCAGGGACCGAGCAACAGGAGCTCACCCTGTCGCGGGGATTCGAACTGCTGACCTTCTGACCGGCAAGCCCTAGGCTCTGTGGTTTAACCCACAGCACAGCAGCCATGAAAAGGGAATTTTCATGGGATCATTGGGAAAGGAATTGAAAACAAAACTTCTCATATCCTAACAATATTATACAAATTTGTGATGTGATTGCATTTAGAATACTGTGTACCGTTCTGGTTGCATCACCTTAAAAAAGGATATTGTAGAGTTGAGAAAGGTTCAGAAAAGGAAAACCAAAATTGTCAGGGGGATGGAACAACTCGCTTATGAGGAAAGGTTGGGATTTTTTTAGTTTGGAGAGAAGGCAAGAAAGAGGTAACATGATAGAAGTTTGGAAAATTATGCACGACGTGGAGAAACTGGATAGAGAAAAGTTCTGTCTCTCTGTCATAACACTTGAACTCCTGAGCATCCAGTTAAACTGAGTGTTAGGAGATTCAGCATGGATAAAAGAACCTGCTTCTTCAAAGAGAGCATAGTTAAACTGTGGAACTCACTCCCACAGGCGGCAGTGATGATCACCAATTTGGATGGCTTAAAAAAGGATTAGATCAATTCATGGAGGAGAGGACTATCAAAGGCTACTAGCCATGATGGCTATGTTCTGCCTCCATGCCTTGGAATACCAGTTTCTGGAAACTACAGGAGGGGAGAGTTGTTCTTGGATTTGAATCCTGCTTGCAGGTTTCCCACAGGCCACCGTGAGAACAGGATGCTGGACTAGATGGGTTATTGGCCTGATTCAACAGGCTCTTCTTATCTCCCCCACATTTGCCTCTGGCTATTCCCAGCGATGGCCGCACCTCCCCACTGGGCCAGGGCTCTCAAAGGAGAAAAGGTTGTGCATTCCTGCTGTAAGCTCTGCAAACTGTCAGTGCAAGCAAAAAAGGTTGGTGACCCCTGCCCTGTAGCATCTTCAAAACTGGGCTGAGGCTGCAGTTCAGTCATAGTGTCTCAGGGGCCTGTATTTCATTACTGACCATCTCAGTGATGCCTGAGAACATAGTTTGAAAATCATTGTGGTAAGCAGGTATTATCTCGTCCTTTGGACAAGGACTACAGGCTTTATGCACAGTGAACATAGCCTGGGGATGTGGCGACTTCTTCCCTCTCCTTGCTATGGTATTTGGATGAATGTTGTGAGGTGCTATGGCCTCTGCTGTGGTCACCAAGAATATAGTGCAAGGTGTGTTGTGGGCTGCCTGATCCTTATGGCTGTCATCTCCAAATGCTATAGCACTTTTCAGTGTGTAGAGGTGGGTTTTGGTGGCAAGCAGACTGGATTTCTCTCAAGATCTAGGTTACCTGGGCATCTAGAAACTTGATCCTAGTACCAGAAGTATTTTTCAGCTGAAGTCTTAGTCTTAATTTTTCAGTACTTCTGGGTGGTGGCATGATTATTTTTTTAAAAAAGGTGGTCAATGCCCTTGTTTTCCCCTAGTCTACAATACATGAATTTTACGTCATTCATAGCTGTTGTTTTCTCAAGGACAGAAGAATGCCTGTTTTCACACCTTGATTTGTTTTGTACTGAGCTAAAATGTAATTAGGTGAAAAGCTATAGCTCCCCTTCTTGTTTCTTTTCTTTTTCTGAGTCTGAACTATTCCTTCTGAGCATTTCAGAGCCAAGATAAATTATTTTCAGTTCCTTGGTCTTTTCTTCAAAAAAACAATGTTCTGTTTAGCTCAATCACTTAGCACAGGCTCTTAGATTCATGCTTGCTCGAATAATTTTTGGGGGGAGCAGAGTAACAAAGTCACTCAGATTTTCCTGCCAAAAAATTCAAGTCAAATGGGCGTGGCAAGATGGGAATGAAGGCTGATGGGAAATAAGCCAATCTGGCCATTTTAGGCATGAAAGTGAGTGAGAGAAATACTAGTTGCATAGAAGTAAAAGATCATCAATATGGTAACTAACCCTTACTCTTGATACAGATCCGAGTTTCACTAACCTACAGAGAAACATGCTTCCTTCAGTATGTCATAGATGCAGGTTCCGTTTTGGAAGGAAACAGGAAGAGTGTACCCAGGCTAGATGAAGACAAAAGCTCGTTACAGAGGAGCCATGTTTCAATGCCATGCTCCGTTGTTTAGTGTTTTCAAGTATGGGAACTGATCCCCCAGTACTTTTTCTCTCCACTTCTTGCTTTCTCTGCACCTATCAGCATTGCAAAATAAGGCACCTTTTCATTTTCAATGCAGTTCACCATTAAATTCTGCGAGGTGGTGAGCAAGCACTTTCCCTTGCCTATACTCCTTCTGCCTTGCACTTTCCAACTCTGCAAACTTCCATTGCAGCTTCTTTCCTCCCCAGTCTCATTGGGCCTGGAGAAGCAGGCAACAGAAAGACACAAGACCTACCCACCTTGGAAGAATGGCAGATGAAGGTGATAGATTATATGGGACTGGCAGAAATGACTGGCAGAACCCGAGACCAGGGGAGAGAGACAGCGGAAGAAGATTGGAAGAAATTTAAGGATTATCTTAAGAAACATTGTAAAATTAATGAATGTTAGAATGACGTTGGTTTAGAAATTACGTGGTTTCCAGCTGTAATGGATAAGTAAAATGAAAAGAAAGGCTAAAAATTAAATGAAAAACAAGGGAAAGGATTTGCTGAATTAATAAATTAGAAATTGGAATACAGAGAGGGGAGGTATGAGGAAGTCGGGGAAGTAAGTTATAAGAAAAAAAGGGATTGAAATTATACTTGTCTTTTATTTTTGTCTGTTTTTATTATTGTTTTGTTTTGTTTTTATACAACTTTTGAAAACTTAATAAAAATCTTTTTTTAAAAAAAGAGAGAAGCAGGCAACAGAAAAAGTATGCAATATGCATTTGATAGTGAGGCTTTGGGGAGGAGAGTTCTGAGAGCAGAGGGGACACAGCAACCACACTTAGAAGGATACAATTTGTGTCATTCTTTGCTTTTCTTAGTGGAAAACCTATCATTTCCTCTGTTGCCAGTGCTCAGGTGTGAATGCCGTTGCCTATGCAGCCAAAACAGCACCATTCAGGTACCAGAGAAGCTTATCACTAGGACTGGAGAAGCCCCAAGATTTATACAGGAGCAACAAATCTTTAGGTGGGGGGATATTAAGGAGGGGAATCCCCCCCATAAAAAAACAGCCCAACGAGAACAGAGCTCAGTCACCACAGAGTACTGAGAGGCAGTACAGTATTGGGAAACTGGTAAACCAGTCAATAGGAGGAATGGAACAGAGTATTGCAGAGGTGAGCTTAGCTGGCCGACTGTAAAAGTGAACAGGGTATTCCATGGTGCAGTACATATATTTTGTTGCAGGTCCCAGTTTTAGTTATGTAAAAGGGTTGGCATGGCAACCTAAAGTTTTCATTGTGTCTTCTTTGTGTATCAGCTTTAGCTCTACAGTGGCAAAAAGAAATCCTCATCCTCAGCTGCTTTAAATCTTTATGATTGTAGGTGGGGCTCTCCCTAGGACAAAACTCCGAAAAATGTGGCAGTGGCTTCTGCCCAGGCCCTAGGGAATAGAATAGCTTCCAGAAAGACAGGAGCTGTACCTCCTGGACAGAGAATCTAAGGGGCAAACCTCCAGATACATCATAGCTCCACCATGATTCTAGGAAACAGCTGCCCATTTTTGTGAAAAGAAGCCATATTTTTTTACGCTTGCCTATGTTATATCATTGCTTGGTTCACATGGGTAGATATGTATTCAGCCCAAAGTTGAGCACTTTAGTCCTATTAACTTTAGTAGGATAGAGGTTAGCTTTTGCTGGGCATTACCTGTGTACATTGGGGGCTTTGTAGGACAGGAATACCTTACATAGAAAGAAGAGTTTTAATTTAATTTGATTTCTTTTATTATTCATGGCTCAGACCGAAAACATTGTGTATATCGGGGTAGTCAACCTTTTCATACCTACCGCCCACTAATGCATCTTTCTTGATGGTAAAATTTCCCTACTGCCCACCAGTGCTCGGTGGAAGGAGGATTCAGCTTGTGTTGTGGAACCCCCTACCGCCCACCTAGAATCCTGAAACGCCCACTAGTGGGCCGTAGGGACCAGGTTGACAACCCGTGGTATAGATGGTAAATGGCATTTTTAAGGCTCAGTGATAGGCCACAAACTTGGTTTGCACACTGAAGATATTAGGTTCACAATTAGGTAGTAGGTGGCATGAAAGACACACACACCTTCTCTGCCACTGAGACCCTGCCTACGGGGTTAGAAGAGCAAAGTGTTAGTGAGCTGCTGTCTGGGCAGCTTCTGATGTTCCATATTTAAGGACACTTTCATGATTCACCAGACCTACAGTCCATAATCTCTTTGGCTTTCTCTTTCCCATAACCACTAGTAACTAGATAGCTGGAGAATTAACTGCTAGAAATCCAGCTCTGGTCAGTTCTGCTGGGTTCTTCCCTCTCGCCTCTTCACTGTGGAAGCAAAACACAAGCTGATAGCTCTCCCAAATCGCTTACTCACAAGTAGTTGCATTAGCTGTCCTAAAACCAAGTGCTTTGACCCCTTAATCTCTGTGCACTTCCTTTGGTGTACTTTGTCAAGCTAATCTTCTTCAGTTCTTAAATGTGTACATTGGTAAGTGCTAAGTACACACTTTTGCAGATACCTGGCTGCCACCTTCTTTCCACCCCCAACAACAAAAGAAGAAAAATGCTGTAGGTGCTTTCCGTCAGGTGAATTCTAAGTAAAGGTGACTGTTTAACTTGCAGCTCTTCCTGTTATTGTCTTTACAAGAGGTTCCTTGCCCTTGCCTGCAAGACAATGAAGAAGGCATCAGAGTAAAGTTAATAAATTACTTCATGAGAGTAATATGGAAAAATGGATGTACAAGAATATTCTCAATTAGAGACCTTTAGAAATACTTTCTAAAGAAATATTTTCTAAATGGAGTACAATGGGAACTATTAAATCCAGCAGCACATTTATATGTTCAGCTGGTATTTTGTGTTCAGAAAGGAGTACAGTGGTACCTCTAGTTATGAACTTAATTTGTTCCGGAGGTCTGTTTTTAACCTGAAAATGTTCTTAACTAGAGGCGTGCTTTCGCTAATGGGGCCTCTTGCTGCCACTGCGCCGTTGGCACACGAATTCCGTTCTCATCCTGGGGCAAAGTTCTCAACTCAAGGTAACTCTTCCAGGTTAGCGGAGTTTGTAACCTGAAGGATTTGTAACCTGAGGCGTTTGTAATGCGAGGTACCACTGTACCACACTCTGGAGTCCTAATACGGTCCACTGTGAAACTCCTCTGTGAAAATCCCGTTCCTCATAACCCTTGATCATCTTGATGGCCCATCTCTGCACACATTACATTTTGTCAACATCCTTCTGAAACTGTGGCTCCCAGAACTGGACACCGTATTCCAGGTGTGGTGTGACCAAGGAAGAATAGAGTGGTACTCTTACTTCCCTTGATCTGGACATTGTACTTCTGTTGATGCAGCCTAGAATAGCACCACACTGTTAAGCTTGTGGTCCACCAAGACCCCAAGATCCTTTTCACATATACTACTAGTAAGCCAGGTATCCCCCATCTTATATTTGCCTAAGCACTAAACCTTACATTTGTCCCGACTGAAATTCATTTTGTTAGCCTGGGCCCAGTTCTCCAATCTGTTAAGGTCATTTTGAATTCTGATTCTGTCTTCTGCGACATTAGCTACCCCTTCCAGTTTTGTGTCATCTGCAAATTTGATGAACATCTCCTCAATTCCTTCATCCAAGTCATTTATGAAGATGTTGAACAACAACAGGCCAGGACAGAACCCTGCAGCATCAGACTTTTCCCCATGATAATGATTATGATATTATTATTATTATTATTATTATTATTATTATTATTATTCATACATACATACCCCACCCATCTGGCTGGGTTTCCTCAGCCACCCTGGGCAGCTCCCAACATAAAAGTCCGATAGTTGTTTATTTCCTTGACATCCGATGGGAGGGCGTTGCACAGGGCAGGCACCACTACCAAGAAGGCCCTCCTCCTGGTTCCCTGTAATCTTGCTTCTTGCAGTGAGGGAACCGCCAGAAGGCCCTTGGAGCTGGACCTCAGTGTTCAGGCTGAACAATGTCTAGGAACCATTAATGAGGACTCTTTGGGTTTGGTCAGTCAACCAGCTACAAATCCACCTAACAGTTACAGTCGTACCTTGGAAGTCAAACAGCCTAGTTCTCAAACGTTTTGGCTCCCTGATGATCGAAACTCGGAAGTGACTGTTCTGGTTTTCGAACGTTCTTTTGGAAGCCAAATACCTGGTGGGGCTTCTGTGGCTTCCAATTGGCTGCAAGAGCTTCCTGCAGCCAATCAGAAGCTGTGCTTTGGTTTTTGACCATTTTGGAAGTAAAACGTACTTCCATAACTGATTCCATTCGACTTCGATAACTGATTCCATTCGACTGTACTTTGTTCAGCCCACATTTACCAGCTTCCTCTCAATTGTATCATTGGATACTTTGTCAAAAACCTTACTGAAATCAATCACACTGTGTCCAGATACCACCTGAGTACTGGTGAACAATCTGGGAGAAAACCATGAGGCGACAAAGCCTTTGTTCTGTGATGGCAAACTGTGGAGTAAAGCAGCTGACAACCGCTCTTTTAGGATTTACCTCACACTCCTCTTTCTTCTGGCCAGTGGATTTAAAAGGGGTGTAGAATGAAGGTTGTCTGCATGTATGACACAGAAAAATATTTTTGTGAGACTGTCATTACTTCAGACTCTTTTGTGCCTCTTTATACTATGTGTTTCCCGTCTCCTACATAAAATAGCTTTAACATTTTTTTTAAAAAAATCACAAACTATTTAGCTTGGTTCAGTTTTAAAACCACATTTTCATTTGAAGGGCAATCTTAACAGGGAATTAAGTGAATAACTTATTCAACCTTGACTTAATGTTCTTGAATGCCATTTTGCTTTGTGCTGCAACCTCAGCTGATGTCATTTTATGAACACCTGAGGCAACCCTTTTTATTTCCAATTTTTTTCTGCTAATACCACTTAGTGTTATTGCTGACCTTTTACCATTGGTTAACAATAAGATGTAATAAAACTAAATGTTCTTTCTAGCCTGTGGTGCTACACTTGAACTATGTCACATACATACCCTGGCCCTAAATATGTTTACTGAGAAATAAGCCTCATTTGAGTCTGGAATGACTTACTACCTAATGTTTATGTTTCTGATTTCAGCCACAATGTTACTTGACATTTTCCTTGAAAAACCAGCGAAACCTTGGCTCTAGATTTAGTTTAGAACTTAGTTTAGTTTAGAACTGTCCTGCTGGGACAACAAAATGGTCCATCTAAAGTCCAGGCATAAAGCTCAGAAGCCAGGTGAGATGGAGATGGCCACCCTCTTACTCGGGGGGGTGAGGAACCTTTTTGCCACATGTAGTGGCGAGAGGGTGGTCAGCAACTTAATGTGGCTGGACATGCGGAGGACTCTCTCCTCGTGTGCCCTTATCTGCACTGCATCACCCCACCTCCTCACAAGCTTGCCTTCATGGACGCACAAGCACACTCATCCATTCACACTCATGGTGCATGGTGAATGCTAATCCTTTCACCAAGTCCACCCAACAGCTCTTTGGAGAGTGCACAGAAGTGCACCTTCTTCCACAGCATGCTTCCTCCAGTTTGCCAAGCAGCTGTCTGAAGGGCTGGGGAGAGGAGGGTGATGGCAACCACACATGCCCTGTCCATCATGTAAATTTAGTAGCAGGAGAATTTGGCAGCCGGGAGGTAGGGGTGGGCAGGCCATGCTGAATACCCATAGGCAACAGGTTGCCCACATGTGTAACTCATAGCTGTCAACTTTTCCCTTTTCTTGCAAGGAATCCTATTCGGAATAAGGGAATTTCCCTTAAAAAAAGGGAAACGTTGACAGCTATGGTGTCACTACCTCTGAACATAAAAATAGCCAGATCATCTGGTCCAGCATGCTGTTCTCACAGTGGCCAACCAGATTCCTATGGGAGCAGAACATGAGCACATGAACATTTCTCCTCTCCAGTGGTTTCCAGCCACTGATATTCAGAAGCATTGCTGACTTCAACTTTGGAGGTTGCGCATTGATAGCCCTTTCCTCCTCTCATTTAGGTGACAGTTTTTAACAGAAAAGGCATCAGGGAGTAACTCACTCGCTGACTTGCACAAAGGGTCAATAATGTCCAAACAAAACATGCATACGAAACATAGAGGGTTCCTTTGCTTCAGTCTAGAATAGCAAAATCACAGTATGACAACATAGGAGAACAAGATTATTATGGAAATGGCAAAGGGAAGGTGAATCTTGACAGCCTGTGGGGAAAAAAATTATCTTCTAAAAAGTACTGAGATAAAAAGGAGACATATTCTCGTTTGTTAACTTGACTTTTAGTCACTCCTACCTGGTTGAGATAATGAATTACCATAATCTCTCACACTGTTATGACATACATTTCTTTAGTTTGAGAGGAATAGTTGATTAATTCTAACTACAGCCACACAAACACCCAACGCATCAGAGGAGATGGAGGCATAGCTGAGTTCAGCACTATCCTGTTCTGTGCCCACGATTGTAGACTAGGCCTCCTCAGTGAGGCATGGTTGGCTGGGAAGAGGAGAGACACCAAAGGGTGGCTTCTAAAATGCAGACACACACACACACGTGGGAAGAGCAACTGGATGTGGAGGCTACCAGTTTGTGGTGAATGTATGTCCAGAAGACAGGCTAGGAAGTAGGATACACCTTTCCTAGTTCTGGTGGGAATTCTGAAGGTTTGGAGCAGGGGGAGGGGCGCAGCTCTGGGGTCAGGCAGGAAAACAGGGAAGAAAAGTCAAGCATGAGCAGGCCCCCAAAATGGCTTATGGAGTCCTCCGGCTAGCAAGGGTGGTGGTGGGCTTTTGAAGCAGCTGCAGCAAATGGGGACCTCTACTTCTGTAGGATCCAGAGAAGTGAGATACTGAGAGAAAAACAGGTGAGTCAGACCCCCTGGGTTGTGGCTAACATGCATGATACTCAACATAAGCACTTGTAAAGGTAAAGGGACCCCTGACAGTTAAGGCCAGTCGCAAACGACTCTGGGGTTGTGCGCTCATTTCATTCTATAGGCTGAAGGAGCCGCCGTTTGTCCGCAGACAGCTTCTGGGTCATGTGGCCAGTATGACTAAGCCACTTCTGGTGAAACCAGAGCAGCGCACAGAAACGCCTATTTTTCTACTTGCACTTTGATGTGCTTTCAAACTGCTAGGTGGGCAGGAGCTGGGACTGAAAAATGGGAGCTCACCCTGTCGTCGAGGGGATTCAAACCACCGACCTTTTGATCAGCAAGCCCTAGGCTCAGTGGTTTAGACCACAGCACCATCTTAGGTGGAGTGATATTCAACTTTCTCCATAAACAAAAGGTTCAAAGGATCAGGGAGGTGTCATTTAGCATAGCTCTGTACCCCCTGGGGTCAGGTTGACATGGATCCTCTCCCTGATAGAATTTTCTTTTGTTGGGACAGATGGTGGTACCTGCTCTCTTCAGCTAGTTTGATGAGATCAGCAGTTGAACAATGGGCTCCTCTCCCGAGGGCCACTCTCTTGCAATTATTTCTTCAATTGCATTGATTGGATTGCGAAAGGTCCCCATATTCTGTGCATATGACTGGGGATGTCACCTCCCCTAAGGTAACCAATTTAACTCATTGGGCTACATTTTCCATCATGCCTTCTGCAACCCCTTTAAAAAGTGAAGCCAAGTTTTAAAATCAGATAGGCAATTTTGGAGTGAAGCGTCTTCCAAGTTCATAAGCTAGTAGCCAGCCTGCCAGCACCCACCCTGGTCATTTCCTATAGTTACAAGGAAGTAGCAAGGCTTGCAACAGTCAAGGAATATGCATTTGCTTAACCTTATGTTTAAGAAAACGGTATGTTATTAAAGCCACAGTCAGTATGCAAAGAGTAGAAGTAACAGAGCTTGTCCTGGTTTTAAAGAAGCCAATGTAATAGAACGTATTGAAGCTTTTCGCCAACTCTAAACTGACCTTATCTGCTTAGTCATAGAAAATGGAACATGGGAAAGTTAGAAGAAATTGGTATGTATGGCTTTCTATGGCTCAGCATGTCAGGCTTTCACCCATGTTTCCTTGACTTAAACTACAGCACGCTTCTCAAGATCAATGTAAAAAATGTACCTCATTTCATGGATTGCAAAATCCAGGTCTAGAATGGTCTTTCAATTTGTTCTGGTCCCCCCCCCTCAAAACTGACCACAAGGTTTTCAATAGGTCTGTTTCCAAATTCCATTGACATTTGACTTCTGAAGTCAGGTGTGCACATGACCTCATAACTTAATGAGGAACATTGACCTGGTGATCCTAAAATAGCGTCCACCTTTTAAATTGCTAATGTAAGTTTGCTAATTTGTTGACCCACAAAGAACAGTGACCTAAATTGTGATTTTAATGAGCTCATTGCAATGGTGTATACAGGTTCTGTGGTGATCATTAAGTGTGGAGCAACTAATAAACCTTCCAGAGAGCAAACCTTCCAGAGTGCTAACCAGTTGTTGTTTTTTTAAGAGTATATCTAACTTGGGAGACCTTTTCAGCACTTGCTAAGATTAGGGAGAGTAGACAGGGTTTTGTTTTTTAGCTCTGACAGTTGATATTGAGCCATATGCCTCAATAATTAGGGCACTGCAAGTATATTGATTACTCGATTGTTTCCTAATATGTTTTACCAGGGCCGGACCAAGACATTTTGGCACCTGAGGAGAACTGCAAAATAGCCTCTCCCCCTCCCCACCAGGGAGGAAGGGGTGAGTGAAAATCTAGATCAGAAACCAGGAAGGAATAAAGATCTATTTTCAGGATCTACTTCCCCTGTGGAACATGCTGCCTGAGGCAGTCGCCTCACCTTGCCTCAAGGGTGGACTGACCCTTTCACATCTTTCCCTGGTTTATTGCAGTGTAGTTTCTGGAAAGAACTTATTTATTCTTTGCTATAATAGTCTATATGTGCAAAAAGAATAATGAATAGTATTTGGAAGCACCCCACTTATTGTCTATCATAAAGGTAAAGGGACCCCTGACCATTAGGTCCAGTCATGGCCAACTCTGGGGTTGCGGCGCTCATCTCGCTTTATTGGCCAAGGGAGCCAATGTACAGCTTCCGGGTCATGTGGCCAGCATGAATAAGCCGCTTCTGGTGAACCAGAGCAGCGCACGGAAATGCCGTTTACCTTCCCGCTGGAGTGGTACCTATTTACCTACTTGCTCTTCGTGCTTTCGAACTGCTAGGTTGGCAGGAGCAGGGACCGAGCAATGGGAGCTCACCCCATTGTGGGGATTTGAACCGCCGACCTTCTGATCGGCAAGTCCTAGGCTCTGTGGTTTAACTCACAGCGCCACCCGCGTCCCTTATTATTGTCTATCATAGCATCCATCTATTTCTTTCTTTCAAACTCTAAAAGCTTTTGAAGCAGGAGTTTTATTTCGTCAGGGTCCTAATACAGAGGTATCTTGCCCCATTAACAGGACTCAGACATTGTTAGAATATGGAAAAATAATAAGAGCAAGTGGGGAACCACAATAATTAATGGTGTTGTGGAGGATGCAGACAGATGCCTAGAAAGCATTGGCTAGAAATGTAGTTGAACTGTGTGTTACATATTGATTCCTAGGCTGTAGATTTGGACACATCTGTGGCACCAAAGCCATGCACTTGGCTATGAAGAGTTGGGACAGAGTAGCTTAGTGCGTTGATTTTAGGATGTGAGACTTGAAGGAATGCTGTCAATGTGAATCCCAAAGAAACTGAGAAGGAAGTTATAAGAAAATGGATCTTATTTCTTGCATACCGGAATAATACGTTTCAAGACACTCTTCACTCCTGCACTGTATTAACTGATACAAGTGACCTACTTCCTATGAATAAATATTAATTGGAGGAGGCGAGAAAATCGACATTAGCAATGTTCCAAGTGAGATCTGCAACAAAATGTTGCACTGTAACCCCCCTCCTAAAAGCAGTGCTCCTGTTCGTGGTTAAAGCCAGTCATTTCCTCCAAACAGGGCACTGCATTCTCCCCAGCCCTGTTCTAATTTAAATGAGTGCCTGGGGAATCTTTGCTGTATAACATTAAGGGCAGAGCAATTCAAAGGGGTTGGGGCCGGGTAATCCAAGGTGGAGGAACCACCAAATCCAAAATTGTGTTAATCAGTCTATCTATTTTCAAACCCTTCCCATTGGTCAAGATGGGAAGTAAAATCAGCATGTGAGCTCCCTATTCTGAGTGAGTGTGTACCCAAAGCCTCCTCTGCAAAATTCAGTTTACAGTTCTTTTTTCCATTATAAACAGCCTTTTAGCCATTGTTGGAGCAGAGATCTGTGGAGAAGGAGAAGGGGCAAGATGTCCTGCCCCATGATAAACTCACACGATATTTCATACTTTTATGCACCCAGCATACCATTATTTAATATTTCTTCTTGCATTTGCCTTCTGACTCTCATCCATGTTGTTTTCTTGACAGTTTTCCACCTGTCCCATAAAGTCACCAGTGTGGTTCCAGAAAGTGTCTTGCTCATTGCGCTGGGCATTATCCTGGGAGGCATTGTGTTTGCAGCAGATCATATTGCCTCCTTCACCCTTACGCCAGACGTCTTTTTCTTCTACCTGCTGCCACCCATCGTCTTAGATGCAGGATACTTCATGCCAAACCGACTCTTCTTTGGCAACCTGGGCACCATCCTCCTATATGCTGTCATCGGGACCATCTGGAATACTGTCACCACAGGCCTTTCGCTCTACGGGGTCTTTCTCACAGGAATAATGGGTAAGGTGTGGGTAATCATTATTTCATTATTAGCTATTGGCTCATGTTTTATTGGGTTGTCCTGGGATGAGTAAATGTGGAGCTTTTGTCACATCAACCGCTCCAAGTCATGAACCTGGTAAGAACCTGCTTTGCGCTGCTAGCAGCACCACAGCTGATAATTCATTACATATATTTATTGTTATATTTTTATCCTGCCCTTCTTTCAAAGAGATCAGAGCAGTCTCTGTGGTTATTCCCTTCCAGCTACATTCTCACTACCGACCCTGTGCATTCGGTTAAGTTAGGATGATATGCATGGTGAACTAGCAGCTTCTGAGAAAACTATGATCTTTGCATTTAAAGAAGATTGCCCATCTCAGGTTTCTCATCAAGATCCGGTTGCGTAAGTTTCGAAGCTAGATTAGGCCTGTGTTTGGTTTACCCTTTCCTCTGAAGTTCCAGTAAAGATAGGCTGCCATCTTGGTAGCATTTAGGATTGGCAAGCCTCATGATGTTTGTGTTAGGGCTCAGTTTACAATAGGTGTAGTTTTGAAATCAACTATAAAGGATTGCTTTTGCTTTCTTTTGTGTGCAGTCGGGACAGTCACTTTTTATTCTGAAATGGAAACCTTGCCCTTTAGTGCCATTGTTGACTAGGTGAATGGGCACATGCCACTATTGTTCTTCCAATCTAGCCTTAGGGAATAGTTCTCTCTCAAAACCTCAGGATTATCATCAAGAAAAAAACTCTTGTCAGTCTGAAGCAGACCTCAACCACATGCCCCCTTTGACATTTAAACACATTCAAGTGGGGGTGGGGTAGGGAAGAGAACCTTCTTTGCTAGCAGGTTAACTGTTACCGGTACTTGGTTTTCAGTGGTGCAGTTCAGCCACTATCACTGCAGACTGCAAACCATTGGCGAAATGGAGATGTGTTCAGTCTGCAAAATTAACATGTTCTCTGTTTAATTTTGAAAAGCTGGGTTTCACTGCTTGAATGATTCTGTGGCCAGGCTGCAAATGCAGCATGTGTTAGAGGTTGTCCTAATTGTATCTTTCCCAGCTCTAGCTTTTTTGACCTTGAAACTTCATTATCTATGTGCTAAAAAGAAGATAATTGGCATACCTGATACTAGACACTTGGAGGGGCTTGGGGTATATATCTGTTCAATGTGCTCACAAATTAGGAGTGTCATGAATTAGACCCTTAAGACAGTGGCAGGTTTATCCAGTAACTTACATCCACACAAGTCTTAATATGGGAATAGGGTCTAAAATAAACAAGCCTAACATTTCAATGGGAAATAGTTCTAACCATGATGAAACTAGTAAATCCAGGCACATGTACACAAGCCTCCCCCCCCCCCCCCGCAATGCACTCAAGAAGGACCAAGCACATAAGAAAGGCAATATTAAATGCAGCTCAATTCCCCACCCCAGAAAAGAGTGGCTAACATTCTTATGAGGTTTGCTTTATTGTTCTAGGTGACCTTCAAACTGGTTGGTTGGATTTCCTCTTGTTTGGTAGTCTAATAGCTGCAGTGGATCCTGTTGCCGTCTTGGCTGTATTTGAAGAAGTCCATGTCAATGAAGTCCTCTTCATCATTGTCTTTGGAGAGTCGTTGCTTAATGATGCCGTAACTGTGGTAAGATCTTTTTTTGAAGTCCAAAGTAAAAGTAAATTCCTCAGATTTAATTCTGAACTAATGGCCAATGGACCGTGGATAAATCAGGAATGCATTGAATGACTCAGGACACAGATAAATTGGTATGAAGTAGCAGTCTATAAATTTACTTAGGTAAATATCACTGCTGTTTTACTACATAGAGGAAAAAAGGTTAGCTGTTTTCATAAGCACACGCTCAAATTCTTTGCAAATAGGCTTTCTTCCATCACAATTTAATCACAAATGTAAAATAGAAGTCTATAGATGTTGCATTTGGTAGTGTACTGTTAAAGAAATGGTGAAATAAGATACAAAAAAGAAAAAACAAGAAATAGTACATATGTAGAAAGCAAAATAGAAAACAAAGAAAGATATTGTGTACATTACAAAAAATCAGGAAATTGTTATTGGTTGACAATAAAATGTTTCTTTGATTCCTTATGAAATGATCAATTTATCTTCCTCTTAGGTGCTATACAATGTGTTTGAATCATTTGTTAAAATAGGAACTGACAATGTGGTTGCCACCGACTGGGTCTATGGTGTAGGTAAGTCATCTTTGAAAACTTATTACATCATTAGTAAGAATCTTGTGAAATTTTAATAATGATGCCCTGTTGCCTCAAACACTCTTCACTTTCCCTTTCATTTGCTATTCTTGAACCTTAGTGGCACACTTAAAGGAGAGCAAAGTTGCAGCTATGGGTTAGTTAAGAAGTATAAAGATTTTCCCCACCCCAAAACAGAACCCATATCACTGTGTTTGCTTAATTTGTTTGGTATTGGTATATAAAAAAGCTTGCTTAGTTTCAAGTGACCTGTGATCTTTTGCATGCAAATGTATAGGTCCCGCTTCTCTGCCACAAAGCAGTATTGGGAGAGAAATGTTGGAAGCTGGGGGGGGGGGGGATAGAGGGGTGATTAACCTCTCCCTGCCATTCTCATTCCTCTGCAATTCCCACCCACCTGGGGTCTTGATCCTAAATTATGTCGGATTTATACCCCATGATGGATGAGAAGCATCTGAGCAGGGAAAGTGGCAGATGCAATGGAAGGTTTTAGCACCCCCCCAGCCCCCACTAGGTGCTCACGTGCAGCAGGCAGGGGATCGCTGGGCATCTGCATACAGAACCGAGTGGTAAATTCCAGTGTAAATTCCAGTGTTAGACAACTGAACATGTTTCCATCCTGCCTTTAATATTAAAATCAAATCAAACAACAGTTAGCTTTTGTGTATAATGCATTACAATTAATAAGAGTTCTGTAGAAAAGTACCCTGCATTTCCCCTACAATTTAAATTAAATTTTAATTTTTTATTGTATTTATATAACACCTTTCTTCTGAGGAGCTCAAGGTGGCATACATTCACGTGTTCCTGTGTTAGCAGGTACTCTTGAATGGTACACCTTGTGCAGTTTATTGGAATGTTAACAGCCGTATTATGTTTATGTCCTTTTAAGGGCTGTCATAAAAAAAGATAAGTGAGAAGTTTGCTTGCCATTGCCAATGGGTAAAAGGCAACGATGCAGAAGGGATGGTTCACACAGAGGCCAGCTTTGCATGTGCAGGGTTTTGAGCTGGGTTATTCTACCTGTGGTTCTCTGTCTCCCAGTCTCTCTTTCTCCATGTCTTTCTTCCCTTTTAAAATCCAGCTTCCATTTTTTCTCCCTCTTCCTCTCAAAAAAAAGTAAAGAAAAAGGAACTACCATCTTGCCTATATATTATTTGTGTGTGTGTGCGCGTGTGTGTGCTTCTACTGATTTCCGGTTTGTTTCCAGGTACAATTCAAAGTGTAGTTTTTGACACCCTGCCCCCAAGCCTAAAGATCTGGGGCAAAGATATCGGAAAGGCTGCATTTACACATATGAGTTTGCCTTTCTTTGAGACATGACTGAAGACTCTGCTCAAGCAATCTCGCCACCCCAACGTAATTGGAGGCTGTGAGGTTCCTTTCTCTGGGCGTGACACCACACCTTTGAAGTTGCCTCCTGAGAGGGGAGATTTTTTTATTAATATTAAGATACCAAATGAAAAACATCTTTAGTTTCGCAAGCTTTAAGTTAAGCTTTATATATATATTTCACATCAAGGCTTTAAGTTTTTAAGTCAGCTAGCATGGATGATGAGAATTTTAGTCCAGAAACAGCTGGAGACCCAAGTTTTGGAAACCCTACTTTTTAGGGTCTTGTATGGCTGTTCTTAGTATCCGCTGCAGAATAGCTAATGCACTACTTGTTGTTTAACATTTATGTTCTGTTTTAAAGGCTGTTGTAAGCTACTAGAAATTTTTAGTGGGGGCAGGGAACAGGAAATAAACTTTTAAAGCAAACTAATAAGCAAAACTATACCATTCTTCCTTTGGATAGCTTAGAGTAGTATACAGAAAGTTCTTGGTCGCCTCCCTTTAAGGTGGAATACAGGATTTGCTCAAGCAAGGAAGCCTTTGCCAACCTGGAGGTCTCCAGGTGTCCTGGATTACAACTCCAGGAGCCTCAGGCAACATGGCTGTGATGGCCATTCATGGATGCCACTCTGAGCTCCATGGAGCAAGGACATGATGTGACCTGCCCTTAGCAGAAACTCACAAAGCAACAAGCACCTCAGTCAGCTCCACGTGCACAAACCAAAAATTAGTGGTTGACTGAGGTCTTCTTACACCAGACTGCCTCAACCTCGGCCCTCCAGATGTTTTGAGACTATAATTCCCAGCATCCCTGACCACTGGTCCTGCTAGCTAGGGACCATGGGAGTTGTAGGCCAAGAACATCTGGAGGGCTGAGGTTGAGGAAACCAATCTTACACCTTATCCCTCCCTTTCCTGGCTGTGGAGTGTGGCTTCTTAATGGGTCAAGCACCTATTTCGCTTCTGTCTGTGATGTCTTCCCTGGAATGCTCTCTGCACTGTTGGTCAGGCACTGTAGAGCAGGAGGTGCTTAATACTTCAAGTAAACCAGGCTATGGGGAAGGCACCTGTGAGCATTCGGTCTTCAAATCTGCAAAGGTACAGCAGTTAGGCTCAGGTTCAATTCTTCAGCCCTGGTTTCGATGGCTCCCACTTCTTGTCTCTCTGAGTCTTGGCTATTGCTTGATGCTGGGGCCACAGGAATGTATGTAATGGGGAAAGTGTCTCACCAGCAGAACACCTTTTTGGGTGTTCAGGCCCCTCAATGCAGGTGAATTATTATGATACCTGGGTATCTGTGTAACAGATCTTAGCTCCATCTCCCCAACTTCCCAGCCACCAGATAGCAAAGACTAAAAAGTCAATAAACCGAAGTGTGTATTGTTTTTAAAAATTCAAAGTGCTTTATAAAAAACCCATGTGATTTTTGTCTGGTTTTGTTCTTGCAGTGTCTTTCTTTGTGGTGAGCATTGGAGGTACTTTAGTCGGTGTTGTCTTTGCATTCCTGCTCTCGCTTATCACTCGTTTCACAAAGCATGTCAGAATAATTGAACCTGGATTCGTGTTTGTTGTCTCCTACTTGTCTTACTTGACAGCTGAGATGCTGTCACTTTCTGCCATCCTTGCGTAAGTTTCAGTTAATTAACTGATTTTTCTTTCTAATACTGCTGGAGAAAGGGGTCATTTTAAAGCGATTGTAATGCCCAGCTGAGTTCGAAAACAATTCTATCTGTACTAAAAAGACAAAACCAAAGAAACTCGTGGAAGCTTGGGGAGAATGTCCCAAAACTATTAGGCTTGGAAGCCATTCAAAGACCCTTGGGGAATTCTATGGTTTGTTGTGCTGCAGATTACAATAATCAAAATGATTAAAAATAGCTAAACCACCAGCTAAACTTTCATAACAGTGGCACTAGCATAATGGGGATCTTACTGTCCCTTTAAGATACACGCAGGGAGAGTCGGGGCCCTTGCAATGTGGACTGTGTCAGGGCTGCACTATGAGCAGCACTCTTGGGTGAGGCAGGAAGCAGGAGCCCTGGGACAGGGCAGGAGTCGGGCTCTTAGGGCCAACCAGAAGGCCAGGTTGAGGAGCAAGCTGGAAGTTTGGAGCGAAGGACATACCAGGAGGCAAGGGTCACCTATTATCTTCCATGGTTCAGTTCCCTCTTTTTTGGGGAGGAGGAACATTTATTAGAATTTAAAAAGAGAGATAAAAAGATTATTCTCAAATATCGTTTTTATCCAAACTGAAACATAAATCTACATAAAAACACAGATCCAGAGGAAAAGGAGAGAGAGAAATAAAGGATTAAAAGAGAAAAAATAAAGTTCAGAAACTAATGAACTTCTTATTCTTCATATGTCAGCTATGTATAAACATTATTCAACTCATCCACTCCAATGTAACACCCCGCAAGACTCCTTTCTATAAACCAACATTATCTTCAGTTCAGAGGTTAACTGCAAAGAGCAGCCAAACACAGATCCAATAACACCTGACAGTTGTGGCAGTTAAACTTTTTTATTTCCATTGCCTGCCAAAGGATTTGGCTCAGGTAGGTCAGTATATCAGAGGGAAACAAAACATTTAGGCGTAGATCTGCTTTTAGATTTCAGAATAGAACAGTTTAGTCGATATGACAATGCAGAACAAGTTGCTGCAAAGATAAGTGATTAAGATGTGTGTTGAATTTCTTTCAGTATAACTTTCTGTGGTATCTGCTGTCAGAAATATGTCAAGGCAAATATTTCAGAGCAGTCTTCTACCACTGTGAAATACACCATGAAGATGTTGGCGAGTGGCGCAGAGACTATTATTTTCATGTTCCTGGGAATTTCAGCTGTTGATCCTAACATCTGGACTTGGAACACAGCCTTCATACTCTTGACGCTGGTCTTCATTTCTGTCTACAGAGTAATTGGTAAGGAAACACGTTTTGCTACTAAGAGTGGTAATTAATTTCAGCTTTTGGTCTCCTGCATGTTATATCACCAGCTGAGTGGAAAAATAAATTAGAACATTTTGCAGGTTTTTATCAGGGACCTTGTTTTCATTGCTGCTTAAATTCTGCAACAAACTCTCTACAGATATGACAGTTCCAGATTTTTATGGGACTGTGCAATAGAACTGTATTGTTCTCCTCCTACAGTGAGCATCCTCCCAGCAAGAGGAGGCTGCTTGCATCTCTCCCACATTCTTAATCCCCTCTTCCTGTTGGCATTTTGATCACTAAGAGAGCTGCCAGGAAGGTGGAATCTGTACTATGTCTGCTCTAGGACTTGGCTTGGTGTGACTTTTAAACATCTCTGGGCTCCAGGAAACTGTCCAGCCTTGTTGCTGGTGGTAGTGGTTGGCGCTGGCCATCTCCTCAGCTTAGAAGTGGTCCATCCCATTTTCCAGATGTTTCAGAAGCACCCATTCATCTCTTCCCTTGTGGAAGCACTTAAAGCAAGATGGTCCATCAAGGCTTTTTTGGGCAGCTGTAGGCAACAATTAACCCCCTGTCTTCTCAAAGCCAGGTAAGGAGGCGCTGACAAGGTCCTAGGGTCCTGCAGCCTCTTTCTCAAAGCCTAGTTAGTGCTTTCTCAGCTTTGGGAAGAAAGGGGGGGTCTAGGACCTTGCCAGAGCCTTCACGCCTTCTTCCCAATGCCTGGTGCTTTGCTTAACCGGCTTTGAGAAGGCAGCACAAGTGCTGGGGTGTGCAAGTGTACCAGATTTTGACCATCTTCCCTGCCCGCCCCTGCCTCCCCCCCCCCCGCATGACAAGGCAATGTGCAGCCCCTGGGTTCCATGCCAAAGTACCCTTGCAGGCCACGTGGTATGAAAAGTTGGACCTCCCTGACTTAGAGGATCAGACTGACAGTGAAGATACATTGCCTGCAGTTGGGCTGATGTGAGTAACCCCTGATAGCTTATCAGAAGCAGATTTAAGATGATCTTCATCTGCAGACCCAGTATACAACTTTAATATATTAAAGTTGGCTAAATAGATGAGATCTGATATCTGAGAAATTTCCACTCATCTTTTTACTAGTGTGCTGATTAATTTTCAGCAAAAATCAGAATTACAGTTAGCACCTGAAAGTTTACCTATGGAAAACATAAAACCCATACGATTGCAAACCCTTATCTCCACTCCACACTCAATGTGTGGAAAGCAACATTTAAAAAACTGGCTCCCCCACTATCTCCCCTTATCCCTCTTTGCTTTCACCCATCTTTTAAAGAAGCAGGGCAATACTTAGATTGGAATGGTTGGGAACAGGTGGGCCTTTATAGATTAAAAGATTTTTATGCAGACAGTATCCCTCTACAAAAATAACAATTCATAGCTGCCATACCAAACCTTAAATGGTCATGGTACCACTTCAACCAGCTGTGAAGATTCCTGTTAAACCCAGACATTTCCACTCAAGCAAACAGGAAACTAACAGCAGTGGAGCACATCTTTGTTAATTTCTCTCCACACTCTAAGGGCATAGCTTTCTCAATTTACAAAGCTCTAATAACACTAGAATATGGCAATCTACTGTTCACAAAAATACCATGGGAAATGGACCTAGATATGCAAATACCAATAGTCTAGTTTCTGCAAAAATAAGGGAAGCCTCATTAAAACTTCTGCATAGGTAGCATTATACACCGGTGAGGCTGTCCCAAATGTGTAAAAACAAAAAAAAATTCCTTCCAGTAGCACCTTAAAGACCAACTAAGTTAGTTCTTGGTATGAGCTTTCGTGTGCATGCACACTTCTTCAGATACACTGAAGGAAGGAAGGAATTTTTGTTTTGTTTTGACTATGGCAGACCAACACGGCTACCTATCTCCAAATGTGTAAGGAAGTCAATCCCAATTGTTGGAGGGGATGTGCAGTCAAAGGTACCTATTTCCATATGTGGTGGTGTTGAGACATCATCAAACCCTTCAAAGAAATAAGCTGGATATACAAGGAAACCATGGAAGTGTCCCCTGCACTAGCACTACCTGGGCTTAGGATCCTGCCTGCTCCTGATTATTCCAAAGATGACCTCTTAGCCTTTCTAATGACTGCTGCTCATACGGAGACAGCCAGATGTTGGAAAACAGGTGTTGGAATAACAAGAGTACAGTCAATGGCACTGGCTGAGAAACTAACATGCCAGGTGAGAGCAGCAAAGGGCAAACACAATCCATATTCCTTTTTTAACATATGGGAAATGTTTATTGAATACATAAATTGTTCAGACTGTGGCATGAATCCACTCAGCACTCGTGGGAAAATGTGACGTGATCTCTGAGTAATCCAATGTAACTTCAACACATGACATGACAGAAGTCTGTAATTCTGTCAGGACAAGTTGTTTATTGTTGTAACAATTGTTTTCTCAGAATTTATCTTCTTTACCAGGGAAATAAATAAAACCACTATTAATAAACCAAGCCCTATGGAAAGCAGTTAAAACCTTTTCAAGCAATTGTTTTGTTTCAAACAAATCCAGCAAGAGAGTTCTGTATATGCGACTGCTGTGAATTCTCATTGCAGTGCTCACCATGGAACATAATGGGTTGTCCAGTGCAGATGAGACTGCGCATGTAACAAAACGCAAGGAAAGCTGGATCACGACAGTGTCTGTTGCATTCATTATTTGCCAGATTGTTACTGCCATAGGCAAAATTGCCATTTCTAGGAAGGAAATGTATTTTCGCAGCAGCTTTGTGTTGTGATGCTTCAGTGGCCATGCCATTCTTAATTCCTAAGTGAATATTGTTATGCAGGCTTTTGCTACTCTGAAACATTTGCTTTAACAGGTGTAATTCTGCAGACTTGGGTTCTAAACCACTACCGAATGGTCCAGCTGGGAATAATAGATCAAGTGGTCATGTCGTACGGTGGACTCCGTGGTGCTGTTGCCTTTGCTTTGGTAGTAACCCTGAACAGTAAAGATGTCGCAGAAAGAAACCTGTTTGTCAGCACAACAATCATTGTTGTGTTTTTTACTGTCATATTTCAGGTAATTTTAATTGTTCAGCCTTTCTGTTGCTTTTACGGGTGAAGTGCCAGGTTAGGCGTTCTTCTTGAACCCAGTATGGGAGGGATGTTTTGGCTCACGCATACTTGTCATGTCCTCTTCCCTTCTGGTAAAAAGAAGCGTCTGACCATCTGAATGCGGCGTTCAGTGGTAAGCTGTTTGTCGTGGAATGAAATGAAATCTAGGCAAGGCGGTCCATGCAGCAGGTTAGTAGGTGGAGTGGGGAGAGACTGCTAGGAAGTAAAGTCTGTGAGGGCCCAATGAAGTATCAAAAGCAGATCTCAAATTCCTTCCAGTAGCACCTTAAAGACCAACTAAGTTAGTTCTTGGTATGAGCTTTCGTGTGCATGCACACTTCTTCAGAATTGCATGCACACGAAAGCTCATACCAAGAACTAACTTAGTTGGTCTTTAAGGTGCTACTGGAAGGATTTTTTTTTTTGTTTTGACTATGGCAGACCAACACGGCTACCTATCTGTAAACAGATCTCAAATGTTGGCTTTATATTATGTCAGTGAGCGGGGAGTATAAAAAACTGTGCTCTGTACTAAAAACTTAAAACCTCTGTGTCAGACCCCCATCTATTAGTAGATCTTGAGTTAATATTTCACGAGAGAGACTACAGCAATGTTATTTGCTATTTGTAAATCCTTATCACTTTCTTTAAATGAGGGAAATTTAGAGGCAGGGATGCAATTTCTGCGTACAAGGCACACACAATATAAGTTTATGAAATTTGTTATTTAGTTTGCATATACATTGATCATTAAAGTGTTTTTATTTTTGACCAGTGTGGCCTTCATTTAAAGACATGCGTTCCAATAGATGCAGGACAAGACTGTGACAGGTCATGGACTAGTGATTAACAGGCAGCTACAAGTAGTTTAGAAGCTGGTGGAGTGTGGTGGGAGACATTGCCCAAAGTTCTCTAAGGGTTACAGGTTACAGCAGTGGCGTAGCGTAGTGTGGGGGTGCAGGGGGGGCCGGCCGCACCGGGCGCAACATCTGGGGGGCGCTCGCACTCGCAGCTCTCTGCCCCTACCTGACTCACTCAGGGTTTGGGGGCGCAATTACTTGCCTTGCCCCGGGTGCTGACAACCCACACTACGCCACTGGGTTACAGGGTTGTTGTTTTATTTCATCTGAACAGCATAACTCAGTGGTTGTATCTGATGCTCCTCTACTCATGACTGAGACGTGGAAATTGCATGAGGGATGTGGTGACATATGCCATGCCAGTCGGGAAGGAACCCACTCAGGTCTCCCATTCCAAACATTTTCAGAGTGGCATAGAACATGTCCATTTAGAAGGATCAGCCCCCCCCCTAGCCCAAGCAGCTTATTTCAGAATAAAGGACCTAACAGGTGAGCAGAGATGCTTGCGCATTATGTGATTGCACAAGCGCACCCTCTTGACTTGTTACAACTCACTGTGTCAGATCCACCCACTCTCAGATCTCAGTCTGCTCATCCGTGGCATGTGGTGAAAACATTTGGTGATATTTCTTTCATCTTTGAGATTTTTAGTATCTATAATACACGCACAGTCTTCTACTGTATTGTTGCTTTTAATTAAGGTGAGAGTAATTTGTCAGTTTTCCCTCCGCAGGGTTTGACAATCAAGCCTTTGGTGCAGTGGTTGAAAGTGAAAAAAAGTGAGCAGCGAGAGCCCAAGCTGAACGAGAAGCTCCATGGCAGGGTAAGCAGGTCTCATACTCAGAACAAATAGAGGTCAGTGAGGTCAAAAGGCCCTGCCACTTCCTAATTATACCTCAGTAATAATACCACCCTGGTAAATTCTAGTCCTTGCTTGTTTGGGTAGCAAGCCTGTGCTCCCAGTTCTCTCACTGTAGCTGTGGTCAGTAGGAGTTGGTGGCATCTGTGCACTGGCGTTGGGATAGCCTGCAGGGGGCTGGACAGCCAACTCTTCTGTTGTTGTTGACATCTATCTTGAAAGACAATGAAGTGCGCCTCCGGGGTGAAGTCAAACCGCTAGAGATCACAGCGCCTGCTGTGGCTGTAGAGACCGGGAGCTCATAACTGTTGCTTCCCATGTTGTTCCTGCTGTGTTAGCAGCACCAAAGTGATCTCCCCAGGGCACAAGCCTGGGCGGTGTGTATGGAGGTCTTGGGCTGCCCAGACAACAAGACCCTTCCCCTCGGCCTCACTGATGTGGTCCAAAGGAAAGCCGAGCAATACGTTTGGCACCAGCTTGGCTGCAGAAGCCACCAGAAAGAGGCAGCCTTAGGGACTCCACTCTGGATTTGTGTCAGGTGCATTCCTTAGCTTTTCCTTCTCCCGAAGATGTCCCACAAAGCAGTGGGTAAACTCTTCCAACGCTACAATTCTGTGATTCGAGGTATCTTCATATACAGAGGAAACCCATTTTAGCTACACAAGTGGGACTTGTAATAATATGTTGCAGTGCAGGGTGTTCCTGTTCAGACTTTCAGGCAGCCATGCCTCCTGCAAACAATCACTCAGCATTCCATGTTTCATCCCCACTTGTTTTTGTAAACCATACTGATTGTGCACCGATTGTGCCATTTTGGTTACATAAGGATAGGCCCTCCATATGTTTTGGGACTACAACTCCCATCATCCCTAGCTAACAGGACCAGTGGTCAGGGATGATGGGAGTTGTAGTCCCAAAAAAACATATGGAGGGTTGAGTTTGCCTATGCCTGGGATAGGCATCCAGAAAATGAGATCACTGTTAGTATAGAAGTGAGAGGGCCTTTTCAATTGTGGCTCCTCATCTGTGGAAGGTCTGCCAGATGCCATCATTGGCATCTTTTTGGCAGCAGGTAAGGATTTACCTTCCCCTCTGCTCACAGGCTTTTGATAGACTGAATTTATGATCTTTGTATTTTCTGTGCTGCCAAAGCTTCCTGTGGTTGTTATGGTGGCGGGATGTGTGTGTTTGTGTGTACACACGTGTACGTACATGTATCTTCCTATATACATAAAAATGTAAAGCTGTCATTGCACAGGCCCCCACTGGAGAATTTGTAGTACCTCATCACATTCCTGGCTTTGCATAAAGGGGGAAGGGAGCAAAAGCGAAGGCAAGTTTTTAAATGGTGGGTTTAAACAACAGAAGAAGTTTGAATTAAGGAAACAGAGGGAAAACTTGTGATTTTAAACAGTGGCAGAGGTGTGAATTGCGCCTGGCCAGCTGAGCCCTCCCTGCACTGATCGCTTTGAAGCAGCCAACTGGCACCTTCCACCAAGGTCTTTGAGGTTCGCCACTTTTGCTCCTGCTGCAAATATGGTAACTTGCATGTTGGGGAGGCGGGGGCTGCTGGACCCTTTAGGGTGGGATACAGGAGGGCCTGGCTTTGCTGAGAGTAGCCTGGCACAGCCTGTAGGGGGCAGTGCTCAAGTCCTGTGATCAGCAGTCCTAATGACAGCATGTGGAAGGGGCAGAGTCAGGGTCCCAGGCTCTGGGACAGAGGTCAGAATCTGGTCTTTTGCACTACTGATACCAAGAATGACTCTCACAGTGGTACTTTATCTTTGGTGTGTATATGTTGACCAAACCCGGCCTCTGTCTGCATCTAAATGGTTATATGTTAGTCTGCAATTACCCAACCACCTTTTGTGGTCTTTGTTTTCACAGGCCTTTGACCACATTCTTTCGGCTATTGAAGATATATCTGGTCAAATAGGACATAATTACCTGAGAGACAAGTAAGTGGAGTCAGGCACCTTTGTCTTACGAGAATGGAACAGTTTGACGAATGGAAAAGGTGGACTAAAATAGCACGATAGGATAGCCTGACATCTGGTCATCTGCTAATCAAACTAATATTTGGCGATACAGGTCAATGCTGAGAAACGGCACATGGGAAAACCCTTTCTCGTAAGCTTTGGAATTCCTGGAATTCTTCCCACTCTTTTGACATCAGAGTTACAGCTCTTTGCATTAACTGTGCCAGTTTAAAACAATCCCAAAATTTGCATATCTTAATCCCCTTCTTATGGGTGCCAAATACTTATTTTCTTAGTTTGCATTTTACTCGCAAACTTGTGAGGCCATTAAAACCATGATTTGATTTGATTTGTACCCTGCCCCAGCCCCTCTGGGCTTAACTCAACAAGCTTTTCTTAACACCGTATGCCTTGGCAAAATAACTAGGAAGGTCTCCCTTGCTGTTTACCTTGAACACTTCTTCCATAGCCTTCAGGTATCATAGTGGGGTCCAAGAGAGGGAGGGACATGACTCCCCAGTTCAGGGTGACAGCCAGGCCCAACTGCTCACTATTGCGGCCCCTGGCCTGGCTGGGCGGTTGACTGTATCTGTCCTGAACAGCAGACAGCACGACTGCCCCCCCCCTTCATTGGAAGGAAGGGGATGTGGGACATTGGGGGCAGCATTAAAGAACTTGTAGGTTGCAGTGAAAAGCTGAACATCAGGTGGGCTGGTGTTGGGAACCAGTGCTGCAGGGACCTGCTACAGGTGGCACCGGGAGGGTGGACAGATGAGGGCAGGAACTGGTGCAGAAAGTGTTGCTTGTTTGTTTTATAAGTGTTGGCCCTAAATGGGAGTGGCAGTATTTGGGGCTGCATTTCAGGTAGTAAAAAGTCTTAGATCTTCTGAGGTAAGAGGTTAGCTCCCTGCTTCAGAAAAGGGGTACAGAGGGGAACATTAGCCTTACCTCCCAACAGTGATTCATCTATTTATTTATTTATTTTTCAAAAAAGTGAAATTTTCCCTTTGGTAATTTGGCTACAGGATTCTCTGACCTGACTGTACATTGTGTGCCCCAAAGAAAAACGCCCCATTTCCTCTAAATTACCCATTTTGAGCCCCATCACAAGAAAAGAATTGGATGTCTTCAAGTTATATTGTTATTGTCTCCACACCATGGGATGGGGTGCCAGCCTTGATTACCTAATGCTAAATGTGCCCCATTTAATTAATAGCTGCTACATTTGCTGTGTTTGAATCATCAGGTGGACTAATTTCGACAGGCAAGTACTCAGCAAAGTACTGATGAGAAGGTCTGCTCAGAAAAGTAGAGACCGAATTGTTAAAGTTTTCCGTGAGCTCAACTTGAAGGATGCCATTAGCTACGTGGCTGAGGTAATTCTAAATATATTTCATGATGAAACATGTCTATTTTAGGTTTGTTTCTGCCTTTTGGTAATATATTAGCACTTTAGCATACATAATCAGGCCCACGTTAAGCATTTTTCATCCCATTCATTTCAAGGATAATTATAAGTATGTTGAACTCTCTTCTGTTGTAATGAATGGGATCTAAGGTTATATCTGTGATCTTGGAGATAATACAGAGATCATAGTAAATCTGTTTCATTGGCACAAGCAACATAAGAGTCAACAGGTTTAGGAACAAAAGATTACGGTTCATAGCACTATGTGATTATTTTTGGTCAGATGTGTATTGTTTGGTTCTCCAAACTTTGACTCTTTGTATGGCTGGATCTTAAAGTCCATCACTTCAGTACCTGCCTTGATACTTGGAGCAGAGGTGGGCTTATTTCAGGTTTGTGGAGTATACTTTATTTTTACCAGCCAGTGGCAGATGCACATAAAGTTGTGTCTCCAAGAGCCAGTAACCTACCTCAACCTATGAGCCATACTCTAAAATATCATGCACTGCTGAAATACAAAACTACATCTGAATTGCTACAGCTCAGAGATTCTAATACAATATTCTAAAACTAGCCTCTAAACACTCAGATTTTACAGGTGAAGAACCCTGGGGCTGTGAGATAATCCATTATTCCATTAGTCAGATAAGCAGATAGTATAAGCCCAGCGGTGGCAAAGATTGATTGTTGCTTTTACTTGCTGCTGTTAAACTAAGGGGAGTCAGAATCCTTGCCAATCTATTGTAAACTGATCAGAGATCAAGTGGATCCCAATCTACATCCTGCAAACCTCCAGTGTATATAATCTACCGGGACTTGTTCTAGTTAGCGAAAACATTTCTCCAGAGGTATGAATATTATTTTTGATTGCTTTTAGCTCAGAGAAACCATATGAAACTATTTCCATGTTTTCATGATGCTTCTTGGTGCTCCAGTAGCTCAAGAGCCATAGTAAAAAATAAAACTTGCTCTCTACTTGAAAGCCCTCTAGTACCATGTGTGTGAGTGTGTATGTTGTATTCTTTGTTGAACAGGGAGAGCGAAGAGGTTCTCTGGCATTTATCCGCTCAGCAAGTATTGACAACACAGCCAATGTGGACTTCAGCATTATCAATCAAATTAATGGAGAGCCCTCTGTTTCCCAGTTGCTGTAAGTAAGGCTGCAAGTTTTGCCTCGTACTTTATGAATCCAGTTATATTTCTGCCAATAGCTCAAAAGCTAATGCATCATAAGTCCAGTAGGGAAATAACTGTGAAAAGGTACTTTTTGGGTACAGTCCAGCCAGAGTTAAGTATTTAAAGTCCCAGTGCTTTTAATGTGACAGATTCCATAAAGCACTTAACTCTCCCATTGAGATTGATGGGACTGGGAAGTGGCTGACTTGGCTTTCCTGCTTCTGTTTATTTGATTTGTAGCCCACCCTATTCCATGGGCTCAGAGCAGCTTATAGCAGTCTTTCTGAATGTCCATAGTTAGGTCCCCAGGAGTTTGCAATCTAAAGGAGTTATGCAGCACAATCCTATGTATGTCCACTCCCACTGTGTTTAATGGAGCTTACTGCTCAGTATGTTTAGCACTGCAGCATTTTGAGGCATGTCTACTCAGGAACTAGTTCCGTTGTTTTCAAGGGGCTTACTCTCAGGTAAATTGTGGTGTATTAGAATATAGCCTACAGGTGTGGGATTGCCTGTTTGAACCTTCATGCAAGAAGTTCCTTCCTGCCCATGTGCTGCTGGTTTTCTATATATGAACAATTTCTGGGATGGGGACCATTCAAACATACCTTAGTTAGACCAACACTCTTCTGCTGTCTTCCAACTTTGTGGTCGCAGTAAGAAACTAGGAGCCTGCCTACACACCCTTAGGACAATAGCTCACGTTCCACATGTATTCCTTTCTGGAGAACAGAAAGTGCCAAGACCAGGTGTGCGTGCTCAGTGTAACAAGGAGCCACCAGGAGCTCGTCCCTCTCTGAGAAATGGAGGCTCCCTGCAAAGGCCACTTCTAAACTGACAACAGATTCGTATCAAAGAATTGTTTCGTGTGGATTCAATTATGTCTGTGTTTTAATGTTTCTAGATTCGCTGGTTTTGTTCTTTGTTGAACAGAAAGCAAGAGAGAGACGAGGGAGGGAAGGAGGGAGAATGGAAGAATGAATATATATCTGTCTATTTTGCTTTAGGAGAGAAACTGCCAGTTCTGTGTGTCTTGATATGCAAGCCCTGGAGCAGAGAAGAAAAAGCATCCGAGATGCAGAGGATATGTTCACCCACCACACTCTACAACAGTATCTGTACAAGCCCAGGCAAGAGGTCAGATCTTAAGAACACCCCAGTGCCAGAATAGGAGACTCTAGCAATACAGTATTTGGATATTCTGGGAGAAATAGAATAGAAGCAAAATGGACCTTTGTCTCTCATTATGAGTAGCTGTAGCTCACAGCAAGAGCTGTTCTATAATTGTGCAGCCAGGAAGTAGCTCTTCTGCCATGGGCAAGAGCATGAACATCCTCTTGTGAAACCAAGAGCATGAGAAGTGCTATCAACCCCACCAGTTATAGCATTCCATGCACTCTTTTTCAGAATGGTTTGCAGGACAGCATTAGCCGCTATATTTCTTCTGCTCATGGCTCTTTGGATCCAAACCTGAGAGCCATTTTGGATGATCCAACTCTCCTATATCTCATTATAAGTGGGAAGATGTGTTTTTTGCGTTGGAGGGAGATGCATGTACCCACCTTTCCCGGGTTTCAGATGAGACCTGGAAGCTTTGGGAGAGGAGGCAGAAGTCTCTCACACTTCCTCTCTCAACTCCGCTTTGAGATCTCCAAAGCAGCTCTGGGGTGGAGGTTGCAAAGTGCCTCACCTGTGGTGTTCTTTGGGATTTATTTTGTACAGTACATACAGACTTGGGGGAGGGGGTGCCCAACCTTCTGGTCGCTGTTGGATTCCCAGCTCCAATCAGCTTCGACCCAGTGGCAGAATGGAGGTAAACAGTGCCCGGTTGGGCGTGTGGGGTGCACCTCCAAAGGGGGCAGGGCACGAAGGGAGCCCGCTGTGGCACCCATTCAGGGGTGCACTTGTGCGCCCCAGTCCAGGAGAGTGGGTGGCAGTGCTCCTCTCGCCGCTGGGCTGGCTGTGAAGAAGCAGAAGCTGCCTTGCCCTTCACAGCCTCTCTCCACCCCTAAGTCAGCCTTCACCCAGGGAAGGGGGAGCCTCGACTGGGTGCAACAGGCGGGGGCAAGACACCGCCGGCAGGGCACGAGGGAGAGGGGGATCTCAGGCAGACACCTGATTCGTCCCCCCCATTGTACTCCCAGGGCTACAGCCCCCATGGCCCCACTGCTTCAGCCAGCATGGCCAATGGTTAGGGATGATCCAACTTGTATGTACTGCACCGATATGTGATGGCCTCAGATTCCCCATTGCTGCTGTCACACCTTGAATACTGGGGGCTTTCCCCTCTCTTTTAGGAATTTGAGTGGTCCTCTTGTTTTTTTTTGGGGGGCAGGGAGAGGTACTTGGTTGTTTTCCATAATCCCAACTGTTTCAGACATTCATAGATTTGTAGAGTTGAAAGGGCTCCTGAGGGTCATCTGTGTCCAGCCTTCAGTGCAGGACTCCTGCTCACAGCCTTGAAGCACCAACCTTCTGGTTTGGTAAACAGCTTTTGTTTGAACTCTATCTATAGTTTTATGCATCAAGTCCAGGGTGCAGTGGGGAGAAGCAGCAAGGGGTCAGAAACAGACATTTAGGGGCAAGGATTTGTATCTGGGTGCTTGTTTTACACACATCCATTTTGGCCTTCTGATCATTCTTGTTGTCTTGCCGACAGCACAAGCACGTGTACAGCCGCCATGAACTATCCACCAACGAAGACGATAAGCAAAACAAAGAGATTTTCCACAGGACCATGAGGAGGCGCCTGGAGTCGTTCAAGAGCACCAAACTAGGCATGAGCCACCCTAAGAAGAACAAAATTCACAAGAGAGACCGAGGCCAAAAAAGAGTAAGAGCAGAGCAGTTGAGATTGCCTCATTAATGCAGGGGAAGGGAACGTGGAGGCCAGGTGCCTATGCCCTCATAAGGTGCCAGGTCTCTGGAGGGTCAAACGCTTTATTAATTTAGGATATTTATAACCTACCCCGTTTCTCGCACAGCAGCTTGCAAAAGGTTTTCACAGTGAAATCACATTTTATTCTAGCCCTGTGTCCCTGTGGTGCCAGGGTTACCCAGGCAGCGTTTCTTGCCCTCGTCCTTTGTCCCCCCCCCCCCGGCTACTGTCAGCCAGGTAGCAGCTCCCATCAAAGTCCTCTGAGGCAGGAGGGTGGGGGACCAAGCAGGTGGGATACAAGAGGCAGTGAACAAGGAGCTTTCTGCAGCCCCTTGGAGTTGTGTGATTGTTTTCAAACATTAAATAGCAGATATGAGGGAAGGCTTTCAGGACTCAGCCACAACATTCAGGGAGAGGCTTTGAAGCCTTTGCACCATGGTCCTAAGATGCACACACAGAGAGCTGCTTTCTGGCACAGGAGTCAAGCTTACTTGGCCTGGATGGAATCCCTTCCATCCCATGCCAAACAGCAGTGGGGGATTTTGTGTTGGGGTTGCTGCAACATGGAGAGAGGGGAGGTTTTAAACCCCTCCTAGGCACGGTCCCAGCCCTGTGTGTCTCACAGACACACACCACACCTGCTATTTTTTAATTGGAAAAACAAATGTGCAACATAGAATCATAGAATCATAGAGTTGGAAGAGACCACAAGGGCCATCGAATCCAACCCCCTGCCAAGCAGGAAACACCATCAGAGCACTCCTGACATATGGTTGTCAAGCCTCTGCTTAAAGACCTCCAAAGAAGGAGACTCCACCACACTCCTTGGCAGCAAATTCCACTGTCGAACAGCTCTTACTGTCAGGAAGTTCTTCCTAATGTTTAGGTGGAATCTTCTTTCTTGTAGTTTGGATCCATTGCTCCGTGTCCGCTTCTCTGGAGCAGCAGAAAACAACCTTTCTCCCTCCTCTATGTGACATCCTTTTATATATTTGAACATGGCTATCATATCACCCCTTAACCTCCTCTTCTCCAGGCTAAACATGCCCAGCTCCCTTAGGCGTTCCTCATAAGGCATCGTTTCCAGGCCTTTGACCATTTTGGTTGCCCTCCTCTAGACACGTTCCAGTTTGTCAGTGTCCTTCTTGAACTGTGGTGCCCAGAACTGGACACAGTACTCCAGGTGAGGTCTGACCAGAGCAGAATACAGTGGCACTATTACTTCCCTTGATCTAGATGCTATACTCCTATTGATGCAGCCCAGAATTGTATTTGCTTTTTTAGCTGCCGCGTCACACTGTTGGGTCATGTCAAGTTTGTGGTCAACCAAGACTCCTAGATCCTTTTCACATGTACTGCTCTCAAGCCAGGTGTCACCCATCTTTTATTTGTGCCTCTCATTTTTTTTTTGCCCAAGTGCAATACTTTACATTTCTCCCTGTTAAAGTTCATCTTGTTTGTTTTGGCCTAGTTCTCTAATCTGTCAAGGTCGTTTTGAAGTGTGATCCTGTCCTCTGGGGTGTTAGCCACCCCTCCCAGTTTGGTGTCATCTGCAAATTTGATCAGGATGCCCTTGAGTCCATCATCCAAGTCGTTGATAAAGATGTTGAATAAAACCGGGCCCAAGACAGAACCCTGTGGCACCCCACTAGGCACTCTTCTCCAGGATGAAGAGGAACATGAAGTGACGTATATAATGTCACACATAATTTGGGTCTGAGACTCAGATGGGGCAGGATAGGGGCAGAGCCTGGGAGATTGTGTTGACTTTAAAAAAAGAAGTAATCTCAATTCTCTCCTTCTACTTGGCTTGCTTTGGTGTGGTTTGTTTTTGCCTTGACTTTTCCCCCTTCCTTAAAAAAACATTTTGCTGCTGTATATTTTATTTAGTTAGTTGTTTTTGTTTTGGTGTGTTTTAATAGTGTGTTGTGAGTTTTCTTTTAAATGGAAAGGTGGGGTATAAATACTTTTATAAAATAAACAAACAAACAAATCATTCTGCAGTTCAGGATTATTGCCCTCTTTTCCATTGGGCTTTGCCTCACTTTACTACTCTTTTCAAATCATTTCACTTTATTTGTCCCTGTCTTTCTGAAATGATCTTTTGAGTTCTTTGCAAAATTACACTTGTGGACTCGTGTATGCTGAATTTTCTGGATGTAAAGCTACAACTTTCCCAAAAGGAAAAACACGTAAGAAAAAGTGTTTTCCAGCCGTGAAGGAGAAGTGGCTGGAAAATGAACCGGGAGAGCCACTGTGCTAAACTGCTTCTGCACCATACATGCCATATGCTGGTACCTCTTCGAAGCTGCCCAGCAATCTTTATGTTATGGGGTGCAAGCAATGAAGTTAATAAGTAGATGGGGACTTGATTTTGCCAGAAGTCAGTGGCATGCAGACTGTGCCCCTTCCTCGTGCAAGAGCCTGCAGAGATCACAAAATGCTGGTGATCCAAACAGAATCAGCTTCAACCCTTTCTCCAGCTTTTTAGACGTTGGTGGGGAATTAGATCTGGCCGGTAGGCCAAATCCTGACCCTTCCCCAGCCCCATCACAGGCCACTTTGAATCTAAAGTGCGCCTGCAAAAGGGCCTCTTCAAAGGGGCTCACTGTTGCTGTGGGTCAGCTGACTGGCCTGGACAGCAAGCCCCCCTGCAGTGGTCCCCCAACATCATAACAGTATCAGGCAAGGGAAAGGTGGGTGGCCCTGCCCATCTGCCAGAGTGGCCCACAGCGGTGGGGGAGGCCAGGATCTGATCTGTTGGTTTGATCCAGTTTTCCGTCTCCTTATCTAAAAAGGAGGAGGGGGATAGATCCAGTGATGGCAAAAGCCTTCCATCTCTGCCAGTTACAGAGAGCTTAGCCTTGCCGTGCTGGAGCCAGTAATCCATGGTGAGGAACTATTAGGACCCTTAGGGTAGCTGATTTCTTGGTGGGTCCTCCCAAAGTCCACAGTGGAACTCAGGAGTTCTGCCGCATAAGGAATCAACTGCTTCTGCAGCAAGTAGGTGAGAAACAACAAGTCCAGCATTTCCAATGACAGAGAGTTAGGGTTGTTTTTTTCACTCACAGTACATTTCCAACCTGATTGGTGTTACTAAGAGATCTGTGGAAAGACCAACAGAAGATATGATCAACTGAGTACTGCTGCTGACTTAGTGGAGCTTTAGGCTGATGCATAACTGAGATTTTGAAAGACTTTGTTTGGGAGCTAGAGCCACATTCTCTGTACCTACAGGATGTGCATTGTTTTCATCATCACCATTGACATGAATTTATTAATCACCACCTGTGCAATTGTCTCAAGTTATAATAAAACTTTATGGCTGCAGCTGCAATCCTATACACGCTTTCCAAGGGGAAGTAGCACTGAACTCAGTGGGACCACCTCTGAGTAAACATGCCTGGCACTAGGAATTATGTTTATCTGTAGTAATGGCCCCTTTTGATGGCAATGGTGATTATGATTTAAGAGTTTCTTGCACTTTCCCTTGATGGCCAAGCTGTGTCTCAGAATGGGGATGGTGACCTCTGCTGGCCTGAGCAGCAGTTAACAGATGAAATGAGCCTTGGCTCTTACTTTTCGGTGAACAGTGACAACCCTCTGCACATGGATTCTCCCACGGTCTCACTTGACAAAAGTTGATAAGATTTCACGAATGCCAACACAATTATATAACTTGCAGCTAAGACTACTTCTAGGTAGACACTGACAGGCACCAGCTCTACAACCGATAAAGCAGGCACCCCCAAACCTGACCCTCCAGCTGTTTTGGGACAACAGTTCCCACCATCCCTGACCACTGGTCCTGTTAGCTAGGGATGATGGGAGTTGCCGTCCCAAAACAGCTGGAGGGCCGAGTTTGGGGGTGCCTGCGATAAAGGAATGGCTTTAAAGTGCACACATGGGCAAGGTGACAAGCACTACCTGAAGACAACATGGACCTAGTTTGCATGGCACAGTAGGCCAGTCTATGGCACATGGAGACTGCTTGAAGGTGTGGGCTCCCTGAGAGGAGCTCACAGCCGCGTTGCTTCCTCTTCCCTTTTTACCAGAGCTGAGCCAAGGTTTGGCCTGCGGTCAAGCTCTCCCCACTAACTGCCAGACCTGGGCAAACCCAAGTGTCATGCAAGCCAGGTCATTCAGCTCTGTTGCTGGAGAAATGGGCTCCATTTATTGGATCCTGGAGCAATCAATGTGATTTTGATTACACAAATTGGAAATAGGTGAGAGCTCCTTATACAATGGAAACACAGAAAAGGCGTAGTGCAAGGTGCTTCACAAGGCTTTCCTGCTCTGGGACACATGGAAACTCACTTTTTATTTCACCACTGGAATATTTGGGCCCACTAAAAGATTCCAAACTTATTCTGCTTATATATGCTATGTACCAAAATGTGTGTGTCATTTTGCTTGTTTATTTCAGAGAAATAGCAATGTCATTCCAAATGGAAATCTCTCTTCGGAAGCCATAAAGGAAAAAGGTAAATGTGCTGTTAAATTGATAATACCTTGATCAGTTGTGGGGAGGGAGGGGGGTCGCGACTCGGCAGAGTCAAAGGGAATGTATGGTGCTATTACAATTTGTTGGAAAAGAATATGTAAGGAAAACAATAAAAATTCATTTGAAAAAAAAAAGATAATACCTTGACTCCCATTTGCAAATATATTTGGGTTTGTATCTTGTTGTAATTGCCTGAAGTAGTGGTTCTCAAACTTTCTTCCCCCCGGGCCCACTAGAGATGGCCAAAAATTACTGAGGCCGAACCTTGGCAATGCAGAGTTGGCCCCATACACAAATGGGGGCAGCGTTTGGCATCATTTGATTTTGGAAATTTTTGCCACAAGAAGTTTCTTGTGGCAGGGAATTCTGTAGTTCAGCTTTCCTCAAACTAAGGATAGAACATTGACTGATTCAGACTCTCCACTTTAGATAGAATTTGCTCATCCAGAGCTCTTAACTAGAGATGGATTTTCATTTTTTATGTTCCCCTCTTTCCCCATATATCTCTTTAAAGTATTTTTATTCATCTTCTATTATTTCCCCCCCTGTCACATCTAACTTGCATCTTATTCCCCATCTCCCCCAGAACTCCTTTTTATATTCACCTTTTGTGTAGACTTCCCTTTCTTATCCCCTCCCTCTCTATGATAATTTAAAGCATTAGTTTCCTTCAGTGCCCCTCCCAGTCCCCCCTGACCACCCTTACTCTTATCGCCTTTGCTTATCTATTTGCTGTTTATCATGATAATTTAAAACATTAACCTGCAATCTCTAGTTTCTTTCAGTGCCCCCTCCCAGCCCCCTCCCCTGACTCAGTTCCCTCTTCTCTCCCCCTCATCCTCCTGTGAGTGCCCTCTTCCCCACCAGCTCGGCAGCACCAGGAGGCCCTGCCCAAGGCCAGGTGGTCCTTCTGAGGTGGAGCAGGGGGCCATTGCCTTGGAATGAATCAAGGGAGGTTTCCGGGCTCTGTAGCAGAGAGGATTGGAGTGTGGGCATGTCCATGAAGCAGAGGAACGAATGGTGTGTCAGCAACCCTGGGTGCTTCTCCCTCCAGTCTCTCCATTCCTCTTGCCTCATTCATTCCTGTTGTCCCACTGTTTTTACATCCAGCCAGCCCCTCTGTTCATCCACTGCCTATTTCCCCTTTATATTTCTTTCCCTCCTGAATACTGCTTTGTTCTGTAACCTACTTTTGTCCCCATGTATGCCTTTGGCTTACTTCTCTCAGACACGCTATGAGCTGCAAACCATAACATAGGGTTGCCATATTTCAAAAAGTAAAAACCAGGAAACCACCGAAATTGTTGAACTTTTTTTTAGACAACCCCCCCAAATGTGGTTTTGACTTGCCTAAGATCCAGGACAAAGTGCCATCTGTTGGGTTGTGGGTTGACATAGCAGACGACACAGCAATTTCTCCAAAGCAGCTCTTTATTTTGTAAGCTGGAACAGAACTGACTGAGGAGCTCAGTCAGCCTGCTTATATAGAGCTCCAGAACAATGTAACTGTTGCCATTTTCTAAAACTATCCAATCACTGAATGTCACTTTTCGATCCTTCATTTGCATACAAAACTATCCAATCACTGAACGTCACTTTTCAATCCTTCATTTGCATAACTATCTACAGTATCCCCCTGCTGGCCCAGGGTGAGAACTTCAGTACATAACACCATCTTTCAGAAATTCCCTCCAGACATCAATTCTGCCTTTGAAATCCTAGCAATGTCTGGGATTTCCCAGATGTATGGCAGCCCTGCATAACACAAACCTTGGTTGCAGCTCTGTCTGGAGAAAGCTAAACTAGAGTCCAGATTCAGACAACACACTCAGGGCAGCAGCAGAATGCCCAGAAGAGCCAAGCAGATATTGCCTCTTCCCTGAGAGCACACACAGTTCAGGCTTGCTCTAAGCCATTGGATTAACATTACGTGCAAACCAAGCCATAATAATAATAATAATAGTAGTAGTAGTAGTAGTAGTAATTTCTATAATGCTATTCATTCGAGGATCACAGGATGGTTTACAATATAAAACACAAAAATACATAACATAGTAACAAAAACAATATCCCCCCATAGATTGTTTAATTAGCCAAACTCCCAGCAGTGAATTAGGGTTGTTGTTTTTTATAAAAAGAATGCCTCAGTTTGCACTACTGTGTAAGACTGTACTGTAAATTAATATTATTTCCTTCCAGAAATTGAGTTTTCTGAACCAGAGGAGAATGATTATGACAATCTACAGACGGGGAGAGCAATAGAATTCCTTGCTAATGTCACCAAGCAGAACTTCACAGATACAAGTGGTAAGGATCAGAATGGCACGATTTCACCTCTGCAATATTATAAAAGCATATCTTGATTTTTATCATGATGCTATCTAACATAATTAACTGTAGTTAATTAACAACAGACTGAGGACACCATAACTGGTGCTAAAATGAGAATTTGCACAGATTCAAAATTTGAATTTCCTAAATTTGAAATGCAATTTAAATGCAGTTTGATTGCTTAAAACCCTTTAAAAAATGTCACACACATTAAACCTCATTCTCCATACTGCAAAACTAAGTTTTCGGAGTTCTCCGGAGGGGACAGGGTTTTGCGGGAAGGGTTTAAATTCATCATGAAATAGCAAAATTGTGCATTAGAATTACAATGTGGAACTGTTTTTTCAGTAATCACTTTCAACTCTGTCCCTGGGATGATGAAATAGTGCTTCAGGCTACAATGGAGAGAAAAATATTACAGAGTGGTAGCAAAAATTTTGATGTGGGTTTATCATGAAGTTCTGTGTTGTTAAGAGAGGTTGTGGGCTCCCTTTCTGTGGAGGTTTTTAAGCACAGGTTGGATGGCCATCTGTCATGTATGATCTAGTTGAGATTCCTGCATTGCAGGGGGTTGGAATAGATGACCCTCGGGGTCCCTTCCATCTCTACAATTCCATGATTCTGTGATCATTCTATGTGGTCTGTTAGTAACCTCCATGAATGGGACTCTGAATGAAAAGTATCCTTGGCATAATGCGATGCAGTAGATATAATATTGTCCTGCAGAGGAAAGGGGTGAAGGAAGCTGGAAGCTTTGCTCTTTGCAATAAGGGAGATCTCAGTTTGTTAAGCTACATGAAGATGAACCACCTCTGCAATCAGCCCAGCACAATTCTGGGTTCCTAGCCAATTTCAGGGTGGAGATTGTTGCATGCCAGTCAACTTATTGCCTGTTTACTTAACAACTGAATTCGCCACTCCCTGACTTTTTATAGGCATTGATAATCCAGTATTTTCAGCTGATATCGAACAAAACTCCACCATGAGGTTTTCGCCTTGGCTCTCCGGAGAAGAGATGGTGGTGCCATCCCAACGGGCCAGAGTCCAGATACCTTATTCTCCAAACAACTTCCAGCGGATTGCTCCCATTCGACTCAGCAATAGATCTGTAGATTCTTTTTTGCAAGTAGATGGTCCTGAGGAGCGGTCTCGAAGTTTCCTCCCAGAATCAACACACATGTAAGTACAGTGGTACCTCGGGTTGCATACGCTTCAGGTTACGTACACTTCAGGTTACAGACTCCGCTAACCCAGAAATAGTGCTTCGGGTTAAGAACTTTGCTTCAGGATGAGAACATAAATTGTGCTCCGGCGGTGCGGCAGCAGCAGGAGGCCCCATTAGCTAAAGTGGTGCTTCAGTTTAAGAACAGTTTCAGGTTAAGAACGGACCTCCGGAACGAATTAAGTTCTTAACCCGAGGTACCACTGTAATATTTTAGGCATGTCTGCAGACAGCTATTTTCTCACTTTTGAGGTTTCATCTTTTTCTCTTTCTTTTCTTTTGAACTTCTCAAGGAGGAAATCCTGCACTAGAAAGCCAAATGGCCGTCTTTTAGACATTTGGGGATCCTAAGGGTGATCACAAGTGATCACATCCGCTTCAGCGATCACCTTTGATTAAGTAATTCTAGCAATTCCATAGGAACAAAGGCATTCCAAACTCTTCTTTACATTCTCTGCCTCCTTTTGATCTTTCTGTCATCTCTTGCATTAACTTTATATTTTCTATTTTGAAGCAAAAGAAGTGCAGGCTTTGAATGTAGATTTATATATAGTTATGCTCCCCTATTTTCTTAAATATATGTCAGTCACACAACAGTAGAGTAGGCTTTTCTCACAAAGGGACAACTCTACCCCACGCAGCAGAGCAGGCCCATTGATGAGGCAAAAATCTCTGTGTGTGTGTTCTGTCTTCCTCCTGAACTACTGTTTTTGTTGAGTTGTTGGGGCTGATAATAGGTTTGGGGGCTGATAAGGTGTGTGGGCTGCATGGGTGGGCTGACAGGCATATCTGGGGTGATCTTAGCATGTAGGACAACACAGAGGATGTTCCCCCAAAGTTTGGGTTTTCTACAAGTCCTAATGCTGTACAGTTTGTTGGAATAGAAACATTTGTCCCAACTAGATGCAGTACCGACATTTTAAATAATAACCAGAGAGGGAAAGAGAAAGGCACGATCCATTATTTGTGAGCACATCCACATGCAGAGGGTTCCCCGGGGTGCATGAGAGTCCTGCTTTCCTACTCTGCACACAGGCACAAGAGACATTTGGGTGAATGGGAGGGATGCATCTCCATTCGGTGCAAGTAGCCCCTGGCGCTAGAGAATGAGTAACGTTTATCAAGGCAAGGGGGAGGGCTGGGTGGATATATTAGAAGTGGCCCCAGACCTATCCCACCTGCCTGTTACCTGCACACAGGTGGGAGACAGGGTTCTGTTGAACACCTAGAAATTCTCAGCTCATGAGTGCTGTGGCCTGGTTGACTGGATTATGCCCCAAATGTATGTATAGAAAGGATTGCGTTTTAAAATATGTATTAGTAGAATCAGTTAAATGTCCACTTGGTGGCGCCACAATAAAAGCCATTCAGAGCTCTCCTTGCAGTATGGACCTTTCATAACTTCACTGGATAGGCCAGGGGTCAGCTATGGGCCAGTCCACCGTTCCTCAGACCATGTGGTGGGCCGGACTATATTTTGAAAATAAAAATGAATGCATCCCTATGCCCCTCAAATAACCCAGAGATGCATTTTAAATAAAAGGACACATTCTACTCATGTAAAAACACGTTGATTCCTGGACCGCCCGTGGGCTGGATTGAGAAGGCAATTGGGCCGCATCTGGTCCCCAGGCCTTAGGTTGCCTACCCCTGGGATAGGCAATCTCCACATTTATTTCACGTACCTCAAAAGCAGCACTGTTTTAAGGGAACCAAAATTGCTATGTAAGATGACCCAAGCTATAGCTGGTTTTCACTTAAGACATAACTGTATTCTGACTTCCAATTCCTTTGCCACAACAGGTGACCCAACCCTTGCTCTTATGATGTCAGGACATTCTTCGGATGAAATGCTCCCTCCTTGGGAATACGAACAAACAAAATCGGATGTTGTTATCGGAGAAACGCCTCAGCTTGGGTCCAGTGTGCCTTAAGGGCCTTGGCAACGAGACTACACACCTCTGGAAGGCAGGGACATGTTAACCCTTGACTCTTTCTCGCCAGGAGGTACCTGGCCTCCGCTGGCAAGCAGTCTTGAATGCAAGGGACGATCAAGCGCATTTTAATACAAGTTACTATACTGACACTAGGTACGAACCAGTGAATTCACATTCACGAGCAGGAATCTGATTTTGGGAACACTCAAAAGAAGAAATGGCCGCTTAATGCACAAGCTCACACAGGTCAGCAGCCGCAAGACGGGTTCAGAGTTCTCGTTTTCCCCACAGGCTGAAACCTGTGCAGCGTCCTAAACTTTAAAAGTTGGCATCTTTTCACATTCCCCCCACCCACCCCGGGAGCAAGAGGAAACTCAGCTGTGAGTCTTGACTTGAGTGAGGGGAACACATGAGAAAGAATGTGAATTATATAGACTCTATGTATGTATATTTTTTAAAAGAGAATGTATAAACGTGGCCAGATTTTGTAGAAAACTTTATTTGAAAAACTGAACTCTGAGTTCAGCTGGCTGTGTTTCACGCTGAAGGAACTCAAGTTCAAACATCAAGATAATATACTGTACAGGTGGTGACCATTTTGTGCGCATCCGATAGACATGCGACCGCCAACCCACACAATTTTTGGCCTTGGAAGGGGGTGGAACAGGCTTATGTGTGACCGCTGAGACACGCAATGACCCAGAATGCAACCCCCCCCACAACCTGTACTTCCTTTTTTTAAAAAAAAGTATTTATTTTAGGGATTTGTGATATGAAGATTTTCAAAATAGAAATTGGAGCTGGCTTTAGGGCTGGTACCAGGCCAGGGCCATCTAGGGCAGCACAAGGGCATCCATACTGGAACCCAGACTCAGAAGGTGTGATTTCCAGTTTAGGGATCCCAAGGTCAGTGGGCTGAATTGGAAGCTGCACATGCCCTGCTCTGTTGACCAAGCAAAGGTCTAGGCCTGGCTCCTAGTGTCTGCACCAGGCCTGGCCAACCCAGAGGCTTCAGTCTGCCTACCAATGGTTGGTGTTACCCTGTGCAGCTGCAATGGGCTATCGTGGCCCATAATGACCACACAGAGCATCCAGACTGGCTGCTAAACTGCATCCCAGCAGCAGACCCTGCAGTTCCTGGTTCCACCCCTGGAACTCTCAGCAGCTTTGCTTCTCCTTCCTATGCCATATTTCCAAAAACACGCACTAAGGCTGCAATCCCGTGCACACCTACTTGGGAGTAAGTCCCCCTGAGCTCTGCTGGGCTTATTTCTGAGTAAACATGCACAGTATTGCACTGTAAGGCGATCAGCAGAAAAGTATTCTGGGTGAAATGGAGTAGTGCCTTTTTATCAGCTGTGAAAGATAAAGGAGATATATTTTCTTACTGTCAAATGTTTTAAGTAGTGAATAGCTAATTGAACTATGGGCTTTTAATTCTCGTATCTGTTTTCTACAATCAATATTGCAGGGAATTAAATAATGTTTTGCTTTATAAACAGTCCCCTCCAAAGCTGATGTAGAATTTTAATGCAGAGGAGCCTAAGTGGTCTCACCTTTTTTAAAAATAAAATAAAATTAAGTTGATCCACATGATATAATCTTATCAAGAAAAGTAGACACAAGTTAGAGTGAATTTTAAAAATCTATAAAAAAAATATTTTTTACACCATTAGTTCCTCAAATACTGTCTTCTGTGTTTGACAGTTCTTTTTAAAGTGCCATGACCTCAGGTCACTTAAGCTTCATAGTACTGTAAATTGATAGTCTGGTGTGTGTGTGTGTGTGTGTGTGTGTGTGTGTGTGTGTGTGTGTTGTGTGTGTTCAAAAGGAGAGCTTGATTTTTATCTTGATACTAAATAGATTATGATTTAGGGCCAGCTAAAAGACATACAGTGCAGTGCTATACTAAAAAAAAAGCCTCATTGAGTTCAATGGTGTTTTACTCCCAGGGAAAGTGAGAGTCTAAAAAACTGACATGGGCCTACAGTGTTTAATGGTTTCTCAAAAGTAATGTAAAAATTGGTGACTTTCACAATTGCCATTACTTTCCAATATTGTTTTACACTTGGCAGGAACACTGCATTTTCTCATTACGAAGAACATCCTCCCTTTGTAATGGAATAGGCAGGTCAACCACATTTCAGAACAAGTCGTGAATAGAAGGAGCCAAAATCTAGAATGGCTTGCTGAGTCGTTGATTCAAGTCAGGCATCACTTCCAAACCATAGTATGGAGCAGCTTTTCCAGTGTAATTTTCTTTCTTCTCAGTACTCTAGTTTTTGCATTTAGTGCCCTCTGGAAGTGAAGAAACTTGCTGCAACCTTAGAACTGTCAATCCAAACACCATGGGCAACCTTATTTAAACCATGGTCTATAAATTCACTTCCATCCATGGTTTCTGATTCTGGTTTGCTGGTAAACTTAATCAAATATTGTACGAAGCAAAACCTCTTTATATCTGCATGGTTATGAATGCCTTCAACATCAAATATAGGACTCCTCTAAAACAAATTTCTCTACAGTGTACCTTTGTGATTTTAAATGCCTAATTTTTCAGTTCATACATGCATGCCCATTTCTTGATGGCTTGTAGTTGGACATGTGTACTAACTCCATTTAAGAGTGTAGTTTTTGAGGGGAAGTCACATGGTGTTATGAAAGTTATTTCTCTGGTATTTGATATTCCAGATCTCTACTGGTGAACATGTATGCCCTTAGCCTCATTTTTACTAAAGTGCCGGCAAAACTTTCCTTAGAGTCCAGCTTTGTGTGGATATATCTTTCACATAGATATTTGGTTTGACCTCAGTAGACTAAATCACAGATATGTACTTGCAAATGTCATGTACATTTCTGCAACCTTTCAGTTCTGTGTGCCTCTTGTTTTAAGGGACGCCCACCACGAAAAATTTATCTGTTATTTCTCCCTGTGAAAATTAGTTGCAAGACGATGTTGAATCTAGAAGGCATTTTTCAGGTCTAGAAGTGAAAAATTAGGATGTGTAAAAGCCAAGGCACAATAAAGCCAAAGCTAAGGGATCACAGATGTAATCCTATATCCCCTTACCTGGAAGTAAGTCTCATTGAACTCGGCATATGACTATGCTGTTAAAGACTTACTGGCTTAATGGGAGAAATGTAATGCTTAACTCTCCCAGGGTTTTGGGGGTGTTGGCAGCAAACTTACGCTGGAGTGAGTGGATTTCTGCTGAAGGCTGTAAGCTGATCAACACAGAGACTCTCATGAATAAGGACAATAAAAGTGAATATGCCCATCAGTGGGCAATTTGCTTTGATTCAGAATTGTTGTCTATTTTGTGTAAAGAGGATATATTAAATGGTGTATTCTCTCTATGTTTTGCTATGTTGCACTATTAAGCCTGTTGAATTTGTGGCAGTGTGTGTGTGTGAGTGTGTGATGGACACAGTCTTTATTCAAATGAATTTTCTGAACTGTGAAGAGACGAATATACTGTAGTCTATGTGTGAACAAATCAGAATTTTATGTAGGAAAAGCTGAAAAATATTTATAATGTGCCTTAAAAACCATACTATAAAGAGCTGGTGCTTTTCAATGACTTTGCAGTGATTTCTAGGAAGTCTCGACTTTCTTTGTGATATTATTAAGTGACTCTTTTACTTGGGAAATAAATGTCTTTATAAATGTTTAAATACTAGATTGCACAAGGAACATTAAACGATAAATTGTAGGACTTTGATGTACAGTATCCCAAAGTGTATATTTAAAAAGGTTGCACATTACCAAAAGAAAAAAAGATATATAATAAAGATAACTTATTGGATCTATTTCTTTATAATGTCAACAGGTTCCTATATAAGAAGAATGTAGGAGCAGTCTTGCTGGGTCAGACCACCTAGGTCCCTCAAGCCCATTTTACAGTTTCCCACAGTAGCCAGCCAAATACCTCTGGAAGCATACAAACAAGGCTGTTGTGCTCTCCTATCATCTTCTGGCGCTCGTGAGGTATATTGCCTCCGTATTTGAAGGATCCATGCAGGTCTCATGGCTATTGACCTCAAGACCGCAACAGTAGCTTGGAATGGGGAGTCCTATGCATTTCTTCCAGATCGTTTCTCATCTTGGCAATAACCCTTAAGGAAAGGAGGAACCAAAGAACCTTAGGTAACAGGGCGGCATCAGAGCTCTGCTCAGAAACACCTGGATGCAAAACAGTTTGCAGGCTCCAGTCATGCACTGATCAACCCACTAACTGGATAGCTCAGTTGGTTAGAGTGTGGTGCTGATAATGCCAAGATTGCAGGTTTGATCTCCATATGGGACAGCTTCATATTCCTGCATTGCAGGAGGTTGGACTAGATGATCATTGGGGTCCCTTCCAACTCTACAATTCTATGATTCTATAATTCAACTCAAAGTCACTGTGGAAAGCTGCTCTCAGGACAGGATGTGAATGGGAGGGCAGTCATCCATCCCCAGTAGGGTTCCTGGTTTAATCAAATTGCCTCCTCTGAAATACATTTTGTCCCATGAGAGGGAAGATA